>NC_134199.1:1422322-2044402 GCF_964188355.1 Buteo buteo
GTTAACCTCATGGAAGTCTTGCTTGCTAACGAGTCCAAATAATACAGCCTCTTGGATTCCCTCTTCCCTGTCCAAGCCCTTTGCTGTCATCAGGTCCTTCTTAGTCCTGTCCAGAGGTTTGTTCGCGCTTCAGCGTCCCAGGAGATGCAGTGGTTTTCATCGGACACCACTCTGGCTTGGCCTGGCAATGGGAACAGTCTGCCTTTCCGGATCTGCTCCGGGTCCTCTGGCTGCCTGGCTTCCTCCGCTGGACACCCCAGGCTGCAGGCAGGGAGGAGCCCGTCTGCCGTAGGGACCACTGGCCAGCTGCTGATGGAATACCTGCGTTCAAGCAGGATTTTCAGCTCTGCCGGCCGGTTTTGGAGGCTGTCTCCAGCTGCCTACTGGATTTTTCTGAAAAATGTCCCCCTGGGAAGAGGCCTTTTAACTTCTCTCGCAGCTGGAAAGCCACAGCCCAAGACCTGACTGGAGGCAGTGACGCCTTCTGTCTGGGAGCCGGAGGTGTTGCCAGCTCTGCTGCGGCCTCCTGGGCGACCCTCGCAGTCTACACAATGGTTCTAGGTGATGCCTTCTTCCAGCTCCAGTTGGTCACCGCTGGAAGAGTCAATGCACAAACCTTTATGGGCACATGGGCTGGCTCCAGGCGCTGATGGTGCAGCCACCTCCTGGGTCTGGAGGATGGGGCTTGAGTCTGCTGGGCCACTGCAGCTGCTTCCATATGGAGCAGACCTGGTGGCCTGCCCCAACACTCCAGGGACTCAGCCATGGGTCTCCAGTGAGCCCTGTGAGCACCAGGCTGCTGTGGGCTTCTTTTTCCTGTGCAGAAAGTCAGTTTCCTTTTTCTAAGGCATCTTGAGGAAAAAGATTAAAATCTGAGGGAAGATTTGTGGTGAAATGGGGAAAAGCAAGTGCTCGTCTGGTCTCATCTCATTTCATAATTTTATCCCATCCCACCCCATCCCATCCCATTCCACTCACCCCATCCCACCCCATATCCCATCCCATCCTACCTTATCCCATCCCACCCTATCCCGTCCCACTCCATCACATCCCATCTTACCCTACCTGCCCCATCCCCAACTCCTCAGGGCATCCATGCCAGTCATCCCCAGATGGAGCTCCTCTTGCCAGTGGAGCAGGCCCATTGGTTGTGGAGGCCACTTGGAGCATTTTCTTATCCAGGATGTATGTCAGTGAAAACAGAAACCCAATAAGCAAGATAAGGAGACGATTTATAATGGAGTTTGTGAACTTTAGGAAAGAGCTTTACAGCCAGATTTTGCAGACCACACAGGGAGAGGTTATACTCTCCAAAACCTTGGAGATATTTTAAAAAATATTTTTGTATTTAAAAAAAAGAGTTTCCAAGAATTAAATAACACGAAAGTGTATGAAATATGATGTAGGGAATGTTCCCATTGCTCTCACATCTGAAGTTAATTTGGGAGACGCTCTGAATAGCTTTTTAAAGAGTGGATAAACATTGGCATCAAAAGTGTAAATAAAGTTACCAGACAAAGCGGCCGTTCAAAGAGAATCGTCTCTGGGATATTGGCTGGGCAGATTTAATGGCTGCGTGCAGGAACATTTGAAGATAAAACAAGGGCCTGGCTGATTAGCACAGGGTGAGGTTCTCTGCTTTGTCTCCCTCTCATGATGTCAAAAGCAAGCAGTGCTGGCAGCCGCTCTCAAATGGTTTCCCACCCGGAGGCAGCGCCGGCAAGAGGTCCCATGCCCACAGGACCCCGGCAGCCCCTTGCACTGTCGCTGCCCAAAACTTTGGTCACACACTTCCAAGCTGGAGCTACTGAAGATCTGGCCCTAATTTGATGGGTGCTGGTCCCCTGGAGGATCTGGCTTTGTCAGAGGGGATGGGCTGGTGACAGCCTGGCCCAAAGCATCTCTGAGAAACCCCTCATGCTATCACACCTTGCTTCGCATCTGCTGCTTCACCAAGGACAGTCCTCCCTGTCCCCACAAATATTTTGATTGACAGGTGCTTGGCTGATCACAAATATTCTGAAATACAATAGGACCTTCAGTGCTACTGGGTTTAAAGTTACAACTGGTTGGGAGAACACAGAGGGGTCAGTTCTCTTCTGAAGCGCAGCTCTCCACCAGCATCAGGGTTCTCCATGCCAGTCCCCCACGGTCTGTGGAGGGAAGGCAGAAAAAGTGAAATGAGATCTGTCATCTCTTTTTAATCTTTCCAAGAGGAAGAAAAATGAACACTTTTGAACTAATGTTTTGGTTTTCATCTTTTGGTGTGAATTTGAAGGGGAACCTTTAGGAGTTGCCTTTGACGGAGCAGCTTGTGAGTGAGAAGCAGTTGTGGATTGGAGTGAATCTCAGCCCTGGTAGCCAGATGCTCATCGTGGGGCACAGCTTCTCTCTACCCTATGGCTCTACCAGAAGGGATTTTCCTGGGAGCTGTTGGACAAGTAGGAATGGGAGCAGATAATATTACTTGCTCTCCTCCATCCAGAACGTCTTACCTCCACAGCGCCCAGCGTCGACGGCTGCTATTGCACTTGAATATATGGAGCAGTGTCAGTTCCTTCTTCATCTGAGACCTTGGTCATGGCCCTGAGTCACTTGATTGGTGAAGATAGGATGCTAATAACAGTGGCAATGAAAAAAGACATGGTATAAATCCACCTCTGGGCTGTGCAAGAGCAGATCACCTATTTCATGGTTAACTATACTGCAGTAATAGTATAATAAGTATACTTCATGGCTGGAAGGCTGGTGGGCTGCTCTTGGTGCTGTCATGGCTCTGGTGACGCAAGGGTGGTGCGTCTTGACCGACCCAGCCCGGGGAGTCTGGTGGATCCACCACCTACCTACCAACATATAAGCCGCGATTTGGCTCCCACTGCAATGGCTCACGTGTTAAGTGGGCACTGTCATCTTGGGTGAGGTATCAGCTCCTGAGGCTGAGGACCAACCATGCAGAGCATCATCACTAGTAACTCTGCAAGTCCCCGTGGCCCTGGGACCTTCCCAAGCAGGAGCAAGTCCTGGTGTCTCCTGCCTTGTCCTGGAACCTTCTCTTTGTTCCTCCTGGTGCCCCACTGCCAGAGCAAACCTCTCTTGTGTCCAACCCCAAAGCCTGGGCACTGGAGGACACAAGCTGATTTGAAGCACGATCTGTATTGGGTTAGAGTTACAAGGTTCTTCTTTTTTATTTTTTTGCCTACTCGGGTGTTTTTAAGATGGATAAACCCAGGAGGACTCATTTATTCTGTCCTTTGGCTGGCTACAACAGGGGTTAACAATAGCCATAACTCTTCTGATATTCTCTTTTTTTTTCAGTCTTGACTCCACAGTTTCTTTTCCGAGCGATAAAGAACAAACCTCGCATCGGCGAGGCTGGGAAGATGCTGGTCCCGCACCCTTGGTGTTAACCACGAGCAGCAGTAGCTCCTTTCTCCACCCCTGGGTGAGATCCAGCAGACCGGGGACGCCGCCTGCCTGAGCACCAGCTGGAAGGACCACGTTCACCCCAGAGACCATGGCAAGGGTTTTATTGCAAATAACTGAATAATTACACATGAACTCTTCCTTTGCCCAGGACTTGACTGCAAAGAGTGGCTGATTCCTGCACAAGGGCTTGTGAGCTGAAACACCGGCTGGAGGGCTCGCGAGCACCTTTGGGATGAAGGAGCTCGGCGCCGAGGAGGTGACGCTCGGCGCCAAGGAGGTGACCCTCGCTCCGAGGATGCCCGGTGCGATCGCAGCGGGTTTGGGCTTGCGCAGACGGCCCCTGCTCATCAGGAGACATCGGCCTTCATGCCACTTGTGTAAACTATTACAGCAAAGGGCAGAGGTTAAATGCAGCACATGTGTGGCATCAATTAACAGGATTTCAAGGTCTCTAGTGGAGTTTCTGCTCAAATCTCTTGTGGCAGGTTCGGTTTTCTTAACCCCTCAGATGCCGTGCAATTGGCAGCCTTGGCTCTGCCATGCTCTTGGGGGGGGAACAGGCTTGTGCTGGCTGGTGGGGCTCCCCAAAGGCTGTGCCGGGAGAGGCCTCTGCCAGTTTGGGCATGGGGGCCCAGGGACACCGTGCACCCAATGCCAGCAGTCTGTGGGGCAAGCGGGAGAGACTGCGCTCCTCCCTGCAGGAAGAGTCCCTGGAGGGGCATCAAGACCCGGCGAAGCAGCTTGTCGGCAGGTCAGTGCATGAGCAGCCCCCCATCCCACTCCCCTCTGCTTCAGATCTTCTCTAGCCCATCTTGGAGCCCTCCCAGGGGGGTCGCTGCTCCTGTGTTTGGTCCCCAGCCAGACCCTGCTCTGCTGAGGCACCCTGCCATCCTACCGCATCCTGCCTTCAAGTAGGCAAAGGTCCCTGCCAGGCTTGGGACCTGCTGGTGCCTTCAGTCCCTGCCTGTAAAATGGACATAGTCACCCCCCAGCTACCTGTGGAGACTGGGAGGAGATGGCTGCAGCGAGAGGCTCAGCAGCGATTCAAAACCAGGGAAATCTGGATGGAGAAATGCAATTATAAAGCTTCACGTGTCTGTGGCATTGTGCTGTCCCCAAGCAGCTGTTCAGAGCTGCTCACGGAAAATAGACCCATCAGCAGTGCATCTCCTCTTGGATTTATCAATGTTACTGGGGATACTGGGAGACAGAGTGATTTAAAGGACAGTGGCATGACTCAGACAGCCCTTGGTGCCTCTCACATCTCCTCCAGTTGATCCGTCAGAGAGCTGGGTGACATGACTTTGCGCTGCAGCTCTGCCAAATTGTCCTCCCCGAGTCCCAGATGTTCCTCCTAACTGCCAGGCTCTTGGAGACACAGTGCTTGGGGAGGCTTCCACTTTGGTTGGTTGGGGGGGGTTGGCAAGGAAAAGGAAGGCTTGAGCTTCCACCACCATAGAGAAAACCTGAAAATGTGATACTAGCATGGCCTGAAGACTCAGAAACTTTAAGATACGTTAAAAGAATCTGAAATGCCCCAAACTGATTGCTTGTGCAGGTTTTTTTCCTGCACAGACTGCTAATTTTCCATGAACAGGTGCTGCTGAAGGGAAGCCTGCCTTTGGGATTTCAGTTCCTGGGGCTCACAGTCCCGGCTCAAGGCTGGGGACCAGCGTATTGGATGGGTCAGGGCTGGGAGCTCGGTGAGGAACTTCCATTCCAACACCACAGATGCAGACCCTGTCCCAGGGGACTTTGCAGGGCTGTGACCTGCCTGGCTGGAGGAACAGGACATGCACGTGCCCTTCTGCACCTGCATGCCCCTAACACCGCATTGCCTATGCACTCCCCCTTTTTTTGGAAATGAATAATTTCAATCCCCCAGTTAAAAAAAATGAAAACAAATTCCCCAAACATTCAAAAGTGCTAGAAAACCATCCATTTTGGCTAGCTTTCGATGAGAGATTTCGATGTGTTTTTCAGTCCTGCATCCTGTTTAGATGAACAAAAGGCATGCCTGAAAAAAGGAGATGCTCATCTCCCCCAGCTCCCAGTGTCAGAGCTGTAGGGAGACTTCTGGATGAAAGATGGATTTGGCCCAGACAACTCCACACAAATACCCCACTGTTTGTTAGCAAACCTGTAAAAATCTTGGTAATCCCCTTGATCTGAAACAAATGGGCTCTGCTGCCTGGTGCTGATTTTATTATCAGACACTGCTTAGTATCATCACATGGCTTGGACTTGTGCCTAAGACTCAACATTGAGTCAATCATGTACTGGCAGGCAATGATCTCCCCTTTGCTCTAGATGCATGCTGGTGCTCTGCACGTGTCTAGTGCCCTGGATCCTGTGTTGACCTGAACACAGAGCAGTGTGGTTCCCCTGGCACCTCCAGGACCCCAGCAGGACTGCACCAAAGCTGTCTCTAGCCGGGACAGGAGCAGCGCAGCATGGCTGGCAGGGTAAGAGCTGCCCAGAGGGCGACAGCTTGGGTTTTGTTGAGTTGCTCCTGGTCTCTGCTCCTGCTGGGGTGGTGAACTTTGCCTGGTGGCTGCATTTCCAGGGCCTGGAGCTTTGTGCAAACACAAGGTGCGGGAGCAGGAGTGTTTCTGGGGTGTCACAGCAGTCCTGACATGATTCTCAGGGTGTCTGTCAGCCTGAGCTCCCACCAACCATCCCTTGGAGATGGGACCTAAGACGAGCCTTGAGCATCTGCAGGCTGATCTGAGGACTATTGGGCATCTTGACGTTTTTGAGGCCGGGTAGATACCTGGATGCCTGCAAAGTGGGTGAGTTTACCATGGCCCCCGACAGCAGCACCCCCAGCCCTGCTCTCCCTCCGTGCTGCCCGCAGCAGCTGAACATAAAATTCGAGCCCCCCGGAGACCCACCATCAACCACGCGAGCCCCAGCCGGTTTTATTTTGATTATACATTTGTTTCCTTCCTCCTGGGAGTGTCTGACACAGCTTTTACCTCTCAGCGCGTCAACGCTTGACTCCCCCCGCCACCTCCCTCCCCTCCCGTCGGCTCTGCTTGGATTAGCCCTGACCCCTGCTGAACTCTGCTGCCAGCAAAAGTGTCAACCCCTTTCACTTTCCGAGAGCTTTCCAGCCCTGAACACTGAGCAGGGAAGGAGTGTCCTCCAACGGAAAACCTCCCACGTCATTTTTTCCGACTCCGTGCTCTTGCTGTGCGGCCGGGGAGGGCAGGCTCTGGTCCCTGTGCTTGGCCACGCTCCAGCTGGGGCAGCCTGGGTGACCTGCAAGAGCACATCTCTACCCTTCCCCAAGCCAGCACAGGTGTAAGCAGGGCAAAAGGTATTTTTAAGGAGGATTTGCTTAGTGGAGGAAAAGCAGTGAGGGAGGAGAGAGTAGAGGGTTAGCTATGGGCATGGCATAGCATGGCATGGTGCATGGGGCCAAGGAAAGGTGCTTTTGTGCAAGCATGGCAGGGTCAGCGGCTATATTTCTTCAGGGGATGCCCACCCTCCCTGGGATGGGTGGACCTCAGCAAGATGGGAGGGAGAGGAAGAGCTGGCTGCTGCCATCAGGAGCACAGAACATGGGGAGAAGGAGCTGACTGCTGTCACCAGAAGCACAAAAGGCAGGGAGGATGTCCTCTGACTCTTTCCACCAGCTTTTGATGGAGGTTGTGCTTCTCCACACTGAGCAGCAGCAGCTTAAACATTCTGCAAGAGCTCCAAAATTCACGGAAAACCAGCTCACCAAAAAAACCCACCCAACCACGTGAGGAAAGGGCACGAGCCAATGCTCGTGTGCCTGCAGCTCGGCAGCATTAATGCTTGCAGAGCCAGGAGGCAGCACACCCACCCAGGAGCAGCCACCGCATCCAGACGAGATGCTTGGGTGGTGGATACGAGGCTCTAGCCGGGGAGCAGGAAGGTTAACTCCAGCAACACCAGTGAAATAAAGAAAGGGAATGCCACATGCTAAGGAGTTGCAGATGTTTGCATGTTGGCAGGGAGTTGGGTGGAGCTGCTGATACACAACATGGTTTGCAACAGGCTGAAGGGTTGGAAGTGCTGGGGAAAACCTGCCTCTTCCCTAGAGCCCATCAGTGCTGGGCAGTGGAGGGAGCCGTCCCCGGTGCAGGTGTCTTGGGTGAGTGCATGGCTGAGACTGGGTCTCCTCCCAAAGCTCAGAGAGGCCATGGAAGAGGGGTGGTGGGGCCCTTAAAAATAAATCAGCAGCTGCTGGGTCTGACCGCTGCTGTAGCCCTCTCTGTTGGAGATCCAGAAGCAGCCATTTGGGGAGATCTAGGACAAGTAAGCCATGGAGATAACTGCTTGGTGAAGTGATGGCCTGGCTACCTGATGCTGGGAGGGGTCACAGGCCTGTTTTGGTCTCACTGGGTCAGCAGAAGACTTTGTGCTTCAACACTGTTGTCCTGGAGCTGAAGTAGTGGTGCATGCTGTGCCAAAATGAGGAGCAGAATCTCCTGTGTAGTGAAGAAGGCACCTTCAGAGGTCAGTGCGGTCGGTCTCAGGTCAGGGCACTCCCCAGGAGTTGCCTGCCTTCCTCCATCAACTGTGGAGATGTTAAAGTTAAGCAGGATAAATCGAGGCTGAAGCGCACATTTAGGGCTGCACTGACCTCAATGTTTAATGATTTTGCGTTATCCTTGGCACAGGGACGGGCAGGGACCTGGCCATGCTGCTGCAGCTTCCTTCTGCCAGGTGCAATGAGGTCCCAGACCTTTGCTGTTGTATCCGAGGAAGGTGTTGGGGTGGTGAGACACGGGGACTCAAGGGTCTCTGTGAACCTGGAGCCCATGAGCTT
This sequence comes from Buteo buteo, assembly GCF_964188355.1. Taxonomy (NCBI): domain Eukaryota; kingdom Metazoa; phylum Chordata; class Aves; order Accipitriformes; family Accipitridae; genus Buteo; species Buteo buteo. The sequence goes on from NC_134199.1 coordinate 1,430,553, forward strand.
TGGCTCTGGTGTGTGAGTACGGGCAGGTCTTGCTCATTCCTGGGGCACCAGCTCTTCAGGATGGACATGAGTCCCCTTGCTGGCTGGCAGATGGAGTGGAACCCCGGAGGAGAGCTTTGGGACCTGCTTTGTGCAGGTCTTGGTGAAAGCCTAAGCCCCCGCAGCGCTCTACATCTGCAGCCCAGGGCTTGCAGGAGCATCCCCTCCACCTGAAGCCTTCCTGATGCCCCCTGATCACCGCGGCTCTTCAGCCGTGCTGGCTCGCTGCAGTTTTCTTGGTCTTTGTCAATGGCACGTTTGGTAGCTCTGCGGCCATCGCGCTTTCTGACATGTTTTCTTTTCCCCCGTGATTTTGAGAAATGCATTCATTTCTTTGTTGAGGAGGGAGAGGGAAAGGTCATCCCTCGCTAGCAACTCATTAAAGTGAAACAATGGAAAGAACAGCAAACGGGCTCTGGGACTGGCTTCTTCAGGCATGTGTGACACTGCCTTTTGTCAACGCAGGAGAGGGGCGGCCATCGAGATGGTGGCATTGTAGGGAGGCCCTCCCACAAACCAGTTCAAGGCATCGCTGGAGGACCTCAGTGTGTGTTAGGGCTTTTGTTTGTTTGTTTTGTGTGTGTGTGTGTGCGTGTGTGCAATGCGCATTTAGCCCCACTGTCATTAAAAAAGAGTATTTTATGAAAATTTTCTCCTTCCCCCCTCCTGAGCTTCCCGGCTTTGACCAGTTCTGTTTCCTTCATGTGGGAGGCAGCTGCATTTGTCTCAATAATTCTGTTTCCCTGTTGCTATGTACTGCTGAGCACTTGGTGACACAATGAAGATGTGAAGCGTTCCTCTTTCCCAGGCCTGGCTCTGGAGGTTTGGTTTCAGGGACGCTCTGGCCTCCCTTCTCTCCAGGATGCCCATACAGGGTTTGAAGTCCATCTGGCATTTGAAAGGAGAGACATTGCTTAGAGCTGATGCTCGCGCTCAGAAGTGATGTGGAGAAGGAACCACTGCTCCGTGCCTGCGGTACATCTGAGGATCGCTTGCTCAAGTCCATTGCCTGTCCCAACAGGAAAGGGGAGAGAGTCACCCGTGATAATGGAGGATGGCTTATCTCCACCCACAAGGATGCCCAGTACCTATGCTTGAACTTCTTGCTGGGCTTGTTGGCCTCCTACCCCAAACAACCACTTAACGGCCTGTCCCAAACACCATCCCACCAGCTGCTGACTGAACTGCTCTCCGGCATCCATGGTGTCCCCTGCGGGAGTGCCGAGAGCTGCATTGCGGGCAGAGGCTGCTGCAGGCAGCTGCACCCCTGCGGTGCGTGGCCCGTGCGACCTCCCCTGCCCTGTCCTCTGTGGGCACCTGCCACTCACTGCAGGACCCATCAGCCCTTGGGGGTGGGAAGCACAGCACAGCAAGCGCATCTGGCCAGAGGTGCCGGGCTCGGGGTGGTGCCGAAGTTCTCCCAGTTTGAGGTGGGACGCTTCGTTGCATTGGGAAGAAGGGCCGGGCGCAGGGGTCTCGGGCGTGTTGCCGGAGCAGGGCTGGGAGTGGGACAAGGAACGCTGCTGGCACGGGGCGAGAGGGACACATGGGGAGCGGGAGCACGGGAAGGACCTTGCAGGTTTCACAGGGGGCACCTCGCTGGAGCCCACAAGGCAACGTCACTGACTTGGAGCTGCCTGGATGTGAGGGAGAGGAGAGACCTTGGAAAGCAGGAGGGTTTGGAAAGCATTTTAGCTACCGTGGGGCAACCCGCCTCCCAGGCAGCGAGCTCGGGGCAGGGAAAGCTGAGAGCCCTCATCACCGTTCTGTCCCGGGCGTCGCTTCGCAGCAACGACAAAGCAGAAAATTGGCCATTTCTTGACAGAATGCCTTTATAACCAACGGGCAGAATATCTTGAGCCAGCAGCAGAGGCTGTACCCTCCAGGTACCCGGCTCCCGCAGGAGGAAGGAGCCCCGACCGCCTCGCAGCCGCCCTTCTCGGCCCCGGGAACCCCACCGCGGGGCTGCGGGAGCGGGGCTGCGAGGAGCGGGGCTCCGGTTCCCCCGCGGGGCCGGGGCCGGGGCCGGGGCCGGGCTGTGCTTCCCCGCAGCGCGGAGAGGTGGCAGCAAAAGCCCTGGGACGGCCCGGCCGGGGGTCGCGGGGAGCAGCCGCGGCAGCCGGGGAATTGTCGGGTCCCGACCCGGGAGGGGATGCGCGTCCCCCCGGCCCCGGGTCCTGGTCCCACGATGGTCCCACGGGCGGGAGCGTCGAGCTGAAGCCAACTCCATTCCTAGATCGTAAAATCGGAGGATGGTTTGGGTGGGAAGAGACCTTTAAGGATCATCTAGTCCATCCTCCCTGGACATCTTTCACTAGATGAGGTTGCTCAAAGCCCTGTCCAATCTCACCTTAAGCACTTCCAGTGATGGGGCAACCATACCAGGTTCAGGGGATCTGAACCTGCTTTTTGGGACTGGATGAGCTTTAGCATTTTTGTCCTCTGTTCCAGTCCAGGGCTGTCCCTCTGTGCCCGCTGATAGTCCAGGGCAACAGGAATCCCACGAGAACAGCTTGTGAGACTTCAGGACTTGTCAAAGCTGAAGTTGAACCCTGATCCCAGCCTGGCCGGGTGCCCACAGCCCAGCCAGACCTAATCTGGGACTGTACACTGCCCATGTTTAATGAGGTATTGTGTACGGATGTGTCTGACTGTGTGTATGCACATGTCGTGGGCTCCGGGTGTCTCGCTCAATGTTTGCATCTGTCTGTTAGCGCATTTGGGCATCTGGGGGCCGTTCCCCTTGCCTGATTGAATATCTTCTTGGGAGCGTGTTTGTGTAGCCGTGGATCTTATCGCATGTGTCTGTGTCTGCACAGAGAGGTGTTCACAGCTTTGCGTGCGTACAGTATTTGCACAGTGCCAGTGGGTCATGCCAGGCTGTTGAAGATGCTTCTTCCACAGTCAGGATGTGTTGAGTGATGGGGGAATGGGTGGGTGGGTGGCCTGAGACCAAGGGCTGGATGAAACAGTGCAGATCAGGGTGGGTTTCCACTTGGGTGGTGGGTGAGAGTGGGGACCAGTGCTGCTCTGGGGCTGTTCCCTCTTCCCAAGGGTCAGTGTCCTACACCCTGTGGCCATGGAGGGAGGGACAAGGCATTCCTGAGGCCTGGATGCAGCATCAGAGATGACCCCTCCGCTTGCAGTGAGGTGCCCCTGCGAGGGGCTGCTGGCAGCTGCTGTGGTCTTGGGCAGGGCAGTGCCCTAAGCCTGGCTGTGGCTCCTTTATCCCAAGTGGCTCTGGGGTTCAACAAGCCTGCCCTTGCCTAAATGGCTCATGCCAGATAAGGCAGCGCCCGTGTGGCAGTCTCTGTTCTCACGTCTCTTCCCTCCTGCCCTCCCTGCCTTCACCCAGCTCATTCCCCATCCGGAGGAGCAGCCCTCCTGGCCATGGCATTGCCCTGCCTCACCATGGCATTGCCCTGCCTCACCATGCTGCCCTCCCTTCAGGGACCCCCAGACCCCATGGGGCACAGGGCCAGCAGGCAGGGAGGGCTGGCAACAACGGGCAGCAGGAGGATCACAGCTTCCCGCACATGTGCTGTCCACCCTGTCATCACCTCCATGAAGCAAAGCTGATGCTGGCTGGGGATGTGCCCCCCAGCTCTCTCCCTTTGTCATGAAGAGCCAAGCACGGCTCGGAAAAATCACCCCATGGTAGAAACCATCCCCGCTGGAGCACAGCACTCCCTCCTCTGCTTCGTGGCTGCAGGGGTGTTTGGCTGCAGATATTTACTGAGCAATTTGCATTCAATTACAGAAGCCGGAAGGACTGGGAGGATTTTCCTTCTGGTTTTCTCTCAACTGAAGCCAACTTGTCCGAATTACAACCTAGGAAGCATCTCATTAGTGGGAAGTGAGGTCTCCAAAACACAGAGGGCGCGGAAAACATTCTGCCAACGGCGTAGGGATGCGGGCTGGCCGGCATGTGAGCGGGTGAGGAGCTTATCTGGTCACCATCTTCTGTTGCCCGTGGTAATCTTCCCCACGCATGCCCTCTCCTGTGGCACCTGAGTGGAGAAGAGATGGGGTTTTGGTGGCTGCCAGCTCATCACATTACTTCTCTATTCCCACTTTGTCTCAGGAGGTTTGATTTTGTTGGGCTGAAGTGTAGGCTGGTTTTCCCATCAATTTCTTTCCCCACCGCCTCCTTCTGCCCTTTCTCCCAGGGTGCATGGTGTCACTCAGGTCAGGAGAAGGTGAAGGTCTAGTGGCAGAGTCCTGGGGATAGCGGTTACAGGTGTTTAATAACCTTGCTGAAAGCAGGATCCTCAGCAGGGCCGCTGGGCTGGTCCGTCTCAACACTGTTGTCCCCAGAGGCTGGTGGATGGAGGACATCCCTCACCTGGCCTACTGGAGATCTGCTCCCTAGCATGGCTTTCCCAGAGAGACTCATCGCAGAGGGACCTGTGTGGAGCCCGTGCAGTCCCAAAACTTGCTGGAGACCTTGTCTCGGGTGGGATACAAACTGGCACAGGGCTTGGGATGTGGGGAGGGGGTGAGGCAGGAGCTGTCCAGTGCAGGGGCAGGAGAAAGGACCTGGGGTTCACCAGCTGTGACTACAGAGGGGTTTTCTGCTGAGATTTGGGAACGGGAGAGATCACCAAAGTGCAGCTGCCAGCTGTGCTTGGGCTTACATGGCTACGAGGTGACTTTTATGCCAATAACCTAATGCCCTTCCAAAAATGCTTTCCTGGACAGAGCTCACAAGCAAACTGCTGAGCCAGCTTCTGCCAGCGAGTGAGATGGAGGCACGACTCTGACATCTTCCTACCGACCGCTGCGCTCAGGGCGTACGTGCTGGCAGATGCAATGCTTGTTCCCACGCAGGAGCGAGGATATCCGTATTTTGAGGGGGTGAATTGGGTGTGGGTAGCCTGCTCGGCCGGCTGCCTCCCTGTCCCAGCAGAGCCCACGGGTGCCAGTGGGGAGCCGCACTATTGCCCTGGCTCCTGGCCCGCATGGGGAGGTGTCTGCGCTCCCCTGCCGACTGCACCATCTGCTCCCCGAGCTGCCGGCCAGGCTGGCTCTTCCCGGCTGCTCTCCCTCCACAGTGCCTCCCAACCCTCCTCAAGCGCCCGGTGCCCAGGCAGGAGCATTTGTCTGGGCTCTGCCACCATGGTGGAGGTGGCCGCCATGCAGCCCTGGTCCCCTCCCTGTGTAGTGCTGCCTCTGCCAGCATCTAGGTGACAGTGTGTGCTTGGGGAATTGGCTCTTCTGCCTGCGCCATCGAGACCCACCTCCTTTCTTTGCTCTTCTTGGCAGCTGCAAGGCTGTAGCTTCTATTTCAAGGTTGAATTTGATGAGTTCCAACTTCCAGCTGGGTGATCTTGTAATGACTTTGTCTGTAAACGAGCATTGCTCCTGCAGCCCACTGGCATTTCCTGGGTGAGGGTCGGGCTGGACACCAGCTCTCTTGAGCACAAGGTGAAGGAAAGGCTGGGATGGAGAAAGCCAAGCTGCCTGCAACAGCTCAGCCATTCTGTCCCCACACCTCCACCAGGGAGAGCTATTAGGTTTCTCTGGCGCGATGTGCTTCCCACAGAGCCAGGTTGGCCGGCATCTCCTGTGCCCCATGGGTCCCCATGTCCCCAGGACACCCCAGTGTCTTGCTTCTGGGCGGTGAAGTGCCTGAGCCCCCTGACACGACCAAGGCTGGTTTTGATGCGGAGCTCCTCCTCACTCCCCATGAGGACCGTGTCCCAACAAGGGAGTATGAGGAGGAGTTTCCACCAGAGGAAGCTGCTCCTCTCCAGCAGGAGAGGCGGGAGAGTGGTGGCCTGGCCCAGCAGACGTGGGACGCAGCTCTCCACACCACAGGCTGCCCACCCTGTCCCAGATGAGCCTCCTGCCCCTCTGTGTGGATGAATTGGGTCCTCCTTTTCCTGAATCAGCCCTGCCTGCCCCTTGGGGGCTGCCTGCCCTTCCTTGCTGCCTGTGGAGGGGCTGGTTGCTGCTCCCAGCCAGGCAAGGCAAGCCCCCAGCAAGCCCTATCCCATGCATCTGCTCTCGGTGGCATGCCATGCTGCACGCCCTGTCCTGGCTTTGCTGCCACTGGCACCCTGGGGATGCCCACCTTTCACTCCCCAGGTCTCCAGCAGCCCACAGCCCCAGCATCAACCAGCTTTACCCCTTCAGACCTGTCCCCGCTCCCCTCGTCCTGCCACCCCTGGGCTGCCATGGGTCTGTGGGCAGCCCTGCCTGCGGTCCCTTGGGGGCTGGGGACAGTGCGGGAGGCAGAAACACCCCCCCAGGTGGCACGGGGCCGAGAGGAGGAGTGGGAAGGGGGTCGGGAGACAGGGCAGCCCACCGCCCAGCTTGGCTGCGCCGGCTCCCCTCCCCGGCCCCACCATCCCATTTATTACCCCTCCGCCATTCATCGGGCCAGACAGATGCCCCCAAATAAATACCCCCAGACAATAGGGTGGGAGGGGCCAGTGAGGCTCCTCATGAATAAACATGAGGGTCTTTGGACACAGCTTCCTCTCTTCGCAAAATGGGACCGATTGTGCAGCAGGCGTTTAAAATTCAGCCGTGGTCGGGCTGTCTTCCAGTGCCCCCCGAACCGCCGAGGTGCTTCATTTATTTCATAATTTCCCCTCCTCCCCTCTCGGCGACAGACCTGGCTCTTTTCACGCCTTGTCCTCCCTCTTTCTTTCCTTCTTGCTCCCTTTCTCTCTTTTTTTTTTTTTTTTATCTTCCTTCCTTTTCCTACTCCTTGTTTCTTTCTCTCCCTGGCTTTTGTGCTGGGGGCCGTGACGAATGGCTCAGAAAAGAGGGTGCTGTGAGAAACTGGAGCTGCCGCTGGCGGAGTGGGTGGTGAGGACTTGGCGCTCGGGGGGCTGAGGGGAGGGTCTCCCTGCGAGCGTCCGGCTGGGAGCTCCCGCGCGGTGCTGGGATGGGGAGGTGGTGGGGTGATACGGGCTCCCCGAGGGCCTTGCTGCCTGAGTGCTTGGAAAGCCAAGGATTGTGTCCCCCTGCCTGTCCCCCTACCTGTGGGGAGCCAGCCCTGCCGGTGACCCATCCCAGCAGTCCCAGCCTCTGGCTCCACGCAGCCATGGAGAAAGGTCTACCTCGCTCTATCACCCACTGTGGTGAAAAGCAGCCCTGGGCAGGGATGTCAGAGCACCCAAAAACTGGGAGATGTGGAAGGAATAAGGAGAAGCCTGGCCACGCCAGGGCAGCCCCAGTTTTGGTGGAGGGCTCCTTGGCTGGGTTTTGCTGGACCCCTGACCTGCTCCCACACCAGGATGGCCCCAGAAATGCCGTCTTTAGATCCAGCAAAGGTCTTTAGATCCTGCATGAGTGGTTTGTTGGGATCTCGAACAACAGCATCCCCAGTGGGGTCCCAACACCCCCATGCCCACACATACCACTTCGTTCCAGGGAGTGGACAAATGGGTGAAGGCAGAACCGGAGCAGTAGCAGGGAGTGGAAGGGTGGGAGCCCCAGGACACCGGTGGCAGTGTGGCTCAGCATCCCAGGGGATGTGCCGGCACCCAGGCGTTTCATCAACCACGTGCCAAGATCCCAATGCCATCATCCCTGGGAAAGCCAGAACATATCCATGCCATGCACGGGTTGGCTCCACCGGTCATGGCACCCTGTGCTCCACTCACTGTGCTGCTCAGGGGTCAGCAGGAGGATGCATGGAAAGGCAGAGTCCCCGATGTTCATCCTGCACCCAGGGCTCTTGCCTGGTGGGACGAGTGGCACCCATGTCCCTGGGGAGCTGCAGAAAGTCCCTGGGCAGCTCTGGCATTGTCCCTGTACTAAGAGAAAGCATGCTTACCCCTTGCCCACCTCTGTGATCCTCTGCCTGGAGGCCAGGCAAGGAAAAAGGGAGTTTGTACCCAAGGGCTGGCAAGAAGGATGCTGCAAGTGAGGTGTCCCCTGCCAGACCGTCTCCCCTTGGGGACTGGCTGGCAGGGGAGCCAAGGGCCATGCTGGCAGCAGCAGGTGCCAGTGGGGACAAGAGGACATCACCAGCTGCAGGCTGGGGGTGGACAGACTCTCTGTCCAAGCCCCTGGGGGCTCTCAGAGCCTGGAATCTTGGGGGCTGGCTTCCTCAGCCCACGAGAGGATGGGGAGGTCTCACCCAGGGCTCGGGGGGTGACACTGTGGGAGGTGGGTGCTCATATGAAGAGCTGCCGTGCGTCACCCACCGCCACCTCCTGCCCGGGTACCGCTGCCCGGCTGTCCCGCTGCCCGCTGGTGGAGCACGGCCGGCCGGCAGCCCGCAGGAGGACGGGCCTGGCAGGCTCCAGCAGCGGGAGGGCTCCTGCATGACAATCCGGTACAATCTGTCCCCCTTCCCGCTGCCCAGCAGTAGGGGAGACGGTTACTGTTTAATCCCATTTGACAGCTCTTTCATCATCTGCCTGCCTCCCTCCAGCTTCCCCGTGGTTCCTCCAAGGCTCCTTTGTGGCCGTAATCAAAGCCTGGTGAGTGATGACTGTTTGGGGGGGAGGGAGGGAAAGGACAGCCGAGTGAGGGTGGCTCGCCCGCCGGGGGGGGGACAAGGGAGCATGGCCTTGCCGGGGCCCTGGAGAGCTGCTTGGGTGGGGATGGTGGGATCGCAGGGTGCGGGTGCCTTTGCTGTGCAGCTCCTGCAGGTGTGGCTGTGGGTGGTGGCACTGTGAGCTGGGCTGGATGGGGCATCTCCAGTGCTGGAAGCCGTATTGGGCTGAGCATCTCCAGTGCTCAGAGCTGGACTGGACTGAGCATCCCAAGTACTGGAAGCTGGACTGAATGGAGCATTCCCAGTGGTGGGAGCTGGACTGGGTTGAGCTTCCCCGGCACTGGGAGCTAGACCAGACCGAGCATCCCCAGTGCTGGGAGCCACACTGGACTGAGCATCCCCAGTGACAGGTCGGTGGCTTCCCCACAGTTAGGCTAGGAGGTCCTGGTCGGGACATCAGGGCTGGTGTCTGAGTAGGTGCTAGGCAGGGTGTCAAGGCCACACCAAAAGCAGTCTCCCCGCGGGGCAGAGAAGCAGATCACCTCCTGCAGCCCTCTCCTGTGCACCCTCCAAGCATCCTTGCTGGGGCTGGGGGTAGGCTGGCTCAGACCACCCTGATGCCCTGGCTCTGGCTGCCTTTCACTCCTGGTGTGAGTGTGGCCCTGGAGGAGCACAGCTGCTCTCTCCCTGTGCCAGGAAAGACTGGGAAACTGTGGGGGAGGGATTTTGGTGCAAATCTCTCGGGCAGCACATGCTCCTGCCAGCATGGCATGGCTTGCACGTCGGGGTGAGCCTCTCTGTGCCGTGGGAGCCTCTGCCATCCTCATCAGCAGAGAGTTGAGGATTTGACCATTCCCAAACAGGCTGGTTGCAGTCAGAACAGGATGGAGCAGGTGAAATGGCCTCCAAGGGGTGTCCTGGCTTTGACATTTCCATGAAATTTGGGAAACCTGGCCCCAGCTGTGGTCTGGAGGCTGTGCATGGGTGACAGTCCCTCTCCAGAGATTTTTGGTTAGAGGAGAGGAGCCCCTCCGTGACCCATCTGTAGGGTAACCCACAGCTTCCCCCTGCTTAGCTCTGTCTGGACTGAACCTCAGCCCCTGGCACCTCAGCTTCCCCCAGTGCAGACCAGTGCTCAACCAATGCCACACCAGTGATGGAGCCATATGGGTCCGCAGGAGCTGGAGGGAAATACCCTCCTGCCTGCACTCGTGCTTTGGGCAGGGACTCAGCACCCACCAGTACTGCCAGTAAATCCTCCTCATCACCACCAGTCTGGCCCAACCCATCCTAAACTCACTGCAATTTTTTTTGGTGGGTTTCAATAGGTGTTAAACTTTTTTGCTGAATTGCAAACCATCTGAGGAGCTGGGTCTCTCTCTGGGAGGACCTAGCGGTGCTCTGTACTGCAACATTTCCTTGCTCAGCAGCAGAAAAGCAGGGAAACATCCCCCCCAAACCAGGCTGCTGTGGCCCAAGGCAGCTGCCCCTGAACCCCCGTGGCCGAGGGACACCCCGATTCCCCAGGGAGGGAGCCTGCATGTCCTTGGGTTATCACACGCATCATGGCTGGGTGATGGCGTTTCCCAAGAACACATGTTCCCTCGTAAACCCGGGCTCTGCTTATCTCAAAGGGCACATCCGACAATTAGCTTATCTGCTGTGAAAGTGAGGAACGGCTTTGGTTATCTGGCTGGCTTCCGCAGGCTTGGGAAAAAAAAGGGGAAAGAGCCCCTGGAAGACTGAGGCACATCCTCGGTGTCCTATAAATAAAGGGACTGTGCTCTGAGCGTGCTGCAGACGGACTCCATGTGCTCGGGGTGGGGAGCTGGAGGTGCCCCCTACTTTTAAGAAACACCTCTACTTGGTGCTTCCTTCTGTAAAACCCTGCCTGCAGTTGCTGCCAGCTTTGCCAAACCATCCCAGGCTGGGTGGCAATTTTTTTGCAGGGTGGGCTGCAGCCTCTAGTTAAATTTTTGGGGAAAATTTCAGCTCTTTCCAAGAATGGGGATAAAGGAAAATAAAGCATTTGTCCTTATTTTGTTTTAAAATTCTGCCTTTGAAGCAATTTGGCAAGTAGGGAGGGAAGAGAGGCTGAGATTTGTCTTGTGTCCCTGGAATATGCTCAAATTTGACCAAGCTAGAACACTTTATTTGGGAAAAAATGTGGTTAGCACAAGCTTGGTGCAAACCTCTTCCATGGGAGCAGCTCTCGTCCCAGGGCGCAGGTTTGCCACCTCCCAGCTCCTGGGTGAACGGCTGCCAAAACAAAGGGCCACCCGTGCCCCAGGGGTGCCAAACCCCACCAGCAGCACAGGGGGCAGAGGAATGACACGAGGGAGCCTGCAGCCAGGTGAGCTCCATCCTCTGCTAGCAGTGCCAGGGCCATGCTATGCTTGACTTTGTTTTGGGTGATTTACATGATTTTTCTCCTGTCCCATAGCAATCTTGTGTGAAGCACATGCATAGCAAAGCGTGCGCGTTTAGCCAGCCCTGCGCAGCACGGTTAAGTTGTCCTCTGTGCAATGTCCTTCAACCCCAAGGATGTTTCTCGTCCCTGCCTGGCCCAGGACATGGGATGCCTCACTCAGAGAGAAAATTAAGAATTGGTTGAGTTAATTTGCTGCAGATTATTGTTTGAGGAGCCAATAACCAAAAAAGCTGGTGGAGAGCCCAACTTTCCTCCCTCTCGGAGAGTCCTGGAGACTTTCTGGAGGACTTTCTGGAGCTTCTTCCTCCTGGAGACTTTCTGGAGGGTGCCTGGTTCCCCATGTTCTGCTCCAAGAAAGGCATGGGCTGCCTTTGGAGGGGAGCTTCAGTTGGCTCCCCCCGCTCCTCCTGCTGCATCCTGCTCTCCCCAAAATCTGTATGAAGAAACAAGTATCTTGTTTGCAAGCTAAAAACTAGAAATGATTTATATGTTTATAAGCCGGGCTCTGGCTCCATTTATTTTGGCAAAGGAATTGTTTGCATCTTTGCAGAATGCCTTCACCCAAACCACTCATTAGATATGAATTTCAAAACAGCCAGAGGGAGCGGGTGACTCAGGGGAATTAGCAAATGGCTTCTCAAAGCCTTTTACGTCAAGGCCAGCAGCTCAATTCCAGATCTTGATGCCAGTGGCCCAGAAGACATTGTCATCTAACGTTGGGTCAGTGACCGTGAGTCAACGAGTGCATTTGAGGACCTTGGTCTTTGACTCCTAGCTGGCAGGTGTCTTCACCATGGGAAACCTTAGCCAAGGGAGAAGCCAGAAAAGACTAGAAGAGAATGATTCCATCAATGAGCTTTCACTGGACACGATGACATCGGCTACAGGAGCTGACCAAGAAGCGGAGATGTTCCACCACAGCCCTTTCACCCCAGTGTGGAGTCCTGGGAACTTCTGGAAAGGACTTTTGAGGAGGGTCAGCCTTGAAGTCTGGAGATGGGGAGAGTCTGTGATAGCTGGTGCCTCTGCTGTGGCTTTAAAGACCACCTTGATTTTTACCTGGAAGCTACTAAGAAAATTGTGCATGGAGATGATACCAGCTTTTGCTTTTCTCTGGCAGACAAGAACCAACAAAGCAGCCGTTGGGTGTGACGATGCCCTATCACCTTGTCCTGGCAGAGCTTCTTGACTTGGGTTGGCACTGGGAATGGGAGCAATGTCTCAGGTTGCTTTGGCTGAGGAGATGTGTACGTGGAAGACATTGCTCTTCTGATGGCACCATGTGGGCTCTGGACACTTTGAGTGCCCTCAGAAATATGTGCTTGGGGGTGAGAAGACAGGCACCTCTTTTGTGGGAGAAGGTCTGTGAGGAGTGGGATTGGCTGAGATTCCCCTGGCAGGACGAGAGCCCTCCACCTTGGACCAGGCAACCTGGACTACCAGAGGTGTCCCATCCTCTGAACCTGCATGAGTACCTGCCAATGGTGTCCCCAGCCTCCATGTCACCTGTTTCCCTGGAGGCACAGCCGGAGGGAGGTCCATCAGGCAGCACGCCCTGCAGCGGCAATGTGAGGAGCCTGTATCCACGCTGCTGGTCCCTACCCACGTGTGTCTGGGAGCTCCTGGTGCCATCAAGCTCCTGGTCTCCATCCCCACTCTACCCCAACGTGCCCTGTGTCCCCGCCTTGGCACGCTAGCTCACTCCAAGCCAACCTTGGCTTCTTGTCTTGCAAGTAGAGATGAAAATAAACTCCAGTGAAGGATCCTTTAACTTTCTCTACTCGAGTCAAAATAAATGTAATTTCCCCACCACCCAGCCCTGTAAATTCCCCACACTGTGAAATATCTTCCAGATATAGTAAAGAGACAGCTTTCGGCTATTTTTTTTAAACATCTTTAACTGCTGTATATATTTCCAGGGAGACGTAATAAGCGCTACAGCTAATTTATCTGCGTGTACTGTAAATATTTTCAGGAGATAGCAGAAAGGATTTCAAACACATGGCTAGGAGGATTGGCACACAGCATATGCTGGGTGGGAAGGACACCTTTAACCCTTTGTGTGCTGTGTCCCTTCCCCTTGCTTCTTCTCTGTGTGTCTCCCCCGCAGCATCTCCCCACCAGCTCACGGCTGTTCCTCCAGCCTGATGTCTGGCTAAAAGATACTTTGTCTGAACAGGGCGGTAGGCTTGCTCTGCCACTTGACTGCAAGGTTCTTGCTTTGGGGGCACTGGGAGCACAGCTCTGCTGGGATCCCCCTCCTGACCTGCTGCCCACAGCCATGCCTGGACCCCTCCATCCCTGCCTGCACAGCTACCTGCTGCTACAGGCGCAAGACAAGATTTGGGAAGAAAAATGCCTGCTTGGGCATCTAAGTGAGTGTCTTGCAGCCCCAGCAGCCTTTGGGTTTCAGCAGAGGTTGCAGCCCCATGGGGGGAAACCAGGGTGCCCAGTTACTGCTGAGCACAGGGGCTGGGCGAGGAGGCTGAGCAGGACAGGGGCAGAGATGATTGCCACAGGCTTTGGTCCCCTGTGTCCCTGGGGGATGGGAGTCCTGCAGAAGAAAGAACCTTGGTCCCCAGACAGCCCATCCCCAGGGCTTTCAGCTGGGATGGGAGAGACCCTGGGTGATGGAGAGCTGAAGGAGCAGAGTGTGGCAGGATGCAGGTGTGGGTGTCTCTTTGGGGAGCAGCCACCTGCAGATGCAAAGGTCCCTGTTCATCCTCCACCCAGCCCAGCCCCAGAGGACACAGGAGCAGGGAGATTCTGGGACACAGCCCAATGTGTGCCCACAGCCCCACTCCTGGCATGGTGACCCCCTTGCTATGCATCCCACTCATGACCACATCCATAGTGCCATGATCCTCTGGGGACCATGACCCCATTTTGGGGAGAACTCTTGCAGGGATGGAGGTCCAAAGGCCACCTTCGGTCTCCCTGTGCCCTGATACCCTCCAGGACCTTCTGTGGGGGGGACAGGAACCTTTCCAGGGGAAGGTCTGGGGACGAAGCTGCGGGGTACTGGGCTGGCGGGAGCAGAGGTCTTTCATCACGCAGCTGATGTCTGGTGTCAGCAGGGAACCGCACAAAAAGCACATTCAATTCAATGCCTGTTATTAAGCAAACCCAGCTCTGTGGCACGAACAGCCTGCCCTGAAACGGCGGGTCACCGCAGCTGGGCCAGTCACCCCACCGAGGGGTCTGCCTGCCGAATCGGGGAGGTTGTGCACCCTCCCCATTGCTGCCCTTGCCCCTGCCGTGAGCTGACCAGGAGCTCACCGTGAGCTGCTGCCTCCCACCTGCCTTGTGGGGGTGATTTGACCAAGGCAGCATTTCCCCTGGGATTCTCCTGCAATAAGCCCGCTCCTCCACTCTGGCAGCATCCTCCCTTCTGAACCCACCCAGGGGTCAGGGGTCCCAGGGGTGGCTGGGGCTCCTGCGGCCCCATCAGCTGGGTGATTCTGGCTTGCTGCAGCCGGGTGCTGTCTCAGAGAGGGCAGGTTTGGGCTCTCTGTTGGCATGTGGGAGCAGGGAGGATGTGCTAAGGGTCTGTTAGGAAGATGGGATTTCCCCAACTGTTTGCACAAGCCCTTGAGGTTTTGGGACTCCTCTCCATCATCTGAGCACTGGGAACCGGGCGTTTAGTGTAGGCACAATTCTGATCCAGAGCGGTTGCCGTCCGTTTGGCTTGTTGCATCACCTAAGTTCTAGATAGGGCAGTTCCTCCCACCAGCTACGGCTGGACAACAGGCTGAGGTCTTCAGGGCAGGAAAGCTGCCCCACAGTTACCGGGAAGGCAGCCCTGGCAGAGGCAGGTCCTCCCCGGCAGCGGGTACAGATGCATTGGCTGCATCCTCCTTGCGATCTGTTCCCCAGCCTCCTTTCTTCATGATGTAATTTAACGCAGAGCAAGGACACGAGGTACCTATTGGCTTGGAGCCCACCCAAAAAGCCATAAAAAGGAGATAAAAGCCTTTAAATGCTAAGCCTGTCCGAAGAGACAATAAAAGGCAAATGTCTTCCCAGCTTTACGTCTATGCCTTTTTACTTGATTTACGGAGGTTTTGCTATATTCCTTCATGGTTTGTGACTCTTCAAGCTGTTCAGCTGCTGTAAAAGGCTCAAGGAAGCAAACTGCATCAGCCAGGGGCTCGTCTGGTCTCCAAATCCATCCCTCAGCCCAGGCTGGTCCTGCTTCAGGGTCCAGCTTGGGGTCTACAATGGCCATTGCCCGATGTCCCGCCGGGAAGAGCAGCTTGGGATGAGCCCCAGTGCCCCAGGGCAGCACCCGTGCCACTGCAGAAGGTGCAGGGAGGGTTTCATGGCCGCGGAGAGGAAGAGGCGAGCAAAGAGAAAGGGCCCAAATGTTTCCATTCAGCCTCCGGGTGAGCGGCAAAACGTTTGGGAGCTGGATCTGCAAAGAGGATCCAGATGGGGGAACCGCAGCTGCTCCCTGCGAGCGGAGCCTGGATGTCTTTGGGGACATGGGGTGGAAGGTCGGCGGGGGGCAGCCCCGGGGCTGGGGGGGCTGCAGGAGCAGGAGGCAGCCATCCCCACACAGCCAGCGTGTGCAGATCTGGAGCTAATCAGCCCTGAGACAGGATGCGTGTGTGTCTGTTGGGGCAGGGCTATGAAAGCAATTGCTCTCAATAAAACAATGCTTCCCTCCTCCGTTTCGTTCGGAAGTGAAGCTGTGAGCCCAAACGTCCTCAGCTGACTCTCCTGGTCCTCCTGCCTCCTCTGAGAAGGAGGAATTGATGGAGACGTGGGGATCGGTACAGCCGAGCAGGAGCCCGTGTTCTTTTGCATCACCCAGTGCTGGTGCCCCCAGGCCAAGCTCCATGGCTCTGCCTGCCATGCCGGTTGCTGGCTGTGGCACCGGGCAGCTGAGCAGGTCTAAAGCTAGGGACTCTCAGGCACAATCATCCCTCTGAGGTTGGGAAGTGAAGTCATCCTTGTCTTCACGCATCCCTTCGGTCTTCCCAGACCAGCTCTTGTTGCAGGACAAGCAGCAAGAGGGCTTGCATCGTGCCAAGGGGGAAGGGGATGCTCTGAGCCGGCCTGGATGCGGCATGGAGGCAGCACCTCCGGGCTGGGGCACGGCAGTAGTGGGACACAACCCCTCTGGGTGCCTAATCTGTTCCCGGAGGTGGGAATTATCCCAGCTGGACTGGGAAGGTCCTGGGTGGCCAGGCAGAGGGGAGCAGCTGACTGCGGCTGTCCTGGGGGCACCCCCACTCCCTCCCCGCAGCTGGTGGCCCTGCTGTCCCCCGTCCTCACTCCTGATGGGCAGCAGCAGCCCCGAGAGCAGCGTGTGACCCCTTTGCGGGGCCAGCCTGGCCTTGTCCTGCAGCACCCGGGGAAGGGCACGCGTGTCCCGGCAGGTCCCCCTGCCCAGCAGCCTGGACCGCCACCAGTGATGCGGATGGCGGCATCCCCTCCCCATTGCCCCCCTGTGCTGTCGCACCCCCAACCACATTTCGTTTTCTTTTCTGCAGTGAGAGGCACACGCAGCGACGCTTTTTTTTGTGCCCGTTCCCAAAACCTTCAGGCTCCAGGTTCAACTTCTGCAGCTTCAACTGGTGACTTCAGGTCTCTCCTCCCTGCTCCAGCTCCATGACCGGGCTCCCCTGGGACCCCTGGCTCCCTGAGCCCTCCATCACCTCTCACGCTTAGTGCTGGTTTGCAACAAACCCAATGAGGATGGGGAGATTTGGGGGTGCTGGAGAGGGAGCAATGTGGGGGAGAAAAATTTGGCCTGTCCTTAAAGGTCTCTAAAAATATATATATTCTTGCCTCTAAAAAAATTAGTAATTTTAAACCGCAGGCAAATGCCTCACATTCCTGAGCAATGCTGCCCTCTGTTTACTGCCCTTATTGTTCTCAATGAGCTGGAACCGTGGAAATGAATATTCGCTCCGACCCCATCCTCCGCCCTGAGAAAGAAAGGAAGAAAGAAAGAAAAGAGGAAAAAGAACCAAAACTGCTGAAGGAAAACAGAGTCATTCTCCCCATGACTGAGTGAAAGAATAACATGGGACCGTGGAAATAGAGCTGCCAGGGCGCAGCAATTGATTTAAAGTGGGACCTGAATGCCGTCATCACCGTGGTGTGCAGGGCTCACCCCACCGGGGGTTGCTGCTGGGGTCCCTGAGCCATCTCTCCAGTACAGAGAGATGTTGGCCGTGGGATGGGGGGGTCAGACACTTGGGGGTTGCTGGCAAAGGACAGGAAGATTTAAAGCTCAGCCTGGGGCTTCATCTGCTTAGGTTATCTCAGGCTGGGGCATTGCTGCAGACCACACAGGCACATGCAGAAATGATTTTTACTGGTTCCGCAATATAACGGGCAGCACATGGGGCCGGGAGCCGTGCTGGGCTGACAGGCTGCTTCGGCACACCGTGGGGCCTGCTGATGTGCTGGGCTGCAGGAGGACGTGCGTTGGGCTGCAGGAGAACACGTACTGGATTTTGCAACCTTGCCCTCCATCTGACTGAGGGCTTCCAGGCTGCTGGAGACCAGGGAGCAGAGACCCTGCCTGGAGAAGGACTCCAAGCCCCATTGCCTTGTTTTCTTTCCCCAAGTCACAAACCCATTACCTGAGGGCTGGGAGGAACAGAGAAACCAGCTGAGCATTGGGCTTTGCAGTAAACAGCCCTATGCCCCACAGCACCTGGTTTCTGAGATGGGTACGAGGATGCCAGGGACGGGACATTTACACTGAGACCCAGGTACCCCCAACACCCACCTGCGGCCCCTGGCTTTGGGGATTTCTCCGGAGGCAGCACTGGGTGCTGGGCTGCCCAGGGTGGGGGGAACCCAGCTGCCCCGCATCAGGGGCGAAGGCAGTCACTGCCGGCAGGACAAAGTCCGGGTCCCTCCTGCGCTCCCTCAGTTAATCATCACGTTGGGTAATTGCACGAGTGGCTGAGCGGGCAGCCCCCGAGGACTTGCCTGCAGGTGTGGGGCGAGCCGGGGGCCTGGCGGGCTGTGGACGGGTGCAGAAAGCTTTTAACTGGAATAGGGTTACAGCCAGGCAGCCCAGCAATGCCAGGGATGCGAGGAATCCCCTACCTGCTTCAAAAGGACGCTTTCTTTATCGGCTAATTAAAAAAAGGGCAGCGGTAGGGGGGGACCAGTGTGCACCTGCACCGGCAAACACCAGGCCAAGAAAGGGGGGAGCGAGGGACCGAGCTGGGAGCGAGGAGGGGGTGAAGGGATTGCAATGGAGGGCAGTGGCCGAAGAGCAAGGACTGGGACCAGTCAGCACCTCCAGGACCCCGCGGCATTGCTGCTGCCAGCCGGTTGTGCCAGGCAGCCCCTGACTGACACCCTCCGTGGCAGTGCAGGGGAGAGGCTGTGGTCCGGTTGTCTTCATCCACGTGCAACGGCATCCTTCTGCCTGCCAGGTGCCAAGGGAGAGACCCAGGCTAGAAAGCACTTCCACGGTTGATTTACTGGCAGGTTTTAATATTAATCCATAGGGATGTATCCTAGCCGGGTAGTCTAGTGTGAGCTGTATGCACCGTCACAGCTCCCTGGCAGTGCCCTGGCCAAGTTCCGCGCTGCTTGGCTTTTCTTCTTCCTTTCCTCTTCCTCAGTTGTTATTATTAAATGGGAAGAGCGTTTTAAATTTAGGGTTTCAGTCAAAAAGGCTCCTGCAGTGAATCAACCTCAGCAGCTTTGATGCAGGCAAAATTTCCAGTCGGAAAGAGCAAATTATTCTTGGGGCTGGTGGGGGTCAGCCCTGACTTGGGGATTTGTGTCTCAAGGCTGTTTTCCCATCTGGCTCCTCTGGTGTCCAGTGAAATCAGGGCTGGGGTTGCAGTATCTCCCACCCTTCCCACAGGACATATAGGGACAGAGCATCTCTGAACTCTCCATCCCTCCATTGACTCTGCTTGAAATTGGCTGGTGGCTTTGAAAGTCACAGGGCTGGACAGAGAGACATACCCGCACATAGCATGACTGCAGAAATCTTGTTTGCTTTGGAAACCAATCCAGAAAAAGGGGGGGGGGGGGGGGGAAGAAAGGATGAAACATAGTGGAAACGAGCCATTCATAAGCTATGGGAACAGTTTAGACAAAGAGCCCGGCACTGATTTAATGAGATCATTTCACACCTTTAATTAAATAGGTGCAACTCTGTGCAGAGAGGAGGCTGTGGGCACTGGGACACTGGAGATTTGCAGGACAGAGGAGCCTGGGGATGGAGGAGCCCGGAGGAGGAGGAGGGCTGGTCGCAGAGGACATGCTGGCTGGCTCCCGCTCTGGGGAAAGGGCTGGAGCCATCACCGAGCACATGGAAGAAACCCCAGAGGGGTTGTTTGTGTGTAGGGGACCATCACATCCCACCTCCACACTGGCATGCCGCAGGGATGGACACCCCCCCAGTGAGGGCAGGGGATCCCTAGATCCCAGGGGGATGCTGGTGGCACCTGGCTGAGGCCAGGCTGGGACATCTTTACGTGACCCCCATGGGTCATATCCTGCACCGTGGCCCAGCCCCAGCTTGTGCCCACCCCTTGCAGGGCCAGGGCTGGATGGGGACACGGGGTGGGTGCTGAGGCAGCAGCACATGTTGGGGTTTGGGAAGGCTCATGGAGCCCCCAGAAGCTCCCCCTTTCTCCCTGGAGCAGAGGGGTTTCGGCGCAGCCCCCAAGCCCGAGGCTGCTGCAGCCGGGTGCATCCGCTGTTCCGCTCTGGCCCTGCTCCCGGCCAGCCTGGCCCTGCCAGCATATGGGAAAGGCACAGTCCTCTGGGGGCAGGGGGTGGGAGGAGAAGGGCAGGGACGAGGACAGCTAAACCTTGAGCTTCACATGCCTTGCTCTATAGCTTTTGGCTTAGCCTCACCTCCCCTCTCCGCCTGGCAGCCGGGCTCCGCATGGACCGGTGCCAGCAGAAAACAAATGCCCTTCCAGCCCCTCATGAGGCAGGGGCTGGGGGGGGGGGGAGCAGTGGGGTGGGAGGGCAGAGGAGGAGAGGTTGGGGGGCTGTGGGGCTGTGTGGGAGAGGAGGAACCCCTAAAGCTCCCTTCATGGGGCAGGAGAGGACTCCTCCATCCCTCCTGCAGCAGGTCCCGGCGCAGGGTGGAAGCGCAACACTGGCCATGGTGGGGCTAAAGCTCCCCCCCCCCACCACCGCACTTTAAGGATGTGCACACGGGACCCCCCTCTGCCTCCATCCCCCTTTTGCAGGCGCGAGAGCGGCGGGAAGCAATGCTCAGCCTTGGCAGCAGCATCGCAGTGGCATTGCAGGGACATATGGTCCCGGCCGCGCTGCAGCGCAGCAGGGACCTGCGGCACGGCCGGGGCCAGAGCTGCGGAGCGAGCGAGGAGCCAGCGCAGAGCCCCAGCCTCGGCGGGCAGGGACCATGGTGGGGACGGGCCTTTGCAGGACTGAACCCTGCATCCCGGTCTGGTTCGCAGAGTTGTGCCATGCCGGCTGCTTCCAGCCCAGGGCCGCCAAGGGAATGAGCAGCCACATAACCCCCCCCATCCCTCTTCCTGGAGGGGGATGTCCAGGCTGTGTAATGCAGCCTGGGTTGGTGCCACCTCCAGCCACGCTCCCTGTGCTCCTTGAATGTTCAAGAAGGAGCTCGCAAGGACTGTCCCCACGGTGCGATGGACCTGTGCCAGTGGGAGCTGCAGGCAGCTGGGCATCTGCCTGCACGGCCTCCCACCGGGCAAGATCTGGGATGTGTTTCCAACCTGGAAGATGCAGGTTATTTTAATACCCAAGTTTCTCACTAAGGCAGTGCAGCTCCCGGTTTTCCAGCACATGTCCCCTGGCCAGGGGCCTCGGCATGTCCCTGTCCCCTGGCCCTCATCCCCAGAGTGGGAGGAGAGCCAGTTCCCTGTCCCCTGCCAGCTCTCCCGTGGGACAACATACTGCCGCTGCCCTATGCCAGGAATGACACGGTCCCGATGTGAGCCCCCACCTCGCATGGGCAAACACATGCAAATCCGTCCCAGAAGCTGACGTGCCAGCTCCATCCCAAAAACACCTGCTCAGTTCCTGCAAACACGGCACAAGTGTGAGCTGGCCCCTCAGGACCTCCTGGGACCCGGCTGGCGGCTCCCGGCAAGCAGAACTGGTAGCAAGACCAATACTGCCCTTCCTAAAGCTGTCCCTTTCTGTCCCTCTGCCTCAGGTGATAAATTTTAAAGGAAAAATTCAGGGAGACTGTGTGGAGCCCGGCAGCTGCTTGAGCAGTTTGAAGCCGAGTACAGAATTTGGCCGGATTTTCTAGTGTCTGAGATGGTTTGCTCAGCCGCTTGCATCTCCCTGAGGGCCCGTGGCTCGGCACAATGGAGCTTGGAGTGAAAATGCCAGGTTTGGTTCAAAGATCGCTCCTCTGAGCCCTCGGTGTTGGTAGCAGCTTGGCATGCCGCCAGCTGCTCCACGCAGCTCCTGCTCAGGTCCCGTGTGATGAGTTGTGTCCCTACTCAGCACAGTAGGACTTTGACTCAGGTCATCGCCCCGGGATGATGCACGCATCTCTGCTCCACTGCTCTCAGTTCTGCCCTCCAAGGGCTCCCCCCCCCCCATCTTGCTGCCTGCAACCTGGCTCAACTGTCTGCCTGCAACCCACCTCAGCTGCCTGCCTGCAACCTGGTGTGGCTGCCTTCATCTTCATCGCAGGCACCTCTGATATACAGCCGTGCAGGCACAGCCCTGCTGCCTGTCACAGCACGGGGAGGTGCTCCCCAGCCTGAGACGCAGCTCCATGACGTCTTCAGCTTTTCCAGAAGAGCTGTGAGAAGCTGAGCTGCCCCAAAGGAGAACCTGGGGGCGGGGGGAGTGGCAGAAGGGAGGAGGGGGAGTTTCCCCTCCTAATTTCAATAAACTAAATGAAAGGGGTGGAAAATTGGTATTTCATGCAAAACTTGGCGAAGGTTAAACCACTTCCAGATGCTGTCTCAGAAGGTTTTGCTCCAACCTGATCTGTTGCAGATAAAGTTGTAGACGCCCCTGCCAGATATTGTATTACACGCCAGCGGAGTTTCCAAACAGTGCCGTGATCCAGGCAGCATTTCATGCTGTGCTATCCCATAAAGGGAACAGAAAGGACCCAGAAATGTCCCCACGGCTGCAAACCCATCCTGGGACTGCACCGAGCATCCCTTGGTGGGGCAGGTGGTCGGGGCGGCCACGCAGTGGCAGCCCCGTGGGGAACCAGGTAGTGGGCAGATGCCAGCATGAGGGACCCACTGCCCCTGGACACCACTGTGGCCATACCCCCTCGCACCAGCCCTTTCCAGCAGAACCATTCCCGGCTTCTCCCTCTGCTCCTGGTCTGATCCACTCCCATCCCTGCGGGCTCTGCTCCGCACCCCATCACCTCTGTGGCACCCAGCGTGCAGCTGGAGAAGACCCGGCGGGGTGACCAGCGGTGATGCAGGAGTTGCCTTCTCCATAACCATGGACGTGGGAGATCAGAAGCTACCTTGGTCACGGCTCTGAATGAGGTCCAGTTCAGTGCACAGCAAAGCCCTGCAGCTCTCAACCCTGCTGACACCTCACGCCTGCCCCGGCACCCCTGGGATGGTGCTCACCACCGCATGTGGCGGATGCGCAGGGTGATTTTTAAGGCTGGGGAAACTGAGGCACGCCCAGGCCAAGACTAGAAGCGGAGCTGCCCGCACCTCTTGGGCTGCCACTCTGCTCCACGCTTGTCTGTGCAGAGGGAACGGAGCTCCCAAAGCCGAGCTGCAGCTTTGGCATGGCCACGCAGCAGGTCCGGCAGCGGGTCCGGCACACCTGCCTGGAGCGGGAACATAGCCGGCATTCCTGCCCCCGGAGCCCCCTTCCTGCGCTCGCCCCCGCTGCCTTTCGGCCTCCGCTTGTTTTCTTAGCAGGCGGGTCCCGCGTTCGCCGAGCCCAACGATTTCCTGCCCCAGCAAACACATTCCTCTCCCCCATCGCAGGTCCCTCCCACCGCCTTCCCACCTTGGTGCTGGATGCTGCCGCCCTCCGCTGCCCACGCCACATGCCACCTCTCCCCTCCTGCCCCCCTGCCTCAGTTTCCCCAGCAGGGACCCCCACGCTGCTTCTGGGAAGCAGAGCAAAGTCTGGAGATGTGAGATGCCGGAGTTTGCATGACCCTCCTGCAGTTTTGGGGTGCTAAAGGAGGTGATGTCTGGCCCCATTTGCAGTGTTGGAGGGCTGGCCGAGCACCCGTGGGGAGGTGGTGGTCTGGAGTGGGAGCTGGGGGGGACTCAGCCCAGAAACAGCAGCGCTGATGGCACCGGGAATGTCCCCAGGCTCATCGTTGAGAGACGATCCTGGGGTCCCGTTTCCCCTCGTGAGAGAGAGCTTGTGAGCAGAATGGACAGAGCGAGGCGATGCTGGGCGCTCTCCTGCCCCTGCTCAGGGGCACTGCTTGGGTGGGCTTTCCATCCCTACAAGCTGGGAAAACCAAAAAGGCAGCAGAGCAGTGGTGGGATGGTGACCTGGGATGGCCCGGGACAGCCAGGATGGCACCAGGTGGATGGCAGCATCACCTTGGGGTGCCGAGCCCAGCACTGACGGAGCTGCTGGAGGGGCCAGGAAGGGAAGCGGTGGGCAGAGCCCACCTTGGTCTCCACCTTGGAGACCACCTCCCTGGCAGCCGGGGGACCAGAGCGCACGGGCCAGCTGCAGAGGACTGCGGCCAGAGTGACGTGATGGGGTGCGGGCTCTGAGCCAAAGAGTCCCCAGTTTCTGGGGCTGGTGCTGCTGGCAGAGGGGGCCGGGAGGCGGGTGGGCAGGGGCGGCAAGCCCGGCACGGGCAAGCCTGCCGGACGTGTCCTTCCCACCCACCCCCCGTGCCCTGCCAGCACTGCTACCCACCCGTGGCCCGAAAAGAAAGAAAAAAAAACCCGGCCCGCCCGTCAGGAAACCTCAAATCAGGGCCAATGTTTTTGAAAGGTTTTTTTCTCCTCTCTCCTTTAACACATCTGCCAATATAATCTGACCTTTTCCAAATAAATAGAGCCCGCGCGCTCCGTCTTTGATCCGGCGCTCCAAATTTTCTATTTACTTAATTGGCCCATCCAAGGTCTGAGCGAGCCGCGGGCCGGCAGCTGCCGCTGCCGCATTCCTGGGGGCTTATCGCCGCCCGCTCACCTGGTTGTCATTACCACAGCCGCCCCCAGCCCCACACCCCCGCTGCGGCCACCTGAGCCTGTGCCACCCCTGCCTTGGGTTGCCCGTGCTCAGGCCCCCCACTCCCACGGGCTACCCTGCTCTGCTGCCGTGGGGTGGGGGGCACGGGAGTGGGGACGCCCCGTGGGGGTTTCATGGAGGATCGTGCTCGTCCAGTGCTCGTTCTCGGCACTGTCACCCCGCTCCACCCCGTCTCCATCTCTGGAGAGCAATTTGCTCCAAGGGAGAGGGACCCCCACGTGATGTGGGGTTGGGTCCCACTAATCCCATCCCTGTGGAAGGGTAGAGGGTCATGGGCTTCCCCAGGCAGTGTGGGGAGGGATGCTCCTCCAGAAAGGGGACCAGAGCTTGATTCGCTGCTCAGAGATGCTTCTGTCTCTGTACAGCTTGTATCCTGGTAACCCTTCCCTGGATTAGGGACCGTAAATATCCCCCCCTCATAGCAGGAGGGAGCACAGAGCTTTGGAGGTGAAGGCTCTGGGCACCCAGAGAAAGTCACCCCTGAGCAGTGGCAGTCCCTTCTCCCCCAGACTTTCCCTGCCCATGCACCAGGTCATGGCAGGGACCAAGCCTTCCTTCTGCAGACCTCCACTGAGCAACTGGGACAGATGATACCTCCTTGGCAGGTCCCCCTCTCCTGGCCATGGGGACCCCAGCCCGGGACATGCAGGGCTGGGACCAGCAGAGATGGGAGGACCATGTGTCCTTCTGCAGCACCGCTTGTGCTGGGGGAGAGGAGGCTATTGGGCCATGGGGAGATGGAAAGCCCCCGAGGTTGGGTTGCTCCTGTGCTCTTGGCAGATGCCTTTCAGCTATTATTTTTCAGTCGAGGAAAAGGAAATAAGTACAGGGAAGGCTGCAGGCACACCCAGACACATGCCTTGGTCCTGCATCTTTCCTCCACGTGCTGGCTAAGGTTGTCCCTGTCCCTGCCCTGAAGAGGCAGAAGATGTTCCTTCTGGCTGTGGTTCATCAGCTTCTTCAGGCAATAAGTAAAGGGCATGGAGTGGGCTTTGGGACCCTGCAGCTAGTGGGGAGTTGGGGAGAGCAGCACCCAAAGGGACACCTCTCTGAGCAGGGGGGTTTGCCTGGGCACGGGCACCGCTGGTGTGACTTGGAGCCTCTCACAGGCAGGTCCCAGCCTTCACAGCTCTGTGACACCATGCAATGCCTGGTGAAGCAACCACATGCAGGCGGGGTTTGGCAATGGGAGGAATGGCTCAGCTGTCCTTTACTTCTCCACCCTTCATTTCCAACTCTCACTGGAGAGGGAGGGAGGTCTCTGCTTAACCTGGTCCAGCTCAGTGACATGGGAAGACAATGGTGGTGCTTTGTGCACCCAGAGTAACCTCTGACGTGTGGGAGGCCCTGGATGAGCCCTGGGGAGCTTTTCCTGGTACCTGGACACCACTGAGGCATGAGGATAGATTCCAACTCCTGAGAAAGGTATACGGTTGGCCACAAACCCTGGGTTCCTGGCCCCCACCATAATGAGATGTGGGAGCTGAAAGCCACCTACAAGGCCCTAGACAGTACTTGGGTTTGACTGGCAGCAGTACTGGTCCTTTTCCTTACTGATCCTCAAGATGGTGTGAATGAAGGGAGGTGGATGGTCCTGGCCATGGTTACTCCCCTGGACCAGCCAAGCCCATGCCCTGGGTTGTAGGAAGCTGAAGAGCAGCAGGTTAGAGAAGGCTGTGGCTTGGCCCTGGAGTAACAGCACTGGGAGCTGAGGCCAGAGGTGTAGAAGAGGTGGTCAGGTTTAAGTGGAGGGACCTCAGCCTCTGCAGGGCATCCAGCATGGGGAAGGAGCTGGCGGGTGCCACCCAGCACTGCTCTTGTCCTGGGGTGCCAGTCTTTCTGCCGAACAGACTATTGGATTTTTCCTCTGTTAAACTCCCAGTTCTGCTTGTTCATGTCATGGCTCATAATTCACAAACCACTGATGGGAAGAGAGAATATTTCACTCCCAAGCATCCTCAGGTGGTGCTGCTGGATGTGCCGGCTCAGTGACAGATGGGCACCGTGGGGTGGGGGGCGATGGACTGCATCCAGGGCACCACAGAGGGGCAACCCCCAAGAGCGGCGGGCTCTGCAGTGCTAGCCTGGGCAGCTGACAGATGTGCTGCGTCCAGCCCATGAGGGATGACACCTCCAGCGCCTACTGCTCGCTGCTGCAGCGGGGTGTCGCAGTACATGGAGCGTGTCCGGCTTGGGATGGATGTCACCCCCCTTGGCTACACCGGCTTTTGCTGACATGCTCTCCCTGCTTGCCCGGCCAGCTCTGAAGCTGGTATAAATCCTCATAGTCCATTTACACTGACAACGATGATTCAGTATGTCCAGTCTGCCCAAGACCTCCTTTCTCTGGGGAAGCAGCCCCAAGACCGCCAGCGTGCCTGTGCCCTTCTTGCCTCGCTGGCAGCTGTCTGCTCAGCTGTGTTCACTCAGGGATTGAGAAAGGTCTTTTCTTTGCCTCGCTGGGAAAGCCTTGCTGCCAGAGATCTCAGACGGCTTCACCAACCAGACTGTCCTGCTGCAGCCCTATTTCCAGCTCTTTGAAACCGCTTGTAGATGTCTCCTCAGTTGCCTGGCTCTGCCTCATCCAATGCAGGCAGCACCACTGTGAGCTCACCCAGCCTCTCCATATCCCTCTGCTTGGTGAACCAGTCGTTTCCAAGTGACAAGCTCGGCCCGTTGATGCCTCCCGGTGACACCCATCAAGGTCCCAGATAAACCACCCCTTCCTCTCAGTGCCATCCCAGGGGGGTGATGCAGGCAGCACAACCAAAGCATGACAAGGA
The DNA here is from genome assembly GCF_964188355.1 of Buteo buteo. NCBI lineage: Eukaryota > Metazoa > Chordata > Aves > Accipitriformes > Accipitridae > Buteo > Buteo buteo. The sequence continues at coordinate 1,457,437 of NC_134199.1, forward strand.
GGAGGTGAAGAGGGGAAGGGAAGGTGGTGTCGGCTGAGATTTCAACGTCTGACATGTTGACGTTTCCCAAGTAGAAGCCAGTCACTCAACATCTGGCCGAGAATATTGCGTCTTGCTTAAGAGCAACTCCAGATGTTCCCAAGACCTTTTTTTCATTATTTTATTTCTTTCTTTCATTCTTTTCTTCTCCCCCCTCCCTCCCAGCCACTCTTGACTCACTAAATCAAGGGAGACAGGCTTTTAACTCTCTGGAAAGAAATAAACGGCTCAATGGTGAGATGAAACGAATTCTCTGGAACTGTGTGAGCAGATGTGTGTTGGGGGAGGGAAGGGGGGGGCAAGGTAAGGGAGATCAAGAGAAAGCGAGGGCAACATGTACATGGCCATCTCTTTAGCATGAGGTGCCCCAGCTGGATGCACAGCATGACGGCCGGAGGGATGTGCAGTCTCCACTGAACATGCAGGACTGGCGAGGGCAGAACTCGTGACTGGATGAAAAAAGGGGAATGGACCAGTTCCTGTTTCACTGGGTCGACTGGTGATCTCCTCTCCAGTGTAACTGGGTCCAGTTCTTACCTCCTGGAAGTGGCTCAGAGCCGAGGAGGTCAAAAGAAGGATGAGTCTGGTATGTTGATGACGCTCATCCGAAGAGGTGATTTATCATCCCTGACGGGAATGGGAGAATGAGCAGCCAAACAGCAAGAAACTTGGGAAAAGAGAAAGTTTGGCGGGAGGAGGGGAGAGGTCAAAGACGAGAGAGATGAATAAAAGGAGGGTGGAAGAAGGTGGTGAGAATGTGAAAGGAAGATCCAGAGATACAGAAATGTGGTTTATCTGTCATGTTTCTTGACTCTTGCTGAAGATCTGTTCTGTGCTGGTCAGCCCTGCAGAGTCGGTGCCCACTGTCTGCCATAGAGACAAAGGCCTCACATATCTCTGATGTCCCAGAGTGGCTCCATCTGCAATCTCTTCAGGCAGAGAATCACTAGCATGGTGCCTGTCTCCCATTATCTACACTATCCCCTCCTGAGCCATCACGTCCAGCCCCGTCCATTTGTCAGAGCTGCTTTGCCTGGGTTTGAATGCTCCCAGCCTCCGGCAATCTCACTCCTTCCCTCCGGGGTTTTGTAGACTCCTTAGATAAAGCCATGGGGCTTAAATCATCTGCTTTCTTCTCTTCTTACATTTGTAATGGTACCCTGACAAATAGTGCCATGGGAGTAGTGCAAGAAAAGCTCCTTCTATTGCCTTCCCCTTCCCCTTAGAATGAATGAGCCAAAATATTGGATGACCGCTGCAGTCAGCCTAGAGAAACAACTTGATGGCATCCTCTGGATGACTACCAGCAAGCCTGGGAGAGCTCGTCTCAGAGAAACATGCCATTAAGACACAGTTAGGATGACAGAATGCGGCTCTACATCATTTAACCCATGCCAGAAACCTGCCACTGTCCCCAGAGCAAGCAAGGAGCCAAGCACCTCCACCAGCACTTCTAACTTGGTGTCTGGCACATGGTGCTGACCTGCTCATGCCAACACCTCTGCAGGGCACATCGCATGAGAGTTAGCCAAACGCCAAAAATTCAGCAGTAGGTGAGGCTGATTCTTTGGCCTGGTGAAGTCCAAACTCTCAAGCATGGGAAGTGGTTCCAGATGCCTGCCTATTTAGCCTCCCTTGTGGCAATGATGGAAAGGCTTCTGGCTTTCAAAGAGCTGATGCTCAACATCCTTTGATAGCTGGGTCTCCAAGAGGTTTGAGGGCTGGAAGTGCACACATACACAACCTTGTTGAGGAGTTTTCACTGTGCTGTACACACTTGAAGCTCACAAGAAACCCTCAGAGACCTTCTGTCTTGCAGTAAGAGCCCTTCAGAAAATGATAGAGGAGGTCTCTTGAGGTCTAGAGAAACCACAAGTACTGTCCAGCTAACAAGTGGCTGCTAACCCAATTCTGCAGAGCAGTTCAGCTCATTCATGAGCAGGAATTAAGTCTGGAGCTGTGGAGCATGAAAAGATCCTGCAGGATGGCACCTCAGGGTCTGCCACTGGCATGGTGTGTGCAGTGGCTGCCAAGGAGAAATAATCTGGTTTCCACACCGGCAGCTAACATGCACCAGCCCCTGTGTCTCATCCATGGCCAGCACCATGCTTGATGGTCAAGAGCTAGGGCTAGTTAGAAAATTCCCAATCAGACTGGTTTTACAGTCTGAAAAAGCCAGTTTGCCTGAACTGAGCCGGCTGACTGTTCACCTTCTCAGCATCCAGCCCAGCTCCTGGGACGCTGGACCCCTGCATCCGGAGAGCCCCGAGGAGGCTCAGGTCTGGCTCCAGATGGGCTCATCGGGTCCTGGTCCTGGCTCAGCTGCAGGTGGTCTGTGGCTCCATTGGGCTCCAGCTTGAGCCGTGGCTATGAGAGTTTCTAGGCTTCCTGCCCTGGAGCCGGGGTCTTGGCTCTTGGTTCCTGGCTCTGGAGAGTGAGGCCAAGAGGCCATCCTGGCTCTTGGGAGGACCTGTGCTTAAAAATTTTCCAAATAAATCACTTGGATTATTTCTAACTGACATTTTTTGGAGGGCTTTTCCTTCTGCCGGAAGGGAATGACTTGATTTATTCATTTTTCAAAAATTCCTTATCCGAACCCCCTGGATGCTTGGAGGAGGGTGGAGAGAGGGCCAGTGAGTTTGGCCAGACCAGGTCCACCAGCCCTGCCTGAAGCTGGCAGGCATGGGGGGCTCTGGCTTCTGGAACCTCCTTATTGTCCCAGGCTTGCAGATGGGGTCCCCACCACCCCTCTGAGTGCCCACAGCCACCCCAGAGCCCTACAGCACCCTGGCACTCATAGATTGGGGACCAGGGTGCCGTCAGCCCTGCGCCCGCAGCCCACCAGTTGGACTGGCTGAGATGGAGCCACCAGCTCATCTATGAGCAAAATTTCAATTTTTATGCTTTGGTATCTGTTGTCTTTCCCTTTTTTGCCTTCCCCTTCAGCCGGGGGAGCCCCGGGAGATTTCCAGGCTAAGGGCGAGGGGGGCACGTAACCATCTCCCTGCCCTAACCACGTGGCCGCACCATCATCCCATGCTGGGGTGCAGACTCCAGTCAATGCTGGCAGGTCCTCCCTGGCTGGGTGGGCACCATGGGAAGGGTGCGGGTGAGGCAGGGAGGGGGTGCAGCAGTCAGGGACCGCTCAGCTGCAGCCCCTCTGGGCCTCCCCAGCTCCCTGAGATCCCTTACAGTGGCAAACACTGCAGGGGGGTCTCAGCAGCACGGGGAGGGGATGAGAAACCAGGACCTTGCTGGGAGGAACTAGGCTGACAGAGCTGAAAAATCCCCAGCTTTGCTGCACCCGTCTGCCCACCCTGTCCTGGGGAGGGGTGGCAGAGGGGTGCTTGCACTGGTGATGGGGACAGCTTGGGGACAGCCTTGTTGGTGGTGGCCTCTGAGCATCCCTGGCTCTCCCGTCACTCTCCCACCACCCCCTACTCCTCCCAATGCTGGCTTCAAGGAGCTGCAAGGAGATGGGGACGTACCTGGCAGGCTTTGCCAGAGCATCTTTTTTGGAGACCTGACGGTGACACCTCTTCCAGGGGCTGCTCTCTGCCCAGAGCACCTCCTGCCCACGCTCTTGTGAGCAGCGCCTGGAGTGTCGGCTGCTCTTCCCAACATCAGGGAGCAGTGCCAGGGGCTCACCACCCTCTCCTGCCCCACAGAACAGTGGCTATGGGCAGCAGGTCCTTGCTCCCATGCCACACTGTGGAACCTCTCGGGCTCAAGACCATGGTGCAGGAGAGGCGATGGCACTGTGCTGCCCAGAGACAGGAGCCGTCCAGGGAGGGGAACAAGGGAAGCAAGGCTCTGAGACACCTGCATCCCTGGGAATATGCGCTGTTGCAGGGGGACAGAGCAGATTTCTCCTCTCCGGAGAGGCTGCAAAATTCAGATGGAAAAAAAATATATTTTCCAACCATTATATTTCACAAAAGGAGCTGTTCATCCACTTAAAATATAGGTGACAAGTACAAAAGGCATTTGGCATTATAAAGCAGGCCAAATCTTCAGGAGATCGAAGATATATGGTACGCAACCAAGTCCCAGCTTCAATCTGCTCCTATACTGTAAATTCCAATTACATCATGCCGCCTTGTTTAAATACCGTGAAACCTGGCTCATGCCCTAAGTATGTTTTATATATTGCCACATCCATTTGAAATAGATGGGCAATGTGTTTTACGGCACATGTGCAAATATCTCCATATTTTTCCATCTGGGGGTTTATGGGATCTTTCAGAAAATTAATAATGGGGCTCGGAGGAAATGTTCGACTCGGAGGCAGTAGCGGAGATTTATGGCCATCCCGATGGATGCCAGGGAAAAGTCTGAAAGCGCCCAGAGCAGATGAAGGCCCTGCGATTTCACCAGGCGCTCCCTGAAAGCTAATTCTGCATAATGGACGAGACCGGGAATTTCCCCACGTGAGCCAGCAGGTTGATGGAAAGGGACTGCTCTTGAAGGCGAGGAGCTGAGCGCTGGAGCGAGGCATGGGGGTGGAGGTAGGGACCAGCACCCATGGGGCTGCTGCTGCATGGCTCATACCTGGGCAGGGCAGGAGGAACGTCTGAGCCTTGCTGGTGACAGTGACAGCGCTGCCCAGCCACCCCACCAGCCCTCTTCAGCCACCCTGCCTCGCTCCCAGCTCCAGGCGCTCTACGGCTTTGCTGGAAAAGGGACAGCGTGAAGGTCCGTATGGGTGGGCTGGCCAGAGCCACCCCGATTTCTGGCTCAAGACGTGAGCCAGAGCCTGCCAGACTCTGCTGGGCTTCCCGATGGACGACCAAACCCTTGCTGTCATGGTGTGGAGGGCACCCAGGGCTCCCAGGGCACTGACCCGAGCAGCACTGACCCCATCTCGGTCAGGCCCCGGGGCTGCAGGGATCATGGCATGGGCAGCCAGCAGCGCTGGGAAGGGATACTTAAGAATCACCACATACCAAAATCCTCCAATGGCCATGAGGTTGGGTTAGTGACCCGTTGCGCAGCCCCAGAGATGCAAGCATTGGCAAAGCTTTGCTCCCACTGCCATCTGTCTGGCAGGGCACAGGCAGGCTGCAGCACCTAGCTTTTCACTGCTGCTTCAGAGGTTTCTATGGGGATGCTGGTGCTGGGGAGAGACCAGACCCAGGTGCCTCTGGACCCCTCAGATGTGCTGAGCTGGGTCTGCTCTGCCCTGCCTCTAAACCCTCTCTCCCTGGACCAGGAGCAGGACTGTGGTCCCCACTGCGACAAACCCAAGGGTCAGCTGGTGGCAGCCGGCTCTCCGACAGAGAATCCCTCCTCCGAACTCCCCCAGCACCAGACGTCTTCTGGAAGTGCCACCTCTCCCTGTTCCTCCCAATAAACAAAGGCCAATGATTTCCCATCGCGTGGGTGCGCCGAGGGGGAAGCGGCGGGTGGTGTTTATTTTGACAGTGGAGAGGCCCGTTCTCCAAGCTTTCGGGGTAGTGCGTCTTGTCCAAGTTGAAAATATCGGCTGTTTATTTGAGTCTTGTGGTGGCTGTGTAAATAGAGGACTCGCTACAACAGATGCCGGCTGGTGGCTCGGCAGTGAGGGCCTGATCCTGCCCTATGCAGAGGCTCCCAGCCTGTCGTTGATTTAATGGAGGTGTAGCATCCCCCCGAACAAGAAATCCCACCCAGGTCTTGTGCCTTGCTGGCTGGGAACATGAATGCCAGAGGATGGAATGGAGGGGATGAGGTTGTGGCAGCAGCTGAGCGGTGAAAGCCTGGAAGAAGGCGCAGCGATGCTGAGCCCAAGTCATAGGGGGACCAGCACAGCTCTGCCGGGGCAGCAGCATCTCTGGGTGGGATGGTCTTTTTGTGCCACTGGCAAATGTCGTGGTGCAACATTGCAGCAATGCCTTAGGGCCAACGCAGCACGGATGCGGGTCACGGGGTGCAGCAGGGTCCCCCCATCCCCAGGGTACTGGTGGGGACCACTCTTCTCTTTTGCCTCATCCTCTCCATCGCTGCTGAGGTGAGAAAACCCCAGCAGGAGGGAGTCAATGGGTTTCTCCAGATGGTGCCCCGCTGACCCCAGCCGTTCCCCGTCTTCGGCTCTTCCTTAGGAAAACACAGCGCGGGCCAGCCCATCGATTAATGGTTTCCTCATGTTCGCCCCGCGCGGCCGTTGTGGGAAGCTGCCTCCCTGTTCCCCAGGCTCTGCTGAACTAAGCCTCTGCCTCCTTGGGCCCCCATGCCCCACACGGGTGCTGGGTATCCTGCACACAAGGGGAGCATGTGTTTAACCAGTGAATTGTGCCCTAATAAAGATGAACAGGAGATAGATAGATTGGACGAAGGAATAAATGAACAAATGAATGAATGACACGGTGATTAACTCTGATGTAATAAATGCCCCCAAGGCTTGTAAAAATACACTTGGCATTTTGAAGAATAGCACATTTCACACCGTTTTGCAAGGACGAGAGCGGCTGGAGCAGCTAAACCCCCTGCACACTTGGCTGACATGGTCATGAATGGGAAAAGTGTATCCTGCCCTGGTCCTACAGCCCTTTTGGCAGGAGCCTGGGTGGCCACGGGTGGGTGGAAGAGCCCTGGTCAGGGTTGGGAGGGCAGGAGGAGGGCTGGGAAATGTAGAGGTCGTGGTTTGCTTAGGAAGCAAAATTTTGGAGGTTAATGAGGCTTGGGAGGGTTGTAAAGCACTGAGTAAAACGCCATGCTTGGGTAAGGGGTGGTGGAGAGGGTGCTGCGGTACCAAGGGCATGGCAGAGCCTGTGAGGGCTTTGCCCCTGCAGACCTACTCTGCTGGGAGCTGGTGATCTCCAGTCTCATCAGAGGAGGACTAAGGGAAAATCACTTGAAATCTTTTCATCGCATTGGGGAAGGCAGATGAGAGAGGGATTTGGGGGGCATTGGGGGAGTGCAGAGCCATTGTCCTCAGCAGCAAGTCCTGGCTGTAGGACTCTGGCCACTGTTGCGGACACTGCTGCCTTCCCTGCCTGTCCCCGAGGGCTGCCAGGATGGAGGATGCAGCACTGAGCGAGGTGGTTGGACAGGTCACCACACCTGAGCGATGGCAGCAGGCTGCCATTCCCTAATACACCATGTCCACGGGAGACAAAGCACCACTTTTCCATGTTATTAACCACAGAAGCATGGAAAGGACGGGTTGGCAGGGCCACCATCTCTGCTCTCCGACAGCTGGAGCTACTACCAAGACCCACATGGATCTGCATCGCAGGATGGAGAGAAGTTTCTCTGTGTACCAGAGAGCATCAAGAGAGCAAGGACACCACATCAGGCCATGACAAGGGGCCATGCAAGTAGGTCTTGCCCCTACTTAGTGACACAGTGCCTCACCAGGCAGTGTGGTCCCAGAGCCCAGCACTGAGCTGTGCCCCATTGGCCAAGGAAAATGCTCTTTGCTCAACTGCGCTGCACCTAAGGGAGATGTTTTCCTGTGGGATCCAGGTCTAATTTTATTTATATGGACTTTGGTTACCAAGAGCAAAGTGATGGGAAATAGTCTGTGTATGCATCCATCTGTCTGTCGATCTACTTGTCTGTCCACTAAGGTTGGGGTTCAGCTGTCCAAGCTCCTGTGATCTTTCATGAGTGGAGCTGGCTGGATGACATGGAAAAAGAGCATTGAGTTTTCTGTAGTATTCTCACATTTTGCTTCTTTCCTTGGCCAAATTCCGGGTTTCCATGAAAAATGTCCATTGGCGTTTTGAAATGAGAAAAATTTCAACCAGCTGCAAAATTCAGTCCCAAAGCAGGGGGGAAATTGCAAACTTGGCCTCTCTTTCAGCTGCCTTTGAATCTCAAATATTTTGCCCCAGCTGAACACTGGGAAAAGGTCTGTTAAAAAAAAAAACCACTGTTGCAAAATGTGCGTGGTTGTTTTGGCCCTTCCAGCATGGGGACAAGCAATCCACTGCCCGGAGCAGCCGGTTCCGGCACAGCGTTTCCTGGTGCACGCCTGAGCTCAACCAGCTGCTGCATGGGGTGGGCGAGATCTGTGCTCTAGGAAATGGGAGCGCACTGGAGCGTGCTGAAGTCTTTTCAGATCCTTTGCTGAATTAATATATTTTTCCTTGAAGAGCTGTTTTGGAAAACATACGCCTTCATTGTGGCAAGGCGAGTTTGCACTGCAGCATCCCTTGCCCTTGCAAAGCATATGGCTACTGGCCATGGCCACCAGGAATGCACAACATCCCCTGCTGCCACCCAGGTCCCCCTGCCCTGTGTCACCCATAGGCTTTGGCAGCACCCCGTGGTGACAAGCACTCCTCACCACCAAGGGGGTGGCTGGGACTGGGTGGGTGTGGGTGGACATGGAAGTGCCTCAGCACAGCTTCAGCCTGCCAGAGCTTGCGCCAACCAGCCTCTTGTTGCATCAACGCAGGCAGGAAGGCAACTCCTTTCTTGACTGCTAATTATCCCTTTTTTTTTCCCCCTTAAATTAGCTTCGAAAGCAGTTAAGCTTACTGGAAATTTGGCTTGATTGCTCTTTCTTTTAACTGTGGCTTTGTTTAGAAGTTAGTGTTATGAACAGCAATGAAATAATTACATAAGACATTAATGAGTATATAAAAACAATACCTAAATAAAATAAACAGCAAGTAGTATCATTAATGTTTTGGGCTTTTCAGTTACAGCTCTTGGGGAGTCGTGATGGGAGGGTGGAAGAGTTTTTCCAGCTATTTAACCTCTGTGGCTGTGAAGCCCTGCAGGTTTTGGGTAACTCCAGATGCTTGAGCTGCCAGAGAAGTGGAGGTGGATGAGGGCTTGGGAAGAGCCCCCCACTTGCCTGATGAGTCCAATGAGTACAAGGAAGCCAGCTGGAGGCTGGTGACCCAGTCTTGGTGAGGTGGAAGTGCTCTCTGGGGTCTGCCATCCTTGTTGTACCCAGAAGGGTGGATAACCACAGAGCCAAGCCTGGGGGCCACAATGGGCCATGAGCCATTGGTCCCTGGAGCACCTGGGGATGCTCAGAGCCGGCCCCATGGCCTGCCCCAAGCCCACGCATGTCCAGATACAAAGCTGTGGGGAAGTTCCTGCAGCACTCATGAAACCCTGTGTGTCAGCACAGCCCCGACCTGCAGAGCTGGGGTGATGGGAGAGAGAAACCCTTTGGCAAAGCCCTCTGGCTTCCCAGCCCACACACAAACTGCGTGTGCACACAAAGAAGACACAGAGTTAGGTGGTTGGTACTTATTAGATTCATGTTATTAAAAACAACAATAATAAAATAATAATAAAAACCCCAAACGTACATATCATATATGTTACACTATCATCCATAACGTTTGCTGGCTTTTCTTTTTACATATTTCACAGATGCCACCACGTTGCAGGACCAGGGTGCCTCTGCATGGGCATCCTTGGGATGGTATTTACATGCCACATGTCCTGGCAGTCAGGCCCAGGGCACCCCAGGAAGCACAGCAGACCCACCCCCAGATCTGCACAGGGTGACTCACAAAGGATCCCACCAGCATCCTGGATCTGCCTTGTCCAGTCATACATTTAAATTTTAAAGCAAACAGGAAAAGAAGATAAAAAGGCACGTGGACACATGTGGGGATTTAAATCTGTGTCTGGGAGCAGCTCCATGTCTAAATCCCCTGGGCAGCATTGATTCTCCCCAAAAAACCTGCTGCAGCAGGCATCGGGCATGGCTTGGCAGGCTGGGGTTCCCCAGACGGGGTTGTTCCCCCTGCACTTGCGGATGCCTCCGGTTGCATTTGGTACCTGTCTTCGGTTAAATGTGGACAGAAGAGTTACAGCCGTGCGGGGTTGTGCAGCGCAGGGTCTGTGCAAGGCTTGTACACAGGCTGGATGGGATGTTGCCAGCCCTCTCTACAAAGGTCCTCTTTTCCCCAGCGAGCTGCTCGCATGGCAAGCAGGGCATGGAAAGGCACAGCCAGAAGAGCCAACTCAGCCGCATCCCTGCGAGGATGGTGCAGCAGCTCCCGGTTTTGCAGCCCTCCCCTGAACTGTGCCTGTGGCATGGTCTGTGCCAAGCCCTGCTGCGAGCTGCGGGGCAGGACAAGCAACACCTCTGTGCAACCCCGTGGTGCTTCCACCACCGTGTTCGGCATCCCGGCACCAGGTCTGGGTGACCCAGCCCTGATGTCCCAGGGACAGCCGACCCCGTGTGCAGGGGTTTCCAGCCGGCCATGCCAGGCAGAGGGAGAGGAAGAAGAAAGATGAATTCTTGCTTCGGACTTTGGGGCGACACAAGCAGGGGAAGCCAGGAAAACATCTTCCAGGCAGCAGCCTTAGTGAAGGTGCAGAGTGGCCTGCTCCAGTCCTTCGGCCAGGATTTTAGGACACTCCCCAGCCAAAGGGGGAGAACTCCTCTCCTCAGAGGCAGCCCATGGGGTATGTGGTGGTCCTGCGCTAGTATCTCTGATCTGCCCCAGAAGGACACCCATGTGCACTGGGACACTAGCTGGGAGCCATCCCTCCTTGTCAGCAGTCCTAGATGGCAGAGCTGAAACAGGAGGGAAGAGCCATCTGGGAGGATAAATCAAGAACTTCAACCACCAACACCGAAGTCCTCAAAGAGTTTTAGGTGCCCTGCTTCAAGGGAGGAGAAATCAGGTGCCAAAGAAAACCCTGCAGCCTCCTGCCCCAGCAGGCTGAGCGTAGTGCTTTTGGGGGAACACAGACACATCATGCCTCTCCTGAAAGCTGTACTTGCTTGGAGAAAGCACGTGCCTTCTGTAGCCCAGCCCTGATGAGCATGCATGCCCATGGAGCAGTGGTGCTGCCCTGCTCTTTCGACAGGCTGCTGAGAAGAGGGGCCAGTGAGCCCCCACACCCCATGGAGTGATGCCAAGCAGCCCCCGGGGCTGTGGGGATGACCCTGATGGGAGTCCCAGCCGTGCACAACCAAAAGATGTTCCACCACTGACTCTTGTATCAGGACTGTCAGGTGCATGGAGTTGGAGTGAGCCTGGGGCCAGGGCAGCAGCTCTGCTTCCTGGGGTCCTGGGTGCAAGCAGACATGGGAGGAAGAGGAGGGCTGGGTGGCCCACGTACTTCAAGGGCCATCTCATGGCAGAGGCTGATAGCCTATGACAACCAGAAGAAGAGGAACCAGAGATGGAAGGGTCCCCTCAGCTCAGCTGGAGGAGGGAAGCGGGGGGAGGTCTATGTCAGGAGTGTGGCATAGGACCAGCTCACCTAAGCCCAAGTGATCCCACATAACCTTCGCCCATCAGCTTCTGGCCTTCCCCCATCTCTGCCTGTGCCCTGTGTAAGCACCCCAGCATCCATGGGACCTGAAAGATGGCACTGCAGGCCACCAGCATCTCTGAAAAGCCACTTTCAGCACCTCTAGCAGCTTCACCAATGCACTAAGCTCCCCAGCTAGGGCACCCGCATGTACACGGAGACATCCCCAAGTGTCTAGATCCTCATTCCCCAAACTTCCCTGTCCTGAACGCCAACAATGCTCCACCAGTCTCTTCAGCTGCAGGCTCCAGCACCACCCTGGGATGCTGGAGCCCAGAAGCACCAGACCACCCATGAGATGGGGAGTCCATACAAGCTGCCGTGGGCTCAAATGGGCAAAGCATCATCCTAAAGCACTGGAAGACTGTGACGTAAGCTACAGTACCTCGCCAAGCCATTCAATGAGAAAGGCAAAGTTTGTAGGGAAAGGAATATCTATTGTTAGATCACCTATTATTTCTACTCATATTTATTATGCCAAGACCGCTACAACCTCAACATGGGAAGATACTGATGTCTGTTTGAACTGGAGACTAATATAGAGTGAAGAAGAAATAGAAGACTAGAGGTGGGTCAACGAAAGCTCTTCTCTCTTCCTGCCACCTCTGCCTTGTGCCTGTCCTCAGACAACCTTGGCCTCAGCAATACTTCCTAGAAGAGCACACAGTCAGGCCAGCTCTGAAGGATGCACACCAAGGGAGATGGTCACTTGGTGTCAGCTCAACAGAAACAGGTGGAATTATGTCAGTTGGTACCAGCTGAGAATATAGGGACATAGACCTGGGTGGATGGATGATGATACACGATGGCTCTGGTCAGCCTGTCCACTCCATCCCAGGTCTTGCTGGCAGGGCAGGCTATAGCCTTGGTGGACATGGGAGGGGAAAATGGGTGTCTCCAGGTCTTTCCTGCTGGGTCGCCTGGACTATGCACCAGGATAGGTAATGGCCAGGGGGTCATGAAGTCTGTCCCTTTCTCGCTGGTGGACACAGCTCTGCCTGGTAGGGGCCACCAACCCACTGCCAGGCCTGGACTTCTCTCCACAGCACTGCAGCATTACATGGGTCCTGCCCCAGGCAGCAGCGCTGGTCCATGTAAACCTGAGGTCACCAGAGGATCAGGCCTTGCAAAAGTTCATTTTTTCTTCCTGGTGTAGCTCCTGGGGCTGGTTCCTCTGCAGCATTGGATGGTCTCCACTCAGCCTGCCCATATGCACATCAGGATGAAGGGCAGAAGGCTCTGACCTCCTGTTCCTACTGGGCAAGGAGAAGGGCAGAGAGAGGTCTGACAGCAGCACATTTTCAGAAAGCGAGGAAGTGGCAGGCCCTGGACACTGGAGAAGGGAGAGCTGTCAACTCAGATGGCAACACCGGGCAGAAGACTTTGTTAAAGGGAAAAGAAAAGCCTAGAAAATGAGTGCTATGAACAGCATGCCCGGAGCAGGACACCAATCCCCTTCAAGCTCCTTCAGGTGACAGGCACCCACGGGATCTCGCTCCGCTTTGCTCCTCATTAAAGGTTTGTCAATACTGTGTTATTTTTAATACACGCTTAGAGAAAAAGACCCCCCCACACACACCCACGCGTGCACCCGCACATACAAAGGGAAACCATTGCCAAAATATACACTATAGACAGAAGAGTCCTTTCACACTATATATATGTACAGAGTCTCTGGGTGCAGTCTAGCAGTGCACAGCCGGGCTGAGGCTGAGCACAGCATGGGACGGGATGGGTGGAAACCCCTCAGGGCTTCACGCACTTCCCCTTCTTCTCCCGCCGCTGCAGTTTCCGAAGGCGGCGCGTCCAGGCGTCCCGCCACTGGATGACCAGGCTGTTCTTGTCGGCCATCAGTCCCGGCCGGTCAGTGGAGTTTTCGCTGATCCCCATGACCAAGTACTTCTTGCTTATCTGGATCTTGGGGCACTTGCAGGACAGGTCTTTCAGGTGGATCCACAAGAAGTTGTCACCGCGCTTGACCCGCTCGTCACGGCACTTGTAGACAGAGAGGATGTTGATGGTGAACTTGGCCCAGTTGGCCACCGTCTCCATTTCCAGGATGTTCACCTGGACCACTGAGGGAAAACAGGGGGAGGCACAGTGACGGGGGGTGCTTTGCCTTGCTCCCCAAAGGAAGCTTTGGCAACAGGAACTGCCTGTCCCCAGCAGCCCCACCTGCCTCATCCATTGCACCTTTGGGAGGCCTGATTTGGGGACCTCTCTCCATGCTGGGTGCTCCCCATCCCCTGGGACCTCTCTCCATGCTGGGTGCTCCCCATCCCCTGGGACATCTGCATCTCCCCCACCCATGGCCGGCCTTTGGCCAGCCCTCAGCTCCCTCAGCTGCAAAGCCCAGCATGGCCCAGGGAGGGAGGAAGTCCTTACCATAGTCTTTCTTGCAGTACTTCTTCATGTTAATCTTGTAGTTGCCCTTGGCTGGCTTGCAGTAGGAGTCGCAGTCTGTGGAGGAAGAACAGAGGGTTGAGCACCGAGGGGCTTGAAGCATGTGGGGTCCCGTCCCACTGCAAGGGAAGAGGGAACAGGGCAGAGGGGACAGCAGCGAGACCCAGCCTGGCAGAGGGTGGTGGGTACTCCACATCCCAGCACCCTCCAGAAGGCTCCTGAGCCAGGGCTTGGGCTGCTGCTGGGGATGGGGGTCCAGTGAGTCCAGCTGCCCCCCTGGCAGCTCACAGGGGCTGGGGGCTCAAGTCCCAGCACGAACACTGACACCACATCAGCTGGGAAGAGAAACCGAGTGGCTTTGAGCCCATTGAGCAGGCTGTGTCACCTCCTGTGCTGATGGTAATGGTGTCCTGCAGGATAAATCAGCACAGAGGCGGTGGAGGGAGCCTGGGGACTCTCTTCCAGGATGCAGAAGGGGATGGATGGGAGAAATGCAGGTGAGGTGACGGTGGCCACCATGGAGAGCGGGCAGGAGCCACGGCCAAGGAGAGTCAATCAGAACAGCCGTGGCCACACAAACCTGGATGACGTGGAGAAGAGGGGACTCAGCACCAATGCCACTATCAGCCCTGCAGGGAGGGGACCCAAAGGAAGGTCTGACCCCAGGCCAAGGGGGTTGTGATCCTCAGGGGTGACTCAGCCCTCAGGGCCTGGGGTGGTGGGAAGCATCCTCATGGGACAGCCCCTCCAGAGACCTGCACCTCACCGGTGTCCCAAAAACAGGGAAGGGGACTCGGGCCAGGGGGAGCAGGTGGGTGAGGGAAGCGGCTCTGCTCTGCCAGGTCGCTCCTGCTGCCCAAGCATCCCCTGCTCAGGCTGCTCCAGAACAGCTGGGGAGGCCACCAGGCTGTCCTCCACCCCACGCAGCATCCCTCCCTGCTGTCCCCCAGCTCTTGGGAGAGACTCATGTCCTCAAGGAGGCTTTTTTTTGTGCACTTCTAAAGACCCTAGATTTGCATCTCAAGCAGAGAGAGGGCAGGGAATGCCTCTTTCCTTCTCCCCAAAGGCTTTGATCCCAACAATTGCCTGAAGCAGCCCAGTTCTCCTCCTTTCTTCCCCCTGCCATCTTCCTTTGAACATCTCAATTTGTCTCTTTCTAAATGGCATGTTTTTTCTAAGCCCATCTTTCTTCTTTTCTCTCCCCCTTGCAGGTTCTCTCTCCAGCTTGGCCCTGCATCCCGGGACAGAGCCAGCAGTCCCTGAAGTTGTCTTTGTTTGTGGGTTGCCACAGCGATCGCTGGGGATGGAGGCAAGGTTCGGGGGGAAGACAGGGGAATAACAGCTCCCTGTGCCAAGGGAGGAGGAGAAAAGAGGAAAGAAAGAAGCCCAGGAGCATGAACTTGCCCTGAGCTCTGCTGCTCTCCTTTCTGCCCGGCTCCTTTTTATCGGGGACTTTGTGCTGCCTGTTCCAAATTTGTCATCGATAGAAGCGGCGCAGCACGAAGCTAATTCTTGGCAGAGGGGGGTGAGCCCTAATTCTCGTCTCACCCCCCCTCCCGTGCTGCTGCGCTGCCCCTCTGCCTGGGCTGACAGAGCTGCCCTGGCCCTGCTGCATCCCCTGGGACAGCGGTGCTGGCTGCAGAGGGGACGCAGGGTCCCCCTCTGTGGGGTGGCTACTGAGTGCACTGAAGCTTTCGGCCACAGTGCTGAAGGTGCTCCCATTCCTGGGATATGCCACAGCCCCATCCTGGATACTGCTGCATGCCCTGGGACATGCTATGGCCCCATCCCTGGCACACTGCTCCGTCTTTTCTTGCTACCTGAAGGGCACTCCAAAAGGGAGCTCCCACCTTATTTTGGGGAGTGCCCAGCAGGATGGGTGCCCTTTTCTTCCCCAAGCAGAGCGGAGGAAGCTGTCTGTGTGCCGAAGCAACCGCCCTGGCATAGAGGGGCTACCAGACATTTTTGGGGGATGAGTGCAGGGCACGCCCCTCCTCACCCACCGCAGGGTCCAGTTTGGGTCCTGGCCCTGTGCAAGCCTTCGGTGAAGATGCAAGACCACATGAATTCGCAGCGCTCCCACCACTGGAGCCAGAGCTGGGAGCCATGCCACCACAGCAGTTTGCCAGCGCCACAACATGCAGGGCCAGGCGGCGAAAGGAGTGGCCGTGGGGCGTGGAAACCATCCTGCAGCCGGCATCGGTCACAGCTTCACCATGGGCACTAGGTGCCGTGGTGGAGGAGGGTGGCACGAACCAGAGCGTCCACCAGGACAATGGCCAGGGTGGCTGCCACACGGTGCCGAGGCCACACTGGTGCTGAGCCCATGGGTGGTGGGCTGATGGGTGGTGGGACTGGGCTGCAGGGCAGCCTTGGCCAACCTACCAGCCACCTCGCTCGGCGATGGGGAAGAAAGAAAAGTAAGAAAAGCAGAAAGAAAACCAGTTAACTGCCCTGGGCTCCTGCTCATGATTAACATCATAAAACAGTGATTCCAAAGAGTCAGAAAATAGTACTGGGAATCAACAATTTGGGATTAGTTTGGGGATTTTTTTTAATCTCGGCTTTGTGCTGAGAAACATTCCTCAAATATAAAATCAATTCCTGCTCAATTTATGTAAAAAACTTGGGAAGAAAAAAAAAAAAAAAAAGACCAAATAAGTCGAGCATTTCTCTTCCTTGCCTTTGAGCACAAGGCCTCCATCACCGCATGTGGGGCGGGTGTGGGTGCTGTGGCTGGCAAAGTGGCCAGGCGAGGGGTGCCAGGGCTGCTGCCCAGCTCAGCCTCCACCTGGGGGGGGGCAGCTGGGTCCTGCCCGCACCTCCACAAACCGCCTCTCCCTGAGCACCCAGTCCTGTCCCCGCAGCGTGTCCCCCCCGCAGCAGGGCTCTACTCAAGGTCTCAGCCCCCCACCGGGACACAGCTATGGACCACGGCTCCATCCTCCCATGCCTGCCAGGGTGCCACGTGCCCGAGGGAGCCTGGCCGCGGCTCTGCCTGCCCTGCCAGCCCAGCTGGGCAGCGCGCTCTCTGTCCACCCCACAAAACCATCAGGAGAAGCTGGATGGCCTTCAGAGAAGCCGCTTCGGGAGCACCTCTCCCCTGGCAGCTCCCAGGGCATCCCCCATCTTCCCAGCTCCCTTTTAAAGTTCCCAGACGTGGTGCTAACACATGCTGCAGGGTAGTGGAAAGATGAAGTTTAGTCTCCGCCTGCAGCCGCCCTCCTGCCATGTCTGTGCAGCCCCGTGGAGGGGCTGGCAGAGACCTGCCCCAGTCTGAGGCTGCGAAAGCGCACCCCCAAACCCTGAGACAAGGCTGCATCCCCTGGGATGCGTTACAGTCCCATCCCAAACACTGATCCATCCCTGGGATATGCTACAGCCCTGTCCTGGACACTGCTCGGTCCCGTTTGTGTCCCAGGGGAGCTCTCGGCTCCCCTGGTCCCACTACAGCCACGGCGCAGGCAGTCCTAGCTCCCGGCTTCGCCCCTCGGCCATCTCTCACCAGTGCCACCATAAAGCTTCCCTGCACTGATGGAGAGACCCATATCGGCGGCAGACTCGGTAAACGCCGGCGAGGGGTGGGACCCTCCACGGACATCGGGGGGGATGGCTGCCACGGGCGTGCGCCCACCGAATCGCTGCCTGCTGATGCCGGCCTGGCATCGGCCTGTGGTGCAGGCAGTAGTACCGTATGCACGGGCAATGTCTCTGCTGCCGGCAGGGAGCCGGCACATGGGATGGTTGGACGGAGCGGGGCAAGCACCGGGTGAAGCCGCACGCGCGCGGGAGGAGGCAGTCCGAGAGCCACCAGCCCGACACGGGCATCCCACGTCTCGGGGCGGCGGGGGAGCATGTGTGAGAGGCGGCAAGTTTGCACATCTGGTTTACTTCTCCTCGCCTTGAAAAAAAGAAGGAATATTTTGTTTTAAGAGAGATGTAACTTAATTAGGTGTTATGGCTGCAAATCTTTTACTGCTGACTTTGAATTCCTTTAAAGCCCTGTTTTGCGCTCCACAAGTTTTGTTAATTCTGCTAACAGGGAACAAGGATATTTTTTTTTTTCCCCACTAAGTGGAAAATATTTCAAGATAATAATAATAAAAATTACGAGAAGTGGACCCAGGACATTTTGCTGCCGAGCCAGTTGGCCGCTTGGGCAGAGGGATCAAAGCCGGACCTCAAAGGCTCCAGAAGGTTGGAAAAGCAGGAGAAAGCTGGGAAGAGCAATGCAGAGGATGGCAACGTCAGTGAAAAGCCCGGACGCACCCAGGGATGGGACCCCAGCAGGGAGGAGGATGGGGAAAGGGGGGGAAGCCCAGCACCTGAGCCCCGAACAATGTCCCCCTGTTCCCGCAGCCCGGCACCTGCTGCCAGAGGCAGGGCGGGAGGGGGGGGAACGGGGAGAGAAGCGGCTCAGAGGCGGCCTGGGGTGGGAGGACCGTGGGGCACTGGGGGTCTGAGAGCCCCCTCGGGGAGTGCCCTGCTTGTGGAAGAGCCCGGAGGTTCCTAGGGGAGAGGGGTGCAGGCAGGGTGCAGGCAGCAGGCAGGGTGCACCTCTGTGGCCAGCCCTGCCTGCAGCACAAGCACACCGGAGGCAGGGTACCCCAGGCAGAGTTGGGCAAGGCAGGATCACCTGCCCCATCTCCGATCCCCCCCCCCCCCAGCAAAGGGGGCAGCAGGACCACAACCAGGTCCCCTGCTCCCCTGGCGCAGACGCTGGGCAGAGGCGAGCTACTTTGCATTAAAGATATTCAAGCTAGAAGCCAGAAATCTTAAAACAACAAACCCGCAGATAAAACTAGAGGCAGTTTAAGGCAGACCTGCTCCGCTAAAACAAAGTAAACACCCGGGTGTCCAGTGAGTGCCATTTATTTTTACGCAGCTGAAAATATCAGACATCACTCTAAGACTGTTCCTATTTATAAAGCGCTGGAGGGGAGTCACCTTGATTAACTCTGCTCCATGTGTCACTCTCTGTTTGCAACAAAACTGTCCAAATCCCCCTTTCCCCTCCCCTTTTTTTTCCTTTTCATAAAGCCCGGTGTTCCCAGCTCCCTCCCTCGCAGCAGGCAGGGCAGGCAGGGCAAGCAGGGCAGGCAGGAGTAGAGGTGGTGGTGGTCTGCCCCGTCCTGCGCAGCCTCCCCAGCAGTGTTACCGTCACAGCCAGCTCAGCTCTTACAGTCGTCCCATTGTGCAAGACGCACGCTCCACCAAGGAACGGCTCTCCTCCGCTGCCGCGGAGTGAAACCTCTGCCAGATCCACGCAGGGCTGCTCGGCTCCCATCCTGATAACACCTCCTTGTTGCCCAGCCCCTCTGCAGAGCAGGGCCCGGAGGGCTGAAATGTGTCCGTGGGTGCCGGGCTGTGCAGCACTCCCAGCCTCTGCGTCAATACGTGTGATCTGCATGCGTACGGGGGCCAGGACCGCTCCGCAACGGAGCCACCAGCCTCCTCCCACACATCTCGCCCCTCCACCCCCATCCACGCACTTTACTCCTTCCACAGCTCCGTACCTTTGACACCCCTCGTTCCAGTCCCCCTCCTACAGCCACCGAGTGCATGCAGAGGTGGCTGCAGGGGCCATGCTGGAAGATGTTCCCAAAAGGCTGAGGAGCACATCACAGGCATGCACCAGCCTGGGAAGGGGCTGTTGGCAAATTTCTACCCGTAAAGTGGGGTGGCTGTGGGAAGGAAAGCTGGGGAGAAGGATGCAGGCAGGGCACCAGGTCTCCATGACCCAGTGCAGGCTCCCCTGGGATGGACGTACCCTGAACAGGGCACAGGGAAGCTCCTTGTTAAATATGGGCATGGGGAGCTGGAGGTGCTCCTGCTGTCTTCCCAGGACCACATGCCATGGGATGGAGTGGAGGATGGTGCAGGGTGTCTATTCCCCCATGCTGGCATGCAGGAGAAGACCACGGTCCTGGGGACTGCAAGGTGAAGGGTGGCCCAAGGAGGAAAAGGGCTGCTTCCTTCCCTAGCTTCTCCCCCTCGACCTAACTTGGGATGCCTCCAGAGGGACAGACAGTGGGATGGCTAGGAAGAGCCACGCTACGGTGCCGACGGGACTGGGGAAGGAGATGGAGGAGAGAAAATCTCTGCTACGGCCCCTTCTGACACACAGCCACGTGTGCCTCTGAAGACCTGGCCCGGCATCAGCACAGCCCATCCGCTCCCACTGCTGGTGACCACCACGTAGGGCACAGAGGTGCCAGGAAGGTAGAAGAGATGGCAGGGGGTGGCTGATAGAAGAGGGGCAGCTGAGGAGGAGTTACAAAGCAGCTGCTTTACCTGTCTGCCATGGCATCTGCTGGGCCACATCCTGCAGTGCCAGGGAGGGCTGAGTGTGGCGGTGACAGGACAGGTTCTGGAGGCCGGCACGCCGCTGGTGCTATCGGCATGTGCCATGTCAGGGTGAGAGCTGAGGGCACCTCGGTGGGGCCCTGGCAGCTGTGGCCGGGCTGAAAGAGGGAGCCTAACCCACCGGTGCAGGCAGCATACATGCACCCACCAGTGCCCAGCCCTAGCTGAGCCTCTGCAAGAGCGCGAGCAAACCTGCAGCATGCGTGGAGACGTGAGCCTTGCTGCCCCAGCTTGGGGAAGCCAGGGTGGCTCTCGAGGAGCTCTAAGGACAGCGGCAGAAATGCATCCCTCTCCCGTGCAAAGCCTGCAACCCGCCACCGGAGCTGCCCCGCTCTCTGGCTGGGTGACAGTAGCAGGGATATCAATCCTCCCATAGTCCCATCAGCCCACAGAGCCAGGACAAGCAGCTCAAACCCAGACACTTCACTCCTCTGGACCTGGATGGGGCAAGACCCATGTCACCCCATGTCCCAGGGAAGATCTGGCAGCCCACTCCCCGGCACAAGGGCTCCTGAGCCCGCCTGCAGCCGGCAGCCTGCTGGACCCCCATTGCCCTGGCGCTGGTCAGAGAACCAAGGCCCTGCGGAGGTAAAAGGCACCAAGGAGAGACCTCTTGCACTGGCACTGATAAAAGGAGATTAAAAAAAAGCCAGGCCCCAAGCAGCCACCGAGCCATAGCTGCTGCACCCCACAAGCCCTGCCATAACCTGCTGAGGGGTGGCGAGGCCCTGGCAGGCTGCATCCCTGGTTTCCTCCCCGGAGGGGATGGAGAAACCTTTTCCCTGAGAAAGCCCCATCAATCTTTGTCAGTCCCCTTCCAAAAATACATAGGATTTCAAATCTCAGTCATTTTTTTGGCCAAAATTGTTTGCCAAAATTTTGCACCGTTAATCTTTTTGCCAAAGGGTTTGGCGGGGCTCAATCCTTCTCCCTGGTGTGCTGGGGAGAGGGGAGGTGGGATGGGATGTCTCTGGCAGGGCTGGGGCTGTGAGCTCAGCCCAGGATGCGGAGCACTTACCTGCAGGCGCCTCCGTGCTGGTGACCAGGGAGGTGGGGTTGATGGCAGGGATCTCTGGAAGGGAAAGTGAGAGATGTCTTAGGGAAAAGGGATCCCCAGTCTGGGAATGACACCTGGGCAAAAGCCCTCTGCAAGCAGAGTGCAGAGGAGATTTTGTGGGTCACCTCCAGCAGCTCACTAAGAAAGATGATAGGACGAGTCTGACCTGAATACTGCAGGCCACTAAACAGACCTAGAGATGCTCAAACTGAGCTCAGTCAATCGGGACAGGCTGACATGCTGCAGCCTCCAAGAGCCCGAAGTTGCTGCTGCGGAGGATGTGCTTCAGGGACGGATGCTCTCTGGGTGCTCAGCTCATCTGAACTCAGTTTGGGCATCAGACAGATGCTCGGCTGATCGGTGTGTGCTCCAGGCTGCACAGCACAAGGATAAGCGTGGGCAAAGACAACACTTTCTTGGGACGGCTGGTGACAAAACGTGGGGGAAATTCTGTCCTAACCCCAAATCTGGGGAAGAACAGAGGGAGAGGAGCCAGCCCCGCCAGCTCACCCCCACTGCCACAGCTCCGGCAGTGCCAGCGGATGCTGCAGGGCAGTAAGTTGTTCCTCTGCTGTTTGGGTCAAATTCAGACCCACTGCAACAACAAACACCGTTTTATGCTGACCACAGGATCTGGCCTTGCCCCAGACCTGACCACGCTCAGGGCTCAGCTGGGTGAGGAGGGCACCTTGCTGCAGCTGAAGATATGACCTAGCAGAGCTGTTTCAGCCAGCTGGAAGCACTAACCCAAGGGGTCTTTCAGAGCCTCCTGCTCCAAGGGATGTGAAGCACGGGTGGCCCCAGAAGGTGACCCAACTGTGTTGACCATGTCCTGGAGGACGTCCATAAGGATGGACGCCCTCTCATCTCAACCTCCCACCCACTACAAGCCGCCCACACGCGGGTGGGGCACCGAGAGGCACCCACTGAAGCCAGCCCAAGCAGAGCATTCCCCAGCGTGGGTCCCCAAGTGCAGGGCAGGGCACGGCAGCACTCACTGATGCAGGGGGCCACTGGTGAGCGGCTCTGCTGGTAGCCCTTGGCACAGCGGTTGCAGGTGAGGCCGGTCACGCCGTCCTTGCATGGGCACTGCCCCGTCGTCTGGTTGCAGGTCTTGCCAGCCGCGCCGACAGGGTGGCAGTCACAAGCTGGGTGGGAGAGAGAAAAGGTTACGTGAGAGGTGACGCACAACGCAAATCCCAAACCGGACCCAACATGCCACCCCTGGAGAGGCAAGGAGAAGGTGGGTCCTTCCAGCACACCGGTGGAAAGTAGCCGCTGGGGCTGGCACAGCCAAGACACACGGGTCCAGACATGGCCCCGTGCGTGCTGCAAGCAGCATGGGCAGGAGGGCAAGTGGATGAAGGGCTTGGCTAGGGTACAGCCTCCACTGGTGGGGATGCTCAGAGTGAGCCCCTGGAGACCCCCATAGCTCACACAGGCATCTGCAGCTTCCAGCTGGCATTTAAGGTCTGGACACCAATAGAACAACTTCTTCCTACCGGCTTTGCCATGCAGCTGCTCTGGGGACAGCCTGGCATGCTCGCAGGCAGGAGGAGGGATTTCCACGGGCAGCCCCACGCCTGCTGCCAGCCTTGTCCCGTGCAAGCAAAGGGAGCGGGACTCACATGGGGCCATGTAAACCCTTGTCCATGGCCAGGGTGGGATTGAGGGCACTGCAGGGACAGAAAGCTGACAGATACTCGCCCGGGTCTGCTCTTCTCCCACCTCAACCCCAGGGTGATGTTCCTGTCGCAGCAGTAAACGGCATTTTCTCCACTTGCTCTCCCACCTCTGAGCTTTCCAGTCCACAGAGCTGATCCAACACTGAGCTTTTACACAAACTTCAGCCTTGTTTTGGTCTTAGAATGGTCTGAAGTGGATCTTCTCGATGCTTCCCAAGCTCATTAGCTTCAATACCCATCCTGCCTCCTGGAGACCCCAATGAAAGGATGACCCCATGGCTTTCCACCACAGCCTCCCCAGGGAAAAAGCCACAACTGAGGTGGGTAAAGTTGGGCATTCATCCTCAGGACAGACCCAAAGTGACTCTCCATCACACAACACTGGATGGATGGACCCACCAGGGGTTCCCTATGAGGAGAGGTGCGGGAAGCAGATGCTCACTCAGGAGAGGACCTTCCCATCTGCCTGCCCAGGATTGGACTGGCTATGAGATGGAGGAGGTTATCTTGGCCTCCATCAGTGTAAGAGTTGAACGTGATTCCAAAGCAAAACAAAAACATCCCCCCCTGCCTGCCCCCGATGTTATCGTTTCCCTAATTTTCACCAGATGGGACTGGTGAGAGCACCATGGCACTGCTCCGTAGGCCCCCTCCTGCACGGCCAGAAACCAGAGTGAGCAGCCTCTAATGGGGACCAGATGCTTCATCCTTATCAGATCTTGGCTGGGACTGGAAGCGGACGTCTTTTTGACAAGGATATTTTGGGGGCTCAGCTGTGATAACAAATGGCAGCGAGCGAGGGAGTCTTGGCATGACGTAGGGCTGTCGGAAACACGGGGTCTTTCTTCAGTCACAACAGGCTTGTCTCCTGCCAGGGCGGCTGGCTCTCCCCAGTGAGCCAGGCTTTCCCAGCTCTCCTGCAAACACCCGCTGTCAGCTCACCAGGGACCCCCAAAGGCCCTGAGATCATGGGATGGTCCAGCCCTGGACTGCAAGGACCAAAGCCAGCAGCGATGGTCCAGTGCTTGGCCAGCCTCAGATGACCCATGGGAACAGCACCGCTGCTTTGCCTGGAGGAGAACATCGGGTTTACCACCCTCTTTTGAACCACTACGCTCTGGGACATTTCAGCTGCTCCAGTTGTATCCTGATGGTCTCCCTATGCCTACTCCACAGGGCTCTTCTGTGTGGGCTTGGCTGGATCCTGCAGCACTTGGAGGAAGCAGGTGCCTTTGACAAGCTGGCAGGTACACCTCTTGGAAACCATCCATTGCTTTGTCTCTTTTCTGCTAGCAAAGCCTTAGGTTTCTGTTCGTGGGGCTGGGCATGAAGCATCACCCATCCTCATCACCACCTGTGCTGGAAAGAGCAGCCCAGTGCCACCAGCATCACCCTGGCGCTGCCCTGAACAAGGGGGTCTCACCCCACCGTTGGTGCTTGGAGTGCTCCCAGGGCCACAGCACCCATCTCCAGCCAGCGAAGTCCAACCCACCCCAGAGCAGCTGGGCACAAGCCCTGCCAAACACCCGCTCGTCTGGGAGACAAAACCGTGCAGGGAGAGCTCAGAGATCCCTGCAGCCACCACTCCTGCTCTGCATGCAGAGGGACAGACAGTCTGTGCCCTAAAAAATTTATGGCCAAAGGCACCCTTCCAGCAAAGATTTAAACAAGCGCTTAGCTTCACACATTGTGGATAATCTCTTGGGCCCCAGCAGTGTATTCCTGGTGTAGAGTCTAAGGATGGACATAAATCTCAGCACAATCAGAATCCAATTCATCTAAGCAGATCCCTCTTCATGTGGTGGAAGAAGGCTTTCAATGACTCTTGATGTTTTACCTGGATCAGCAATTAAGGCAGTTTTGCTCATCTTACGTCCGCAACAGATAGGTGTCTTTGGGAGATGAGCCTGGTCTCTGTCAGACCACCCTCTGGCCCCTCACCCCACCGTGGTGGGACTTCCTGCAGTCCCATGAAAATCCATTGCTCCTTCACGCTCCGATGGGAAGAGCATCCCAGGCAGCACTCGGTCCTCACCCTGATGAGTCCCACACCCCAGCACGCCTGCATCCCACCATGCCAGCTGTAGCATCTCCATCCCTCCTTGTCCTGACTTGACCCGCAGAGGGGGGCTGGCCGGGGGACCCCATCCTGGCACCAGAGAATGCAGGTGCCAGGGGCACAGTGCAGCTCCATGCCCACTGCCCACACACCGAGCCCTGCTGCTCGCAGTCCTGCCGGTTGCCAGGATCTGGCCCACAGTGCTTGAATGGTGGATTAAGTCACTAGCTTGGAGCTTAACTCACCGAGCTGTGCTTGCCAGAAAGCATGTCTTGCACCTAATATTGAGGGTATTTTTGCGTCTTAAGGCTTAGCTGCTACTGCTTCACCAGTTTTCATTGGAGAAAGCTCATGGTTTACAGCTTTGTTTAAATTACAGGGATTAATGCACAGCCATTCTTTATTTGACTTTTCAATTACCACCATTGAATTAATCCTGTAGGTTGTTCTGCCTTTTCCATGCTCCCAGTTTTCCGTCTCACAGCATCCAGCGGTGACGCCGGCTGTTGGCGGGCCGGTGGCTGGAGGGAAGAGCTCGCCTCCCTGCTCGCTGGTCGGTGGCTGAGGGCCCCGCTCAGTTGCCAGCAGGAGATGCAGGCTTGCGCAATCTGCAGTTGATATTTTTGTGCCTATTTCAAAGACGTTGCATCCCAGCAGAGACGAACCATGGTTGGATAGCTATTTAGTAACATGCTTTGGGGTTTGTTTAAATAAAATGTAATAGTCCCTGGCCTTTGGGCTAGTATTTTGCCTTCTGAATATGAACCGAGCTTCATCCTTAGCGCCTGCAAAATCTGCCCTTGCTGGGATGCTCAGCTTCTGCCCTGGACCAGTGCTGCAGTGGGTGCAAAGACCTTTGTTCAAAGCTGCAGATGTCAGTTCACAGCAACCTGCTTTTAAGATCTGCTGTCATGAGCCTTGCTTTTCCTTTTCTTTCTTTTTTTCTTGCAGGAGTGCAGGTATCTGAGCTGTAGGTACCAGACTCATCTTTGGAAAAACCAAGCCCAAACTGTCTTGTCACATCTCCGTGTATTTATATATCTCTCTGGCAGCACCAGCTCCCATTCATGGCACTGGGCAGGCAGGCTCCCAGGTGCTGGTCCTGCTCCAAGGAGCTCCCAATCCCAACAGATCCACCACTGGATAAGTACAAGAAAGGGGTGGAAACACTCTCTGCTTTACTGAAGGAGGGGCAGCCAAAGGAGCAGAAGCATCAGGGATTTTATTATTAACTCAGTTCCCTAAGGCAGAGCCAGAAACTGGCTCCCAAGACCCAGGGTATCGCCTTTACTGCCAGATCCTCCTCAACATATGCACCGTAGCAGGGGACGGCCCTCGTGCACATGTTCATCTGGCTAGGCTGAACCTTTGCAGCATTTCCAAACCACGGGCAAACCCTGCCAGCCCTCTGGAAGCGGCACCCCCCGGACCGGGCTGGCAGAGACTTGCCCGTGGCTTGGCACGGGGGCGGGAGGTTTGTCTGCGAGGGGGGGACCTGCCGCAGCACCCCACTCTTCCGCTCTGCCGCAGCCCGGGCATCGCTCGCTGGTGTTTCTCCTGCAGAGCAGCATCAGCCCTCACCACGTCCCACCAGCTCCTGGGCGCGCCGGGATGCTCTGCCACCCCGTCCCCTCCAGAGGAGCCACCTTGAATCTGAAACGCTTTCCATCACCTTAATGCTCCACAATTACTGCCCTGCAAGGGTGGTGGAGCGGGACTTGCTCTGACGGACTGCAGGCTGCTGCCTGCGTTAGGCAGGCGCAGGCAGATGGAGGTAGCCAGGGCCCCTCTGCTTCCTCCGTCTTCAGCCCTGAAAACGGAGGGACCTGAGCCACAGCCCGGGTAGGAAGCACTGCGCCCACAGTGTCCCCAGTCCCACAAACCCGTACCCAGCTCCGACCTACATGTCGAGCTGGGCCGTATTCAGTTACCCTCCTCCCTGCTTCCAGCACCTAGCCAAATCCTGCTTGCTTTATTTATTATTATTTTTTTGGTAAGTGCTCTCTTCCCCGGCTGGAGCAAAAATTGAGACCTCAACGCCCAGCATAGAGGCGGCACTGGGGACTCCGGGTCCCACAGGGAGGTGAATGCCTGCAAGCCTTCCACTTTGCTTGGGATATTATCAGGTAATTTTGGTAGCAAAAGTAGAAGGAGCTGGTAAAGCAAAGGGGAGCAGAAACCCCTCGTGTGGGGAGGGGTTGTCCCAAGGTTGGGAGGGAAGAGCAAGGAGACCAAGAGAGATTACATCACCTGTGCCGCCTGCATGGAGACCTCCCAGCTTACCTTTGCAGGCCTTACGGTCTGTGATGGACTTGCTGAGGTCGCGGTAGAAGCCCTCCTTGCAGTAGTGGCAGTGCCGCCCTGCGGTGTTGTGCCGGCAGTTGAGGCAGACGCCGCCGCTCTTCCTCCCCGAGAGCTTGTACAGCTCCATGTTGAAGCGGCAGCGCCGGGCATGCAGGTTGCAGTTGCAGGCTGCGACGGAAGGTGAGAGGGTGAGGACTGGAGGTGAAACCTGGGAGCCCCCCTGGGTGGGCTGGAGCTGCCCCGGTGCCCTCCGCTGCTGCTGGGGGCGAGGGCTGCCTGCACTGGGGGAGTGGGACGGGCAGGGCACGGCACGGCACGGCACGGCACGGCCGGCCCCAATGTGGCGTCCAGATGTGCAGTATCTGCCGCCCGACAGGACCGGTGCCGGGAGGTCAGGGTGGAGAAGAAAGGGCACGTGTAGGGATGGGGCACCGCTCGGCCGAAGGCAGGCAAGCGCAGGATGGAGGGGTGCAGCCGGGGGGTCTGGCAGTGCCAGCTGGGCACCTGCAGCCCCACTGTCCCCCCTGCCCCTTCCCTGGCAGCCGGGTCCGGTGGCAGAGCCCAGCCGGCCTTTCGGCAAGACCAACCGCCTCGTGCCAGGGGGTGCGACGCTGTTGCCCCTGCTGCCTCACAGGGTGCCATCCTCAGCATCACCAACAGAGCCCCCAAATTCGTTATATTTAAGACTCTACCCTGTGTGCATGTGCACATACACAAAGAAGCCCACATAGCAACCCACGTGTGCAACATGCACAGATGTGTGCACACACAAATGTGCACAAGCACACACACAAGCTCATGTGCACACAAGCACGTACATATGCACATGCATACACACAAATGTGCACAGAAATATCCACATACCGTTATATGTGCACACACATGTGTGCACTAGCATGCACACAAACATGCATGCTTACATGTGCAAGCATGCATATTCATACACATGCTCATGTGTGGGCATACACACACATGCACGAATATGCATGCACAGATGCTCGCACATGTGCACGCTCCTGCAAACACACACGCACGCTATTTTTTCATTAGCCACAGGAACTGCACAGCCCCCCCTGCCCGATTCCACGTGTGCGAGATAAAAAGGCAAAGCCATGCCCGGTCCTGCTTAACACTCTCACAAAAAGATAATGGGAACAAGATTTCCTTCGGCAAAATGCGGCGCCCTCCTCCCCCAGCCCCGGCCCCCTCCCCGTGCCGGTAAATTGAGGTTGGGTGAGAGTTTTTCCAGGCGTACTGTGAAATTCATTAACGTGTCAGCCCAGATTTAACTGCTTAGGCCTGGCTTGGCGGTCGTGTGAAGTTGCCTCCCCCCTGGCCAGGAGCGCCGGTGGGAGCTTCAGCCCACGCAGATCAAACACTCCCTCAACCGCCTTGTTGCTCTGGCCTCCGAAACGCTGGGGTAAGAAAGCCGGAGCAAACTCCAGCCCTTAAAAAAAGAGCCTTTTCGAAGGCTTAGATAAGTTGAGCAAAAGGTTGATGCCGGCCTCAGTGCTGCCGGCACCATGCGCTCAAACCTCAGCTCCCCCCGGAGCTCCCCCGTGTTATGAGATTAGTGTAAAAATCACATGGCAGGCATCAAAATAACACTCCGGTGTGGTGGTAGGTGCCTGTAGGGGCTTGTGCCTTTTGAGCTCTTTTTTTTTTTTGCCCAGTGCCAGTGAAAAATAGGGACTTTTGAGGCAAATTCTGACACGGGGCTAGGCACACGGGGATACAGCACCTGGAGGGAGAGCAGCAAATACTGCCCGTGGTCACAGGCAGCCTAGAATGCTGCCGTGCCAGGGATGCTGCTGGGCCAGGGGTGCCGACGCTCAGCCGGGCTTTGCTGGGGCCAGGAGAGATGCGGTGAAGTACCCCGACATCCAGGCTGCTGTTGCACTCACCAGATAACGGGACAGAGACAAGCCGGAGTGGTTTGTGCCGCTGAACCGAGGCAGCCCCACGTAACTGCAGCAAAGGAGCTATTTTTGGGGGGTAGAGGTGTCTCATTATTCCCTTGCATCACTGAAAGACCAGTTGGGTCACCCCAAAAGGCAGCTTTGCTGTCCCCCTGGGAATGATCAGGGCCGCCCCCACGAACCCTCGGCATCCTCTGGGGAAGGAGAGGGGACGGCAGCCCAGAGAGGCGGTGATGGGCAGCGGAGGAGAAAGGTCAGGTAAATGATTCGCTGCCCTCGGCGCGGGTCCCTCTCTGCTTCCAGTTTAATTGGTGAGAGAGTAACTGGCCAGGCCCTTTTGGTGGCATCACCCACCCTGCCACAGGCTGGGGGCCCTCCCGGCTGGCACGTCCCCGTCAGCCCTGGGGCCATCCTTCCCTGGGAACACGCTGCAGATCCTCCCAGCAGCCAGCTTTTGGGGAGAAACCTCCTCTTCCTGCCCCATATCGTCCCCTCTGCCTGCAGGCAGCGATGCTGCCCGCCCTGGGTTGTTGTTGGTTTGGGTGTCCAAAAACTGCTGCTGGCTTAGCAGGAACCAAGCCAGGATTTTGACGTGATCCCGGCCAGCCGACGTGGGGACCTGGCTGGGCTTGGCCATGCTGGGATGGGTGGCTGTCCCCTGCTCAGGGACAGGGCCACACCAGCACGCGTGACCATCCCCTCACCCCCCCAGCGCAGCCATCCGGCACTAATCGGGGCAGACAGGTCCCCCCTCTCACCCGGCTAAATACTTGCACTGTTCCTCAGCGCCGACGCGGTTGCAAGCTCTGTCTGTCTCCCGTTAATCACTAATTAAAGGCTTGAATGTTCCCTGCTGTTTGGGGTATTAATAAGAATTTAATTGCACAGTTTGGGGCTAATTACGTGGTAGCTTGCTTCCGCCCTTGTACAGTATGCCCAATTAAACAATCATATGATCAATTAAACAATCACAAGATCTAATAATTTGCAATAATAGACTAATTAAATGTCGACACCTTGCAATGGAGCAACCTTCTGTCCCCCTTTTGATGGTATTTGAACCCCTGCCCAGGCCCTGGCCACCCCACAACCTTTTTTCCTCCGGGCTGCTGCGGATGGAGGAGCCCAGGGTGATGGCACGAGGGGGTTTGGGGCAGGGATGCCAGTGCAGGACAGGCAGCGCCATGCACTGGGGCACATGCATGGCAGGTGATGGAGCCCACAGGGCAGGAGGGGGGCTCGCTGCCCCTACAAGTTCCCTGGGAATAATTAGCAAAGGCAGCCGGCTCAGCGAAACCCTAGACCGGCTGCTGCTGCCAACCCGCAGCGGATTCGAGCTACGCCCCTGCTTTGGCTGGAGGAGAGCCCGGCCAGGACGGTGGGGCAGGATGGGGCTGCACCTCCGCCCCAGGGATGGGAACCGAGACTAGAAAAGCCCCTTCCCTCCCATCTGCACTGCCCCTCCATCATGGGGAAGATATTTGGAGAGAGGGGCTGGGGCTTGCACCTCTACCGCCAAGGAGCGGGAGGAGAAGCAGAAGTAGAGAGCCCTCCCCAAGAGGCTGCGAGCTGAGAACAGGGGTGCGAGGGACAAGGCTGAGCCACTCCAGCCCCATCCTGGCAGGAGCAGGACTCGGGATAGTCAGACAAGGGTTAATCCCCTCTACCGCGGTGGCTGCCTCCCCCCTGCACCCCAGATCCACCGGGATGCTGCACCCCATGGGGAGCAGGTGCCCGGGCAGGGGTGGCAGAGGGATGCTGCCCACTTGCCTACCTCCAAAAGCTATCCCCTACCCCAAATCACTCCCCGCTGCTCTCCCTGGGGAAGGACCGTGGCTGGCGCTGCTGGGAACCCACCAGTTTCCAGCACATCTGCTGGGGAGAAGGCGGGGAGCACCCCGCTGCGGGGGATGCAGCAAGGGAAGGGGCTGCAGATGTGACTGCCAACAGGCCACTGGCAGCACAGGTCCTGCTCCACAGGGTAAAACAGCCCAGGCCAGCTCGCTGGGGGATTGCCGAGATAATTTTTGCATGGGAAACACCAAGACAGAAAAAGAAAGCAAACACGTACAGGAAGGGGCAGAGGGGGAAGCACATGGGATGCTCTAAATCCCATCACCGCTCTGGGGATTGGTGTTTTCAGGCACTGGCATCCCAGATCGGTCACCACAGTCCCCCAGCCTGAAGCGGAGGGAGCAGCAGCCAGTAAGGTCTTCCCAGAAGAGCACAGCCCCTTCCCTGCCGAGCCCCCTGGATCAAAGTGAGCCCCGTGCATTATCCCGGTGCTCCGGAGAGTGCTCCCGCCGCGGCGGCCACAAAGGGAACAAGAGCTCCCGCATTACCAGCGAGTGCATCAATTACTTCCAGTGGCTGCCTTGTGCTAATCCGCTTCCCCCCTCCTTCCCCAGGCCGGGTGTTTCGGGGATGGCCTGCTGAGGGGGTGACTGGGCTGCCCCAAGCAGCTCCGCATGTGCGGGCAGGGACCGGCAGCAGCGGTGGGAAGGAGGAGGCGTGAGTCCGCAAGAATAAAGCTAATGCATCACATGGGGGAGCTTGGGATTTCGGCGATCCTGCTCCCGCTGGCTGCTCTGCCAGGATTATCCTTCACGGAGCCTGACCCAGGCTAAAAGCTGGAGACACACATGGATGGGGACATGTCTCTCTTTCCTGCCCTTCTCTTTCCCTTGTTTTGGGCAGGGCACACCAGAGGGTACACAGAGCACCCCAATATTGGCAGGGCAAGCTTCCCGCAGGAACACAGCCCTTTTGGGGTATCGGGAGAGGCCCCTGTGCCCGTGGACTGCTGGCACTGCTCTCTAACCACCAGGCACGGGGCCACGCACCCTGCGGCACGGAGCTGGCACCGTGCCCTCTTGCCAAGCCAGCAGCGTGGCAAATCCACTGTCGCCGTCCCGGCTGCGGCATCCCCAAACCTGCCTGCCTGCCAAAGTCACACTGACTCCTGTAACACCACAGTGTGGCGATGTCCCTGCGAATGCCACGGCCACCCTACGGCAGCCTGGTGGGGTCGCGCCCCGTGCCGATGCTCAGACCTCAGGTGTCACCGAGCTGTTTCACCTCTGCATTTTCCCACACCAGCCAGACGCAGAAATTCTTGTGAAATAAGAAAAGTTTGTCCTTGCCTCCAGCTGCGTGGATGGATGTCCCAGCACCGTGACATGGTGCAGGACTTCAGTTTGTCCCCATGCTGGAGCAGGCAGAGACTTCCATGCACTGGAGGTGGACAAACCCCCTTGAAGGGCGCTGGGGAGCACAGAGCCAAGAGGTCACATCCCAACACAACCTGAAGCTGTACCAGCCCCATGGCTCCACCTGGATCCACTTTTGGGGTGCTGCAGCCCCCGAACCCTGCCCCTCAGCTGGCACTGGGTTGCAAAGCTCCTGCATCCCTCCACCCTCCTCCTCCTCACCCCTCCTCAGCCACGCACGACCATCCACCACAAGCCAATATCACCGATGCCCGGCCGCAGGACAGAGTCCGAAACCCCGCAGCCCCCAGGCTGAGCAAAGGGAACTTCCCGGGCGGCCTCTCCTTTTAATTGGTGCTAATTGCTGCGTCTGTTCGTGCTGGCTGGGGAGATGTCATTGTTGAAAGGCACAGAGGGGAAGGCTCGGGGAGCTAATCCAGCTTTCAGCCGCTAAGCCCTTCGGAGGCGGGTGATGGAGAAGCTCTTTCAGGTCCCTTCAGAGAGGGCACAAAGCCCGAGAGGGGAAAGGGAGAAAGAAGGGGAGCAAATCAACAGGAAAAACTACTTTCACACGCAGCTCGGGGAAGGGTCTTTGTGCACAGGGCTTGTCAGGGGGGAGCTTGAAGGGACCGCGCTGCGCCCCCCGCCTCCTCTTCCCTCCCTCGTTTATCTTTTCAGCCCATCTGCCAAAAGGGTGATGCAGCTGGGGGCAGGGATGCTCAGGAGCACGGCCCTAAGGAGCAGGACCCTCACCCTGCGATGGACAAACGAACAGCAGATCTGCAGATGCTCCCCCAAAATAAGCCTCCTCCTGTTTAACCCTTTTTGTGCCAGTAGGGCCACCTCCGCTGCCATTATGCTGCTTCACTGGAGGATTCAGCGGTGAGGCAGATGCGGCATGGGGTGCCACAAGGGAGACAGCCATTGGGTCGGAGTCCTTCTTTTGTCCCAGGGGGTTTCCATGGGTTCACCTACCAGCCAGAGCCCTCCCCTGCCCGACCTGCCAGCATCTGGAGGCAGCAGCCGTGGGCAGGGTGCAGAGTTGAGGGTTTTATTCTGAGCTTTGCTCCAACACTCGTCTTTCTGAGACAAGTGGGAAAACGCAAGGGCTGACACATTCCCACAGGGCGTGAAGCTCTAGCACTTGCTTTGAATCCTCTGCCTTTTTAGCCATTCTTAGAAGAAATCTGCTGTAACATATATATATTTAAGCCGACAGCTGGGATCTCAACAAGACATCGATCACAAATACTAACAAGTCCCTCTGACCTCTGGCACATCCACTGAGCCTTTCAGGCGCTGATTAATGGTACGGCTTTCCCTTGTCTCCATCCTCCCGCCACCCCCTGGGACCTGGGCTCCAGTCCAGGAGGAGCAAGAGGCTGTTCCTCCCTCTCCCAGACCTTCACAGGGCTCTGGCATCCCCCAACCCCATCCCAAATGAGGGCAAAAGGCAAAAACCTCCACCAAAATCCCACAAAGGTTTTTGAGCGGGACAGCCAAGCAATGCCAGTTTGATGTTTTGGAAATATTTTGTTTCAATGACAATATTTTTAACTCATGGAAACCTTTGCAAGGACAGACAAGCTAAAACCACCACACAAAGCGCCATGCCAGACCAAATGCAAATGATAAAATGTTAAAACTGGGTATCTCAAGTATTTCCTTAATCTCTGCGAGGCTTTGCTGCCTGCTCCCTACCCCAAAGCACACCTCGTAGGAGACTGCCATGATTCCCCCTCCCAGCCCAGGGACAGCTGGTTTGCTGCCCAAGGGAAACACCCCCAGATGGGCATCTCACATCCCACGCCAAGGTTTGCTGACCAGCTGGAAGACACCGGTGTTTTTTCAGACGGTTTTGGTGCTTTGGCTGATGGCCAAACCACTGCACCTCCACAGGGGTACCCGCAGCAGAGACAGGGCAGATGCTTGAGACTTTCCCAGTCCTCCAGCAAAGGGGATGCTCCCCAGCATCTCCGGACAAGCACACTCCATCGCTTCAGCTCAGCACCCATCAATTCCTCCCCCAATGCCTTGTTTTAGCGTTTCGGCCGTGGTAAAAAGATAAATATTTAAAAATCGCTTACCCAGACACTCGTTGGCCTCACGGGCACTGGCCCGTTGCCAGGGCCGGTCGTAGTGGAAGGGCTTGCAGCGGTCGCACTCAGGACCCTCCGTGTTGTGCTTGCAGTCACACACCAGCTTCTGCTCCTTGTCCTTCACACAGCGTGCGGCGTGTCCGTTGCATTTGCAGCGCCCACCGACCTGCAGCTCCCCCACCGCGTAGTAATAGGGGGTCGAACTGGTGCCCCCCTCCTCCTCACCGGCATCCCGGCTGCCCAGGTCACGGAAGAGATGCGGGCGGCTGAAGACCACGCGGATGTCGGTGGCTGTCACCCAGTCCTGGAGCACGGGGCTGCTGTCAAAGTCCTGGGCGGATGGTCGCCCATCAAGGGTGCTGAAGGCGATGAGCCCGCCGGTGAGAGGGTAGAGGTCTGTGAGGCCATCGGTGCAAAGGGCCTCCTGCTCGTTCTGCTTTGTGACAGTGGCTTTGCTGGGCTTGCCATAGATCTTACGGCACTGTGAGGAGTAGTACTGGTATGGCACCCAGGTCTTGCCGTAGTCCATGGACTTGAGGATGGCGGTAGACTCGGGCCGGGGCGAGCAGAACTGGAGGCTGACGTAGACCACCTCGAACTTCTTGCCGAGGGAGAGGGTGAGGGTGACATTCTGGGGTGAGTGGTGGAGGGTCTCCGAGCGCCAACACGTCATGTTGGAGGCAGTGTTGAGATCGGTCAGGTAGGCGGGTGGGTGGGCTCGGCGGGGGTCCGAGGCATCGCAGTGCCGCGTCGGGGGCTTGCCACACGTGCTGGAGGCTTGAACCTCCTTCCCGAAGGCGGCATTGACAAACTCAGGGATGCAGCGGCGAGGAGCGCCGCTCTCGTCATAGCAAGGGTCTGGGGGAGTCTGCTGGGCCACAAAGGGATTCACCGTCTGGGAGAGGCCCAGCATGGTGGTGGTGAGGAGCAGGCGCAGGAGCTGCAGGACCTCCATCCTCCTGGGGCGAGGGAAGCGGCTCCTCCCTGGGGCAAAAGCAAAGAGAGTGAATGGCTCCGGCAGCGGCATGGCCACAGCACTGCCCGTGCGGGGAGGCTGGTAAAGGATGGGGAACACCCCTATATCTGACCCTCGACCTGCGCCCGCCTTCCCCACCCCACATCTACTGATGCTCCATTCTGGGAGCAGGGCAGGGAGGCGATTAGTTTGTGCTGCCTTATCTACAGCAATCCCTCGCTCCTCATCGGCAGGAGTGAAATACCGCAGGAAATGGCAAAAGGAGCTGAGCTTTGGAAGGAGGAGATTGAAATCAGGGTCCAGCCCTTCCCTGGTGTCTCACAAACCGTCTCAGGGGCAACAGGAATACACATGCCTGCCAGCAGCCCTGGCTATCACGCGCAGTTCGGAGACCCCTGTCACTGCACGGCTGCCAAGGATTGGTGGTGGGGAAACGCTGCAGAGACCTTTCGGCTGTGACAGTAGCTGCAAACCCCAAGTTATCCAACTGCAGCCCGAAACAGCTCCCATCAACATGGGAGGAAGGAGCAGCAGCGAAAACACCTTGCGGGTACAATCTGCAACAGGCAGAAGCTTGCCAGGATGCAGCCCTGGGACTCCTGGGTCCAGCACCACTTTCCGTGTTGTGCCACAGCCCCAGCAGCATCCTGCTGGCCATGGGCTCTGTGGTTTCTCTGAGCCAGGGGCTGGATCCCCTCCAGATCCCACCACCACACTACCCAAATATTCCCACTGGCAAAAGGAGGTTTTTCTGGCCTCACCCCTGAGAAACCCAGGTCTGGGTCTGGCCTGTCTGTTAATGGAGGGAAAGGCAAGGACCAAATGGAGGGCTTGGCTGGGCTCCTCTCCCAGGGCCAGGGAATGCTGGGTGGCTCCCAGGGGACATGGCTTATCTCCCACATCTCTGGCTTGGAGAGTAGAAGAGGGACTGAAGATCACGTCCCCTCCTGCTGACTCTGGCTGCAGCAGGAGCATCCCACAAGATGCAGATCGGCCATGCCCCGTCCTTATCATCATGAGAGTGGCCACAGCTTACACATTCACCGGAGAACGGCCCCGAGCACTGCAGCTGGTAGTAGACCCCTGTGCTGCCCAGCTGGGTGGATGGCACCAGCCCTGCCAACCCACTTGCTTGGCTGGAGGGGCCATGCTGAGTGCTGCCTACCCCAGCCACCAAGCCAGGTTCTCTGGCCTCTACCAGCCTATGCCATGGCCAGGGCAGGCAGAGGGGGTCCTCCCATCGTCGCCTCTCCCACTAGTAAATCCTTACAGGATGGCTTGAGTTTTGCACTTCATGCTCAGGAATGAAGCCCTGTGCCGGCAGCGTGACCCAGCATAGCAGATGCTCTGTGCCCCATCTACAGCCCCCAGCATCACTCCTGCCTGTCCAGCTGCCCACTCCGGCTGAAGAAAGCTGGCAGGGGACAGCCCATTTCAAATGATCCGGAATTTTTTTTTTTCCCTTTTGCAAAAAAAAACCCCAAACAACAAAAACCAAAAACAAACCAAAAAAAAAAAAAAAAAAGGAGCCGGCCCTGGCTGTGGAAGAAAGCTGCCTCTCTCCGGTCTGCCAAACCGCTAATGGGGGGGAAGCTCCTCCCTTCCCAGCCATGCTCAGCCGGGCAGCCCATGCCTGCCAAGGGGGGAGCAGGGACAGGAGTCTCAGCCCATCCTTGGACATCTCCCCCAGGACAAATCCTGGCCCTGCCACCTACATGGTGTTTCCTCACTGCTTAATCCTCTGCTGATGGAAAGGGGATGCTCACTGCTGAAAAATCGATGGCTCCCTTGGTGGTCTCTGCATCACCCCAGCAGTGCATCCTCTGCTATCTGGCAGTGCTGCAGAGCCTTTCGGGGACACATCAGCTCACGGCTCGGTGGCTGGGCAGCCAGCAGGCAGCAAGACAAGGGATGCTGTCCGTTGGGTGCCCGGAGCACCGAGAACCCCCTACTTGAGGAGTGTGGCATGCAGGCAAGGGGCTGTGGGAGCAGAGAGGGGAGCAGCAGGGACATAGCAATCACCACAGTGGTGGAAGCACCATGCCACAAGCACCAGGCAGTGAAGAGCATCCCCTGCTGCAGGGTTCTGCCACAGGGCTCTGTCAGGACCCCCAGCCCCACTGCAGGCAGCTGCCTCCTGAGCAGGAGGTAAAGCCATGGCTGTTGCAAGGTCCCCAGCATCTGCCTGTCC
The DNA here is from genome assembly GCF_964188355.1 of Buteo buteo. Classification (NCBI taxonomy): domain Eukaryota; kingdom Metazoa; phylum Chordata; class Aves; order Accipitriformes; family Accipitridae; genus Buteo; species Buteo buteo. Next base: position 1,494,967 of record NC_134199.1, read on the forward strand.
CGGAGCTGTTGAGTGAAGATAGCACCTGGATAACCCCCCAACGCAATCCTGATGGGACCATCCCCAGCACCTGCCCGGTGCCGAGCAGTGAGCCAGAGCCCCTGCCAGCCCACAGGCAGAGCCTTGCTCCTGTACCCAGCTAGGTGCAGCCACCACCACCACCTCCCATCGCACCAGCCCCAGGGCACTACTATGTGCTGGGAGGAGAGAGGAGAAACCCCCAGGGATGCCGCAGCAGCTGCATCCATCCACTCCAGGGGGACTCAGGATGGACCAAACAAAGTACCCACTAAACCCTGCCAAGGCGGAATCCCCTCCACCCATCACCTCCTCTCTGCTACGTGACAGCAAGGGGACAGGAGTAGGGCCATACTCAATTGTGCCACCTGCAAAGGCCTTTCAATTCCCTGTTAGGTAAGACACGAAGGTACAGGAGAACCCCTCCCCAGGGGAGAGAGACAGCACCAGCACCCAGTGGTGGCAAGGGGAGAGCCCAGAGGCGAAGGTGTTATGAGCAGGGCTGGGGCAGCAGGTCTAGGACCTGGGTCAGGGTCACCGTTGCTTTTGGGGCACATGGGGGGCACGAGTATCTCCTGCCTGTCCTCCCCACCCTGACAGGAAACTCTGTCCCTCCCACCAGCCGTTCCAAGGCACAAAGCCCAGCGATTCAGTGCCCAACTTCTGGGGGCTCTGCTCCTGCCGGGGAGCAGCCGCCGGGGAGCCAACGCTCACCCAGCGGCACATCGGTGCTGGGGAGGCAGGGCATGAATGGAAATCATTATCATCCGCGAGACCACACACAGGCACGCACGCTCCGCGCTCGGCTCACCCCATTATCCCGCTGAAAGAGAGCTGGGGCTGGTGGTCTCTGTGGGCCTCACCTCCGTATCGGAGAGGAGGGCAAACTGCAATCTGCTCCCTTTTATGCATATTCAGCGTGACCCCGGGATTGCCGGCAAGCTGCCAGAGAGGCCTGGGAGTGGGTATTGCTCTCCCTGTCCCCCATCTTCCCCCCCTTCCCACTTCCCATCTTTGCTGCCCCTGGTTCAGATTAAATGGAGACACTGCTGACTAAGCAGGGAGAAATGGGACGAGGCCCTCGACACCGAATCCAGCCCAGCACCCGCCTGGATCCAGCACGAGGAGGGACATAAGCGATGGGATGCACCTCCCAGGGACAGCATCGCAAAGGTGTCCCCAGCGAGGCTCTCGGGTGGCCGCCAGCTCCTAGCCATCAGCAGAACCCGCGGGGCTGGGGGGGATGCAACGGCCGGGCTCACCCTTCCCGAGGAAGCGGCCGCCCTCCCGGCTCCTCCCCAGAAGCAGCTGCATTTTTGAGGTGGGCGATTTCCTCACTCCTCCGCTCAGGGAATGCTAACAGCCGTGCGGTTTGGAAGGAAGTCACGCCGCCGTAGCGCTTCAGAAGTGCTTTAAAAAAATTAGCTACCGCATCCTACGCCTCCACACCCCTTCTCCCTACAGCAACACGCTTCCCAAGGCGACCGGTGGCATTTCCCCGCCTTGCAGGACGCTTGTCGGGGCGATGCTCCAGCCCACCATGGATTCCCCTTCCCATCACCTTCCCGGGAGGCAGTGCTGCCAGGAGCGACGCCAGGCACAGATCCACACCCAGAGCTCCGGGTCTCCAGAGTGGGTGGTTGGTCCCCAAAATTGAATGCACAAGGCAAGTGCAGCAGGTGAGCCAGGGCAAAGAGAGCAAACTTCCCCAAATACGGATGCTGGTGCCTACAGCAGGCCCAGGGTCACCACCCAGCAGACCAGGGCAGCGGCGGCTTTGCAGAGGTAATTACAGGATTAAGTGGAACAACACAGGGCGGGGAGGGAAGGGGGTTATTAGCCAGATTTGATCTCAAGACCTTTGCAGCACGGGAGCAGTCTTCTCTAATTAAAGCAGAGGGGGGAAGGCATGAGCGGCCCAAGCAGTGCTCCACCATCTACTGCAGCCCTGCCACCGAAAAACATGGGTTTAGAGGGCAGGCGATGGCTAAAGCTGAGCAGCCAGCACGGCCTGGGAGGGGAAGGGGAAAGCCCTGAGGAATGGCAGGGAAATGGTGCTTCCCTCCTGCCAGGGACCTGTGCTGCTTCCCCGTGTCCTCTCTGGTGCTGCTGGCACGGTGCAGCTGGCTGGGTTTCTCCTCTGGGCCAGGGCAGCACGGTGCATCGGGTGCTCGCATCACCCGAGGAGAGCATGTGGCCTTACTTGGAACTGGTTGAGATGGGGATGCTTGGTCCCCACAAGGTGCTGCATCACCCTGTGCCAGCATGGGGCAGGGATGGAGCCAGCCACCCGCATGGGACACGAAAAGGCTCCTCATGGCACGGCACAGCTGTGGAGCAATGGGGAGAAAAAACCCAGGCAAGAACCAAGGACCCAGGTACTTGAGGGGATCCAGCAACTAGATCCAAAGTGCTCAGATAGGGCCGATCCACAAGAACTGCTCATCCCTGAGCTGTGCCATGCCCATTAAAGCCTGCCAGCAGCTCAGGTGCCCTCTGAGCAGGAGGGCACTGGGGGGACCGGAGGGGACCCAAAGCAGAAGAGGACTGATGCGCTCAGAGAAGCTGTAACTCGCCACAAATGACCAGAGCGTGTCCCTTAACCAGGATGTATCTGCTACCAGACCTTGCACATTCCCATCTCATTACAGGCCCATTTAATGAGGGCATCCCCGCTCCCTTGCCACACGTGCTGTGGGAGCGACCCACTGCAGATCTGCCCCAGCCCCACAAACGGGACCCATCTCAGGGAGTTGTTGGGGTCTCCGGGTCCCCGCCACCTCCCTCCCCTCTGCGGACACTGCTCCCTCACCCACCACGCCAATGCCAGCTGGGGGATGCTTCTTCCCCCACCCAACAAGCAGAATGCATCAGGACCAAACTGTGCTCCGGCCATGGATAAATCATTCCATGTGTCGCTGGGACAAAAAAAAAAAAACCAAAAACACACAACTGAGAAGTATTTAAAATGAGAGGAAAAACCCCACGCAGCCAAAGCACTGGGACAGGGCTCAGCTTTCCGGCGGGAGGGAGCACGCACGGCGGGGAGAGGCCGGAGGGATGCGGCGTGGCGGGCAGCGCTAATCGCCTTCCCAGCCGCTAATGGAGCGACCGGTGCCCACTTGGGATGCAGCTAATGGCACCGAGGAGATGCCTCGCTTTTCTTTACGAGCTCCCTCCTCTCTTCTGATATTTAAATATCAGAAGCTTCCAAGCACATACGGACCCACATCCACAGAGCCCAGCACTCTGCACAGCCCCTAGGGCTTTCAGCCCCTGCTCCCCAAAGTATGCGCAGCTCATGTGGGCAATTACAAGGCAGCGTCTTCCTGCAGCAGGCACTCCTGGCGATAGATATTGCAATGCACTCTGGCAGGCCGAAGCCAGAATTACACAAGCCATACGATACCCCAGCGGTGCCAGGAGACGCATACAAATTACACTGCATGCAGGAAAGGATGGGCCAGATTCTGACCTCAGCCCCTTTGGCATCAGCCAGAAGTAACTCCATTCAGATCGGGCCAAACCAAGACGTAAGCGACTCCATTCAAATTTACACTGGCATACCTGTGGTCAGAATCTGGCCTGGCTTGAATTAGTTGCAGCCCGACGTTACAAAAGGCAGAAACGGAGCCCAGATTTCCTAGGTTATCGAAAACAACACCAAAAAAAAAAAAAAAAAGAGAGAGAGAGAAATCCACCACGAAGCAAACAGTCCCCAGGCTACTCAACCATGCGCATGGAGCTGTCAAAGGCTGGATGCTCGGATGCATTCCTGCTCACCCGTTTTGGTAACCCATAAGCCATGCTGACCATAGGAAGGAGGGACCAACATCCAGCACGGTCGTCCTGCTGGGTCCCCAACACCCCCTCTGCTTGCCAGAATCCCTGGGTAGAGGTGGTCCCACTCCCAGGAGGGGAGATTTAAGCACAGTATCACCCACATGCTGCGGAGCTGAATCTGTTTTGCTGCAATACTCTTGCATTCCCCGGCCAGCGCAAGTTGGAGATCTCCTCATGCTCCCAACGCTACAGCAGCTCAAGGAGGCATCTGGAGCCTCTGGCCTTGGAGGAGCAGAAAGCATGGCTGCCTTGATGCTACCCTATTTATTAACCTGTACTACTGCTCGACTTGTTGCTTTACCCAACTTTAATCCCACCCCAGCTCCCTGAACCCCTTCGCAGGCTCCTGCTGCACCACTCAGCAACATTGTGTGCTCCCGGGAGCATCCCTCAGGGTGCAGACGGTTTTCCTCCAGCTGCTCCCAGCGGATGCACGGGACACGCGCGGCCCCAGCCCAGAAGTCCTCATTGCTTCAACCCCTTTCCACTCCATATGGGAATAAAGTGATCTGGTTTCCATAACGTCCCTTGTTGCCTTTTCACAACATGCCGGGCACAGATGTTGAAAATAGTCTGGATGAATATTTAAAATGGTATTCAGAGATGACAACATTTGGCCGGCTTTGAAAGATCTCTCACATCGGGTAGAGGATGGCTCACGACAACCGGGCCGGAAACACACTGCACTTTGACATCTCATTTTTTTTTTTTCCCCCCTCTCTGGCTATTGGTACGATATTTCATGCCCCTGGTGTCACACAGCCTGTTATTGCTTGAGTGCCAGCCAAGTCTGCAGCATTTGGAAGAGGCCGTCACGTACGTTTTTAAACATCACGGGGCAAAGCAGAATATGGAAAATCTGTCGCGTTTCCATACCGAGCGCAAGTGTCCTGCGCAGGCTCAGGGAGGGGCTCATGGGGGCACAAAATAATTGCTTCCTTATGGAGCAGGGCCTGACTAGCAGGGTGGGGGAACGGGCGGCAGAGGTGCTGCGGACACCCTCGGCCCGGCGGGCTGCTTCCCTGCTGAAGGAAGATGAAGCCATCTCAGCACGTGCCCCAGGGCCTGTGCCGATGCTCACCTCCTTCAGGGGCTGGGAAACCCTGCTCAGATGTACATCTCTGCTAGTTGCCACCCAAGGTGGGACCTCTGTTCCAGCCGGTCCAAGCTGAAGACATTGTGTTCTGGTGCCCAAGGAGCGGCAGCAACGCTCCTCAGCCTAGATTTCCAGCAGTTTGCATTTCTGGTGGGCTCCTCGCTTCAGGCCACAGTGTGCTCACCTGCATCGCTAGGCCTGGCTTCTTTCTTCCCCAGGCTTCAGACCCACCTCGGCTCCTTCCCAACCTGGCATTACACCCGCCTTCTTCTCTACAGGGACCCGGCTCGCCTTCCTTCTTCCACACGGAGGAGGAGGGATGTTGGGACCCCTGCAGCCCACCCTGCGCTTGGACTGCTGGACCTCCTGTCCCCTCACCAGCTTGCTCCAACCAGGTGGTCGGAAAAGCACAGCAGCTCCCTCTGTTTTATGAATGGGATACTGCAGAAAAAAAAAAAGTAAAAAAAAAAAAAGTTGCCCTCCATCCATCCAAACGCCTTGGAGGGTGTTTTTGGAGCATGGCTCAAGCCACATCCCTGCTGCACTGGTCACAGGGAGCTCCAGCCTCTCCTGGCTTTGAGAGCAGGCAACAGCGAAGAAGGATCTGTGTCATTTCCAGCTGTCCGGGGTTCACACATCCAGGTCTACGCTCAGTATCATCTCAGCCCAACTACAGGTCCGACACAAACAGCACGGACGGAGGTGGGGATGCTCAGCCCGGCTTACGTTCCATATGTTCACAGCTCACCCGAGAGAGGAGAATCCATGCACAAGCACTGCCCAGCTGAGTGGCAAGCCAGCAGGACCACCGCGCTGCCGGAGGAGGTCCTGCTCCTGCCCACGGGGCCTTCCTCACCCACCCTGCTCGGCGAGAACCAAGCGAGGCAGCAGACTGCCGAGCGCCACGTCCCCCATCATGCCAGTTATTCCTTATCCCAAGAAAGGTATTTCCATCTACCCACTCTCCAGTGGGCCGGGAAAGCTGTGAGAGGGACAGTGTTTTGAAGAAATCTCATTTCAGCAGCTCCGAGACAGAAAAGCAAAAGCGAACCCACCAAACGCAGCCCGGCTTCCGTTTCTCCCTGTGCCACCACCCGCTTGCACATGCCCTGGCCAGAACCGCCGGCCCTCACCCCGGCTGTGGTTTGGGGCAGGGTGCCGGGGGTTGCCGAGGGATCTCAGCCAGCTTGGCCCCAGGACTGCAACGCCGCTATTTCCAGAGGGAACCCACCCTTCGAGCCGCCCCGCAGAGGGGTCTCACCGAGGCAGCTGTGCTGGGAAGGGACCGGCGATGGCCTCAAGCCTGGGTTGGCGGCAAGGGCAAAGCCACCCCGCCAAGGTGCCCGGTGGCTTTGTGCTGGTGGAGACCTTCCGAGCGGATAAAGGCCTTACAGCAGGAGCTGCGGGCAGGGGAGAGCACGTGTGTGCCCCGTGCCTGGTCAGCCGGGGCTGGCACTGCAGGCAGCAGCCTGGCAGGGCTCCTGCCGCTGCCTGCACCCGCACCCGAGGTGTGGCCGGGGCTCAGCACCTCGGGACGCTCCGGTCCCCCCTGGCAGCTCCGCGACAAGGTGGTGTTGGGGGGCTGCGACACCGCCAGGCTTCGTACAGCGCCGAGCACCCCCGCCTCCCCCGCGCCGGCTCTGCCGGGGCGGTGGCAGCGAGCCGAGCCGGGCCGGGCCGGGCCAAAGCGCGGAGCAGCGGCGGCCGGAGCTGCCCGGGGCCGGGAACGGGGTTCGGCCGTGCCCGGCTGCGGGCGGGCGGGCGGGCGGGCGGCACCCCCGGCCCCGCCGCGGGGAGGTCCCGTTTTCGGCGGTGAAAGGATGGAAAGGGAAATAAAGGGCGGGTGGGGAGGGGGGGAAGAGGGAGGAATAAAAGGCAACGAGGGAGGGAGCGGTGGGGAGGAGAGCAGGGAGCTGCTCGGCCGGGGCCGCCAGCGCCGGGGAAGTTGGAGGAGCAGCTTACCGCGGCCGGGCAGGTAGCGGGGTCGGTCCGGGCAGCAGGTCCGGGGTCGAGGCGGCGAGAGGAGCCGGGGCCGCCGCAGCAGCAGCAGCAGCAGCAGGGCGGGCGGCGGGGCGTGGGGGCAGCTCCCCCTTCCCTTGGCTGATCGCAACACACAAAAAAAAAAAAAAAAAAAAAAAAAGAAAAAAAGGAAAAAAAAAAAAGCAATAGTAACAAATTGCCGGGGAGGGAGGGAGGGGGGGGGAGAAAGCAAAATAAGGCGGAATAGTGCAAAGCGGGAGTGCTGCTCCCGGCGGTGCGGGCGGGTCCCCAGCGCCGTGCCCGCAGCCGGCCGTGCTCCCGCCCGCTCCGCCGCACCGCCCGCGGCTGCTCCGGCTGCGGGAGGGAGGCGGCAGGGAAAGGAAAAAAAGGAGAGGAAAGGGAAAAGCAAAAAAAAAAAAAAAAAAGAAAAGCAAGAAGTGGAGAAACTGAGCCCCGACCGCTGCCTGGAAGCGGAGTAAAAAGGTTCCAATAAATCCCGGGTTGAAAAGAAGGGAAAAGTCACCTCCCCGAGGAAATCAGAAGCAGATTTCGAGCCATTTAATCACATGCAGGGAGGTGTGTGTGCGTGTGTGCGCCGCCCGCCGCGGCGCTGCCAGCCCTGCCTCCGCCCTCCCGCCGCCGCGGCCGCCCCGCCGGGAGCGGAGCGGGAAGGGGCCGGGAGCGGAGCGGGCCGGGAGGGGAAGAAGGGGCCGCCCCACCGGCGGACAAACCCTCCCCGTCGGGGCACCGGCGCGGGGGTCCCAGTGGCCGCAGGCTCCCTCCCACCTGCCGCCCCGCCGGCCAGCCCCACCGCGACCCCGGGAATTTGGTCTGCCCGGAGCGGGTCCATCACCCCGGGCGTGCTGGTGCCTCCGGAGCGGCAGCCCAGCGCGCCCAGAGCTCAGCCGGTGCGGCGAGGCAGGCAGCCGATAATCCTCCCCCTGCTTCCCAAAGCAGAAGAAATGAGGGATTTACCAGGCGGGGAGCAGCCTCCTCTTACGGAGGAGGATGGAGTCTCCGCTCCATCCCGTGATGCGGGGGCTTTTCACGTGCTGCTGCACCAGGGCCGGCCTTGGCCCCTGATTTTTGGTCGGGGGGGAGAGAAACGGCGGCGTTTTCACTGCGAGAGGCTGCCCAGCACTGCTGCCTCCGGGCTTCCCCAGGAGGGTATCCCCCCTGCTCCCCGCCATCCCCCCTGCTCCCCGCCATCCCCCCTGCTCCCTGCCATCCCCCCTGCTCCCCGCCATCCCCAGGCCACCTGCAAGCCAGGCAGGAAAAAGGTGAAACTAATTTAATCAGCATTTGTGTGAGGCGGTGGAGGAGAGCAGAAAACCTGGACCTGGATCCCCTTGCTCACTGTGGTCATGTTCACAACACTGCAACTCCCCCCCCCCCTCCCCCCCACCAACTTCCAGCTTGGCCTGGGGAACATCCTTCCCATAGACGCCCTTGCAATGGATGTGAGGACTGAGGAGGGTACCAGAGGTGGGGAGAAGGGCAAAGTGCCTGTACAGTGCTCACCTCTTCCATTCAAGGCCCCCACCCAGCATTGCCCTGCGCCCGGAGGACCCCTGGTTACCCACATCCTGTTGCTTCAGGGCAGCAGGTTGCAGGAGAAGTGGTCTCCCCAGCCGGCTGGCAGATGCTTACTGAAGGAGGAGAGCCCAGCTGGCCACAAGTCCCAGGGGAAATGCTGTTTGCTGCTCTCAGCCTTGTTGCACAAAATGCATCTTCCCCCTACTCCAGCAGCAGGGACGTGGATAAACAAGGGCAAAGCCACCAGGTGATAGGGCAGAGGACACCTGGGCCAGGGACAGGGGGAACTCAAGGGTCTATAAGGCCAATGCGATGGGTGTCTTGTAGCCCCCCCCCGTCTGTCTCTGGAGCACTCATGCATTTGGTGAGCCAGGAGGCCAGGCCACAAGCCACAAAGCCCCAGCAGCCCAGATGCAGACCCCGTGAAAGCAAGCAAGTGCAGGGCCAGTGTTTGCTTTGCATGGGGCCAGATGGAAGCATGGGGCAGAGTGAGGCCAGAAATTGTCAGGAAAGTGTGGGACTTTGTGCATGGGGCTGGGATCAGGCTGGGATGACCAAGGCAATGGGGCAAAAGGGGGTATGGCTCGAAGACCCTGAGGTGACGCAAAGCAGGAGTTGTCCCAGGGATAGACCTGAAGGCGTTTTCCTCACCAGAAAGCACAGGCGCTACCATGAACAAACCATGATGCTGAGCTGGCCTGGCCTGGCTGCTCCATGGTGGTGCTGAGCTGGGGGGCTGTGTCACCACAACCTCAGTGCTGCTGTTTTCACTCCTGTCGGATGCCCCTGTCCTGGGAATCCAAACGTGATGTTGGAGGTGCTGGCCACCATACAGGGAAGTCCTGGGGCTGGTGTCCACAGACCTCACATCAGTGAAAGCCCAACTGAGAAGGGCAGAATCTGTTTCTTGGTTACCCATTTCCACTGTTCCCTGAATAAGAGGGAACCTCTTTGCAGGATGGAGAGCCTGAGAAAAAAATAGCAGTCTGCGTTTGGCAAACAGGGGGATGCTGAGGACATCAGCAGGGATGGAGCACTCACTGTAGTAGGAATTGGACTGCTGAGACCCTGCTGGGTGTCCCTTGGCACGCCAACATTACCATGAACGGGGTACCCAATGCTCACTGCATTCTTGGACAGATTCGCGAGGGCTGGGAGGAGGAGAGGGCAAATGCACTGTGTGGTTTCTGTCACCCTGGTGTCTGCAGGGAGCTCTGCCTCCCACAAGCTCCCATTCTGCATATGCATCCATTCCTGCTCCTCTTGCCACATGAAGGCACGATGTCTGGTACCAGACAGTCTTCTCATTTAACGAAGGATTGCTGGAAGGACATGGGCATCCACAAGATGCTGGAGCAAAGGCTGTGGCTCTGGTGCCAAGTTAGCTGGGGCAGATAGAGACTCACAGAATGGTTTGGGTTGAAGGGACCTTTAAAGATCATCTAGTGCAACCTCACTGCAGGGACATCTTTCCTTAGATCAGATTGCTCAAAGCCCCATCCAACCTGACCTTGAACACTTCCAATGATGAGACATCCACAACTTCTCTGGGCAACCTGTTCCAGTGTCTCACCACCCTCCTAGTAAAGAATTTCTTCCTTATGTCCAGTCTGAACCTACCCTCTGCCAGTTCAAAACCACTGCCCCTTGCCCTGCCACTACACGCCTCGGTAAGAAGTCCCTCTCCATCTTTCTTATCACCCCAGTAAGAAGGTCTCCCCGGAGCCTTCTCTCCTCCCAGCTGAACAACCCCAACTCTCACACCTTCTCTGCAATCAGTATCTCACATCCTCTTCGCGACACACACACACAGAGCCGGTCTGGTCCCGCAGAGGACTTGCTTGCCCTTTGCTTTTGAAGCTGCAGAGGGGTCCAGCTCCCTCACAGCTCGGGCTTCCAGCACGGCCGGCAGCCCCCGCCGAGCGCCGGCACGGCGATGCGCGGCCTTCGCTTGCCCTCTGCTGGGCTGGCCCCGCCGTGCCGCGGCACCGCCGGGGAAATGGGGGGGGGAACCGGACTGTAATTCAGTCCCCCGGTTCACCCGGGCAGACAAGAGACGTGTTATGGTTACAGCTCGGGTCACCTCCCTGCCCTCCTGCTCAGCTGCAGTTGGGGTAGGATTAGGGGAGGGTGGACGACACGGGACGGGACACGGACTGGACCGGAGCTGGGTGCAGGGTGATGTGAGAACCTGGCATCCCAAGGCTGTGTCACTTGCCAGACCCACAGCAGGACGGTCACAGCCCCCCCAGCCCCGCCGGAGGAAGGAGAACGTGTCGGCACCAGGCAGCACCAGCCCCCTCGCTGCCTCCACATCCCAGCAGGCAGGAAAGGCTCTGAGAGGTGGGGGTTTGTGTTTCCAGGCAGGCTCCTGCCACCTTGCTGGGCAGGTAGGGAAGAGACCCTATTTACCACCTTCCCCAAGCCCTTCTTTAATCTCTTCACTGGGGAAGGAAGAGTTTTGCTGCCAGAAGGCAGACTCTTCCTTCGGCTGGTCCCAGCAGGCCCCTGCCCCAGTGCAGTGAGAGAAGAGGATCCCATTTTAGCCACCAGGTTGCCTTCAGGGTGATTCCATAATTCTCATGTTTCCCTTATTTCTGTGCCATTTACTCTTCAAAGGGATGCTCTGCACCCAACCTGCCTCTTTTTCCAGGCTGCCAGTCTCCCAGCAGACGCATCGCCCCTCCCATGCTGTTTTGAGACCCTGTCCCCACACCCGGTTTCTTCCAGAGTGCAGGTCACCCCAGCTGTCCCCAGGAACTGAAACGTGGTCTTCCCAGGGCATGCAGAGAGGTACAAACACGCTGCCTCATTGGGTGTGCTTTGCCCAAGGCATTCTGCCATTGCTCCATCATGCCAGCGGCTTGGGACTCGCCGGCAGCTCACCAGCCCTTGGGGGTCTGCCTCCTCCAGCCTTGAGCCTCCTGCTCACCACCAGCCTTCCTGCAGGCCCAGCACAGCCACAGTGTATTTGGGTCTTTCCTCTCGCCCTGCGAGAACAGAGGGCTGCCTGCCCACCCTGGGGTCCAGGTGCAGGCAGCACTGGGGGTTTGAGCACCGTGGAGGTATAGGGGCAGCCCGAACAGGTCATTCCTGTGGACCAGTAGCACTGCTCTGCGCTATAACAACGCTTCTCTGTCATCCAGGAGGGTCGGTGGGGGCAGCTCATGGTGAAGTTTTCGGGTCTGGGTGCTCCTAGGAACCTGTATAAAATCAGCATGACATTGCCACAGGCAGAAACACAGACAGACACACCTTTGTGTCCGCCTGCTGTCTCCCAGGGGAAAGCTGAGCATCTGGGGCTCGAGTCTCATTTATGTATAAGCCATTTCACCACTGACATAAATACCCATTTCCAAGCATAAGCAGACATGAGAGCCAGACCTTGGTGGGGGATAGGGATTGTTGGTTAAAAGGTGTGCAGTGAACGTGGCTTGGGAAAAAGAAACAAGGTGCAACGTCACTGCAACGTCCAGCATATAACACCACTGCAGAGTGATGTTACTTGGATTTTTTTCCCTGCCTCAACCCTACCCACCCCAAGGATGCTGTACATTAACATCGCATAGGTCAGGTCTGGAGCTGTAGCTAACAGCCCAGGACACAGCACTGCGGGCAGACTGAGGGCCACCCTGCCCTGCAGCTTCCCCAGGAAGATGGAGCTGGGGGGAGGCCGGAGGGGTGCTGAACCCTTGGCAGTCTGTGCCCAGGCTATGCAGCAGTGCCAGCTGTAGAACAACCATCACCCTTCCCCGCCTTGGGCTGGGGGGATGCTGTGGGAGGAGGGTGCAGAGGCCAGGAAAGATGTGCAATGCCTCCCCAAACACCCTCTGTGCCACCAGCAAACTGTGGCTCTGCAGGCACCTCAGGCCCTGCTCCTCCAGCGTGTCTCCAGCTCTGTGTCGTCCCCCTGTGGCTGCCCTCACCCCATGATGAAGGGACTGGCGTGTCCCTGCTCATGCTAATCGCCACGGTGAAGGCCTGCCCTGGGCAATGCTGAATGGGATGAGCGTGTCCTGTTTAACCACAGGTCCTCAGACCTAGCAAGCAGCTGCTAGTGGGGGTCAGGAACAGATTTTGTGCCTCTTTCCCTCTCCAGGCAGCTTTCTGAGCTGCAAGCCCTGAGCCTGGCCCTTTCCAGCCACGCTAGGGTTCATTTTTAACTCCTCCTATTCCCCCATCGTCACCCCACCTTACAACCCTGTCTGTGGCCACCCGCTGCTCTGCAGTGACTGCTAGGGCAGCCGGCGTGTCCCTTCCCCACGGCAGGCAATGGGACACGCGTGTCCCGAGCTGTCCCCAGTAGCAGCCGCGGTCGCCAGTCGGGAACCGTCCCCCCGGCTCCGGGGACGAGGGGGGCGGCGGGTGCGAGGCCTGATCCGGCGCCGCTGGCCGCCCAGCCCCGGCCGGGATGCCGCGAGGTGGTGCCGTTTCCCCGCAGCTGCCGTCTCGCAGCCCCGGAGCAGCCCCGGTTCGTCGGGGCTTGGGCGGTGAGAGGCTCCGGCAGGCTGGTGAGGGGGTGGCTCGGTACGGTGGACCCCTGAAAAGCCCGTCCCCTGGGGTACTTGCAGGTAAATTGGTGTTTTCATCAGCGGGAGGATGCTGTGCGGTGTCTTGCACGCTTGCGCGCGTGATCGTGGGAGCCTCCGGCACGCTCCATGCATGGCTGGGTCTTTTGGGGAAGGACGGCTGCCTGCTAGCAGCGTCTCTGCTGAGTGCGGTTATGTGACTGCAGAGCAAGGATTTCTGCTGGAAAACATCTCATCTGACCTCTAAGCGCTGCTTTTCAGGGGCCCAAATGCTGCTCACAGGCCTGAAGTCAGCAGCAAACCTTGGCTTTGGTGCAAGGAGGTCTTTTAATAAACCTCATCGGGCACCTCAGCACCTTCAGGTGTTGGGGACCCCACTCCTGTCTGCTCTCACTTCCCAGCTCCAGTCAGCTGCCCACCAACCTTGGGCTTACTCCAGGGATCTGGAGGAGCTGGGCCATGTCCTCGTGTGCCAGGGAATCTGAGCTGTGCTGGCTGGTGGATACCACCTCGTCTGCAGCGCTGGAGGAGCTGGTGTTGACCAGAGAAAGTGGCTGCTGATCTTGCAGTCGGAGCACAGCATTCTCCGGGTGCCCCAGGGGTGTTCCCAGCGAGACACCAAGAGAAGAGGTTGACAAACCTGCCTGGCAGATGGAGGCTGTCCTGTGTGAGCCAGGAGCAGCTCGCTAGGCTGGCTCTAGAATGGCTGGGGTTGAGGTTTGGCTTGTGTCTTGTTTGCTCCAAACCAATTCAGCCCTCAGCGTTTGGGTAGATTTGGGCTAGGATTCCAGAAAGCCTCAGCAGCTCGGGCCGGGCTGCTTAGTCGGGCACGGTGCAGGGAGCCGTTGGTCCGCTCCCAGCCTGCTGCTGGGACCACAAGTTGCAGCACAAAGATGCCAGCCCAGGACCCCAAAGCAGCAGGGCCTGCCCCTGCTCAGACATTGCCTTGGGCAGTGCCCTGCAGTCTCTGCTAGCAGCCTGCAGCTCCAGAGCCTGCTCAGTTGCGAGAAACAGCACCTTGCGTGACGTAAACAAATCCCTGTTTTTTTGAATTGGTGGTGGGATTTAAGTGGCTGCTTCCTTGCCTTCTTCAGGAGTGCTGGCACATGGGCCAGGCCCGTAGGGATTGAAGGCAGTTCCTGGGAGGCAGCAGAAGGAGCGTGAGCACCTGGTCAAATTGATGTGCTGGCAGGACCAGCCATCTGTGCCACTGCCAGCCACTGCCAGCGTCATCAGACCCAGTGGACACCGTGGAGCACATCCCTGCTCCCAGCAGCAGTGGGGTAGGGCACAACACTCTCCCGAAGCCAGAGTGTGCAAATAGGGTGTGCAGGCATTTTCCAAGCATGGCTGCTGCCGTGTTGCCAAAGCTCCTCATCACGGCACCCCGCATGGGCCAGCATGTCCCAACCCTCAGCCCCCACTGTGACGCTTGCTGGGGCTACAGATGACCAGAGCGCTCGCAGGTGGGTTCATGCTGCCACTCCTCCATGGCCACACTCCTTCAGCTCCAGGTAGTGCTTGGGAAGGTCACCTCTCCACCCAGCCTCTGCTGATGGTGGGGCTGAGGTCCTGCCGGGGGAGAGCATGGGGCTGTTCCCTGGCATGGCTGCGTCACACCAAGCAGGAACCCCTGCTGAATTGGCTAAAGGTCTTTGTTTGAAGCTGTCCTGGAAATGAGTCTGGCTGGAAAATGGTGGGGGTACCCAAACCGCAGTCACAGGCAGGGCTGCTGGGAGCAGGGCTCCAAAGGGGAAGGGTTGGGGCAAAGGGGTGGGAAGGAGGGACCAGGGCAAACAGGGAGAGAAGGAAGGCAGGAGAGAGAGAGGAAAAGTGGGAGGGAAAGGAGGGGGAAGAAGCTCGTAGGAAAGCAGAGCGTGAAGGGGGAAGAGAAGAAAGACGGGTTGGGGGGAAGAGAGGCACACAGAGACACAGAGAGTTTTGTAACAACTTAAATTCATTCCAGACAATGTCCAAGGAGCCCTGGCAGCACGGGTTGAAACAAACCCTGCCTTTGATTTTATGAGTTCATTATATGTTGTTTGGGACAGTGATTCACGCGTCTTGGCTGCTTCACATTTTCCCTTGTGTCACAAATGAAGAGGGGACCACGAGATGGATTCTTTGGGTGGAAAATATTCCCTCAATTGTTAGGTAGACGTCTCTGTGCCATGCAGAGGTCCCGGGAGAGTGGTCTCCTGGGCTGCCCCAGCTCCCCACACAGCACACACAACCTCTATGCCTCGTGTCTCGCTCCCTCTTAAAGGCAAAGCACTGGGACCAGCCGGCAGAAAGAAGTGAGAAGATGCCCGGTGGTGGCCACGCATGTTCTGCACCCGCCCTTTGCTGCAAAACACAGGATGGACCAGAGGATGGCCACCTGGGAGAGCTCAGACTCATCTGGGGAGGAGATGCAGCCACCAAGGATGGTCCTGTGAGAACAGGGTCCCAGAGCCCATCTCTCCTGAGGGTGAGGGAGGGTGACCCTAGGGCTGCAGCCCCAGCCTTGGGGACCATGCAGCAGTCACACTGCAGCATTGCCAGGGGTGTTCCTCACCTCCCTCCCCATCCCAAGAGCATCACTGCATTTACTGGTTGTTGCTGCCTGAAGGTGCGAGGTGCTGGACGAGCTCCAGGGAAAACCATTCAGGAATGGGTTGGTGGCTTTCCTAGACCATTTTGGTTGGATATATTCACAACCCTAATATAGGCCCTGGTCAGAAAAATAACAAATCCTGCCCAAGCCAACACCGAAGTTTGCATTGGAGCTGATTGAAAAACACCAATGACTTGGTTGGGCATTGTTACTATTTTTAGCTTCCTGTGTCATTTCAGGTTTTCCAGCGAAAGGAAGAAAAAAAACGCACTGATTTTTAAACGATGTTGTTGGTAGAGAAAATACAGACTTCAGAAACTGAACACCAAAAGCTTTTTGCCTGGCATTTTCTGGTTTTGATTTATAATTTCTCTTCCAAACCCAGACAAAGTTCAGTAAAATTTTTCATTTTGACCAGAAAGCCATTTTTCAATGTGGTCAGTTCTAGCCTGAGTCCTGGGAAATGGACAGCACTTCTAACCTGGACAGCCATGACCCAACCAACCTGAACAGCCATGACTGAGCCTGCAGGGCTTCCCACACTGGTGTATCTTACACTGACTGGTGTGAAGGTGCAATGAAGATCCACACACTCCTCGTTGGGACATGGAAACTTTTGCACAGATCTGCATTAGCTCATAAGGAGAGCCAAGACTCATAAGCTTTCGCTGGTGCCAGATGAACTTCATGTTGACTTCCAGGTAGAAAAGCCATGCAGAAGCCCACCTTGAGACGGGCTGCGGCAAACAGGACAAGAAGCACTGAAGCGGGGTTGCTGAAAGCTTGCAGGTTGGTAGGGGAGGACTGATAGCACCACAGAGGTGCCCTGCTCCAAAGGAGTCCCAGAGACCTGGTTACCCCACACTCCCTTCTTCCTTCAGGCCTGGGCTAAGGCACTGCCAGTCCTGCAGGGAGCTGTTTCTGAGGATAAAGTGCAGCCTTCATTCTGCTGGGATTGCAGGCCAGCATCTTTCCCCAGCACAAGCTTCACTTCAGGAAAATGAGGGGTTTTTTGGTTTGAATGTTGTTGTTTTTAAAGAGAATTCTTAGGAAAAACACTCGCTGAGACGGATCAGCTCATTTTCAAAGTTATCCTGGGGCAAAAGACAGAGGGTGTGGGCTTCGATACACACCCACATCTGTACAATAAGGAAGGCAACAGCGCAAAGCAAAAACAATTGCATGAAAAGCTTTCCAACAACAAAGTTTGCAAACCCGCAGAGCCCAGGCTATTTCTTGTGGTCGGTGGGTAAGAGTTCCCAGATAATGGGGCCTGACAATGGAACAATGGGGGCCGAAAGACGCCGCTCATGATTAGGAGTTATATAACAGCGGCTGGCATTTATTAATAACACTCGTGTTGTGCTTTATTTTCTTAGTTAGCACTTTTCAGGTTCAGAGCACTTTACAACCCCTGGCTATTCCATATTTGATGCTCGGCACGAGGTGACTAGGAGGAAATGTTGGCCTGTAGCAGTAGGAACACCCTTCACGCCTGCTTCTGTTGTAGACCTTAAAGGGGAGAAGGGGAAATGCTCACTGATGGGCTTTCACTGACTATTTGGGACCTCTCCTGTTCCCCACAGTCTTACGGGTGGTGTAAGACCACAAAGAAACATCTGGGAAAACAGGGTTTTCCTGGGATGAGTTACAGAACCTTAATGCTTTCAAAGTGCTCCTTTTCCTGGAGAACGAGCAAAGCTGGGAACTTCGCTGGGATGTAGGAGGACGGTTGGGTGTGATCCCAAATGGGAACCAGCCCTGGAGGAGCAGTCCACAGCCAGCCTGCAGCGATGGCATCTGCCTCTTAGCACAGCTTCGGGAGCAGGAGTGAAATGTCCCACTGGAACAAAGACAACCTTGATGGCTGCCTACCATGTCCTTGGGACGTGCCGATCGAAGCAGTAACCATGGCTCCTCTTGGAAGACCCACTGGATGCAGTTTGGGCCAGGCTGAAGGCTTTCTTTCCCCAGCACGCACGAGACCTTGACACAGAGCAACAGTCATTCTGCCCGGCGCAGGGGATGAGCGGTCCAGTCTGAACAGGTTGTCTCCTTCTGGTCTGGGTAGGCTATTTATTGCTCCTGTGACTGTTGCTCGTGGTATGTGCTGACCGCTCAGCCTGCTTATGAAAAACAAGAGAATTCCCGTCCAAGCTCTGGTGCCAAGCAGGCAGCAACGGTTTTCTTCTGAGCAGGCCTGGGAACCTCTTCTCAGCCCTGGGCGGCAGATGTCTCAAAAGCAGCTCAGACCTGGGAAAGTTGTAGCCCGGGACCAGGCTTTGGACTCAAACACCCAAACAGCTCATCAGACGGTCCCCTGGCTTGTCCAAAAGCAGAACTAGCACAGATGGGAGTGAAAGCGACCCATGTGCATGTAGGTGAAAGCGAAAGGGTCCTCATGGACCCACAGCTCTACTCCTAACCAGGAGGCATGAGAGCGCTTGCAGGACACTCTGCAATAAGAAGGAGGCAGGTTTTGCAGCTACAGCAAGGGATGGGATCTTGTGCTTTTCTCTACTGGTTCTTGGAGTGCACGTGCTCCAGCGAGCAGTCCTGAAGCATGGAAATTCACACTTCCAGCAGTTCCTCTTATAAGAAAGACCTGGCGATGCTAAACAAAGCCAAGGGCAAAGAGCCACCCTAGGGACAGCCCTATGAGAAGCCCAGGGAGTTCTGGGCAGGTGCCCTCATAGTCTTGGCTGCAGTCCTTAGGTTGCTGACTGAAGGGACAGGGCTATGATGCTGAAGTGCGATTCCCAGAGCATGTTGGGCAGTAGCCAAGCCGATGCATCCTGTAAGGAGGAAATCTCATTTGTTGGTGTGATTTAAATCATACACATCTGCCAAGACATGCCCGCCTGCACAGGAGAGATCTTGAGATAACAGATACCATCACCCCGCTTTTATTTCACCCAGTGTCTCAGAGGGGCTGGCAGCATCAGGAGCCTTTTTTTGCACTTGTGATCTAACCCCCGACTGGGGTAAAAACCGCACACACTGCCAGCTAATGCTTTTTGGTGGAGAGCATATTGCCTGCTGCACTCTAAGTGCCAGAAACACTGCACAGGGACTCTGCTCACTGGCAGCCACCTGCCAGTTGGTGGCTTATCATCTCTTCTTAGTTAAAGGTGTTTGGAATGGCAATGGCAAGGTAACCCCCACAGACTAGTCATTGCACATCTTCTCAGCCCTTTGCTGTCTGCGTGCCAAACGGAGTGTGAGACAGAGACAGCAGGATGCCAGCTGCTCGGCATCCTCTGTGATGTAGCCAAGGGGATGAGTACAGGCAGGGCTGGTACCAGGTGTCACTGGTGACACGTGGGGACCACAGAGAGTGGGCCAGGGTTGCTCTCAGGTCTTCAGCTGCAGAACGTATTGCTGACGGTGGTAGGGGAAACAAGGGCGTCTCCTGGGGCTCCTCTCTCGTCACGGGTCTGGCTCAGCCTTGGGAAAAAGTCAGCCCTCCGGCTTCTTCCTGCCCCTGTATGGCTTCTTGCATGCCTGGGATGGATGACGACCAGGCTGGGTCAGGCCTGGGGGCACCGCACAGCTGCACGGCTGTGCTAGGTGACATGGGTACTAACAGGGAGATAGTGCCCCTCGAGCCCCCACCTCAGGACATCTGGCCCCAATGATCTCACCCACAGGCTGGCCAGGATGGCTGTGCGGATGGGATCCAGCTGCCTGTGCCTGACTCCAGGTGAGGCAGGATGCGATGAGACCGGCTGGATGAGACAAGCAGCCAGAGGAGATGATGAGAGTCATTTCAGACCTTTTAAATCAAGAGTTACATGTGCCCTTTGTTGCTGAGGTTGAAATCAGGACGCTCTCAGCTTCAAAGATGGTGGGCATAAAAGGTCAGATTTTTGTTCCATACCTCCAACCTGAGAGCTATAGCTAGAAATGTCTAACAGCACACTACTTCCAGGCAGGAAAATCCTTTTTGTTATGCACCCTGAAAAACTGCACAGAAAAGGCTTAACTACACAGGATTTTCTCTGGGGGAGAAAAACATACTTACCCAGGCAAGTTGATGAGGGATCAAACATTCTCCTCGCACTTACTGGGAAAGGGTCACATCCACCATCCAGCCTGGAAGGACCTTTTGGTTCCTTTTTTGCCTTGTGTCACTGCGACCACACCTGAATGTACAGAGTCTGGGGTTCAAACTGGATCAAAAGGCTCTGATGCTGTCTGAAGGAAACCTCTAGAATGCCCCATCGTGACTTTTTTTGCTACCATTTAATTTGATGAAAAATTGCCCAGATAGACAAATAGTATGGTTTCAAGGTATTCAGTGACCCATCTTCTTGTATTTCTTGATCTGCTCTGCCTGGTTTGAGACCCTGTTGGAGGTTGGGTTTTTTGGACCTGTCATTCTGAGCATTGCCTGCACCCCAGAGATTGAAGTGAAAAGCTTTTAAGAGAGGAGAAAGGACTCCATGTTCTCTGAAGCTGTCCACTGCATTGGGATTTCCTGGCCTTGCTTCAACTGCTCTCAGGGCATAGCAGAGCCAGCCTGTCCCCTTGGGAGCTCAGTGTCACGGCAGGAAGAAAGGAAGCAGCATGGTAGCGATGATTGGAACTGCAAGTCTGCAGAGTTCCTTAGTAGAAATTACTGCCATATTTACCAGTGCACTCCTCTATGCCCAGGATTAAGTCCTCAGGTCCCACGCTTTAGCAGGCTTGCCCAGAGCACATGAACAAGTGCTCTTATTCTCTCGTGCCTATGCATCCAGAGAGACATCTCCCATCCACGTTACAAAGGGGTGGAGGTTTGCAGATGGCCCTTCTTAGGCAGATGTGCCACATAGTGCTTGCCAGCACTTTTTGATGAAAAATGGCATCAAAATATGAAATTTTGATGAAGAGCAGAGGAAAAAACCCGACTGAATTTTCACGATTCCTTTCCTGACTCCTGGCTTGCTACAGAGTTGGTTGAATGTTTCTAAATTCAGCCACGCTTCAAAATTTTTGACCAAAAAACACAAGGATTTTTTTAGAAAAACGTTTCTCAATTTTTCCCTTCTGGTTTGGCCATGTGTCCTACTCACTGAGAGGAGACTCCAGTTGGTTTTTCTGACTAGAACCACACTTTAAAGAGCGCAGCCATTCCCTTAATTGGGGCTGATAAATCTTGCAGGCATAGATGAAGATAAATCACATTTTGAGCCCAGAGTACAAATTCTCAAGATTTAAACATTTGTGTGGTATTTGTTAAGCAATTTGAAGGCTTATTGAAGTAACTGAGCTGGACAACAGGGCTGGACCTGGACCAGGACAACAACTGTGTACAGACACTCGGCGCGTAGGCAACAGAGATGGAGGGGCCTAGATGAATCCCACTTCACTCGCAGCATCCACGGAGGATATCTCCTTTCTTCTATGCAGGGTATCTTTGGCTGTGCTTCTTCCACCACTCCCTTCGGGAGGATGGAGGGCTGCTTAGTCAGTTCCCGTGGGAAGCCTTTATATGCAAGGCATGCTAAAGTTCCTCATGAAGAATAAATTCACTTCAGCCCAGAGGAAAGCCGTGGAGGGCTTTGGACTTCTTGATGCTGTTTGCTGGCCAGTGGCTGCCACTGCTGCTACAGCGGCCAGAGGAAAAGGAGGCTCCTGCAGTGCTGGGGTGGCCTCACAGGACCTCCAGGGTCAGGGGTGGCTGGCGAGAAGCTGGACTTCCCGGAGAGCTGCTGCGTGTCCAACACGCCTCATCCAACCCGGACTCAAAGCTTCGGCGCTGAGGGCCCTCGCCCGCTCCAGGGGAGAGCACAGCTCCCTCGGCGGGACGAACCCCCGGACGACGACGACGACGCACCGCGCCTCTCCCAGACCGCTCGGCAAAGGCTTTGGCGTGTCCTCGCCACCCCCGGCTCCCCTCCGGCAGAGCGGGGCCCAAGTCCGGCCGCTCCCTGCTCCTCTCCTCCAGGCCCTGAGCCCTGGGGCGGGCGCCGAGGCTCCGCCACTCGCCCCACTCCCCCGTCGCCCCTCCGAGGCCCGTCAGGCCTCAAGGCCAGCCCGCCAGCCGCCCTACGGCTCCCTGCCCACGGCGCGGCGGGAGGGGGCTGCCCGGGACCGGGCACCGCCAGAGGCCTGGGAAGCCCGCGCCATCGCTCGCAGGCGCGACGCCCGCCGGGGACCAGCCCGCAGGCGCCGGCGAGGCCCGTCGGGGCGGGAAGGGGCCGTGCGAGGGCCGCGGCGGGACAGGCCCCGCGGGCAGGGCCCGGCGGGCGGGCCGAGGCGGAGCGGCGGCGCCCGCCCCCCCCCGTGGCCGCCAGGTGGCGCCCTCCTCCCGGCCGACGGCGCCCGCGGCGGCGGCGCCAGGCGCCGGCCCCCGGGTGGGCCCTTGCCCGGCCCTGCCCGGCCCCGCGGCCCCGGCGCCGAGGAGACGGGAGGCGGCGGGGCCGGGCCAGGCGGCGGGGCCGGGGCAAGGCCGCGGGCAGCACGCTCTCCCCCTCCGCCTCCCGCCCGGGGCCGGGTCCTTCTCCCCAGGCGCTGCCGGCCCGCTTCCCCTGCGAGCCGCGGGACGGGAGGAGGCCGCCCGGGCCCCGGCCCGGGCCCGCTGCCTGCACCCGGGCCCTCCCCGAGGGCCCCAGCCTCTCTGGTGCCCAGAGCGAGCTGGGTGCCGGCGCCCCGCCACAGAGCCCGGCGCGGCCCGCTGCCCAGGGCCGCCCCGGCCTTCCCAGCGAGGGGGGCACCGGGCCTGCTTCAGTCCCAGGGGCAGGACCGAGCAGCGTGCCACGGCCCTGAGCTCGGCACCGCCGTCCGTGCCTGCCTGGGGGTACCTCTGCCTGCTTTGGGGTCACCCATCCCCCGTCGGGACCACCTCCGGAGCAGAGTCTGGGAGGAGGCAGAGCCCCTGCCCGGTTCCTGGTGAGAAACCGCACCGCAGCCCGGTTCAGCAGCCGCTGGGCAGCCAGTGCTGAAGGCACCTCCTGGTACAGCTCAGCCAAGGGCTCCCGATGGGTGCCACAACACTACACGCACCTTCACCGGCGTCCGTCGTTACTAGCGGCAAAGTCCAGCTTCAGGGCTACGCATTGACCTACACGCTGCCTTCTCTGGCTCAAAGAGGTGTCCAAGAGGATTGTTGGCTGCAGTTCCTGGAGGGAAGGGAGGAGGCAAAAGTAGGCTCTTTCCTAAAATACGGTCAAAGAGAGGAACACCAAGTCCAGCTCAGTGCTTAATCTCAGCTCTAGGATGAAATATGGTCCCTGTCCCAATAAAGTAGCTAAACTGAGCCAAGGCTGGAGGCCCAGTCCTTTGTTAGTACCATCTCCTGGAGAGAAAGTGTCTTTTGGCAGTAAATGGGATGGAAGCAGACCAGACAATGCTTGAGGACACAGCCAGCCTCAGAGGCGATCTGATGGCTCTTGCACAACCCTCCAAGAAGACTATAGATTTGAACACCTGTATGTGATCCCTCAGAGTGAGCCAGCATCCATGATAAGGAGCTGTCTTTCTCCAGCACCATTGTTCTCTTTTCACACCCCAGACTCGGAGCCTGCTCTCCAAAGGCTGTCCTGCCCTGGCACCCACAGATGCAGCCTTCCCTTCTCAACGTTCCTGCTGCTCAGCTCTGCCTCCTGCTACCTCCCCAAAAGCTGCCTCCAAAGCAGCCAATGCTGAGACAGAGGACCTGCAACGTGGTGCATGCTAGGCACGCTGCTGCTCGGCAGGTAAAATTGCCATCCTGGCAGCTCCAGAGTCCTCACTGTGGACCCCCAGCAGCTCTGGCAGCACTGGCTCCAAAGCCCCAGCTTTTCGTAGTGGCTCGTAAGACTTCCCTGCGGGGAAAGGTCCAGATCTTAACTAATGGGAGGTGGCCAGTGAGCCCGGCTGGCCACCTTGCTCTCTGTTCTCCAGCATGGGGAGATAACTGGTTTCCAAGGACCATGTTCATGGGTGACAAGGCACGTGACATGGCTGACCTAGTCAGGCCCTCTGTGAGCAACCATGCCCCACATCTGGCAGTTACCTGAAGTAATACCCTTCACTCCCAGCTTCCAGATCCAAGGAGGAGCCTTTCCCATCATACGCTCTGTCGTATCTCTGGGACTATGAGGTTCTGCAAGGGCACCTCTCCCTTTTCAGGATGTCTGTGTGATGCTGGAGAGCGGGATCTCCTACCACACCCCCACAGTGGTCTGTGGGCCCTCGGTGGTCTATGCACTGCTGCAGGGAGTCTGGCAGGAGGCTGAAGTTCTCTGGACAGGGCACTGAACCTCCACGGGAGGAACGGTGGGGCCTGCAAACTGAGAGAGGCGGAATCGGTCCTCCTGAATTCACTGCACCTATGCAGGGCTTGGACACGGCTGCACCAGCCACATCCCACACATCTGCTTCAGGGCTTGGGTGTCTCCCTGGCAGACTCATCCAGTGCAAAAAAAAATATGTAGACTGTTTGGCTGTTTGCAAACTAGCCCTGCTTTTTTGTGAATGGATTCATTCACCGGCCGCCTGAAAGAGCCATTTTAGCCAATGGTCGGCTTGCGAGCGCTGCCTCCCAGCTAGTCGTGATTTGCTCTTCGCAGCTCTGCCTCTCTGATTGGGCTCCCAGGCGCCACATGATGTGATCCCTTCTCCTTGACAGGGTGTCTGACATTTTTAAGCAGAACACCAAACAGCTAATGCTGAAGAGCAACCATGTCTCCTGGACGGTGCTGCTGTTAATGTTTGTTTTTAATCACCGAGGGGGAA
Organism: Buteo buteo; assembly: GCF_964188355.1. Taxonomy (NCBI): domain Eukaryota; kingdom Metazoa; phylum Chordata; class Aves; order Accipitriformes; family Accipitridae; genus Buteo; species Buteo buteo. The sequence goes on from NC_134199.1 coordinate 1,519,268, forward strand.
GGGAGGCTTAGGCACATTTTTTGCAGATGAACCAGCAGCCTGTCCGACACCTTTGGAGTGACAGTGAGTAAAGTCCTAGATACTCCCTGCATCTCCTCACACACATGCTGGTGAGGGGTCAGGGCCCAGCTCTGCCAAGCAGCCACTGGGCATGTGGTTGGGTTTACTATACACGGAGACAAAGGCAGCTAAGGAGAACGGCAAAGGAGCGGAGAGAAAGGCAGCTGGAGGTGGATCTTGCATGGATGAAGCAGACACACCCCCCCCTTGCACCTGAGAGCCCTGGGGAGATGGCGAGACAGGAGCCCACCTCTGCCTACCCCATGGGGCACGCCTACAGTCAGCACGGTCCACCCTGGCCTGTACTGGCGCTGTTAACGTCAGTGTTGTTGCATGTTTTTCATTGTGCTGGCGAACAAGGAGCTGGGGATGCCTGGAGGAAGCAGGTCCAGCTCACCTGGAGCTCCTAGCCAGCAGTGGTCAGCAGAACGGGTTCACCAGGGACCTGCTGGTGGGCCAAGCAGGGCATCCAGAGAGACTGGCTTTCCAAGGCAGCTCCTGGTGGCCATGCCGGGCTGCAAAGGTGAGTGACAGCAAATGCTCATGCCAGGGAGGAGACGAGCGCAATTTTGCGTGTTGAGAAAAGTCCCAGTTTAGCCTGGGCTTGAAAGTTTGAGGAGGCCAATTACTGCCTCCCCATTCATCTGCCTTTCTAAGAATGGTGAGTGATGGGCTTAGATCATCACCTGGGCCCGAGTCAGATATCTCAAGAGCTGGCATTAGACATCTGTGAGCTCCGGCCCTGTGAATCTGGGTCACCCTAGCAGAGCCGGTGCGCCAACAGAAACTGCATTCCTGGAGACTGGCCTTAGCTGAGGGGACCTGAGCTAAATGGGGCAAGGTGGCACAGGAAAATGGGGATGAAATACCCTTTGGCAACAAAGACAAAAGAGTTAACTTGCTGCTGGTGTCAAAGCCAAACCAGGATGTGAAAGGCAAATGGAAAAGTGCCTTCATACCACCGAGTCAAATGTCAGAAGCCATCCTGAGCTCACACTCTCTCCCAAGACAAACAAGATCATCTAAATCTGGAGTTCATGCATGGGAGAGCAATTCACCAGGTGACAGAAGGGCCTTGACACACAGAAGGAAGAGATGGAGACCTCTGTGGATCCAAGAGAGGGGCGCTCTGCTCCGAGCCAGGTTTTGTAGGGACTACAAGGAAGAGAGATGGGCGTGATCCAGCCAAGGGAGCTGCCCCAGCACAGCACGTGGTGTCGGAGCAGGCGAGCTCTGGCCAGCGCTGGCTGTGGAGAGGAAAGCCGCCTTCGCTTCCCTGTCACGCCAGTGGACGTGTGCCTGCAGCGCATGGGGCAGCCATCAGGTCCCATGGAGCCTCTTCCACCATGTCTGGTCTACCCTGCCCGAAGGAAGAAGGGGTTAAACTGCTGATCCTGCTGCCAACCACCTTCTGCTTAAGCCCCAAGACTCAGGGCAGAGAAGGGAGACAGCAAAGTGTGCGGCTCACTACAGCTTCGCAGGGCATGGTCCCCCTGCAAATACTGGATGAATGGAGGGACTGGTTGGGTGCCCAGGAGTGGGCGTGCACACGCTTGTCAGTGTGTGGCCACAGCATGTCTCTTGCCAACGTGATGACAAGCATGACCCAACCTAGAGGATGCCACCCACCCTCGGTGCTCCGGGCCCGTCTCCTGGGCCACAACCCCAGAGCGCAGGAGGAAAGACCCATGTCTTCAGAAGTTAGCACCCACTGCATCTAGGGGCTCTGCCGGTTCTGCCTGTTCTGCCCCCTTCCCCCCCCCCCCCCCCAGCTTGTCCCTTAATCACAAGCAGCTTGGGGAGACAATGAAATAACCGCACCAAAGAACCAGGCTTGTTCCCCTTTGTCTTTTGCTCCTTTGAGGCTCAGCAGATGAGGCAAGCCATCACGCCCACGGCCCAGCCATCACACGTTCGACTCGTTGCCTCCCGGGGCAGCTGAGCAGGAGGCTCCTCGGCACAAGGTGACCGTGCATTGGCATGAGGTGACCGCACACCAGCGCCGCGGCAGGTTGGCGAGGCAGGGCCCGGTGAGCTGGCATGCACCCTGTGGGGCTGCCCTCAGCTCCCCGGCCCCTGCCTGCACCGAGCAACTCAGCTCTCAGCTCTCATACTTTCGCCTCCAGACAAGCCGTCATCTCAAGCTGGACCCCTGAGTTCTCCCCAGAGACGGAGGCAGTGCCCCTCCTCCCTCCAGCACATGGCACGGAGGCTTTTAGGCTGGTTTTTGCTGGAGTTCACACAAATCTCGCCTTCCCCATTCCCACCCCCCCCCTTCCCCGCGCAACTGAACTCAGCCATTGAGCCCAGCGAATGGTTTATTTCCCAGGTTAGCACAAAGCAGGGGTCTCTGTGTGCCCCTGGAACCAGCAGAACAAAACGCACAAAGACGTTAGAGGGCCATTTGTAACCAAATCCCAACACACCAGATACTGTTGGGATTATGTCAGAAATATTTTCCCAGAATGCCCTCCCCCCATGCTCCCTCCTACAGATGTTCGGCCCCCACACCACAGATGTTGTTCCTCTTGCAAAATGAGCTTTCCCCTTCCTCTCCCAAATGCCCCTGATGTTTTGCACATTGCCTTCGCCGAGGTCTCTTTTCCACCCTGCCCTCCACGTCCCCCCCTTCCCTGGTCCCTCACTGATGATTGTGTCAAAAGGCCAACCTGCCTCCTTGTGCGGGGCCACAGAGATGACCACAGGGCTCTGCAGGGACATTGGCTGCTGGATGTCACTGTCCCTCTCGCCTCATCCCCACTGTGCCCAGTAGAAAAGCTCTCTCCCTGTTTCAGCCTCAATCTGTGCATGACCTCTGGGCTCTGCAGGCCTGCTCCCGGGGACTCGCCGGACCGCGGTCCCCTTGGAGGAAGATGGAGGGATGCGAGCCAGACCCCTCAGAGGGTCCTGGCGCCTTCCCACGGGCTTGGTGTCATGCTGCTCTCCTCCGCTGCGTGCCGAGCTGAAGGGGGACGGGGTCTCCCCGCCGCTCCACAGACGGCTTGGCGGAGCACAGCTCCTCACTGGCAAGAGCCTTCAGCAGCAGTTTGTTCCTTGGGGATGCCGGGCGCGTTTCAGACACCGGAGGGAACGGCCAGACCTTCCCCTCCAGCACCAGCAGCCCACGCGGAGCATGCAGGGGGACGGCCTGGCAGCCCGTCAGGGCCCTGCTCCAAGCCCTATGACAGACAGACAGACAAACAGACAGATCTCCTTCGGGAGCGGGCTTGCACTGCCCGTGCCCCCGCTCACCAGTGCTGGACTCCTCCCCAGCCGTCCCGGCTGCCGGCAGCCTGCCCGTTGCGGAGCCGTCCCGTCTCTCCCTTGCCCTGGCTCCATGAGCTCCAGCGGGAGAGTGGTGGGTCCCACCGGTCCCGGCACACGAGGATGGTAAGCTGAGGGCACACAGCACCATTGCAGGATCAGCGCTTCCTCCTGACCCCAACACGCACCCGGCTACACCGCAGGGGAGAGATGCCAGCCCCGGGGCTTCGTCGCGGCAGCAGGGCTGGGCATAGGGCTCGTCTCCATCCTTCCCTCCTGTGCTAGTGGCGGCAGCCGAGAAAAAACATTTGTTCTGACACACACGGGGCTGCCAAGCTGTGTCAGGCGCTTTGATGGCCGGGGCGGTAACCTCGACCGCTTCCTCTGCCAGCGGGAGAGCCAAATCCAAGAGCCACAGAGCATGCGGGAGCCTGGGACGGGCGACACGAAGCAGGAATCTCCCAAGGACTTCAGATGACACCTCCTGTCCGGGACATCGCAGCTCTTTTATGCATTATGAGCCATTTCTCGCCCGTCTTTTTTTTTTCTCCCCAACAGGTTATATACACAAAGAAAACCTAGAGCGGGATCCCGGAGAGGCGTAAATCGGTGGAGCTCTACCAACCTTCGGGGCGTCTCACGATTTACACCAGCGTGGCCCAGCCAAAGCCCTTTACTCATCACCTGCTCCGAGCAAGAATTCGAGTCTCCGCTGGTCTCCCAGGGAGCTGGGGTGCAGCATGGGGTTTTTCTTCAAACATAGAGTTTATTGCTAAAAATGTTTTGATCAGTGATAGCTCATATTTACATTGATATGTTTTTAAAGGAATATTCAAGTAAACATTTCCAATAGTTTCTGGCATAATCTCTAGCTTTTTTTCCTATACACAAACGTTAAAAATAAATAAACTGTACACAGAAAATTTCCTTTAACATCTCTACATGACTATATGTATTCCCACACAACAAAACGATTCCACTCTTTATAGATTTGTACTTTTCTTTAAAATTTCCTCCTTAATTAATTGTTATACACTTAAAAAAAAACCCCTAGAGAGCTTGGCAAATTAGTTCAAACATCAGTGACAAGGTCTGAAGAAGACACAAAAAAAATACAGCACAGAGAAACAACCGTCTTCGGGGATGCTGCCGTTCTTTCTTTTCTTTTTTTTTTACCCCCCCCCTTCTTTTGATAAAATCATCTTTACAGGAAATTTCTGCCCTTCCCTTCAGCAGGGAAGTGCTCAGGTTCTGTGGGGACAGGTTTAAAATGTGGTCCTATGTCTTTAAAATAATAATAATAACAATAATAATTATAATAATAATAAAAAAAACAGCTGCGATTTCCCCCCTTTCCTTTAAAATCTCTCTATTTACACGGCTGGTTATTTTTTTTTCTTTTTCTCTTTTTTAGTTTTTTATTTTCCTTTTGTTAGAAGGCTATATACGTATAAAAATAGACATCTGATTGTAGTGCTTTACTGTGCCTTTGGCCTGCCCTGCAGTTCCTGGGTTCGCTTTTCCCCTTTCAAATAAAATAACATTAAAATAAGTCCAAAAAAAAAACCCAAAACCCCAAAACAAAAAAACCCAAACCCAAAAACCCGGTTCCTCCCCACACCCACCCCGCGCTGGGGGGGGTGTGGAAAAAAAAAAAAAATCCAAACCCACCAACCCACCCCCCCCCAAAAAAAAAAAAAAAAAAAAATCATCCAAACGACAGAAGGCGGCAGTGCAAGGGGCCGAGGGAGGCTAGCAGGAGCACTTGCACTCGGAGATGAGCGGGTACTGCACGGGGATCCAGGTGCAGTACTTCTGGCTGGACCAGCCCTGGCAGTGCCAGCGCAGGAAGGTCTTGGTGACCGACTTGACGGGCTTGCAGAACATGCCCTCGGGCAGCGAGCAGGACTTCTCGGCGAAGCAGTTGCCCTCCTTGATGTAGCGGGGCCAGAAGCGGACGCCCAGGTCCTTCCAGGTGTAGAGGACGGGGCAGTAGGTGTACGCCCAGAGCCACTGCAGCACCTTCCGCCGCGCCTTCTTGCCCACCTTGAGGCGCGGTCCCTGGGGCGGACCCAGCTCCAGCCGCCGCAGCTCGGCCGGCAGCGCCGCCCGCCCCCGCCCCGCCGCCGCCTCGGCGCCCGAGGCGTTGGCCGGCCCCGGCACGGCCACGGCCATGAAACCGGGGTCGAAATGGCTGCCCAGCTTCTTCCTCAGAGTCCTCTCGTCCAGGTCCTGCTCCTTGGGGTCGTACTCGGGATCCGGGTGCTCCACGATGTCTTTGACGGGCAGGTTGTCGCTGGGCGAGGGTCGCAGCCGCAGGAAGGGCTGCCCGCCCCCCGGTCGCAGCAGCCCCAGGCAGGAGCAGAGCAGGAGCGCCCGGATCGCCGTCATGCTCCGGGCGGGCCCCCGCCGGCCCCGGCTCGGCGCTGGCTTCCCCGCGGGGCTGGCGCTGCGGGCTCGGCTCCTAGCGCTGCCCGGCGGCGCCTGCCAGCTCCCGGGGACTCATAAATAGGCAGAGACAAAAGTCCGGCGAGGCCCGTTACTTTAAATAGCTCGGCCGGGGTTGTGTGACAGACGCATCTGAGGCTCGCTCCGCGCCCGCGGCCGCTGGCTCCCCGGGGCTCCCCGCCGGGCCGGCTCCAGCCGCGGCCGAGAGCGCCGGGGGGTCCGTGCCTCCCCCGCGGGCGGCGGCGGCGGCCGAGCCTTCCTCCTCCGCCTCCTCCTCCTCCTCCTCCGCCGCCGCTCTCGCTCGCTCCCCCCCAAAATTCACAGCGGACTCGTCTCCATCGCCATGGTGACAGCTGGGCCGAGCCCCACGACAGCTCGTCTAGACGGTGTGACAGGGTTTGGCGTGAGACCGGAGCCCGAGAATAAAACCCTCCTTTATAGCCGGGCGAGCCGGGCGAGGGGGCGGGGAGGAGGGTCACGGCGCCGCGGCCCGCTCGGGCGGCCCCTGCGCGGGCACCGCCGGGGCGCGGGGCTCAGGCGGCGGCGGCGGCGGCGGCGGGCGGCGCCGGCAGCGCCCGCGGCCCGGCCGGGCTCCTCCTCATGGCGAGCGGCTGGGGCGGCCCGCGGCCCCCCGGGGCATCCTCGGCGGGTGGGTGGGGAGGGTGGGTCCCCGGCACCGGCACCGGCGCGGCGAGGCGAGGCGAGGCGGCGCGCCCCGGCTCCCGGCGCGGTCCCTGGCGGCGCCCGCCGCTCCGCGCGGCTCCTCGGCGGGGGCGGGCAGGGGCGGGCTCGGCCGCCGTTCAGCAACCCCGGCGACCCATGCTGCCGCTGCTGCCGCTGCTCCGGGGGCCCGGTCGGCCCCGCCGCGCTCAGCGCATCCAGCCGCTGCTCCGCGCCCTGCCGCTGCCGGCTCGGCTCGGCTCGGCGCAGCCCGGCGGGGCTCGGCTCGCCTCGGCTCGGTTCAGCGCGGTTCGGTGCGGTTCGGTGCAGTCCGCTCGGCCGCTGCCGCGCAGCCCCCCCCCCGTCCGCGCCCCGCCGCCCGCCCGCCGCGCACTGCCGCGCCGCCGCTCGCCGCCCAAGTTAAATACGCGCCCGGCGCGCGGCCGCCCCGCCCCCGCTGTCACTTTCGCCGCGCGCTGAGTGACAGCCGCGCCCGCGCGGCCGCCGCCGGGTCCTGCCGCCGCCCCCCCCCCCCGTCCGTCCGTCCGTCCGTCCGTGTGTCCCCCCCCGGAGCAGCCGGAGCCGCGCAGCGCGTCCCACCTGCCGGCCCCGGGGCGAGCGGGGGTCGAGGGGCGCTAGCCCGGGCTGGGGCGCTGGGCCGGGCTGGGGCGCTCACGGGGCGGCGGCGGGGTCACCGCCCCAGCAGCGCGCACGGCCCTGGCTTCGTAGCAATGGCCCCCAAACCAGAAGCAGCCCCCGGCCGCCCTCGGCATCCTTCTGTCTGCAGCAGCCCGGGGCGGTCCGGGCACCGGCACGGACCTCCTGGGTAGCCGGGCCCTCGCTCTGCCTCTGCTCGGTGCAACCACTCTGCTGTGCCACCGTGTCTTGCTTCTCCGCAAGAGCCCACGCCACCTTCCAGGACGTCTTCCAGCAGAGCTAAAAGATGAGCAGGGCACCGTGTCCCAGGAGCCCCTCCTGGGCAGGACCCCCGGGGCAGCACGCCGGATGCACTCCAGCATCAGCATCTCCGCACCCTCTGCAAGGGAGGCTACAGCCTTCCAGGAGCATCACTCTCGCTGGAGAGAATGCGTCCCTGCATCCCTCAGCGCAACACGGTATGATAGCAAGCTGGGTTAAATCAGCAGCTCGCTCTTCACCCCCTTCTCAGCAGCGCAGGGCTAAATCTCTTGGCGGAGAGCTGGACCCCCAACCTTTGAGGCACAGAAGGTGGGAGCCTGGTGTGTGTCAACACAGCAAAAACCCAAACCCTTCTCACCTCCTTTACCTCCACATTGCTCGGCACTGAGCTCACGCTTGAACCATGTCCAGAAATTGGACACACAGCTGGTTCCTCCAGGCTGACAGTGTGTAAGAACATTCCTGCCCATGCCAGTCACTCCCTCCCAAAGGCATGAGATAACCAGTTACCCACTGGGGCCAAGGCAGGGCAGCGGAGGGAATGAGGCAGATCGTGGGGCCAATTTCTCACCGCGACGTGCTTATGAGCCACCAAGCGAAGCAAAGGGCTGCAACGGCAGGCCAGCCAGGAGACCCCCACCAGTGCATGCTGAGCATGTGCGGAGCTGGCTTCGCTCAGCAAACTAATGAACGGAGCATTTTCCCCAGGTTTCTGTCTCTTCGTCATCCCAGAAATGCCAAATGTTGGGTTCAGACAGGAAAAGAAAACAAAAACCCCAAAACCGGAGAGGTCGGAGATCCAGGTTGGAAATCCAGCCTGGAGTCTGCGTAAAGTCAGAGCATCCCCTGGACTTCAGCGAGACAAAGCTGACATGCGCCAGCTCCGGAGCCGGTCACAGTGCATCCCAGTTATTTACAGTGTGCAGGATTAAAATGCACAGTTTAAACGTATCCAGCCTTTCTTTCCTTGCTGTGTATGTCTGCTGTCATGATCCCAGCTTGGTTTGCTGAACTCTGAGCTTTCCTTCAGTCATTTGGATCACACACACTCTGCAGTTAGAGTCATGAAACAATACTGTTCTCCAGCTCTTTTATCACCAGCTCTCAAAACAGTCTGCAAAAGAGGTAGGTATTGTTATCCCTCGATACTGGATATTATCAGTAAAACGCTCTCATTACCTATTTCCTGACCCCAACACACATGCGAAGCTTGAACCAGTTTCAGCCTTGATGCTAAGGCAGATGTGCACTCTGCCTTTGCTCACTGCTGGGTGGGAAAACGCGGGTCTCAGCAGTGTCAGAATTAAAGCAAACACAGTAACGAGAAGCAGCTCAGGGCAGAGACACCCAAGAGTCAGGAACGGGGCAATTACTCAGCGAGATGTACTGCTGTTGGCACTGCTGCCTTAGTAAATCCTGGTGAGGGGATTAACATCTGACTGTAATTGTAATAATAAAATCCGACATGTATACAGCATTTTTCATCTTGATGGATCCCAAAGTACTCAAGTAACTTAACTCCTTCAGCTGTCTCCTGGACTTTATAAACATGCTTCTTAATCATCCCGTGCCAGGCGAAGATGGCTTTGCTCTGGGCACACACACGTCACTTCGACAGGTCCCCTGTGGGAGAGGAGAGGCTCTCCAGGGTGGGCTGGAGAAAGTTTCCCCTTTCGGAGGCAAGATCCCTGGAAAATGGTGCTTGGCATGTCCCAGGGGCAGCAGGGGGAAGGCACCAAGGTCTGCAGGGGGCTTGGAAGACCCTCCCAGCCTTTCTAGTGGGCAGCCCGTGGTGGGCTAACCGCCGTGCTCTTGTGCTAGCCAGTGTGAAGCATTTCACTTGGAGTTCTTCTGAACCTTTCAAGGTGAGGGGAATAAAGACAAGCCCCTAGACAGGAAATTTAAGGCTTAATTCTGCCTGCGGGGTCCACCACAACAGCCAAAGGCTCCTTCTCCAGCCCCTTCCCATCCTCTTCTCTTCGGGACTAGAGGCACTGGGGAAAAATCCTATTTATGGCTGCTTGCGTGGACTAAGGCTGAGCAGTGCTATGCATTCATATACCTTCCCTCTTACTGTTCTCTGCGGGCACACAGCCCAACTCACAATCTAGCCCTTAATTAAAGGATTTAAAGTTGGAAAGGGTACATATCACATACAGAAAAGCGTTATCAAAATAATTCCATGTAAGAAGAAAGATGTGATGTTAAAGGCACCTTCTGAAGGCTGAAATGGTTGCAAACTGCTTATTTTTGCTTCTTTCCCTCATCTGGCATCCTTCTGCCATCTAAAGAAGACCTGGAAGATTTTTGTGACAAAAGGAAAAGGGCATTTCACATTTGAAACTTAGGCAGTACCTACTCTGTTTTCACTGGAAGGCTCCACAAGCAAGTAAATTTCTAGTAGCAGCAAAACATCAGTGATACTGCCTTAGCAACACAGTTATTCAACTGACAAAGTTTTTTATCTTTTAGCTCGTTTCAGGCAGCACTAATTTAAGTCAAAGCCAGGGGTAAAGATACAGAACAAAATTATCCTTCTTACAAAGTAATTCCTATTCCTTCAGCCTTAGGCACAAAAGCTTCAAATCCACACCTTAAACCATGAAAAAGCCTCTGGCCCAATCCAGGAGAGCAGGAAGCTCATGCTTGGAAACCTAAAAATGAGAGAAGAGAGAAGAGAAGAGAAGAGAAGAGAAGAGAAGAGAAGAGAAGAGAAGAGAAGAGAAGAGAAGAGAAGAGAAGAGAAAAGAGAACTCCCAGCCAAATGTCCTTTGTCTCTTTTGGGTTTTTCTATTGCTTTCTGTTTGCTTGTTTAAGTTTTCCAGGCTCTCTTTATGCTTGAGAAATAATGCTGATGGGCTGGCATGGCAAGTATGAGGAAAGGCTTGGGTCTGACGAGACAAAAGCCCTAATTTTCACTTGAGGAACCAAAAAAAAAAAAAAAAAAAAAAAAGACTAAATGATGGTGCACCAGGTTTTCATTAGAGATATGTTTATTTTCCAGTAGAAATACATTACCCTGCTCTTGTCAGTGTGTCTAAAGGAGCGGTTCCCAAAGTATGCCATGGCAAGTGGTTGGCAGGGGTCCACGAAGCAGCCTCCTGCAGCAGCTCACGGGCTTGCTGGTTCCCTGCAGTCTGCTGTGAGCAGGAGGAATTTGGAGGCTGAGAGCGGCTGGCTGGCCCCAAAACCTGGTGAAGGCAAGGGAGACAGCGAAGCCCATGCAGCCCCCCGGGGCTGGCTGTGACTCAGCACGCGGAGCTCGGGGGCAGGACTCGGGTGTCTCTAGTTGGCCAGATTCCCCTGGGGCAAAAATGTCACTGTAAGGGTTAAATGAATGGGACATGGGACACACACAAGCACACAGAGTGTATCTTATTTTCATCATAGACCTACTTAGGTTTAATTTCTGTAAGGAGTTCAGTAGTCCTGGTATTAATGAAGTTATTCAGCTCACAGGTTTCTCTTCCCATCCCATCAGGGATGGGAAGAGAAAATGGAGTGGGAAGGGAAAGAGGATGGGAAGAAAGGTGGCCCCAGCCTTCTGCTTTAGGGACTTAAATGTGTGCAGACTCCAGAAAACCCCCTCGGCTGCCCAGCGCTGCCCTTCCCCAGTGGGGCTGGGGAGGAGCATCTGGCAGAGGTCTCCTCTGAGAAGCTGACCTAGCAGTGCCCCATGGAACCTCATAGCCATGCTCCTGGGAGCTCAGCACCACCCCGGCACTTACCTTGCACCAAGTTCAGATGTGCCAAAAACCTGACGGGGAAAGAACAAACACCCCTGAAGCTCCAGGGAGGAGATTACTTGTGCTTCAGAAATATATTTTCTCTATACCAAGTAGGGCGGTTTTGCTATTCTGAGCTTCCTGGCATCCTTTTTTGTCTTTATCATGAGATATTTTTCTGCTTTTCAAGCTCCTCGTAACTTTCTTCCTCTTGGCACCATGGTGTCGTGCCCTGTCCCTCGCTGCCTCGCTCATTTATAATCCAGACTGATTTCCTGCCGTATGCCTGGTCCTGTTTCTCCCTGTTTTCTGTGTGGTTGTACCTTACAGTCCCCATCAGCTGCCTGGAGTTCGTCCTTCGACGTTTGCACTGTGGACGGCAGCACCTTGCTCTCCTGATACCACTCACTCCAGCCCCCCGTTTCCCTGCTGTCCCTGAGAGCCCAACAACTACTCTACTAGTTACAGTTAACAGTCTGCCCAAATCCTGGTGCATTTCCAGTAGTGCCAGATGTCCTAAATGCTTTAGAAAAACCTGCCCCATCGCCATTACATGTTGAAGAAGTCCAAGGGGGGTTTTCGTCCCGCTTCCCTTACAGCCTGGCATTGATTACATCCAATTTGCTGTAACCTATAGCTTAGACAACTGGGACAGGTGATCCCCAGGGTGATGGAAAAGGCTGAACTGAGCAAAAGGTTTGGTTGGTCTCAATCCATTCATAGCAACTGTAACACTTGCCACGTGATGGAGCGTATTGACTAGGCTGGTGTCGGCACAGCTCCTTCTGGGCAGGTGTTGGCATTGCAGGAAGGGAGAAGGAGGGCTGTATCACTGCAGCCATCAGCAGTTTTGTTGTCATTCGCCCTGTAAATACTCACATGCATCAGTCGCTGTGGCCCAGCGCTCGTGGGCAGGAGATCTCACCCTCCAGCAAGGGAATTTGCAGAAGGAAAGTCCTGGGTTTGATTTTCCTGATGCCCCTCCAGCCTGAAGTGCCCACTGCACAGCCGGGGGCTTGGCAGAAGCCGGAATGTCAGGATGGAGTCCTCGAAAACTCACCAGGGCGAGCTCTCCTCTCCCAGAGGACCTGCAGGAACGCTCCTCGGCAGAGAGACCAGGAATGATCCCTGGACAGCTGCCAACGTTAAAAAACAACAACATGGAGCTCCGAGATTTCTACCCGCTTGGCATACATCTGTCACCACATGTGTTGACACAGAGCAATGCTGCCACGTCATGTTGTACGTGGCAGTCGCTGTCAACACCAGTCCAAGGCAGAGAGAACTGCTCAGGGCAGCTATTTTTTGAAAATGTTGTCCCGAATAAAAGGGCTAGAGCATGCCTTGGGGACACAGCCCACCACTAAGGGTGGCCACGCCAGGGAGCAGCACTGGCTCAGGGATTCCCGAGCCAGTCTCCAGGGAGAATGCATTGCTGCCAGTGTAAACCAAACCCAAATGACCAGCCCCAGGCCAACCTGGTGACACAAGACTTTGCCAAATTGGCCACCCCTTCCTTTCCGCTCTGACAAGCCCTGCCTTTTGCCCTGTGCCACTCTGAAATGCAGGGAGACCTGGCAGCCAGCGATGGGAGCTCTTGCCATTGCAGCTGAACAGGACCAGCCGCAGCCCTGCGCAATGCACCCAGCCATTGCCCAACACAGCTACAAGGAACCTCCTCCAACTGCAGCCAGACCAAAGATCCAGCTACAGCCCATCCCCAGCCCACTCCCCACGCATCTCTTCTTGCAAACATCCATCCCCCAGCAAACGCTGCTGAAGGACACAGCATTTCCCTTTCGCTGCCTCTTCTAGCCTACCCCAAGCGCCGGCTCAAGCTCTCCTTCCCACAGGGCCCTGGCAGGTTGGGTCCCTGCAGTCCCAGCCCACCCTCGGGCCCCCTCCCCAAGCCAACGTGCTCCCAGCTCTCGCCTGGGTGCAAGCACATATCCCGCCGTGGTGAGCTTGAGGCCAAAGGGAGCACCACAGAGATGATGTTCCCAGGGACACTAAGTGGTGGCTGTAATTAATGTGTGATGGAGGGACCCAAGCGACTCCAGCTCAGGTGGCAGCCAGGACAGGGCTCAGTGCTGGCTGCTGACCCCACGGGGCTCACAGGGAGTACTCGAGCAGTTGTCACCTGCACTCAGCTCCACAGAGGTTGAATTGCTGCTGCACTAGCTAATGTACTGCTCCCCCAGGACACCTCTGTGCCGAGGTTCCAAGGGACCTGGGTGACCTGCCACAATGCACCTGCAGCCCAGCGTCTTGGGAGTTGCACTGAAGGCAAATGTGCATGGAAAAATTTTTTTCATCTTCTTGGTTTTTTTCATCCTCAAGGTTTTTTAATCTTCAAGGATTTTTTATCTTCTTTGATTTTTTTCATCTTCAAGGGTTGCCCTGGTGGGTGGCCTCAGGAGGCAGACACTTGCTCCCATAACCATGCTGTGATGCTGCTGTGCCTGTGGGACTCTCTTGCCAGCCAACACAGCTCGTGCCCCTCTCTCCAGCACACTGTGGGGTCTTGGAGCACCTTGCTCCAAGCTCATGTGCCTGCACAGCCTTTGTTGGGTCTTTCTGAGAGACAGCTTTGAGGAGCTACATCCCAGAGAGTCCCCCAAGAAGATGCATCTCTTCCTGCTAGCACTGCCCACACCTAGCAGGGCATGGGCATCAGAGGAGATCAGGGCTAGGAGGGTCAGACAGCTTAAATCACCAGGGAACCTCAGTGCCTTTGGGAAGCCAGGCCCATCACCCACGAAGCCAAGGTCCATAGCAATCCTAGGACCATGTGTGCAAGGTTTAATACTGCCAAAGCCTGCAACTTCTCCTGTACAACAAAGGGCAAGGGTCAGAGAGATGGTCCGTGTGTTTGCTTCCTCCTGTTTCGTGTAGCTCCAGGAGGGATATTTCTCACTGCAGTGACATGGGTCCCTGTCCAAGAGAAGCTAATGGAAGGCAGCAGGAGGCATGGGCTGACACAGGATGGAAAATGGGATCCTGTGTCAGCATGTGGTCTCATCCTTACCCTGAGGAAGACAGTTTTGCTGTGGAGCTCTCCCATCCACCTCCCCCTCTGATCTGTACCTCCTGCCCCGCAATGCAAGCAGAGTCGGCTCCGCACCGGCTGCGGGAGGGACAAGTTCCTTTTGTCTTTAAATCCCAGGCAACCCAGTGGCTGGGCTGAGCTTAGCCCCTGAGAGTGATTAGTACTGAGGTGCCTTGTGCCGTGATAGAGCCGGTCCCAAAGCCAGGAGGGGCAGAGCAGCGGTCCTGGTGTCCAGGTGATTCTTCTCCTGGAAAAGATTTCTTTTTGCCCTGCAACACCTCATGCACGGTCTAACAGAGGACGCCAGTGCCAGCTTGGAGCATCCTCTGCGGCTCAGTGCTGGAGGTCGCACCAGCTCTGAGCTGCAGCTTCTCAACCAAGTGTGTGCAGCCGGCTGCCTCTTGCCTCCTGTTTTCTTCCACAGCCTTATTACCAAGCAGCCAGGAAACTTGCTGCTGCGGATGCTCCACCTGGCATTTCTCACTCGAGTCTGCAAATTCAATTTATTTCAGCCACAGAAGGCAAGGTTATATGCTTGACAAAGGGCTTTCTAACACAATACACACAGCAGCATCCCAGCTTTCCTGAGTGCAGGCTGGAAACCCTGCTACCTGGTTCAAAACCTGTGGGAACTACAGCTTTCTAGCTTTCCGTAGGCTTTGGTCAACCCGCTGGGGGAGTCTGTATTGCACTCATGCAGCTTTCTTTCAGCTGTGTTCTGCCAGTCCATTTGTCTTCTCTTGATTCAGTTCCAGCTTTACTTGTCCCTAAGATGCTGTGGAGATGTAGGGAGATAAACATGGGGCTGGGTGACTCAGGAACCCCGCAGGAAGGGAGCAGGCAGAGCCAGGGGGTGGGTGCCAAATCCTCCCTACATTCCTGTTTGAAAAAGCCTGTCTGTGAATAACAATTAAATGTAATAACGTCATCTCTGACATCTCTCCCTTCAGACCCTGAGGAGTGCGAAGCCCAAGAGGAAGGCAGCTGTTGCGGAGTGGAGGGCACAAGCATCCCAGAGCACAACCCATCAAGGGCAGGCAGGAGCAGGCAGGGGAGGGCTCGCAGGACCAGCAGCACATCCCAGTGCCTACGAAGTGCTCCTCATCCAAACACCTCTCCAGACCTGGGGGGCTTGGAGGAGAGCTCTGGCTCTGCATTCAGGACCTGTTCACACGGCTGTGGCGTGGTCAAGATTTGGCCCTCCCTGGGGCTCGGGCTGTGCCTCCTGCGCTGCAGCCTGAGCCAGGCTTCACTACCCTCCCCCGGGATGCAGAGCACAGTTCGCAGGGGTGAGAACCTGAGAAGGCGTTTGCATTTTGCCCAGATTTTCCCGGTTAATCGGGACCCTTCAGTCTAGTCGCTTGCTTATTTTTTTAAAGCAATGAAAGAGATTTCCCAAATCCAGCAGGCTCTAAGATTACACACAGGCAGAGACACCATCAGTCTCTGTCAGTCATTCCCTCCGGCCGGAAAGTTAGCGGCAAAGGAGTTCAAATGCACGAGCTGTGGAGCTAAGCCTGGCTCCTGCTCACCCTCCCGTCCTGTGCAGCCCTTCATGGGTGCAACTTGCTGCTGCTCTGATCTGGGGCGGTTCGCTCCTGCTTACCCCATGCAAACGCTTGCAAAAGATGCTGCGCAACTAGGATTCGCATCCAGAAGCTTGTGGGTCTTTTATCAGCCCCGGAGGGGACCACAAAGGGAGTGAGAGAAACGCTCTTGGTACAGCTGACACTTTGACGTGGCCTTTGTCCTGATGGACGTTTCAGAGGGCAGCAGCAAAGAAGAAGCAGAGGGAAGGAATAACATTGAGCTGGAGAGAGCTGTGAAATGTCTGCTCCAATGCGAGCATGGGCTCTTCAGTGCCTTTCCTCCCAGGTGAGAAATCCCTCCTGTTCATGCCGTCCAGGCTGGGCCCTTTGCGGAATATGGGCTCCACCGGGAGAAACAGCGATTTCTTCATTAAAAACTGGTAAAGAAACCAAAAGCCTTGGATCATCACCCTCAGAGCCCTCTGAACCGGGGACCTCATTTGGGGACAGATACTGGCAGGGAGACAGAGCAGCACCTGCCTGTGTGGTGGCCAGAGGAGGGGAGGAAGCCCCAGCACCCAGCACCCTGCCGGTTCCTGCCAACATTCCTCAGCAGGCAGGGCTTCCTCCGCACCCTGTGTTTCAGCGAGCAGCGGAGGCAACTCCTGTGTAGCCCCTGCCCGTGGAACCGGCTGCTGCAGGATGGTGTAGGAACCAGGGCACACGCAGCAGGAAAGGGGACGCAAGCACCAGTTGCAAGAGGCTGGGAGTGCACTGGGGAGGGATAACTGCACCCACACTCTTGTAACTGGGCTTTACCTTGCCATCTGCACAGGGCACCCAACTCCACTTCACCAACTGGGCAGAAATGTCCATAGGAATTATTTCATTTTTTGATGCCTGAATGAAACTTTTCCAGACTTTTCCTTTCCTCCAGAGGAAACTGCTTAATTTGATCTAAATTCAGGACAAGTCTTGATTGCTCTGAATTGGCATTTAACAACAACAAAAAAGCAATAAAATATTCATCTAAAGAATTTAATTTAGCACTATCCAGACAGCCCTGCTCCAGCAGGTGGCTGCCTGCAAGGAATGTGCGATTTGGAGAGCGAAGGTGAGGAAGGGACACACTGCATCTGGGGGCTTGCACCAGCTGGGCAGGCATCTGCAGGCAGGGTGGTGTGGACAGAGAGGACATGAGCTCCTTGCTTGAGAAGAGTGAGGAAGGTAGCACTTGCTGCACGAGATCATCCTGCCCTTCCCTCTACCCTGATGTGAAGTCCAGGCCTGAAGCTGCTCCAGGTCGCAGCAGGGGGGTGGCAGTTTTTGTCCAGTGAGCGAGTGATTTATTGACCTTCTGTGTCAAAGGACGTTCCTCATTATTCAAATCAACTCAAATTATCCAAGTCAACTTACAGTTGTGCTTCTTAGTGCCTTCAGATGTCCACAGGCCTTGTTGCATCACCTCCTGGTCACCACCAAGGCTCCTGCTGTGTTCTTGCACTCTTGACTCCTGCACAAAGCCAGAAGCAATAATAGCACAGATAAGAGCCAACGTAAGCCTGACTCTTGCACCAGTGCCAGGAGGTATGTAGCACTGACTGGGACCCGGCTGGAGAATGGTCGTGCTGGAGCCTCACTGGAGCCAGGCTTTGTGGACATGCTGAGTGGGATAATCTACTAAAACCAAGTATCTTACCACCTTGTCCATCATGTTTTGTAACTCTTCAGCTTGGCTGGAAAGATTTGGACACTGGTTATTCAAGCAGTACTTTTCGTATGTTGGCATGCCCCCTTTACTCACAAGAGGTTAAAATCAGATATACTAGGTAGCAATGTGAAAGAAGGGCGTCAACATCAGTGTTAATCAACCCTTGAGGCTCCCCATTGCTGCACTTTTCATGGCAGCCCCATTCTGGGGCAACATGGCAGGAGGTGCTCCAGGTTTCCCCTGCTGCAGCTCTGCTCAGCTCTGGTGCAGGCTCCAGCACTGCCGCAGCCCTTCCACTTCTCTTCTTGTGATCCTGCTTTGCTTCATGACCTCACTCTGATGTCATACACCCACCAACTCCTTGCCCCAAGCGTCATGTCTCCAACCAGTGACACAAGCTGCCCGAGGAACCCCCGCGCCCATGAATCCCTTGAGGTCACTCTCCTTGGCCCCGTATGGGTCTCCCAGATCCTCTTCTTGCTGCAGCAGACTGGTGAGGAGCATCACCCAGCCCAGCCGCTCCATCCCTGCTGGGCATGGCCATCCTGCTTGCCTTAAACTCCCCGTGCTTTCCACCAAGGTCAGCCTTGGCCGCGTGCCTCCAAAGACTCCTCCAGCTAAAAGGACACCAGTCACAGGAGTCCCAGCATTTCACTGACTAATTTCCACTGGAATCAGGAAGCTGAGGTTACGGGGAGAAGTTATGAATGAAACAAGCCGGCCCTGGGTTCCACGCAGACCAAAGGCATTACTATCCTACGCGACGTGTAATTAAATTGTAGACCTCATTGCCACAGGATGCCGTGCAGGCCAAAAATACACACGGCTTTGAAATGAGATTAGACAAATTCAGCGAGGGCAGACTCCATGGTGGCTATTACATGGGACAGCAAGCATACCGCTCCTGGCTCAGGAAGTCGCTAAGGCATCAATTGCTAGAAAATGGAAGGGTATCGCAGGGGCAGATCGCCTGCCTCTATCTGCCTGCTATTTGTCATCGTCACTGGCTGGGATAGAGCTACCTCAGCTGACCCGGGACCCGCTGCAGCCCGCCGTGCTGCTCTCTGCAGCTGCATTCACGGATTCCTTGTGCAAAGGATGGCACCCTGCAGAGCAGCGGGAGTTTTGGGGAGCCCAGCACCCCGCCCCATCCCAGCCGTGTGCTCTCCTGCATCACCTTGCCCTCCAAGCAGCCTCTCCCAAACCAACCCTCTGAAACCAGGGCTCAAACCCCTCCTCATTGCACACGACTGCCCAGAGATGCTGCTGCTGCAAGGTTAGCAGTTCCTGGCCCTCTGTACCTGGACCCATTCACAAACCCATGAACCCCTTGGGCTTGTCCTTTTCTCACACACTGAGGACCTCCTGGGATGGATGAGCACCAAGCCAAATCCCTGGCTTGCCCTCCCTGCCTGCCGAGCCAGGAGTGGTACTGCTGAGCATCTGCTCTTCCTGACTCCCAGCAATAAAATGTTGGGCTCTGCAGACGTCTTACCAGCAGCTCTGAGGTGCTCCTGGTGCAGAATCAATGCCTGGTGCTCTGTCAGTGCCCGGGCTGAGACTATTGCCCAGCTTCGCAGGCTCCCAGGGCAGCCAATCCAACTGTGCCATGGAGCTAACGGCAGGGCTGCAGTCACAGCAGCCCGCAGCCACCTCGCACCACACCGTGTGCCCTGGCTCGCATTGCTGCCAGCCTCCATCCCCATGGGGCTCAGTGCCTGCACACCCTGGGGCTTTCTCCAGGCTCTCTCATCCCTCTTCTTTCCCGGCTCTCTGTCCTGTTTCCTACACCCTGGAGGTTTTTCACGTCCACTGGACCACAGTGGGCTCAGTTTCAGGCGTCCCTCTCTGCCCTGGGTTCCTTTGGCTGGAGTCTCCGCTCTTGATCCCTTTTACTCTGTATCTCTACAGCATCCCCTGGCAAGGAGCCCACAATTTAGTTCCGTGCTGTGTCAGACAGTAATGCCTTGTCAGTGTATCCATCGCTCCATGGTCTGGGACTACTCTGATGCCTCCATCTCTCCTGCTTATCTAGTTGCACTCTCTAGTCTGGCGTTTGTTATTGTGCCTTTGGTCTGGTTTAGGGTGCTGGGCAGGGAGCGTGGGAGCAGGCACTGGTGTGGACTGGACTTTGCTGCTTCTGATTACAGGGGGCTGGTGCTCATGGCTCAAACCAGTTTGCCCAGCTGCCATCCTGCTGCTGGGTTGGCCGTGGTGCCATGTGTGTGGGCAGGCTGGTGCATGGGATGGGGCAGAGCCACAGCACGCAGCCTCCTCACGGTGGTGTTTCCTTCGCCCTCCCTTGGCACGATCCTGAAGGTTTGGATCCCCTATGAAAGAAGGAATAAAATTCTGGTAAAGACTTTGACTTTAGGGTTTGGTTTTTGATAGATCATCAGGAAAAAAAGATGAGAAATTAGTAAGACACTGTCTTGAGGAATAAGGCCCAAAGCTTCGTGGAGCTGATGAAGGAACTGTGGGGAGAATATTGTTTCTTTATATAAAACCCAGGAGAGGGACCATGCACACGCAGAACCCTGGTTTGTGTGTATCATTTTGGAGACACAAAGTGTTCTCACGTTAAACAGAGGGCAGTTAGAGAAGTGTGGTTTGAGAGTATTGGTGAAAACATCCAGTACTGAAGAAACTGTGCTAAAAGACACAAGCAATTGGATGGCCTGCACGTGCTTGAACTGCTCACCGGCTTGTCCTCCGCTGCTGCCCCATGACGCTGCCCGAAAACAGTCAGCCTGAATACAGGGAGGCCTCCAGCCGCTGCATAAAGGTGTTGAAAGCAGGAAGGGTGCAAGTGGTGTAAGCAGAGAAGCAGCGCAGGCAAGATGCAAGGGAGCTGGGGCTGGTCCTCAGTGTGCAAACCTGGCTTTGCACATACCAGGTAGGTGGCAAAGCCATGGGGACTGAGCTGAACACAGCTTAGCACACTGGCTGGCACCTCCCTACCCTACCCCGATATCACAGGCAAACACGGGCAGCCTGAGCTTTGGAAAACCTTTAGCTGAAAGCTGGGAGCACAGCTGCTGGAGCAGTCATTGCCCCACAAACATGAGCGATGGCAGAGGCTGCATGGCTGTTCCTGGGAATAATTTTCCCTGGTCTTCTCTTTTGGGCAAGGCTTGCACATGTTATTTTGAGGCAGGAAAGGTAAGTCTCCGGCATCCAAGGGGCAGGAGAGCTGTGCCAAAGGCATAATAAGAAAGCAGATGCTGAGATGGGAGCGGGGCCGTGCACACACGATGCTGGAGCGTCTCAGGCTCTGGCTGTTGGTGGGAGACGTAAGGACCACAGGGGCAGCCTTGGTCAAATTATCAGAGCAGATAGAGATCAGAATTGGCTAATGTGGGTTTTGCTGCTCTCTTTCCCTTCCACCCTTCAGCTCACTTTTGGTTTGGTGTGGTTTTTGGTCCTCCCCCCGAAGGAATGACTTAATTTATGTCTTAAAAAACTAAGTTTTCTGTCCTCTCGGCTCCTCCACAAGCCTATGCACTTTCTGGGACTCTGCTCACCCCTCTCCTGCCTCATCTACATCCTGCCTTTCCCCATTACATGCTTCCCCCTCGTCCTCACTCCCATCCCTCCTCCCGCTGCCTGCATCCTTCCAGCCCTCACCCAGCTGCCCTGCCCTGCTCCGGGGCTGCAGGCTCTGCACACCCTCCCCTGCCCCCTTCCCAGGCCCGGAGGTACAAATGATTAGATTTTCAGCCCAATTAAGGCAGGCTGTCTCCTGGCTGGGACAGAAAAGGTTGGCTCTGGAAGGTGGGAAACAAGCTTTGACAGGTCCTGGCGTCCCCAGTGCCCTCCGATGGCTCTGCCTGCTGGGCTCCTTTGTGCTGCTCCAGGAGCAGGGCCAGGGCTCAGCTGGGGGTGCGTGAGCGTCTCTTCTCGCCCCTCCTTTTCCCCAGCCCAGCAAAAAGAATAGCTAATTAAGAGGTCTAAACGCAGGCAAAACTAATTCCCTATTCAGAGCTCTGACGGGCAGTGGGGAGGGAGGGGGAAGGCGGCAGGCGGTGAGCTGGAGAGTGTGGCATCATCTTCTGCAAGAGCTGAGGACCTGGGGGAGCGGGTTAACCCTCTCCTCCCTGCCCTCCGGGGGTGGGCGAGCCGGGCGAGACACATCATCCCGCGTCCCTCACGCACCAGGGCAAGGCCCTGGGGTCCCCCCGCAGCAGCGATGCTCAGCCACACACGCTGCAGCTCCCGCTCAGCAGCGCTGTCCCCACCCAGGGCTGGCTCCATCTCCGCCAGGGTCTACGAGAAACCGCTCGTAGATGGAAACCGCTGCAGGTTTTCCATCCCTGTCGCCCTCCCCTGCTGCACATGGGTAGCATCAAAAGGCCTTACTTGTACCCAGCAGCACCATGTCATCCCTGTGACCCCCTGGACAGCCCCTCTGTCCCCGTCCCGGTGCCATGCCTGTGAGCCCACTGCTGCCTGTTCCCGGTCCGAGCCTTGAGTCATGAGCAGCCTCCCAAGGCGGCTGGGGATGGGCCCAAAGAGCTCAGCTTCCCACTTGTGCCTGAATCCTACAACGCAGGGTCCAGGCTCATGCCATGCCGCGATACCACGAAGGGAGCGCAGCTGCCCATCCAGTCCAACCCTGCCCCTTCCCTGGGGAGGGTCCTCCTTGCCCTGCCCAGCACAGGAGGCCCAGAGCAGGGCACGCTGCCTTTTGCAGCATGACCCAAGCCCTGTTACAAGCACTGTTACCTGGCTCTAAGTGGTCAAGCTTTAGGGAAGTGGAGGTCAAGGGCTGAGGCTGCTGGAGCACAAGGCTGCACTGGAAGCAGAGCCAGGCATCTTGGCTACCCCAAGGGGATGCTGCTGGGATTTAATTTGCTTTGCTTTAAATAAAAGGAACCACATCCACACAGATGATATTGAGGAGCACAAAGAGAGGTGTGGCACTCCTCAGCACCTGTGCAGGGAATTATATGAGTGTCACTGCAGGTGGGATACGGCCCTTCATTTTCTACATGCACAGGTCAACCTGTCTCTGCAAAAGCCAGCTTCCCGTGCAGCCCTGAGGCCGGGTCAGCGAGCCATGACCCATGCACAGCCCGTGCATGCTCCGCAGCCAGCACCAGACAAAGCCTGGGGATGGGTCCCGAGTCCCCATGCAGAGGCACAGGGCACGGGAAGGAGCAGGATTTCCCACACTGCCTAAAAAAGTCTTCCAGAAAAGTCTGTCCCCTTGGTTCATGCACTCTGGGAGCTGAGCTTCCTGGAGACTGAGGTCCTCACTGGACTAAGAGTATCCTCAAGTAGGTGACAGAGGAGATGGCAGATAGCCTGTGGGTCACAGGTACTTCTGCCTTCAGTGACATCTCTCTTCCCTCACTCCAGCTCCTGCCAGACATGTCTGGGTTCACATCTGAGTGAGGATATCCCCTTTCCAGGTATCCCTGTCCTCAGCCACCCAGCCTCCCACTCCAGAGGCTGGACACTCACCCAGTATAGACCAGCAAAGCTTTGCTTTCTCCAGAAGAGCATCAATTCATGCCAAAGATCTGATTATCTAGTCCTAAAATCCAGCTGCTTTTCTCTGAGCCCAGTCTCCTCTGCTGCGCATAGCGTGCTCAGCAGCCCGTTTTTCTCAGCGAGTATTTAAGCAGGGCACCCCGTGGCCATCGGCCCATGCATGGCGTGTGTGGCAGCAGCGTGATGCCTCTCCTGTAGCAGGACCGCGTGCTGCCCGCCGAGCCTCTCCTTCCCAGGTAGTGCCTTAAGTCAGAGAGCACAGACAAGGTCCTCCGTGTCCCCACTGATGCAGGACACTGATGCCATCTGCACTGGCATCGAGTCCCGTGGGTGATGGCAGGTGACAAACGTGCAGCCCCATCCCCTCCCCTCCTCCACAGGTTATCTATAGAGGGATGAGTGAATTTAACGATAATTAGCCTCCCAGCATGAATCACTGCCCTGTTGGGAGTGATGAACGGTGCCAGAGAGCGATCCAAATGCTTTTGGCTGCCAGAGAGCTGGGAACGTTCAGGCCAAACTGTGGTTAGGAGGAGACTGGAGTCTCCAGAGCTTCCCAGCCTGCCGGCAGCTAACCAGCCTCTCCCAGCCCTGCTTGGGAGCAGCCGTGCTTCATCCCTCCTGACCGGGTCTCCAGACGAGCTGGAAGCAGCCAAGGGCTAGCACAGGAGGCATGAAGAGTGTCCTGGAGCCTTGTCCCCAGCGTACCTCACCATCCAAAGGGCACGGTGGAAGCGGGACTCTGCTATGAGCAGTAGACCAAGCTCCAACAGCTGCTCCCACAAGCCTTTCAAGCCTCCTTGTGCTTCCCTGCACACACCGGTGCGTGCCAAGCCAGCGCCTTCAGAGGCTGCTGCAGGCTCCGAGTGCCTACTCCTGCCTGGCTTTGCTCTGCTTTAGGACAGGTTTCTCCCATGAGTTCCCAGTAGCTTCCTGGGATTCTCTGTTAAATAAAAGTTCAACGTGGCCTTGCCCTGCCTTTAAATGAAGCATGGGTTGCAGTTTTACTTGTCTGAAGGAAGCCCTCATCTAGTGAGTATTGAGCAATCATGTCTCATAGTACTATCAATCATGGTTTCTTGTACTACGAGTTGTATTCACCAGCACCACCCAAGATAATGTCCACACTGGGCCACGTGCCCCACATGCTCTCAGCCAGCAAGAGGGCTTGCTGTAAATCTCCTTCAGCCTAAAGAGACAAGACAGCTAGAGGGTGGGGGGAGAAACCCAACTCTCTATTTTTCCTTAAAACTGAATTATTTTCTTCAAAAGAAACTGGGGGAAAAGCATCAAGAAAAATCTGGAGAATTTCCATGAGGTTTTATGATGTCATGTCTTTCAAAGAGATTCCACAGCAAATATTCGCAGCCAAGTGCCTTCATACTGCAGGAGAGCTGGGAGAGATGGCCCTGGGTGATGTTACATCTCGAAACCTTTGGGTGACTTGACTTGGAGCAGGAAGAGGAATTCAGAAAAGAAGCAGAAATGTCAACCAACGTCTCCAGCCCAGCTTTCCCCAGGCCATGTGGGGTGTCCAGCTGGCCAAGGGGAGCTGGGTACCCCCATCCTTGGCCAAAGGGTGCATCTGCCGAAGGGGAGCATGCGAGCCGGGGCAGTGGGAAGGGATGCTCAGGGCCCCACAACAGAAACAGCCCTCTTCCTGCTTGGGCTCTGTGGTGTGGCCATTTCCTTGGTCTGGGCCCCAATTAAAAGAGCCAAATGGAAAGGGCCGGAGAGAAAGAGTGAAAGAAACAACATTTCCTGCCTGAGGAGATTAACTCTCCAAATTACATGTGAACAGAGGGGGAGGCGAGAGGGGAAAAGGAAACCCAGCTTCCACCCCAATAAAAGCCAGTTCATTTAATAAAGGAGGAGTGAGGAGGGGGAAGGTGGCTGAAAGAAAATGAGGCTGGGGGGTGTGGAATTAGCCTTGTCAAACAAGGGGCTTTGCTGTCCCAGAACTACTTCTTTATTGTTCCAATTTTTCATGCTTACTTAGCTCTCAATGCTGCACAAGACAACAGCTCATTATCGGGGGGGGGGACGGGACGGGGACGGGACGGACACGGCTGCGGCAGTGCTGAGAAGTGGAAGGGAAATAAAATTTTTAAAAAAAGAGTCCTTTCCCTGGGGCTTCGGCCTCTCCCCCCTGCGTGGAGCTGCAGACGTTGTGGCTGGGAGGAGCGGGGCATTGCCGAGCCGGGAAAAAGGGTTTTCCACAACCTTTGGCACCAGCATGGGGACAAAGGCAGCCGACCCTGAAATGCCATCTTATGGCCTGGGGAGGGGGAAGGAGGGGTGACTGAGGGTGACATGGAGGGCTTCCCCATCTCCTTGATGCTCCTGAAGCCTGTCCAAGTGGCTGCTGAAGGAAGAGGAGCTGAAACAGGGCCGGGGCAGCTGGGAGTGCAGGGACAAAGCCCCCTCTGCCCCGTGGCCAGGTTGCTGTGTCCTTACAGATCAGCCGGCCAAGGCACATCTGTGGCATCATTGTCTACTAAACAACATCTGCTCTGACTCTGGAAAGCAACTTCCAGCCTCCTCCCGGGGCTCCTTGTTTGTTTTCTCCCCAGGATTTTCCTGATCAGATTGGCTTGGCTTACAAAGCCAAACTCACACCAGAAAGGGTATCAGGATGTTTGTGGGTAGGAAGGTTACGCTCCATATTAGTGATGCTGCCTTATAAAGCCCTGTTTGCACAGGCTCATAACTCTCTGAAAAATGCTCTCTTTTAGGATCAGATGGCAGGGACGGCTCTAAGAAGCTTCATCGTGAAGCTGATGCTTTCTAGCGAGTCACCTCCCAGCTGTACTCTTTGCACCCACCCACAAGATAAGCCCTGGGGAAGAGGGCAAGCTGGAGGACACAGGGGGCTGAGGGATGGAGGGGCACTGGAGGAGGGGAGAAGAGCACCTATCTCCAGGCTAGATGGTTTTCTGCAGTCCTTGGTAGAGACCCAGTAAACAAGAGTGCAGACTGACCTTCCAGATAACTACCATTGGGAGATTTCAGCCACCAGCCAAGAGGTGGCAGCCACAGAGGACCAGTTAGGGACACTCCTGGACCATGATGAGCAGTGACAGCTCCATTCAGGACTTCCTTGACACCTGCAATGGATGGAAGGGTTGTTTTATGTTTTTAAATGTGTTCAGCTGCTTACCAACTATCCATAGCTTAATCAGTCATGGGATGACAAAGTACTCCTACACTGAAGCTGTTCGTGAGCACTGAGACCCAGTAGTCCCATTGTCCCCCGTAAAATCTGTGGAAGGCTTCCACATATGAAGAGGTTGGGTTTGGAGGTGACTTGTATCCGCATTCACATGCTACAGGTTGGGTCACCATTTCTCAGAGGAAGATGGTTAACCCTTCTAAAACAAAAGCCTCTGCAAAACCCACGGATGTTCTCCAAGAGTGAAGACAAAACGTTCCCCCATTCTCCCTGATCTGCTCCAGTTTTCCATTTACTGGATGGAGTTCCCATTTGGGAAGCTGCAAGTCCAGTGAGGTCTGTTCTGGAGGCAGGAGGAGTGGGGATCCCCCAGGACACCCTTAAACTTCAGGGGGTTTCCCATTTACCAGGTGCAGTCCATTCACGTACATGGTGCCACCAGGAAAAGAAAAGTTGCAGAAGTGACACATCACTTTTGGTGCCCAGGAAACCTTTGTAGCCCAGGAAGCTCCTGATGAACCAACTCCAAATCTACCCTGGCTGTGGCAGAGGGTGCACCCGAGCCATGGACACCACCGGGTCCCTTTGCTCTGTGACAAGGGCTGACCCTGGCTGCCTGGTTCAGTGAGCCCTGCTTTCATAGTACTGTGATATGAATCCTGGAAACTTCTCAACTATTCAGAAACAGCTCCTTTTCTCCAAAAATTTCAGGCATGCCTCAACTTGGAGAGCTGCATATCATCCCTCCCACCACAGCAGTGACAGCGTGCAGCAACCACATACTCGGGCTGCAAGCCTGGGGAAAGCCCACCTGATTTTTCAAGCTCTGAGGAGGAGACTGCAGTGGGTGGGTTATAGCCCCAGCATCACTGCTCTTTCAGAAGTGTCCTGGGTCTTTCTGTGCTCAGGAATACTATCCCGGCACCCTCCCAAACCTCTGCAGCTGCAAAACATTCTTCTGAGACAGCAGACGGAGAGTAAACTGGGCAATTAATGTCACAGTGCCATACACTGGAGGACCTGGTTGCTTTTTGCATTGATCCCAGTGGCAGGCTGCTTGGCTTGTGACAGCAGCTCTGGGCAGGGTAACAGCCCATGAGATACGTGATAAATGGTTCAATTCAGCTGTCAGAGCTGGAGCTTTACCTGGCAGAGATCGCGTTGGCCCTTCTCACCAGCTTGCAGCTGGGCCATGCACAGGTTGCCTGTTGCAGGCACAGCAGCGACAGGGCAGGCTGGGGCTCTCTCCGGCAGCCAGAGCCCTGGCACCCAGCACAAGACAAGGGTGTTTGCGGGCAGAAGCGTTGGCTGTGAAGTCCAGTCCCACTGGGTCCCCTCAGCCTGTCCTGCCTGCAGCCTTCCCAGCCTTTGGAGATGTTCCAGTCCCTGAACCGGAGGAGCTGACGCTCGGCTGCTCCCAGTGGCAGGTGCTCAGTGCGAGCAAAAAGCAGCCCCTTGGTCAGATGCCTGGTTCGAGGCAGGGCAGACAGACAGACAGACTACATCAAAAGCCTAAAGCCAGGCTGAGACCCTGTATCACTGCTCAAAACCTTGCAGGATGATAACCCCAAGCTCTCCATGAAAAACTGCTCCTCCGTGAGTTTTCCCATCCCTGCTCAGGTGTGCTGAGCCCGGGGTGAGCTCCCGAGATGCATGGCCACTTCCACCTGGGGCACAGCTTGGGTTTGTGCCCATCTGCCTGGGGACTGGCACCTCCTTTTCTCTCCCCCCTCTCCCCTCTGCACTCTTCTCCCTCGGCTTTGCCTTCAAACAGTAAGGAACAAATTCCAGGGATTTTGCCTGGGGGCCCACAGAGTGGGGATGTGAGCTGGTCTCCATCTGACTGCGACCGAGTCTCTCCCCCTCACTGGAAATTGAAAGCAGAAGCCGTGGAGCGGTGACAAAAATCTGCATTACGTTATGGCAACTGGATTTTTTTTTTTTTTTTGAAGATTTTATAATACATCGTTTTGAAACTCTGCCAGTGATCATCATCAAAGTGAGAGGAGCGCCTCAGAAAGAACAATGGTGGCGGAGGGTGGGGGTGAGCAGGGTGGCTGGGTATTGATGTGTAATCCTTTTTAAAGCCAGTTCTAGAGACAGCATGGGATATTTTTTTTTTTATTTTTTTTTTTTCCTGAAGCGCAGATACAATTTAGTATGGTAACGGCAGCCAGTAATACCAGAGCTCTAGATAGAGTCGCTGGATTGCATTAGGGCTGCACCGCAGTTAACCCCCCCTTCGCTGCCTGCCGCCTGCCCCCGCAGCTCCAGGCCCGGGAGAGCAGGGCGCGGGGCAGGGGGAGGATCGGGAAACGCAGAAGGGTCCAAAACAGAAGCTCAGGAGAGACCAGATGGAGGGGAGAGGAGGGGAGGAGAGGAGCATGCTGCTGCAGGCAGGGCCAGGGCTCCGGATCCTGCTGGGAATCGCAACCCGGAGACATCATCACCTCCCAGGGCAGCAGCTCGGGTGCTGCCAGCGCGGTCTCCTGGGCTCTGCCAGTGCCACGGGCCGCCCGCCTCCTCCTCCATCAAAGCCCAGCCAAGCCGGGGGAAGACTCCCACGGCCCCCAGTGCCTTGACATCAGCTCCTTGGCCCGTGCGCCTCCCTCTCTACCCAAGCAGTCATTTTTACTGCCCCTATTTCCCTCACTACGAGGGTTCCTCCTTCAAGCCAAGCAAAACACGGGGCCTTTCCCAATCCCTGCCCTGCTAATGTCCTCCCACCGCACGGAAAAAGGGGAATGACAGATCCCAGCTCATGTCCCGGTGGCGGCGAATGCTGCGAAACCCTGCTGGCTCAGGGGGGCCAGGGTGTCAGGGTCCCGGGGTGCTAAGGTCCTCCCCGGAGCCTGAGTCTCTCTCAGGTTCTCTTGGCTTGAAAAAACGAAAAGCAAATCCCCATAAATTGGCCATTCACTGTAATTTTGTCACAGCAGCTGTGTTAGAAGCACCAGTCACTCCGGACAAACGCAAAAGGATAAAGCTCATTATTTTGGCGTCTTTACAACATCAAATAGCCGTGCCAGTTGCCCAGGTGTGGTGGTACATCATGGGAGATCTGGTTTTACCCTGGCTTGGCTGGCCAAGCGGGAAGAGTCCATGGTCCCGCAGTATCATTTTGCATCACCTGCTGCTGCTCTGGATTCCAGTGACCTACAAAACACTAGCCCTGCTCATGCTGACTTGGGCAAGCTCATCCAGGCCTGCTAGGGTCACATCTGCCCTGCTCCAGACTGGATCTTCAGAGTCTGTTGCTTGCTGCTGCTATGGGAAATCAGGCCAGCAGCTCTCCCCTATGCCATTACCAGCAGAGTCCAACCCTAAGCCATCTCGCTCAGGCTTCCTCTTACATTTGTATCACTGAAGTACGGCTTCCCACACCTTCATAACCACATGTTTCCTTCTGGGATGGACATAAAACATTTCGTACCACAACGCTTCCTTCCTCCAAGTGACTCATGAAAAGTTCTCAGTGAGCCCAACACCAGCTCCGTTGTCCGGCATGCAGGGGGGCTGCTTGGCTGAGTCCCACACACATCGTATCTGGGAGCAGACCTCATCCCATGCATGTCAGGATGGAGCAAAGCCAGGGAGAGGCAGGCAGGAGGGCAGCAACAGACCTCAGGGCAATGGTTCAAAGCTTCTGAGACTCTCCTGCCATGCCTTCAGAGGATGACAACACACCTGGGCTTGCTGCTGGTCCATGCCACCTCAGCTGAAGTGTGCAGTGTGCAAGCTGAGGCCACAGCGTAAAACAATATTCACACATCCCACTCTTCTGAGTGCTAGGCTGGATGTGAGATGTTCATCTAAGCTGCTCTGGCTATATATCATGCACGTTATGCCTGGATAACCTTCCTCTCCACTCTGCATGTGCACCAGTCTCTCCAGCGCCACATTCAGGCACAGTCTCTCTTTTTCTTGCCAGATGCAGATGACATTACATAGCAGCAATTGCTTAATTCCTTCATGCCATGGACAATTGCACTGCCCATCAGAAACTGTAAATCTTCTGGGTAAACTCCAGCCCACCTCGTTAGAAGTGACTGATGGCATCAGCTCAGAGCTTCCCAGCTTAGGCGATAGCTTGCTAGCTAACGATGTGCTGATAATTAAGTCCAGTCCTTTCCAAGAAGAGCTTCCCCTACCAGTTAATCCCAACAGCAAATAAGGTAGATTGACTTTGTCTTGGTCTGTAAATGCAGGACTGGCCACGGCAGCTCTATCCCAAGAGCTCTCTGCTCTCCAGCATGGACGGGTCCCCATTGCACCCCGGGGGCTGGCTGGGTGGGGAGAAGGTGCAAAATGCCTCGGTGAGATGCAAGCTTAGCTGGGGGTCTGGCCACCCCCTCACAAGCTGGTGGGTGTGGGGACAGCCTCAGCTTGCCACGTGGGTGTGAAGTGCGAGTGCATCGTGGTGGTCCAGGAAGGTAGACCCAGGGTGCAATAAAGAAGATCAGAGAGCCCCCAAACGATGTCCCACTCTCCTGGGCTTGCTAGGGCAGCATGCACCGAGGGGGAAGGACTGGCCGGGGGAGCAATTCAGCTCCTGCCACCCTGCCCGGCTCCTTCTGCACATGTAGCACCGAGCACCACTGCGCTATGGAGGCAGAAGAGGCAGGCATTTTTGTGCTCGTCTGCCAGGCAGGTATGTCCCAGGCAGTGCGATATACTATGTTGGATTGCCAAGAACAGATCTGGATAAAAACCTTCCCTGCATGTTGGCCCCTTCCCAGAGCTGAGCTGCACACGCTGCCACGGTTGAAGACGTCACTCTAGCTCTCCAGACTTCCCTCCCTTCGATCATGCAAGACACTCTTTCCCTCCTAGAACCTCCCGGTGACATCAGTTCTGGGCATCACCTGCAGACCTGAAGAGCGATGCAAGCCCAGTCCCTGAGCAATTTGTCTTCCCAATCTTCTTCCTCCTGCAAGGCAGGGATGCCCTGTGCCTCCAAGAGGTGGTGAATGGCAGACTCTGAGGCCTTCCCCAGCACTGTGCAAGATGTAGATATCCAGCCTCTGCCTGGAAGAGCCCTCTCACTGCTCAGCATGGGCATCTTACCACTATTATTTCCGCCATCACACATCAGGCAGAGCATGGCACTGAGACACTCTGGCTATAGGGCTGCATGACCTAGGGAGTACACGGGACGCGGGCACTTGGCCAGAGCTCACCTTCCCTGCCCCTTCTCCCTGCACGGGTCTGAAGGTAAACTGCTTCAGCAAGTGGGGGCAAACCCACACTGCTCCAAGTCACTGCAAAATGGGGCGACTTTATAAAGCCCTCCTGGGGCGGCTGCACACATAGCAAGGCTTGCTAGATCTCCTGTTAGGATGATGTAGAAAAGTTTCCGGCAGACAGTGAACAGCTTCCTACTTCTGGTGTGAGCCTGAACAGTCCTGCCATGCCTTGCACCCATCTGCTTTCAGCAGCTGCCAGTCCTTGGCATGAGAGAGACCATGGGGTGGAAGAGTGAAGTGCTCTCCTCAGCTCAGGCCTTTATGCTCACAGGAGATGGCCTTAGTCATTATCATTAAGCCCGTCATTATGTTGAGAGCATCATGTGTTTATGGCAAGTATCAAGGGCAGCTTTGATTTACAGACTGTCAAATTTCAGACCCCATCTTTCTGCCTGCAGTTAAGATGCTGTGGCAAGTCAGCGGTGCGCTTTTATGGGGGAAATGGGGAAATGGGTACCAGCAGTGGCAGCAGGTCTTTAAGGATGGTCCCAGATAACCATGGCAGGAACAGGAATCCTTTACATTTGAGATTTCAAACCACTGTCCTTTCCTCTTCACCTTTCCACCTACTCCCTCACGTGCACCCATGTTATTGACAGTATACTGGGCACTTCCCCCAGACCTGACCCCAACCCACCTGTCCTGTTCCTCGCTCTGGGTGGATGGGGACATTGTTCTGCCAACACTGCTAGGGCCAAGGCCTCTGACCCCGCTATGCATGGATGCCACCTTCTAGGCGATGCTCCCCTCCGCAGTGCAGCCCCAAAGCTAGCAGGGCCTCAGTGGGCACAAGGGGGTCATTGAGCTCTGCCAGTCTGCCCTGTCAGTGGGGACCCTTCACCACCCAGCATCACCTGGAGGCAGACAGCAGGACTCACTTGTGCCTGGCTCCAGCCTAGGTGACAAACGTCCTCCCTGAGACACCTTCCAAAGCTGTTTCAGGGTGGGCACCTGGTTTCCCTGCCACTGTTGTCCCTCTTGCTGGGGTGGTGGTCCCAGAGCTGGAGTGCAGAAGAAGAGGCGAAGGGCTGTGACAATGGAGTGGGGTCTCTGCCTGCTCGGCTGCTGCTGGCAGATGGAGCACACCTGCCTGCCTCTGTTCCGCTGCATTTGATCTTTGCGGGAAGCCTGTTGCTAGCTGCCCAGATGCGGCAGCCTGGACCCGGGTGGGAGCCCGTGGGGGCACCAGGGAGCCCAGCTCCATCACCTCCTCACTCACGTCACCCAAAACCGGGACTGGTTGCTACTGCTGGGTGGCCTGCCCTCCGGAGGAGGATGGACCCTGCCCCAACACACCCCTGGGGGAAGCCAGGCACTGCACGGGGCATTGGTGTTTCTCCTTTCAACCAGGAGATGATGGGGCAGACCGGCCGTCCCAGCCAGCTTGCCGGCATATTGTCCTCCCAGAGAGCTGTCTGTGGTGGGCAGCCAAGGCAAGGACCAGGCACTGAAATGCCACTTTGCCTCCGTCATGGCTGTGGCCAAGGTGGATGCACCACGTCTATATCTTCTCCTCCTGCCTGTGGGGCAGGCAGCTGCTTGCTCTGCCGGCTTCTGAAAGAGAAAGTTCTCTTCTCTCCCTGATCCCATCCTTCCACCTGCCTCTCTGAAGGCAGAAGGTGAGGGAAACCCCCCTCATCAGCTGATTTGGCAGATTTCCTCCATGCCACGCAGGAAAGGGGTCCAGTCTGTGTGGGGAACTGCCCTTCGATGTCCCCTCCGCTCCTGCTACAGCACAAGAAAGTCCAGGGGTCCCTGGTCACTGCCTAAAGTGGGCCACAAGTCTCTTGCCCCCATAAAGCTAAAAAAAGACCAGCTACAAATTTTTGGCCCTTGGAGAAAGAAACGGGTTCCTCAGCCTTCCTCCATCCCCTGCTCGGGTGGAGTTTTCCTCCTCTGCCCCCCAGCCTTGGGACACCTTCTCTCTCCCAGTCTGGGAAGATGCCAGTCTGCTTTCTGCAGGATCCAAGCAGGATGGCTGCCTCCTCTCTGCCACCCATGGATCACTCAGAGGCTCCCACATCGCTGTCCTCGTGTACCTGGGATGGAGCCACCCCAACCCAGTAGCTCCCAGTAAGCAGGAGGCTGCGGGCTGCCTCCCACCCTCCTTCTCCTTGGGTGCAGAGATGGAGGGTGATGAGGAGGGGCCGAGCGCACACACACACTTGCATGCACACACGCACGCACACCTCCAAAAGGAGCAGGCTCTCTTTAATGAAAAGCAACAGATGGGTATAGCTGGCAAGTGCAGGCTTCCAGGGTGGGGGCGTTTAATGATGTCTTTAAACATTGTGAGCGTGTCTGTCTCTCACTCGTGTCCCTTCTGCTGTGCAGTGGGGACGCCTCTCCCCAGGCCGGTGCCTTGGGAAGAGCCCTTTCGCCAGCGGGGCAGGTCAGGGAGATGAAAGCATGCCTGCGAGCCCCAGCTCCCACCTCCTAGGAGACGGACATCGCCTCCCAGCCCGGGGACAATGGCGGGGTCTGGTCCCCCCGCGTCGTCTCTAGGTGATGTCACATCGATCAGAGCAGCCGTACCGAGGGGAGGGGAACAAACACGCACGCACACAAAGGAGCCCGCTTTGAAGTCCCGCGAAGGAGCGTGCCTGCTGCCTCCGGGCTGCCCGTTACCTCCCAGCGCTCGGGCCACGGGTGTGTGTGAACGGGGCTGGGGCGACACGGCACGGAGGGGTGGGTGGATGCCCGTGGTGGCCAGACGGGAGGGCTGGAGCCCGTGAGCATCCGCTGGGTTGCAGAGGGGATGGAGGCTTTGGTTTCCTACACCTGCCACGGCCCAGTTCGCACGTGAGCTCTCCCCTAGCTCAGGTAATGTAACAGCCTTCCCAGGGGCTGGGAAAGCAACCCGGCCTTTCTGTGGCCAGGAAGATGTTCGCAAACCCTCATGTTAGCCACACCAGCCATGCTGGGTTTCAAGGAGTCACTCCGGATTTGCAGACAGCAGTGCTACCAGTGGTGACAGGGATTCACTCGGCCACCCAGAACCAGAGCTCCAATTACAGGAGGTAATTAAACACATTTGGGTTCTTCACATTTCTTTCCTGATGGACCAGTTTTCTCCACAACTGGGAGGCCTGGGAGATTATCTAGTGAAAACAGAAATGCTTGCCACATCACATGACTCCAGGAGCTGGGGCTTTGATGGGAAAGCACCGGCACGAGCGCCACACATGCTGGCAACACTGCTGCTATAATGGAGCCCAGTGTGCGACCAGCCTTCAGCAACCTGTAAAGCAGAAAAGATACGGGCTTATTTAAATGCTATGGACTATATGTACCAGCGAACTGGATTTGCCATCAGATTTTCTCCTTTGCTGTGCACTGCAATGGTTCCCATCCACAAAAGGAGCATGAAGTACCCATCACCCTATAGCACATCCATCTTTCTCTCGCTTCATCCAACGTTGTTGTACTGGTGGCATTACTGGAGTCACCAGGCTCCTTCCAGCCGGCTACTGCAAGAAGTAAAACACATGCAACCCCCAAGGGACAGCCCGGGCCAAACCTCTCAGTGCCATAAACAAGTGAGACAAGCTGTGTTGCCCAGGAAAGCTTGGCAGAAGAGCGGCAAGCAGCCACTCGTGCGTGCAAGATGAGTGCACGGAGCAGGAACAGCAACCGCTGGACTGGAAGAGCTCCCATCCTCACACTTCAAACGTGCACATACTTTGGCACAGGCTGCAGCATCGCAAGCTGCATCCCCAGCCCAGTCCGGCTCTGGTGGGACGGGGAGCGTTTCCTATTGACTTCAGAGTTCATCTCAGAGGCTGCACTTACTCCTCAGAGAATAAGTCTCAGATTGGTATAATTGTCACTCATTTTACACACCCACTAAATGCCAAATCGGTGCCAGCCACCCTGGTTTCCCACCTCCGCCCAGAGCATAACTTCTGGCCCCAGTCACATCACAGCTGAACGAAGCAAAAGAAACTGTTGGCTACAATTTGAAAAGAGTGACTAATTGTTTTCAGCATCTTTCTTTTAATTAAAAAATTAGGGATCAAACCAAAAACACCCAAGAAGGATTCAATTTTTAGAAAGACCGGTGCACTTGTCATCTGGAAAAATCAGACAGCACGCCGCTAAAAATAGAGATCTCCTGAACTTTTGAAAACTGTGCCCACTCGCACTGGTTTTCTTCTGCTCTAGCCACACATGAAACCATCAAAACTTTTTCCTCCGCTCCTCTGTTTGGGCACCAGTTTAATCAAACAGCTCAGGGAACAGCATGCATCTGCAGCTGCTGGGGGGCCGGCAGACAAACCCTGCTGACAAGTAGGCTCTCTGTAAACCGTGGCTGCAAAGTTTGTTTACAGTGTTAAATGCCCATGAAAGTGGTGGCCATATTTAAAAATAAGGATGTTTTTTTCATCTGAATGGAAGTCCGGGCCTGGCCTGTGTTGTTGCAGAGGGGCACTTAAAGCCCCTCAGGAGCCACGTGATGCAGCGAGTTTCCGCAGCAAGGACGACGGATGCTTGTGCCAGGATCCTCTCCTGGCTGCCTCTGCACCCCTGGCGCCGAGCTGGCACTGAACCCACCACAACCTGCCAGCATCCCTCCTCTTCCAAGCCACCCTTGGGCAAAGAGACACCCCCTGCTCCTGGCTGGGCTGTGCATGCCTTGGGAATAGAGGGTTGCCGATGGCTGCAGCCTGCCTGTGATGCCCGTGCTGTGGGCATGCCCGCACTGTGATGCTTGCTGGTGGAGATATGAGCGTGCAACACCCAGGGGGTGCAGCTCTTGCTCTTTGAACTCACAGTGTTGAGAGACAGGCCCGCGTGGCACCAGGCACAGTGTATTTTTAAATGGTAGAGCATCTTCCAGAGCATCTCTGCCTTTAAAAGGACCACCTTGGAAGCTTGACGTGGAAATCTTCATAGCCGACCGAACGGACAGTCCCACCTTGTGCTATGCTTCGGGTCGGCTGCCTTGCACTTGGAGGAGACAAGGCATCCAAATACAAGAAACCAACCAACCAAAGGAAAACACCATCACCACAGTGCACACCCCTGGCTTGGGGGGTGGGAGGGAAGAGGAAAAAAATAATTAACCAAACTTTTAAGCAAAAGTTCTACCGCATCTTAAAAGGAAGGAGGTAAAAGCTTCAAGTATCATGTCCTTCTCCTGTTGGAACCTTCTTGCTCCCAGCAAATCTCCTCTCCCTTAACAACGCAGTGCATTATTGCCCCTATACGCTAGCAAACATGCTGCTGACCAACCCATGGAAAACGGTTGGGCTTTCATTTTCCACCAAGCGGGTACATTTCTTTGGCATCTTGGATGTCAAGCATTCCTGAGGCAACACGGTGAAAACACACTCAGCTCACAAATGGGGGATGTTTCGGGGCTGCAGTAAACAGCAGTGCTACTCCCTTTCAGGGACTTCTCCTCCCCTCTCCGTAACCCAGACTGCGCCACAAAGGAGCAGATGCTGGTGCTGCTGCAATTTATTTTAATTCCAACCCCCCTCATCTTTTTCTCCCCCCCCCCCCTTTTTTTTTTTTTTGATTTTGCGTGTGTCTGGGTAAATTTAGTTCCCATAAAAGTGAAGGACTGTCAACACCAGCTTTGGAGCCAACCATACTGTCGGCAGCTGTTGTGCGGGCTGTGCACACAAAGCCCCCAAGTGCACCTCGGTCTGTCCCCCCCCCAGCCCCCACGCAGCCCGTCAGCAGGTCCAGCTCCCGACCCCCTCAGCTCTGTCCCATGGCCCGGAGCCCCAGCTCAGCTCAAATCACGCAGCCCCCCTGCCTCCGCTCCTCCCAGGCCTCCTGATCCCCTCAGCCTGGCTTGATCCTTCCTGATCCCCATCCATCCCCACACCCGTGCTGCTCCTCCCAAGCTCCCCATTCTCTCTCATCTCCCACATCCTCCCAAGACGGGGGGCAGCCAGGCAGAGGTACCGTCTGCTCGGACAAGGCAGTGCCCCAAGGGCAGCTGGGACCTGAGGAGGGACAGGACAGGGTCTGCCGAGGGAGCTCTCCTTTCGTGGAGGATCCCAGTAAGGTAGCTCTCCTTGCATGGAGAATCCCAGCAAAGTAGTGCTCCTTGCATGGGAATCTCACCAAGGGAGCTGCACGTGGCCCGCACAGGATGGCCATGCTGGAGGGTCCTGCAGCACCCCCCCACCCTGTTCCTTCCCTGTGCTGTTCAACATCCCTTGGCTCCCTCTGGGCTTCAGTGGACCCTCAGAGGGGGTTCATCCCACTCGGGTCTGTGCCATCATGGGGTCCCTGTGTACAACCTCCTGCAGGCAGGGGCCTGAGGAGCTCTGCAGGCAGCAGCCCTCTGCCAACTGCTCTTCCACCAGCAAAATCCAAGTATTTGGGGCTTTTCCTGGAGTTTCTTGTGAAATGGTGCCCGGAGGACATGCAGGAAGAGTGTGTCCACTGCAAAAAGGGGCCAGCCCAGCTCTGGCACACAGGCTCTCGCCATCAGGCACCTCGGGGCACAGGGGAGGGGGCAACGCTTGGGCTGGGGGTCACAAACTGCTCCCTTGCTGGAGAGCAAACAGAGCTTACGCTCATCAAACAGCATCACCTCCAGAGTCCTGTGGAAGCAAACTGCTTGTCATTCGGGTGCCAAGGGACGCCATCCCCACCGTAGGCAGTCCAAGGGGAAGCCAAGGGTTGAGAGCATCTCTCCACCTCCCCACAGCTCTAAGAGCACAAAGGGATCCCCTCTTCCTCCCCTAAATGATGAGATGGGTCTCAAAGCCTGGGGGAGCACTTAGTTTTCATGGCTGCTCTTTAAATGGAAGAGTTTGACCGTGATGCTTTGGTTTGTGTTTTGAAACACCTTCGCCAGTGCCTCCCCGCTCCTTCCCGCACGGGTGCACGACGCGTCTCAGCACAGCACTGCCGGCCGTTGCCCACACATCCCTCTGCATCCCTCTTCCCCTGGCTGCTGGAACAGCCAAGTTCCCCCAGCTGCCTCTTGGCCTTGCTTACCCATGGCATCATGTCTGCTCCTACCTCCTGTGCAGCGTCTGGGTGGCTCCAGCTCCTTTCCCTGCCCAGGGCTGGGTCCTGCAAGAAGAGCCAGCGCAGGTCTGGGCTGCTTGGCTTCTCCATGCTGCCTGCAGGGAAACATTGTTCTCCGAGGCAAGGGGAAGGCAGCTCC
Source organism: Buteo buteo (assembly GCF_964188355.1). Taxonomy (NCBI): domain Eukaryota; kingdom Metazoa; phylum Chordata; class Aves; order Accipitriformes; family Accipitridae; genus Buteo; species Buteo buteo. Next base: position 1,557,684 of record NC_134199.1, read on the forward strand.
TTGTTGGTGGCTCTTCTCCAGGCGGTGGACTCAACCTCTAGCAGAGGGTTGAAATTGCTTGGGACATGGCCAGAGGGACGCCACATCCCGCCAGGAGCTTGCTCATGGTGAAAAACACAACCCTTGCTAGCAAGCTTGCACCAGCAAGCACTGAGAGGCTCTCCAAAGTATCCAAGCTGGCTCTGCACCCCACTCCCCTTCTCAACTCCTAAACACCTCCGACAGGAGACCCCAAAGTCTCTGTCAGGGTCTGCTGAGCTGAGTGAGGAGGACACGTGAGGAGCCCTCATGCAGGAGCAGGTAATGCTCAGCCTGTCCCTGGCACTGCTAGGAGGTTTGTCCTGCCAGCGCACTGCAGTCCCACGAGGATGCGGTCTGCTGGCAAGCCCGTCCAGTCCCTCCGAGCTGCTAGCGGGCTGTCCTTGCCAAGGACTCATCCTGCTCCTGATCTGCCAGGAAGCCAACTGTGCAGACAGCCGGGCTGAGCTCCTTCACCCTCTCCTGCTCTGCTGTGCGACTAGACCCTTCTCCGTCCAGCATCTCCAGCAACCCGCACGGCCCTCCTGAAGGCTCACCATGACTTCACCCGTGCTGCCAGCCTCCTCCGTTCTTCTCCCCCGGGAACAAGGGGTGATTCACCAGCCACAGGGCCAGGAGGGGCAGCCCGGGAGTGCAGTGGGGTGACACGTTTGCCAGGGGCCAGCACAACTTCACCTTCTATGGAGGAGACGGCTGGGAAGCGGTTAACACTTTGGTACTGGATTGATTTCTCCTGGAAGGAAGGAAGTGTCCTCACGCAGAAAAAATGCAGAAATAACAGGGTTGGGGTTTTTTTTGTTTTTTAAAAATAGCTATTCTTTTTTTCCAGCCATCTGTGCCATTTGCAGCTGATGGGAGGGGGGACGGTGCTGGATGGGGGGAATCATTTGGGTTTGGGACCGATATTGCATTTACAGTGTACAAAACAAGAGAGGACATCTGTCCCCAGTGGAGTATTACGCACAGATCTAGGATTTTAGTATTGCGCTCACATCCAGTGCTATCATTACAGATGCACAGAGCGGAGATGGTCATGCACAACCCTGCGCTCCCTCCTCCTTGCTGTCTTCCTTGTCTGCAATCCGCCATGGCTGCCTTCGCCCATGGGCTGCTCCTGCTATTCCCAGATCTTTGAGTGCTTTCCAACCACAACCTTCTGGCCTTCCCCCATCCCTTTTCCTGGGCATTGACGCTGCTGGGGAGCAGCACCTGAGCAGCAGTCAGGAGCATGCTACTGCCTGGGCCAAAGGCTGGTCCTTCACACCTCTCCAAAGCCAGCGGTGGAGAATACCTCCCTTTGCAGATAGGTGGTCTCCAAGCCTCTTTCGGGAGCAGCCCTCAGAGACCGCAGACTCATTCTTCACCCAGACAACATGTCATTGCAGACAGCATCATCCCAAAGTGCTAGTTGTGTAGTGCTGCAGCTAACTTGTGCTCTCTGCAGACGCCCTCCAAAAACACTCTAACCCCTCTTTAGTGAGCCTGGTCACTGTCTAGGCTCCCTGTTAGCAGCAACAGGGTACTTCTGTCAGCAGCCAAGCATAAAACCTGCCAGGCTTGTCTGCAGAAGAGGGTCTGGGTGCTCTGCTGGTGCTTCCACAGGGAGCGTGCCAGCTGGTATAGAGCAGCAGAGCTTGCTGGGGAACGGCTGCTGGGATCATCCCGAGGGAGCTCCTGTGCTGGGGCGAGCGTGCGGGAGGGGACGAGGCTGCTCCTGCCAAAACTTGGTCCCGCCGGGAAGACGGTGATGCTGAACTGAGCCTCTGGCTGGGATATCCTGGCACTCGCACGGAGGCTAGCGGTCCCGGATGGGCCCTTGCTAGCCCTGCCACGTGCCTGGAGCTTGCTGGGCGGGCTCTGACTGGGGGCAGTGCATCGTTGCCAAATGCTTTTCAACAAAACCTTCAGCCTGATGTCGGCTTTTGGTTTTGGCGTGTCCCTTCCTTGTCTTTCCTGGTTATTTCCAATGGTGCGATCACCCATGCAGTATTTTCAATCCCGCCAAAAGAGCTCATTTAAGTTGTTAGCGAATATTCACATGAAGCAAGATGCTGCTCTGTTGGCTCGAGCGAGACAGGACCCAGTTGTGCGCAACGTGCGCAAAGTGTGAGGGCTTGAATGAAGAAGGGGCCTGGGGAATGCAGCTCTGCTGGAGAGGTCCCAAGTCTCCTGCTCCTGCCCTTGACTTTGGAGGGCAGAGGGTGGAAAGGAGAGGGGCAGGTGACAGATGAACCACGGGAGGAAAAAGGAGGAGTCGAGGGAGCAGAGCAGCCCACGTTAATTATATTATCTATATATAAATGTGAAGGCTTGCCAGTGCCAACTTGAGCTTTGCATGCCCTCCAGAGCAGGCAAAGGGGACAAGATGTGTTCAGGAGGAGAGGCAGCGATGGCAGGGCAGAGAGGACTACCAGTGGTTGGGAGAACCTGCTTTTACAGCAGGGAAGTGAGCATGTGCCCCGTGGTTCGTTACAAGCCATTCAGGCAATTAAGCTCACTTGCCTTGGACTTTGGAGGAGAGAAGCACCAGACTGGTGGCTACGTCCCATGATTTACAATACGTCTGGTAGTTCTAACCCATTAATAAAACATGCAGTTGGCCACGAAAGGCACATCTGCCTATTTTAAAGACTATAATAATGGCTAAAGCTCTGACACATGGATTTCTGTAAGAAAACTAGCACTGTAAATAGCATTCCAAAATGATGTATTCCATCAAATTCAATAGGACAGTTATTGTATGCTAATTAAATACTACTGAACTATTCAATGGTTGGATGGTGAATAGAAACCCGATTTTAGAAAGCCACACAGTTCCTCAGAACACCCACAGACTCCCAAGGCTTTTACCACTGTTCTGAACCTGCAATCAGCTCTGATAACAGGCTGTGGACAGGCAGGACAGGGTGTTCACAGGTCAAGTGACCTGTCCATCAGGAGCTCTGGGAACATAAGCACAGCTTCAATCCACTGCCTGGGTGGTTAAATGATCTCAAACAAGGATTATGCACCCTGTCTCCTGGACATCAGACCATCCAGAGCATATCTTGCTCCGCAGTTACTCTTTTTTCACTTGGGAGAAGAGCACCACACACTCCTCACTGATGCCTTTTCCCCCTTCCCAGGATGATGTCCTGACTGTGCAGCTTTCCAAGACTTTCTCCACTTTAATTCAGTTGGGCCAACCTTGCTTTGCCTGTTGGAAGTATGTGTTGGGCCCTCCAACCAGTGCAGACCCATTTCCACACAGGCTACAAACAAGCAAATACATGAGAAAGGGCTAAGTGCAAAGCCAAGTCCAGTACTTGCAATGGGAGGAGAAGTGTGCTAATAAAAAAGACAGGTCTTGCCCCAGCTCTAAACTGACCCACTCAGGCCTCAGGAGGTTCACTGGCAGGGATGGAGAATCCCAAGGCAGTTCCCAGGAGTGGTGCTGTGCTTTGTAATCCCACAGAAACCCTTCTCCAGACTCCTGTGCTGTGGCAGATCAGATCTCAGCCAACTCCAGCCTGCGGAGCTTCCTCCTCCTGGGCCCTTTTCACAAACAGCTAGACCAAAAACTAATGAAGTGGAGACAGACAGACAGAGATATTCCCAAATCTTCACTGGTGCCTGACATTATAACCTAATACATGGGATCTCATTCCACCCAGCACCTTGGTCCAGGATCTTTTGCACGATCTAGCCCAGGACTGCCAAGTTCTCTCTATAAGAGCAGTGTATTGATAAAGCCTGTGGACACTTTCAAGTCTGCTAAAAAGATGTTTTGAGGTGACAGATCTTAAGCAACACACAGAGCTGAGCGCTGCTCTGCTCTCCACACCCTTCCCCACTGCCAGGGGAAAGCAGCCACTATCAGTGATAGCTGGATCCAATTTATTAGGCACTTCGAGGAGACATTCATCAGGCAAGGAGATAAATAATCTTCAGATGGAACAATTAAATTTAATTGCCTGAAGATTATTTGTCTCCTTCCCTGATGATTGTCTCTGCTGAGTGCCTTATAAATTGGATCCAGCTATCAGCAATATTAACTGCATTTCCCCTCAAGACTGGCCCAGCTGCCCAGACCAAAACACTGGGCTCAGAATAAACTTTCACTGTTACACATCGAAACCGATGTTGCCTCAAGGCTTGTGGGCGTCTTTTTTCTTGCAGACGGACAGGTCTGTGGTCTAGATGGCTGGGTGTCCTGGTCCCTGGTGGGTGCATCCCGAGCTCAGCAGTGCTGCTCCTACTCCAATGGCCCCGTGGCAGTGAAGTCCTGCGTGGCAAAGGCTTGAGGAGGAGTGTGGTGAGCCCCGAGGTGGCCCATGTAAGGTTTCAGTGAGCTGGATTTTGTTGTGGCTGGAGAAATGAAGAACAGAGGTGGTGGGGTCCATAGCATGCTATGGAGCAGCAACGGCATATGCGGGACCGTGCTTGTGCTGGACACCAGAGAAATGATGATCCACATCTCAGACTGAAGAGACCTTCAGCATGTGTGTGGGCTCACTAATGCCTGTCCCAGTCAGTCTGCCAGCTCGACAGCCAGCAAACTGCGGGAGCGTGGCTTTTCCACGTAAAGGGAGAGCCAGGGTAGCCACCATATTCATGTTACTCCAGGCCAGGACCAAAGCTGGAACCTCTTCAACAACCCAGGAGCCATCAACTCCCTCCTCTGTATACATCTGAAGTCTGGAAAATATCTTAAATATGGGAGAGGAAAGGGAGGGATTTGATCCTCAGCTGGTGTAAATCAACGGAGCTCCATTGACGTTGTTGGACGGTTACTGAGACTTATGTCCTCTGACCCCAAAAATTTCCAGGGAGGGAGGTAATGACTGCACAGCATTCCAGTGTTGCAAGAGATCTTCCTCCAGCCTGGCTGTGGGGAGGCTCTAGCTCCAGGGGCTGGGAAGTGCAGGGATAAGTGTCTGGGTGAAGGAAAGGGAGAAAATGCCCCACGATTGCTGGCTCTGGGTCCCAGTTAGAAGGCAAGCTGGAAACCAGAGAGTCTGGGCTGCAGGGACCATACCCCATGGGGAGATCTCATCCTCCTGCACCTTTCTGAGCGTGGAGGATGGACGAGCACCATGACGTCCTGCTCTCAGTCCACCTCTGGGCAGCGGTGGAGTCTAATGCATCTGCCGGGCAGGACTGAGTCCAAGTCCACCGGTGCCCACCCTGCGCACTGTGCACCACGGGAGCAATCAGCAGCTCACCCCACATCATCCACCCTGCCTGCCTTGGGAGAATTTTGGGCTGTTGGCAATCGCCAAGAGCCGTGAGCAATGCAACCCTCCGCTCAAACACTGCCGATCCTCCGACAGATGAGGGGCGTCCAGACGTCCCCAAGCAAAAGGCAGCGTTCGGTGGTGCGGGCTAGGTGCCAGTGCTGTGTGCTCCTTCCTGTGAGCAGTGCAGAAAAGACCCTGGAATCAACATGTTTACTGACAGACTCCTGCTCTGTTGGCCTGGTTTTCTAAGGAAATGAAGCTTGTGCAATCACATTGTCTGGGGGTGTCTGTTCCTAATAACTTCTCAGTCCACCAGCCAATTCCAATCCAATCTGACGGAGGGGGAGAGGTCTCAAAATATTGCGTCCTCCCAAGTCTCCTGGCAGTACACTGGGTGGCTAGCTGGGGTGCAGGTAACTCAGACCAGGCGAGGAATGGAAGCATCTTCTACACAAAGTCACGGAGAAGAGCAACAAGGTCACAGTTGGTTGCCAGTAGGTAACCCACGGTCCCATTGGGAAGAGGACTTCGCCAGCAGTGGCCAGAGCTGGATGTGCACCATCAGCTAGGAGAAACATGCGTGTCCGGAAGGACGCGAGCTCCAGCTACGCAGGGCCTGGCGCTGCCTGCAGTTAGCGCACGTCTGGGCAGAGGAGGACAGAGTCTGCAGCAAGCCATGGCTGCCAGAACCTGTGGAGCTCAGCGCTGAAAAGCCTCCAGCTCCCTGAAGTGCCGGGGTTGAGGGATCCTCGGCTGGAAGGCGTGGGCTCCCAGTGGGCAGAAGTCTCCCTTCCGTTGGGGACAGGCGTTTCCAGGAGTGGAGCCGCGCCGTGGGCGCCTCGCCAAGCAGAGCGGGACCCATGGCCGCCCCGCGTCGCGTCTCGTCTTGCTTCAGTCTGGACAGGATCTGGACAGCAGCGCCTTGTTTCTCCTCTCGTTGATGCTGGTTTAATTTGCTGAAGGCGTTCGACGGTGCACATGGTCTCTCTAGCTCAGCCCTGCCAGTAATATGAGCTTAACAGAGCTGGAGAGGGCTTTTTTTTTTTTTAAGCGCCTATACAAACATGATTTGTTTTGTAATAACTCTTCTTCTGTTCTGTTTTGAAGGGGATGATGGCTCTGGGATCTGAGGGGCTCAGAGACAGCTCAGAGCAGCTCAAATTCCTCCCCACGTGCTATCAATTAACGTCTTCATTAAACACCCAGATTAAAGCCGCTTCCAGCCAGAGCATGACAGCGCAACAGAGCTCAGCTTCGTGAAGTCACCCGCAATTGGTGACAAATCAAAAAAGGCTTGGTTTGTTCTGTACCAGCCACACATGGAAATGGGAGATAACTGCCAATGGAGGGAGCGAGCGTCCTTCCTCAGCATCCTGTCACAACCTGGACCAGAAAACAAGACCCAAGCCGTGGCGAGGGATGAAGGACCTGCTGCATGTGCACTTGCTGGGAGAGGCACTCCCTGCCGCGGCGGATCACCACCCCTTGCCTGGCAGCCTGCTCCCAGGCCAAATCTCCAGTCCCACCGGTGCCAAGGGCAACTCTCCAGTTGACTTCATTGAGACTTGACTTTGAGTTAACCTAGCAAAGCAGGAGGGCTGGGAAAGTCATCTGGAAGGAAACACCACCACAAAATTCTCCAGACGGGTGTTTCCTAGGGACTCTCCAATGTATCTTCTACCTCTATTTTACTTCACCATGGGCATCCAGGAACCCCAACCCCGGCAGCGTACAAGCTGCCCTCTGCACCACCGTGCACACCTTGTGCAATCAGGCCTGACCAGCAAGGGGCCACAGCCTTCTGCTAGCACGGCTCCATCTCTGCTTGCCACAGCAGCACATGGCACCAACTGGCCCTGGGCCGGCCAACCCCACAGCCTAGACTTTGTACAAATATTTGTGGTTCTGCCTGGTGCAAAAAGGTACATTTCCACTTATAGTTAAGACAACAAAACCTGGGATTTAAATCCCTGCGGCAGCTTGGGTGCACCATTAATCCATGCTCAGTGCTCAGCCTAGAGCGGAGTGACTGCAGACTGTATCACAGGGTCTTCCCCTTTCAGAGCCCTTCATTAGACACCAAGAAAGCCAAACCCCTTAGTGAGACCTCACAGCACTGGGTCCCACTGTGCAGGCAGGCTGTCTGCCTCTCTCTTCCCACCCTCCTTACCAGTCCAAGTGTGCTGGGTACCACCACCTCACCGTGATTTCTCACGGTGCTTGCGGCTGGCAGCGTGGCAGGAGCAGGCAGCCCCTCTGAGAGGATGCCAACTGGGCACAGCTAGGGCTTGCCCGCCAGCCTGGTGGTGGTGTTATCCACACTCACGTTTGGTTTACCTCTGCTGACTGCAGGGTGCAACAGTGGGACCCTGGCATATTCCCCCTCCCTTGCATCTGTGCCCAAACACGTGGTATTTGTGGCTGCTCTACCAAATGCCACCCAAGGGATGTTTTCTTTAAAGATGTATGGATCTAGAATTAGTTGGTCATTTCCCACCTCCTTTAAGATAAATTTAGTAGACTTTAGCACCTGGTTTCAGCTTACTGGTGTCATTCCAGCGTAAACTGTGGGCAGAGTGAAAATCCAGCATGCACAGAAGTGGTGCCCTCATCTAAGCCGTGCTGTTGCCTGAAAACCTCCACCCCGTGACCTGCTGAGCTTTGTACTGATGAAGGGCACTGCGACGGACGGGGCTGGCTTTGTTCTTTATGTAGATCAATTATCTGAGTGTGTTGCTCCTGGAGGAGCAGGAACAGCAGTGCTGGGTGCTGTTCCCTCATCTGGGGAGATGATAACATCTCCCAGCAAGCTCCCCCACCACAACACCCACCCGTGAACCACAGCACGCGCCGCTAATCCTTTTTTTGCCCTTCTCCGCCTCCCTCTCCAGGCAGCATGGTCAGGAGCTTGGTGGGATGGATTTCCAGGACCTCAGTGGAAGCACCTAGTGCATTTTCAGTTGAGGCACTGTTGGAAACTAGGTGTCTTAAGGGAAAATGCTGGGAAGCAGGTCAACTGATACCATCATTGTGATGGCCCCTCTACAACCGCAAGCAGGAGCGGTGACATTTGTTTGCGCAGAGTGCTCTGTTGTGGTTTGGCTGTGGCCGGCACCACATGGGGCTTTGGGGGAAGAGAGGAATGTGGTTGGCTCAGGAGCAGCGCTTGCAGCTATTTCTGCCACAACAAACCGCACCTTGATGGCGGAGCTGCCGCGATCTCCTGCAGGCTGGGCAGCCAGCTCCAGCCTGGGATTTCCCGCAGCCTGAGTCAGGTGAAAAACGGGTACCAGCCAGCTACTCCCCAGCAAGGAGCTGCAGGACGTGCACAACGCTGCTCTGCTCTTAGCCAGCATCTACAGCTCCTGCTGCCCACCAACCCATTTCAAGTAGTGGCACGGCAAGTCTAGGAATGTGGTCCAGCAGCTCAAAAACGGTCAAAGAAAGAAGAGCAAAATCATATTTTGACGGCTATCTTAATTTACAGATCAAATTAAACTACTTCAGGACAAACACATTTGCATCTCCGAAGGTTCTCTGAAGCCTAAGTCAGCAAAGTGCATGCTCAGATTTAAGCATGTGGTTTACGATCCATTGAATTAAGCTGGGGCTTCAGGGATTAACCATATAAAAACGTTGTTTTAACACATCATCTGTTGGGTTTTTCTTTTTTCTTCCCACCAAAAAGGCAGTTTTCACCATAATATAAATGTTCATAAAGGATTGTTTCAACAAATATTACCCTCCATAATTCTTGAGTTAGAACAAACTTGTAGATAGTCACTGGCCTGTTTCCTTGTTTTGATTTTTCTAGTGAAAATGAATTCGGTTAAAAAAAAAAAAATCAGGTTTGGGGTTTTTTTTAAAGTGGAAAATAAAATAAAGCACTATCGCTTCCTCATGAATTTTTACCTTTTTACTTTCAGTTCCTCTTCTCATATTGTTTTATTTTTCAGGTCACTTTGTGAAACAGAACCCTTTCCTGTGTCCCAGGAATTTTCACAGCATTGAAAGAGCTGTTTTCTTCCTGGTCTATAGGTGGGTTTGAAGAACCTCAAGCCAAAAAAAATCCTAGATACACCAAAGCCAGCCAGACCTTTCCAATGGTGCTAACATTACCAGGTCTCTCATCTCCTCCAATCCAAGTGTCTTTGTGGTTGGGAAATTGCAGTCACAGTCTAAAATCTGCATTGTCCAGCCCGGTTCCACATGGGAAGTGGCTTTGCCCGCAGCGTACAGAGTAGACCAGTGTGTGGTTTCTTGGAGAAACCTGGGCTGACAGAGTAAAGGCTACTTGACAGCAAGCTTCAGGCCAACAATATTTTGCTCAGCGACTGCCCAGCGGAGCTGCATCCTCAGTGGGCATCTGTGCTGGGGATGGAAAGTGTGGGCACTCTGGAACCCCTTGATTCACTCAGCATAAATCTGATTACACCACATTTCAATTATACGGCAATTCTATTTATAAGCTATGTGGGTAAACAGTCCATGTAACTGCACAGTAATTGTACAGAGTTCCTACAGATGATAGAGCAATAATTAACTTAGTAATTGCATGTGCTGGAATAGCCCTGGAACTTCCACCATTTTGGATGGCTGGCATGGCTCTTGCTCACTTTCTCGCCTCCCATTTGAAGGAAGAAAGGCTTCCACTGACTTCAACAGCTCAGGCTCAGACCATGTCTTCTCTGTGGACATTGCAGCTGCTTTATAGAAAGGGTAGCTCTTCAGCTTTCCCCTGTAACCAGGACTAAGGAAAGAAGCAGCATCCCAGGGAAAAAAGAAAGGGGGGGGGGCAAGAAAAAGGCAAAAAAGCAAAAAAAACCAACACCCCCCTCAATGTCTCAGACTCATAGAGCCTTGGGAAACACAAAGGTGGATTCGTGTCTGATATTGGGATGGGAGAAAAGAAATGCAGATGTTTTAGGACTGATGCCAACAAGCTCCTGATTTTGGGGAGGAAATTCAGTGTCACAATTCAGATTTACTTCTATGAATCCATAAAGTGTAAGCAAAATAGCATGCAGGCATGGCTCTTCTGGTGATGTAAATGAATACACTCCCATTAACCTTCATGGAAGTGCGCCAGTTATCTCCTCCTGAGCTGCCGGACGTGGGTCTACCGCTAAGTGGAGGGAGGAGAAGACCTGGTTGCCAGACTGAAGTTGATATTTTGCTTTCACTGTCCCCAACAGCAAAAACTAATACACTGATCTGCATTTAAATGCTGTTAGTGACGGAAGTGATGTTGACAAAGAGACAAAACCCCCTCACAAAGTACAAATTGTTCTGTAGCGTCATCTTTTGGTGCTTCACGGCGCCTGGAAGGGGCCACATGTCCCAGCAGAGGAGACTGGCCCTTGCCTGCCAGAGAAAGTAGGAAATGCATCTCCATGCAATGTCCACTGCTGCCCTCAGACCCTGCATGCTGCCAGCTGGAAAGGAAACCCCAGAGCCATTTGGTTTGCTGTTGGCTTAAGGTCAGCAGGAGACGAGCAGTGTTGGCATAGCAAGCTTTCCTGTTGAGCTTAGGTTTGTAGACAACAGGCCGCTCTCGATTTCTCCCAGACCTTTGTTTCTGCCCCACCTCCCAGACAAGCATTGCTTGTATCTGCCCTAACCCAGGTGAGATTTTTAAGGATGCTCCGTCCCATCCAGGATGCAGGGTTGTCCAGGGTAGGTAGGTGCATGGCACCCCAGTAGGGATGGGGCACGCATGCAGGGCACCTGGGTGCATCGTGTGCCAGTGCGGAGGGGGTGAGCACGAGCTGGAGGTGCTCACCTGGGCTCAGGTGGGTGTATGGCACACGGGTGGGTGCATGCACGGATGGGCACAGTGGTTTTTGGGCCTGGGTATTGGCAGTGCCTGTGGCTGGCAGTACTTGGGACAGGGGCACTGCGGGGACCGTGATGTCTGTGCCTGGTGATACAGGTCTGTGCAGGCACAGTCTCCCAGGGCCTCTCCTGGATTCTAGCTTGCTTTGCTCATTAAAATACAGGAGAAAATGGATTGCTACAAGCAAAATTATGCCTCTTCCAGCTCTGCCTCCACTGCTTCCCCGTGCCAGGAGAGAGCAGGGCTGAGGCCAGGCGCTCTGGGGATCATCCTCCCTCACCTGTGCCGTGGTGCACACACTGGAGCGAGTGCCAGGCTGGTCGCCACTGGGAAAACCCCTTCACCAAACCTCTGCCACCAGTGCAAGGAGACTGTTAATCCTTGTGCTGCTGAGAACGAGTGCCCTGGCTCCTCCTCACCTGACAGCACACCTCGTCATACCATGCCGGCTGCCCAGAGAGTGATACTGAAGCTGGTGGGAGGTTGTCAGCCCTGTACCAGCCTTGCTCGGGCCACTTGCTGCCAGGTGCATGGCCTTGGGTTAGAGAAAGAAGGGAACAGAGAGAAACTGAGGCATGGGGGGGGTGAAGAAGTGATAGAGCAAAGCTTTAGCCACCTCACCTAGAGGCTCAAGGCCCTAAGGGGCATTAAGCCCCAATATTAACCGTAACCCCATCCTGCTTAAGAGCATGTGTGACATAGCCTTCAAATAATAAAAACCAACCTTCATGTGAATAGGTCATGGCTCCAGGCTGGTTCAAGCAGCCACGCCAGCTCCCCACAGCCCATAGCACCAAGACTGTAGCCTTAGAGACTGCCGCGTACAGAGCCTGCAGAGTTTCTGCTCCTACTCCTTGGCTATGGGGAAGGGCAGGAGAGCGTCTGAAGGCTTCCAGACCTGTTTGGAAAGAAAACCTTGGGATGTGCCCATGAAGCCACTCAGGGAGAGATGGAGAATGTGAAAAGATGCAACCACCTTGCAAGTACCATTCTGCAAGAAACATTGTGCAGCAAAGCCTGCCCCAGAAACCTCTCTTCTTCACCCAGGCCCTCTTTGCTCTGCTCTTCATGGTAGTTCCACCTTATCATGCATCATTTACCAGCACAGGCCAGAGGTGTCCATAAAGTCTGTCTCACAGGGTTGAAGATGTGCTTGGGGGAGGAGTGAAACTTCCATCAGGACATCATACATCCCCGTGCCCCTGGTGGTGGGGGGGTCCTCTTCCTCTTGCAGGGAGGAGCTCCCACGAAACCATGTACTGCTTTTGTTCCCTGCAGCCAAGTGATACGTCCTGCTACGTGGCCAGAGAAACTTCTGCAGAAAAGCACTGCGTGGCCAGCGAGATCCTCCCATGGGCAGGGGCTCTGTACTGAGAAACGTGGGTAACCAGATCCCAGCAGTGTCTAGCTGCAGAGCTTACCCCATGTCCGCCCTGGCCAAAGAGTCAGCGCTTAGCTTTGGGTCACGGCTCCATCTCTCTTGATGGAACAGGGCTTCTAGGAAGGGAGAACAATTGCTTAAGAAAAGAGGAGGCCTTTTTCCCCTCTGGGGTCAAATGAAAAGGCAGCAAGAGTTGCACGGATCCGTGCTCAGGAGCATCAGGAACACAGATGTAGCTTTCTGTACGTAGCCTTGCTCCAATACTGAATTCACTCTGTGACTTCCAGAAAGCCACTTTATAGTTTTCCACCAGTTGTTCCTTCCCTCTCCTCTGCTCCAGGCTCTGAGCACCAGCAGGTGATGCATGTGAACAGGCTCTTGCTAGGGCAGGGCTGCCCTGCAGCTCCTGCCTCTCTGGGATGTTGGTGCCCATGGATGCCCAATAAGGACAAACTCCACGGGAACCTCTACACTCACCAAAGTGCTTCTTCCTTGACCTGCGAAAGCGGGATTCGTTTTAACCTGAGGCAGGAGATGAGTGGGGAAAGGAGATGGGAGAAGTGCCTTTTAAAATATTCCTTTGCTGCTTGCCTCCACGTCCCATGGCGGTGTCTGCGCTGACGTCAATGCGGTGCCGTTGATTTGCACCAGCTGAGGGGCTGGCACACGATCCTCCCCTTCAGAGTGGCTTTGACGTGGGGCGGCGAAGGGCTCGTGCTGGGATGTATTCCTGCCCGCACCGCACAGCGTGCCGCTGGCTCTCCGCAGCAAGGCGAGGAACGACGAACCTCTGAGGGGCGACGGCAGGCAGCAGGCAGACCCCCTGCAGCTCCCCGCAGAGCCCCAGCCTTCACCCCAGCACCCAGGGACACGGGGGTCTGCTGCCCAGCCCTAACCCCTCCGTGCAGAGAGAAGGGGAGCGAGGTGGCTGCTAAAGGGGCATCAGCAACACCGGCCTCCCCTTGCGAAGGACCGCCAGCCTCGCACCTTGCTTGCTGCCGCTTGCTTGAAAGTGTTTGAGCCAGCTGCAATACAGCTGTGAGCTCTTGCTGCCTTCCACGCTCTTCTCCTGGTGTTCTTCCCTCGGTGGAGGCTGCAGGACCGGATTAATGCGTTTAACTGCAGATGCTCGGGCCCTACAACCACCGGGTTTCCAACACCACGTGGAGGTGACTGCCTTTGCATGCCAAAGCTTATTTTACTGCCTTACAGAGCAATGAAGCCCAGAAAAACATTTTTAACTTGCACTTTGCTCCCACACATGTGATTTGCGTGTTAACATAAACCTCCATAGGGTGGAAAGCATCTCATTAAACACTCCTGGGAAAGATGAGCTCAGCCCTTGAAATCAGGGTGAATTTGGGGGATGAAGGAACACTACACATCAAGACGCAAGAAGGAAAAGAGTGATACGCAGTCAGCAGCAGTCATCTTTACTATGGACCACAGGAGATCAGAAAAATAACCTTGTTAACAAGAGACCTAGTGGCTAACAAAATATCATGCTATAGGACATACAAGAGAGGCCAAGCACAATCACCAGAACAAAACGGCAACCGAGGAGGAAAGGAAACCCCAGGGTGTGCACAGGGTGTTGCAGTAGATGCCCTATAGCAAACCTCTAGTAGTGGTATCAACACAGCTGTGTGCACGGCTGTGTGTGCGTGGGGCTGGCTGCGTGGGTTCCTTTTGCCTTTAAAACAAGTCAAAGGGTCTTCACCTCTTACACAACTCCAGTGTCTCTAGCACAATTATTATTAATTTTTTTTCACGAAAAAATAATAATATCATTTTGTTCCCAGAACTATGTGCAAGAATTGTTTCTTCAGGTACAGCGAAAGGAGGGCAAATAGGAAAACACCCTTCTCAGTGCTGTCCTTGTGACTCGTGCCCTCTCCTCATTGACACCGCAATCCTCCCCAGGAATCCTCTGTGGCTTTGCCATCAGTGAATCCCAAACAAGGCTTTTCAGAAAAAGAACGAAAAAAAAAGGTATTGCTGCTTCTTCTTGTAATATTTTTCCTCTCTCTCCCCCCCTTTCCCCTTAAAAATGTTTACTTTCAAAAATTCCATTCCTGCAGAGATTCCTCCCAAGCTCTGAGGTCTCTGCACTCCACCCTCCTCTTCTGCAGTCAGAAAAACTGAGTCTCGACGTCTCTTTGGTTAAAAAAAAAAACAAAACAAAACACAAACAAATAACACACAGCCCAGTTTGATCCCATTCCACCCCGCGGACGCCTGATGAGAGGGTGTCTGTGGAAGAAGGAAGCATCAGAGACGAGCTGTCTGCTCTCTGGAAGCTGAGGTCCCCACGCCGCCCGGCCGGCTCTCCTCCTCTCATACGGTGGTCGCTGGCCCATACTGGAGCACCAGAGGGGACGTCTCCTTGATCCGGACGTAGAACCGCCCCTCGGGCCGGGTAGTTTGGAGGGAAAGAGGCAAGAAGTCATCGGGAAGCCACCGCTCGCTCTCGTCGGAGGCGAACACCAGTCCGAAGTGCTCCAGCTGCTCCTCGCTGTAGCAGAAGGCGGCCGAGCTGCCCAGCACGCCACGGGAGACGTCGTTCATCTCGAGCACCACCAGCTTCACCACCTCCCCGGCAGACGTCTGGCTGGTGATGTGCAGCTGCAGAAAGAGAAAGGTGGGAGAGATGGATGGTAAGGGGGAGGAACGAGGAGGAACCGGGGGCCGGAGGCAGCACACGGTGTCCTACAGTGGTGATCATTCGGGTGGAGGAACAGCCGCCCCAGTGAGCAAGCGGCAGCAGCCCGGTGTGGAGCCGCGGGCATGCGGTGCCCAGGGATGCCCAGCATGCCGGGGCCCCAATTCATGCACTGCTTTCTGGCCTCCACTGCACTCTCTGATTCCTTACAGCTCACCTCTTGCACGTGTCACCTTTAGCTCGCCTGTTCTGCTCAGGCTGCCCTACCGTCCCATTACTTGCAGCCGGAGAGGGATAGTCCCAGCCCTGCTCCTAGCACCATGGAGGGATCTGCGTAAAGTCCCTCTCGTGAGTAGGATCCAGACCGTCAGACCAGCTGAACCACAACAGCTCTGCCAAACTAGCTGAAGCCTCTTTGGGAAGCGGTGCTAGATTTCGTCCCGTTCACAAGCTCGGAGTTCTCCCACCAACAGCTACCCTCGCTCTCCCTCTCCGCTTTCTTGGGGACTGCCCTCTGAATCCTGAATATGGCTGAGAAAATGAGCTCATCTGGGCTCTGGCTGCTCATGACGGTCGGGAGCCCACTACTTGACTTCAAAGGCCCTAAAGCGGGACATCCATCCTTGCCCGGGCAAGGCGACGGTTTCCTTTGGCACATCCGTAAGGGCTCGCGGAATGCCGCGAGCAGTGCCCCGGCAGGGTGGTCTGAGCCCTCGGCCCACATGAACCCTGGCAGCTCCGAACAATCATCGCAGGGCTCAGCTGATTTACGCCAGCCGAGGAGTCTTTCCTTTGAACTCTGCTTTCTTCGAGAAGAACGTCGTAAAACGCTTTCAAGCAGGCGTGTCCAGAGCTTTGCAACTTCAAAAGCCACGTGGGCAGCCCGCCAGGAACCCGAGGGCTGCGCTTCAGTTGCATAGAAATCTATGGTAATTTCTCAAATGGAAAATAAATATTGCGAGTCAGATTCCCCTCTGCTTCTAACGTCCCCACTGGGTGCGGAGAAACTGGCTATCACAACTCCCCAGCCATAAAACCCATCAACCCATCAGCTCTGTCTTTCCTCTGCCATTTTACGGACAGGCTGCACTCAGGCTGCTCCGTCAGTCTCCGCTCTGGGCACCGGCAATGTCGGAAGGGAAATTTCAGTAAGGGAAGGAGCTTCATGGCTGGGAGCAAAGGAGGTGGCAGAGCTGGAGGGGCACCTCCTCCATGGGGGATCCCACCCAGAGCAGGTGAGGGTGATCAGAGCTGAGAGGAACCAGGTCGCACAGTGGCTTCAGCAGACCCCAACGCCCGCAGCAAGGAGGCAGCTTTGCCTGCTCCCCTTCACGGGTGGGAGACGAGTGGCTCCTGCTCTCCCTTCCCCAAAGGCACACAGGGCTGGAGCGGGGGCGAGCACAGACCCTGGGGAGGCCGTGGGAGGACCGGGGACAGGGCAGGAGGGTGACAGCTGGATTTTGGCTGGGGGGCTGATACGTTTTAACACCAGGACATGGCGAGGGAAACCCATCAGGGGGACCTTTGGTCACTGCCTGCCTGTGCTGGGTGGCACTAACCTATTCTCAGCTGCAGAACCACGGACTGAGAGCTGAACCATGGCTCCAACTCCCTTGTTCCCCCCAAAATACCCTACCCGTGGCCCTAGGTCACCCCCTCAGCAGCAGCGGCTATCGGTCCTGCAGAGCCACGCGCCCCATCCTGCGCTGCCGGGAGCCTCATCGCTATTGCAAGGACAAAGGGACAGAGGGCAGGAGTGCTGTGGGTCTCCAGGGGACCTCAGCCCTAGGATGGTGGAGGATGGAGAGGGCAGTGCCAGGCGAGGGACACGCGAGCCCCCGCTGCCTGCCTTCCCCATCCTGCCAGCCCTTTCCATTTGGGCACGGCAGAGCCACACTGCTGTCCTTTGCAGGCTCTGGTACCTTGACACTGGTCTCTTTGGAGAGTCCAGTTTCGTACTGAGGACAGACCCGCAAGGTGACAGAACCCGGCTTCTTCCCTCGGTCGGCCAAGCACCCGGGCTGCTCCTGGAAGTTCTGAGTCCACTCAGCTGAGCGTGTCCGGAAGACGGGCTCAGAGCCCTGCCCGCCCCGGCCGTGCTCGGGGCTGGGCGTTGAGCCAGTCCCCAGCCTGAGCTGGCCGCAGTGGCCCGCGGTCCTGCTCTCTGTCGGGGAGCTGTCAACGGAGCCGGGGCAGGACTTTCTGGCTGCCTGGCAGAGTGGTTTGGGGAAGTCCAGGCTGCTGGTTCGAACGCAGTATGCCTGTCTCTTCTCTGTGATCCGCAGCAGCTCGATCTGTCGGCTGGGCAGGACGAAGTCACTGTCGTAGAGCTCGGGGGGCGGCCGGGGCTCCTCCAGCGGTGGTGGTGGCAGTGGTGGGGTCTTTTGCTCGTGGGTCTGCAGGACGTCCGGGGCACTGTCCCGGAGGGTGCGGGTGACTCTCCTGCTGCAGCACTCGGGCCCCGAGGAGGAGTACACCAGGTCGAGCTCCTTCGGGCTCTGCGCCCTGCTGGAGTCGTAGTCGCTGTCGGTGGCCAGGAACACCTCCGAGGAGCCCTCCTCGTCCGACAGCCCGTGCAAGTCTGCGAGGGGTGTAAGAGAAGCAAAGAGGGGCTCAGCCTTGCTGTCGGCAACCCTGGCTGAGAGTTCGCACCAGATGGAGTCCAAGGAAGCCCCTGAGCTTTTACCCCCTTGCCATACACCCGTGCTGCGCTCACCAAGGCACAGGCAGAGCAGGTCCTGCCCCAGCCAAGCCTGACTACCCTGCTCATACTCCCAGTGCCAGCCCTGCCTGCACCCCCACAGTACAGCCAGCCAGAACAGCCCTCCCTGTCCCCGTGAGCACGGACAGTCCCCTGAGTCCATCTGGC
The DNA here is from genome assembly GCF_964188355.1 of Buteo buteo. Taxonomy (NCBI): domain Eukaryota; kingdom Metazoa; phylum Chordata; class Aves; order Accipitriformes; family Accipitridae; genus Buteo; species Buteo buteo. The sequence goes on from NC_134199.1 coordinate 1,575,690, forward strand.
AGGAGGTTTGCAAAGCTCAGTCCTTACCGGAGTTGAGCTTACGGCTGGTCTCTGGCGAGGGCGCTGGGGAGGGAAGGTAGTCAAGGTGGGACGAGGTGGATTGGGTTTTCTCCTTCACTGCACCGCCAGCCTCGCTGAGGAAGCCACTGAGAGACACCCCACAGGAGGGCTGCTTGTACCGGGCGTGTTGCAGTGCATCCATAATCCAGCGCATCTCGCGCCAGATCTCCTCCATTTGCTGCCAAAATAGAAAACAAAGGATCCCTTTCAAAAAGCAAAAAACAGCAACAAAAAAGCCCCACAGCAAAACACAGGCTCTCTCCACACACCTTTCCCAAGAGGCGAAAGCTCTGGGGGAATCCCCGAGTCAGGAAATCCCAAGAAAGTGCTCTCAGGTGGGAAGATGCTGCTTTGACCACCAGCAGCTGCTGGTTCAGCAGGACCTGCCTGCTGCAGGCAGGGGTGCTGGGAAAGGGGGTAGCGTGGGGTGCTCTTTTGCGCGTCCATCCCAAAATGCACTTCCAGGCCCTCTTCTAGCAAGGTGGGGACCTGCAGAGCAGGAGCCGCCGTCTCTCTAATCAGGATTTTTAAGGTGATCATTGCAGTAAGAAGTTGCTAGACAAAGCCCTGCCTGCTGCTGCCCATCTGTCATGTCAGAGACACCCCACAGGGTCACAGCCACCAAGACCAATGAATGCTCCTGCGGCTCATCCAGGGCATGACTGTCCTGGCCACGTCCCGTGGGCATCGTCAAGCCTGGCTCCCTCCCAGTGCCCTCCTGCTTCGTGTACCTGGATGTAGTCCTGAACCTGCTGGTGCCTCTGCTTCGCAGTGGAGAGTTCGGTGTCCGAGAAAGCCTCCCTGAGGCTCTGCTGAGAGAGGAGCGACTCCAGCTCCAAGAGGGCGGACACCTGGCAGTACTGGGTGATGAACTCCCGGTCGTATGTGAAGAAGTGGACTGGGGAAAGGAAAAGAGAGGGGGGAATGAAAAATATCAGGTCGCTTTTTGTCGATGCCCTACAGGCTCCTCCCCGCTCACCCAACACAGGGAGGAGGCAATGCTGTCTGCCCTCTAGCCTACCTGGACAGCCCTCAGCATCCCCCTCCATCCTTCCTCTCCTAGGGAAGGTGAGGGAGCTCCAGCCCACCCCACTGCCCGTTCCAGCTCTTGGGAGGTCTCAGAGGACAAGGGGACCAGCAACGCTGGGTTCTGGCGTTCCCTCTCCTCACCTAGCTCGAAGATCTGCAGCGGCAGCGTGAGGAAGCCTGAGCGAGGGGTGTAGGGGTTGTTCTGGCCTGGAGCAGTGCAGACGTCGTCCGATGGAGGCAGCAGCAGCAGGAAGGAGACCTGACCCCCAAAGTCCAGCACCTCTTGGCTGTACAGACGGAAATCTTTGGCCTGCAAGAAGACACTGCAGGTTAACAGTGGCAAACATCACCTGGTGGGTCCTCCACCAAGTCCTCAACCCCAGAGGAGTCCTCAGGGACCACCTGCAGCCATGGGACTCTGCTGTTTCAGCACACAACCAGAGGCTCCTTGCTTCTGGCATAATCTGCACACCTCCCTTTCTCTCTTATTTCTCCTCAAAGTCTCTAAACTACTGGTCAAAGTCACTACACCAGGGGCTCAGAGATGAAGTGCCACCAGCGATGGTCTCAGCCCTGCCCAGAGAGGTGCCCTCACAGCTGCCTGGCCAGAAGAGCGTGCCTGGCACTGGGGCTGGTGGGCACCTTTCCAGGGAATACTCAGCATAGTGGAGGAGGGAATTCTTCCCGTGCAGTCTGACCCAGGGAGCTGCAGTTCCGTCCCACCACTGGCCAGGGACCATTCTGCTTTGGAGGGGCAGAGTTGGGCTGGTCTTATGCTGCAAGGGTTGAGCCCAGGACCAAACCACACAGCAGGCAATAATGCAAACTTCAGAGGTACAGGTGAGGGTAAGACAAACAGCTCCTGTGGACACTGTCTCTGGGCAAGCAGGTGCTTCAGATGCTGGTTGTCCACCACTTGCCTTCTATTTGCACAGGACTAAAATCTCACTGATGCTTCAGGCCCCTGAAGAGGGACCAGGGGCTATGGTACCCTGCCTGCCGTAGTGACCAGCATGGTGCTGCATGGCCCCTTCCCCTCTCTCCTCCCCAGACCTCAGCACCTACCCGTACCTCTTGCAATGGGATGTTGACCAGGGTCATCAGCTCCTTGATGGCCACTTGGAGCTCCTGAAACAAGTGGTTCTGGGAGGTCTCAGCCTCTGGCTCCGCAGGAACAGGTTCCTCCACGCTGGCCATCTTCTGCAGCCATTCCCACTCCTCCCTGGAGAAGGGAGAGACAGACACATGAAAGAAGGAGCAGCTTGGAGTGGACCTGAACGCGCAGTCACTATGAGAGCTATGTTTCCTTGGCTGTTCCTCCCCCAGACAGTGCAGTACCTGAAGGGCTGTGGGAGCTGTGGAGGTAGAGGGGGACCTTGGTTTGCTCCAGCTCTAGGCTGCCCTGCATGGCAGGCAGTGGGGCTGAGGGGGAATATTACACTGCTGCCAGGAGCCCAAGAGCAGAAGCAGGAGGTGATGGGTGCTCTTAGGCTGGATGGGACAGAGGAGCCTGGCTGCCCTGGGTGAGCTGCCCTGCAAGCCCCACCTGGAGATATTGGGGTTGGAGCGAATCTTGACGTGGCACAGGATGTTGGGGAGCCGCTCCGGCACCAGCACTCGGATCTGATCCACGGCACTGCAGAGCTTCAAGTAGCCCAGGTAGAGGCCTGGGGAGAGGGCATGGCTGCTCCGCTGGTGGTAAGCCAGCTTGTCCTGAGAAGAAAGGCACTGCTGGATTGAGCAAGCCCTCACAGTGGGGCTCTCTCCTGCCCTCCTGCCAGGTGCTGCAGCCCAGCCAGCCCAGCCAGCAGAAGGGAAGTGGCAGAGCAGGCACAATCCGGTGCTGCCAGGAAGAATCCGGCACCAGGCTGATGCCTCCCCTCGAAGCAACAGGATTTTTGCAGGCTGGCTGGGCTCTGCTCCCCCTCTGCCTGCAGCCAGGACCAAACCCTTGGTGGCCTGGGCTCTGCCACAACCTTTCCAGCCCGAGGGGGAGCAGAGAGAGCTGGTGGTCCCGCAATGGAGCCCACTCCAATCCCCTCCCGCAATGGCACTGGCGCAGCACCTGGACGGAGATCAGCAGCGTGTCCAGAGCGGTGGGCTCATCTGGGGAGGACACGGACTTGCGGCTGGTCTGCAACTTGCAGATGGGAACCCAGCGGACGCTCTCGAAGGTCTGGTTGGTCTTCACCTCCTTCAGGGTGACGATGAGGATGTTGCCCTGTTTGTCTTTGATGGGTTCAAAGAAGACCTGCCCAAGGTCCTGGATCCCCAGCAGCCCCTGCACAATGGGATGAGAAGGGCAGGAGAAAGCAGAGTGTCAGGGGACATCCTTGAGGCACAGCGCTCGGTGGGTCTGGGCAGCTGGGACGTGACTGGCAGCTGCCTGCTGGAAACCAGCCCGCCCCGCAAAGCACCCACTGAGAGCCCCCAGCCCATCCGCATGAGTCTACCACGAAGCCTGACACCTCATCGCCCCACAACCAGGGTCCTGCCGGAGAGGACAAGGCAGGGGCACCCAGTCCTGTCGCTGACTGAGCCACGGGCAGGACTGGCAGAGCCTGGGGTTTTCCTCGGTGCAGCACATCCACTTGCTGCTCCCAAGGCAGCCTGGTCCACAGTGCCCCCCCACCAAGCGCTCGCTCCTCCCCCTGGCCCACCCTCACCTGCATTTGCGAGATGGCAAGCAGCATCTTGAAGCGCGTCTGCAGGATGCAGGAGCAGGACGACTGGGAGACGGTGACACACTGCCGCAGCCACAGGATCTCATCCCACATGCATGACACCTGCAGCACACCAAAGGGCCATCACCACCAACTGCCGCTGCCTGCAGCTGGTTCACACAAAGGTGTTTTGGGGAAATCCATTTGCCGTTCTGTTTGAGCTGGGTTAGGAATGGGTAGGGGCACGTATCACCTCTCAGCAGGGGTGTGATTTCCTACGCCACAGGCACCCTGAGATGCCTCCAGAGCCTGTACCCGAGGGAGGCACCATGCCGTGCCCACCAGTCTTCATCTAGGACTGAGACCTTAAGCCTGAGTAGAAGATAGCCAAGAGGAGGGGGGAGAATATAGCCTTCTCCCTCAGTAGATAAGGACTATCCAGCAAGATTTTGGCCCTGAGCTGCCCACCTGCCCTTTCACTAAGCCTACTGAGAGCGGAGGACCAGGCAGCAGCACCCTGCACGTCCTGCTCTGTACAACAGAGGCAGAGCTGCTGCGGCAGGATGCTGAGGTGAAGCAGTTAAACAGCCGAGAAGCCGCTGGCATCCTTGCGGAGAGGCAGCGCCCACCCGTCATGGCACGCAGCCTGCCCAGCGTGGCAACGGTCCATCGCCCACCCGTCGCGGCACGCAGCCTGCCCTGCACGGCGCCGGTCCATCGCCCACCTTTGGGCTTCCAGTGGCTGGGTGGAAATGCCGTTCCCTGGTGGTTTCTCAGCCCATGCTGAACCCCCCAAGCAGCAAGCCTGCAGGCTGCCTATGCTGCCAAGCCCCAGCACCTGGGGTGGAGGGGAAGCTGCTGCCAGCCGAAGGCAGCGGTGGTGCATGATGCCCGCTTGGCTCAACCCAGAACTCCCAGGTTGCTACTGGCTCTCGGCACCGCTCTGCCCCGCGGAGCACGAGGGCAGTGGCACAGCAGAGATCCCGGAGGCAATGCTGGGAAGCCCAGGAGCCGCCAGATGTTGTTCTGTCTGGTGCAAGTAGCTTGTGCTCCCTTTGTGCACGTGGGGTGTCCCCTGACTCTGCTCCCAACCCGAATCAGCCCCAGCCAGCCCCAGCGAGAGCCCCACAGTGCCCCACGCATGATGGGCACTGCTGCCTGTGCAGGGAAGGTGCTGCAATGAAGGTGCTTTGCAGATCGTGACGCTCCTGGAGGACACAGTGTCCGGGGTGGTGGCCATCATCTCAGCAGCTTCCAGGGTGGTGGCCAAGCAGACAGAGATGTGTCAGGAGACATGCTGCTGCCATGCCCCAGCGCACAGCACAGGGTCCCTGGGCCACCCACCTTGGTGAACCAGAGAAAATCCTGCATGAGCAGGCAGGAGTAGGTGTCGTCAATCTCCACCACAGGGATCTGGTCTTCATGGGTCACCAGGATGTTGTCGTCCTTGTAGAAGATGGCTGTCAGGTAGAGGCCCCTGCATGGGAGGGAAGACAGGCTTTAGTGTCACCCCCAGCTGCCAGCTTCATTTCCCAAAGGGTCTCTCTCCTGAGGGCAGAGGAGATGCCCTGCCCCAGGTCTCAGCTCCTCTCCAACAGCCCGTGGCAGAAGAGGCATACGGCCAGTAGAGTAGCAGGAACAGGAACCCAACACTACCAGCAAGGCAAGCCTGCCTGATGTCACAGCTGATGCCACGGCCGATGCCCCCGCCAGCACAAGGGAGGGCAATGGGGCCCAGCCTGTGCAGGAGACGCTGGGGTGCCTGGAGGCCAAGCGTGAAGGTGGGTGGTGGGAGGGTGGTGGGGTCTAGAGGAGGGTGAGGTGTTGGGTGATGCTTGGAGGTGGTGCAGGGATCTGGATACGGGTGCAGCTTGGCCAGTCCAAGGAGAAACATTTGATTTCTGGGCAATGGGACTCATCTGCACTGACACTGTCAGCTTCCTCCAGGCAAGGACGAACCTTTGAGCACCCTCAGCCCCCGGCTTGCACACACAGCTCACAGCTGCACCCAGGATGGGCAGCCCTATGTCCCTGCTGAGAAAGGGGCTCTCCACCACCCCCGCGCACCCGCCTCTCACCGCTTCAGCGTCTTGAGAAACTTGCTGCCGGGGTGGAAGAGGTGCTTGAGGCTCTTGGAGACTGAGTGCTTCCTGCTCTGGGGCTGGTTCTTGCAGGGCTCTGGGGAGCAGAGAGCAGAGGATGCTGCAGCAGGAGATGCAGAGCTGCACCAGCAGCCCACAGCACGGCATGCCAACCCAGTGGGAAGGCTCTGCCAAGGTCCCACCGCCTGAGCTGTCTCCCTGCTATGCTCATCCATGGGCTACACCTATTCCTGGTACCACCCCAGCCCCCAGGACCACACCATAACCTTGGGGGGGCCCGGCTGGATCCCCCACCCCAGCCTCCCCACAGCGCTGCGCCATGCACTCACCGTGGCAAACGCAGTGCTGGTGGACAGTCTTCACCTGGCCCAGCAGATGGTCCAGAGCTTCAGCTTGTCCCCTTCGCCGGGGGGCCCGGCCGTCGTACTCCCGCCAGTCTGTGGGGGACAGACCAGCATCACCCCTTGGCCTGGGGGAAAAAGGGGTTCCTGTCCCCTCCTCCCCATGGCACATCACCTCCTGGCACCCCACCCGGGTGTCCCACAGGCACAGCATGGCATGGCAGCAGTTGTGGGTGCTGGGCACCTCTGGGCAGGCTGGGCTTTGGGAGATCCCCAGTTTTGTGCCACTCTTCCCAGAAGCACCCGAGCTCTGCACAGCAGCCCATGGCCACTGGCCATGCTGCAGCACGGCAGGGACATGGCAGAGGGAAAGAACAAGGTCCCGTCTGTTGCTGCTGCACTTCACTGGCCTTAAAAAATAAAATTCTTTCCAGTGTCTTCCTCCAGGTCTTCCCCGGAGCTGCAGCTTTCTCCAGGCGAGTGCCGAGAGCTGGGCTCACCTCGGCAAACACATAAATAAGCTCTCCTGCCAGCTCCACCCGTTGCGAGATGGCAGCGGGACCAGGAGCAGGGCCAGGGACCCGCCGGCGCTTCTACATTAGCTTTACATTAATTGCTTTAAACACCCCCTGTGTCCTGCCTGCTGCTGTTTTCCATGGAAAGTTCAGCTCTGTTAACTTTGGCTGGGGCTCACCACTATTTTTAGGAGCTTTAAAAACACCCAGGGAGGTGCCTGACTATATTCTGCTGGGCCAGGGAGGGATCTTTACTGAAGGGAGAAATATTAATGGAGATCAAAATAAATAAAACCCACTCATGTCTGATTCACTTCAGCCACACTCTGTATCAATGCTGCATGGATCGTGGTCACAGGGAATGTGACCTGTGCAGGATGGCAAAGGGGATTTAAAGTGGGTGCAAACACGATCAACACCCGCTGCCAGGACAGAGTAAAGCCAGGGCAATGCAACGCATGCGTAGGCTCGCTATATGCATTTGTATACATGCAAATGTATTTTTGCATCTTTCCATACCCGTGCCATAGGGCTTGTGTATCTGCAGCTAGAGCTACGCACGGTGCCTGCACGCCTCTTGCCCCGTTGCCGTTCACGTGCTGTCAGAACTGCATCTCGACCTGCACATGGTGCATTCGTGGCTCACGTGCAGCAGCACGGCTGGTCCCTCGCTGCCTGCAAGTGTGGTGGCAGGGGCCGTGTGCCCACCGCCCTGCCGCCTGCTCGTCGGGATGGGCACAGCCTCCCCAGACGTGCACGGGGCTGCTCCTTACGCACCCGATGGCGCTGATTCCGCAGGACCGCCACGCAGCGGAGACCCGTCTCGGCGGTGAGGGGCAGAGGCAACCTCGGAGCCCACTCAGCCCTGAACTTCAGCGGGGCTGCTCCATCTAGTTCAGCCCTTCTGGCCTGTCTCCCCCAGCACCCTGGGGTGCCTTGTGTGACACCATCGGGTGGCTTTCGCCTCCTCCGCTTGCCATGGTGCCAGCGTGGGGAGGTGACTGCTGACAGCCCAGAGCTGGGCTCTGGTGGGGCTCATGACCCCCATCCCAGCTCAATGCCAGGGAATGCAGGTCCCTGGGGCTGGGCTGGATGGGCGAGAGCACGCAGTGGCACAGGGAGGCCTCCAGGCCCACTGCCACCCAGGACCGGGATGGCTCTGAGCCCTGGGGTGGCACTTCAGGGGCTGAGCTGGGGCATCCCACCATGTCACGCCTCAGCACGTGCCTACAGTAGTTTTGCACAAGCTGGGCCACTTTGGGGCAGATATCATTGAGGCAGTAGGGACTGACCCCTCCCAAAAGCTGCCCTGCGCTAAGTTACAAACCTCTGCTAAAAAACACAGGGGTGTTTTTCCTTTCTACAGAGGAGATGGCTGCATTGCTTTCCTTTTAACTGAGAAAGCAAAACGTCCTCTCTCCTAGCTTTCTCCTTAGGATGAGCTGATCCAGGTTGCCTAAAATGGCTCAGCCTTTACCAGGCAGCCAGGAGAATTTCAGATTGAAAAATCAATATTTGGCAAAGCTTCCTGCCAGCTGGAGGCAGCATCCCGGACCCCCGGGCACAGCCTCCCTGCCTGGATTGAGTCCCTAAATGCTGCCTCTGCTCCCTGGTGCACTATACCCCATGCCAGCAGCGAGAGGGACTCCCGGATGGCACAGGGAGCTGCTGCTTTCCCCCATCCATCCTGAAGCTGGTGCCAGCTCCTGCGGGCATTCCCAGTGGTACTTACTGGAAGGGATGGCAAAAGGGGGTACGGAGGCTTGCGGGGGACCCCAGCCCTTCATGTTGTAGGCAGACACCTGGACGTAGTAAGCTGTGCCCTGCGAGGAGGGAAGTCACACTCAGCTCACTGGCACCTCTCCCGGCTCAGCATGCGAGGGAAGGAGGATACCACCCAGCCCAGTACACCAGTACACCACCATAAGTACTAAACTGGGAGCCTGCAGCCCAGGTCACCAGCTCTGACCTCCCCCAGCTGTACAAAGCTCTTGTTATCAGACACTAGAGAATCCCCACAGCCCAGGTGGGTGGTTTTGGGGGAGGCAGAGGAAGGATGGGATATTGCAAATGCCCCTTGCCAGGAGATGCTGCCGGCCCCAAAGACTTGGGGCTTTCCGCAGCCTGGAGGGTCGGGGTGCTGCCTTCCCGCTGGGATGTCCAAGGATCTGGCCCCCGGAGACAGGGAGCTGGCCCAACATTGTTGAGGGTTTGTGGCATGGCGACAGTGATTAAAGGCCTCTGATTAAAGCCCAGTCAAGCTGCCAGATGTTGCAAGGCCTCCAGGCACTCATGAAGGCGGACAGGAGCCTGTGAAGCAGCTCTGAAAGCGTGATTGATGGGCTTGGGCCAGCTCCTTGCAGTGGCGCTGCTCTAGGCTCCGCTTGAGCCCTGTCCTGCCACGCACCAGGGCAGTTCTCCCACCCCAACGGCAGCTCCTGGGCTCCAGCAACGCTGCCTTGGCTAAGCCTCTCTAACCTCGTCGAGGGCTTTCCCTGCTCCTCGAGCCAGTGGTCCCTGCCTGCCTGCACGCCCTGGAGCTTCAGTGCTGCACCCCCCTAGTAAGGGCAACCCCATCCATCCCAGCATCGCCCCACGTTCCCATCCCAAGCTCCATCTCACCGCAGTTCCCATCCCACCCTGTCTCCCCGCTGTTGGTCCAGGATGGCAGCCCCTGGGGAGCGGACAGCTGACAGGCAGCGTGGCCCCTGCGGTTCTCAGGGAGATAAAACAGCGGGGAGCCCCAGTCCCAACCAGCCCGTGACCTTGCCGAGCTCCTGGAGATGGAGACGGGGCTGGTCCCCCCTCTCCAATGTGCGTCGGGGCTGGTGTGAGGGGTTGATCTCTGCGGGCGGCAGAGGAACGAGCTGCTGATTTATGGCCCAGGAGGACCACGGGTGGAGATGGGAGCGGGGTGGGGGACAGAGGATAAATCAGGCGCCCGGTGAATGGACCCATTCTGCCTTTCACTTGAGAGTCCCCAGGCACCCTGTGCAGGGGGTTTCCCCATTGCCAGGGCGGCCATGGCTGTGCAGGGACAGACAGATGTCTCTCTTGGCCCCACGCTCTTAGCTCTGCCCACAGGCTGTGCTGAACAAGGCACGCACTGTGGCACAATCCTTTTCTTCCTGCTGGAAATGACACGCCATCCCCTACCCGCATCGGCTGCTGGGAATGACCCAGCGAGCTGCACCGTGGCCAGTGGCTTTTCCCGACTGTGGTCTCTCCCCCCGCAGCCCAAACCCCCGCGGGGCACCCCAAGAGCTCACCGACACCAGCCCCCGGATGGTGAAGTGCAGGTTCTTCAGCTTGTCGATCACGGCCTCCCCCAGCGGTGGTGAGAAAGTGGGGGAGCAGCTCCACTCCACTGAAAGGAGAGAGACCCCAAGGTGCCGCATGGCCCTGGAGCGGGGACAGGCTACCAGGGCTGGCTGCAGCGCGTCGGGGCCAGCAGCTGCAGAGGGACCGCAGACAGCACCAGAGCTGGAGGCAGCTGAGCAAAGGCAGGGGAGAGGGGAGCCACAACAAGGGGGATGGCATGGGGAGCTGCAGTCCTCCTCAACAAGCCATGCCAGGCAGGGTCAGCACCCTCAAGTGATGGGTCAGGAGTTGGAGACGGGGGAAATTCTCCCAGAAGCAAAAAAAATCTGGTTTAAGTGGGTGAGGGGCACAGGAGCGGCAGGATGGCAAAGCCCCCTCAGTGTGCAGGATGAGGGGGCGGCAAACAAGTGGCACCCTGAGTTTTGCCTTGGTGCAGGACGGTGGTTTGGCCTAGTACAGACTGTTCGGGTGGTGGCCAGGGTGTCCAGCAGCATGCAGCCCTGGCTCCTCCTGCGCTCGAGCACAAAGGCAGCTTGACAGGGGCTTGGCAGCACTGCCCACACCCCTGGCACGCTGGCATGGCGTGCACGGGGTGAGTGCCCCAGCATGCCCCACTGGCACACTCAGGGCACCTGCCATGGCTGTGTGTCCCCAACACTGCTGTGGGGACCCTGGTCCTTACCTTTGTACTTGGTGACGACAGCTGAGTTGATGCTCAAGGGCTCCCAGAAGGTCACCTGCACCGAGGAGCTGCTGGCCACGGAGAGGTGGACATTGGTGGGGGCATCCGGCACTCCTGGGGACAGAGACCGCAGGGACCACTACGGCAAGGATGGTCACTCTGAACCCCATGGTGTCCCTCCTGGGCCTCCCCCCGTTCCCAGAGACACGTTCCTGGAGCACTCACCCCCTGTGCACCCATACAGCAAGACTGGCTACAGGGTGCAGGGATCCTCTAACGGGTGCTGGTGCAGCCCCGTGCCTGGACCATGCACAGCCCTGCTCTTTCCCCCTGCGGTGGGGACTGCCCCCCAGGTCCCCCAAGCCCTCCTGCGGGCACTCACGGGCATGCTCAAACCCTGCCTTCATGCGCTTGTAAAGTCGGTATCGCCACTCCCAGGCCTTGAGCTGCTTCTCCTTCTCCGAGCAGTCAGTGTTGGGCGCCTCGTTCACCACCTGCGCCGTCAGCTCGTTGACGCGCTGCTCTGCTTCCCGCACCAGCGTGGAAAGGTGCAGCGAGCGGCTCTCCAGGCTCACAACTGTGGGGTGAGTGGGCACAGCAGTGAGTTCCAGGAGGGGAGCCAGGAGGAGGAAAGAGAAGGTGGTTAGGGCAAGCCCAGGCTCTGCTGGCACCAAGTCCCCACCCCAAGACCCCATCCTCCCCTCTGTGTCCTGCTCCTGGGCTCCACCTGAGTGCATGGCTCTACTCGAGCCCCTGCTATAGCCTGCACCAGTTTCCCAGAGCCCAGTGACCGCGTCCCCACTCGGACCCCGCTGCCTGGGGTTCCCCACTTCACCAGGCTGGAGACCCAGGTGATGGGCATGGCACGGTTCCCCCACACCAACTCACAGTGCGGGCTCTCCTTTGCTCCTGCCTGCAGCAGGGCCCTGGCGATGGGAGCATTGTTGGTCATGATGGCGATGTCCAGGGGCAGTAGCCCCTCACTGTTGGGGGTGTTGAGGTCCAGCTCCTCGGGGCTGTACTGCTTCAGCAGCTCCTGGACCCTGTCTAGGTCCTGCAGCTCCACGGCCTCAAAGAGGGCGGCATTACTCTGGAACTGGGTGGAAGGAGAAAAGCAGGTCGGCTGAGCACAGGGCACCCTCCTCCACCCCACCGAACACCCTAGCCCCTCACCAGCACCCCACAAACCCAAACAAGGTGGGCTGCCCTGGTCCCAGGGGCTCTGGAGCACCAGCTCTTTGCAGACACAACTGGATGATGTTGAGCAAACACCTGGACCAGCTCCAGCTGAACCTGCTCCAAGGCAGCTTCCACCCAGGCATCAGCATCACCCATGCATGGACCCTCCATCCCCACCTTCCCAGCTGCAGCAGCGCTGGATGGAGCCAGCAGGCACTGACCAGGTAGGACTTGCGGAGCTTCTCCTTCTCGCCCCGTCCCGCCAGGCTGCCCTCATCGAAGGATGTGTAGTTAACGCGGAATTTTCCCGACAGGTTTCGGTAGAGCCTCTTGGCCGCGTTTGGTGAGGAAGGGCCCGGTGGCTTTCTGGCCTGTGCCAGCTGCAGGTCCCGCATCTGCTGCGTCATTTTAGGGGAGGATGACCTGGGAAAGGGCAAGGAGGTGTGGGGAAACGAGGCACGTGAGGATGTGCCAGAAAGGCAGAGGCACATCCGCGACGTTGGGACCAGGGCATGACCCAGGAGAGCCAGAGCGGTGCTGGGGCAGCACCGATGCAAGTGGCTGCAAGGTGGATGCTGGTGCCAGCAACACCCTCATCCATCTGTTATCAGTCGAGGCCAGTCTGTTCCCCTTTCCCATTGCTGCTGCTGACCCTGGGTGGGTCCTGAGAGGCTCGTATGAACCCTGCGGGTGAGACATTTCCTTCCAGACCCAAGGACTCGTCTGGCCCCACACTGCCCTTGAGCTGGGATGCCCCAAGCAACTTCAGGCTGCTCAGCTCTGCAACCAGTCCCCATCCATCACACTGGGGAAACCTCTCCTTATTCCCAGTCACCACCACCCAGCTCCTACAGAGATGGGCTGCCCCATCTGGGGCTGCCCAGACCCCCTCGGCAGTGGGGGCCACACGGACTGCCAGCCCCCAGCCCCGTGCTGGGTGAGTGCTGCCCACCACTCATTTGGCTTGGGACGGCCTCATGCACCCTCTCTGCATCCATCCTACTAGCAGGAACCCATCTCCTGTGCTTATTGCTGTCCCTCAGCCCTTTCTCAGGGTCACTCTCAGTGACTTTCCTCGGGGTCTTTATTCCAGCAAAGGGCATCCTCTGAAAGCAAAGTGAGAGCAGGGAGTGGAGAAAAGGCCATTTCTAATGACACTGAGACGGTGCCAGGTCCCAGTGGGGACCAGTGACCCCCAGTCTCCTGCTCACCAGCAGACTCAGGCTCCACGGCTGCTTCTTACCTTCTCCATCCACACTGATTAAGCTACAAAACCTTTTCTCCACTCTGATTTTGATTTCTACTTTAAATAGCGATGATAACTATGTACAAGTCACTAGGAAAGCTGGCATCTTTTCTTGGCTTCATAGAGGGGGCCCCTCTGCCTGCAGCCATGACCCTCACGTCCCCACCAAGACTTCATCCCCACTGCGCAAAGTCCCCTGTTTCAGTACAAGGGCCCTGCTGCGTGGGGCTTTTGCCCATGAGTCATTCCTTACAGCACCGAGGGTTTTCACTGGCGTCAAACATCTGATCCCCTTCTTGCCGTAGCCCGTGGCACAGTTCCCAGACAAGGAGCAACAGGTCTAAAGAGCATTTAGTGCAACTACGCTTAACACAGTTTCTCTCAGTTTTGACCTCATATCCCTGTGTATAAGGTCAGATATTTTGGGGCAAGGTCTTCCCCATATCACTTTATTGGTTAAATATCAAGCAAGGGGTAAGCATGATAAAAAGCATGACAGTTGTGTAGGTCATGCCAAAATGCTACCGCGAGGCTGTGCCTGTGATGATGATGTTGTTTATAAAGCCGTCATCAGGAGGCAGGATATTAATAACAACCTCGCTACGTGCTCTTCATCATCCTGATTTCAGATTAGGCACAGTGGGCCGCAGAAGGCTTTAATGATTTTACCTTTTATTACTGTGATATTTAAAAGCGGAAAATGGTGGGGAGGTTGGCTTCTGCCAATCACTCATCTCACTGGCTTCAGCCTACAGATTTAGAGGTCCCGAGTGCGGTCCAAGCTGCAGTGTCAAGTTGCTGCCCTGGATTCCTCCAGGGATGGGCATTATCTGAACATAGGGCTTTACGGACCGGACAGACAGCGAACACCAACCACATGAGCTTCAGGTAGCAAGACACCCCTAAGCAACCATGGGGAGGTTGGTGAGATCTATGCAGCAGGGTCCTGCTGGTTCTGGTGGGGAGGAAGGGGAGCAGCTCTCTACCAGGAGGGCATCACCATGGTGGGAGAGACCTGCACGATGCAGGGAAGGGCTGGAGAACCAGCCCTCGGCTCACTGGGACCTACCCGGCTCTGGACAGAGAGTTCTCAGCTTACAGCTGTGGCAGCCTGAGCACATCGTGTTTCATCATGGACATGGAGCAGCTCCTGGCATGGCCACTACTGAAGGCTCCTCATGCCAAGGGCTCCACACATGGCACATACAAGCTTCTACAGATGGCAAGTACAAAATCCCAGATATCAAAGGAGCGGAAAATCATCACGCAGCTCTGCTGTCACTGGTGGACAGAAATTAAGAGAGAAAAGCCACCCCTGCCTGTGCAGGCAGGGCACTCTGGCAGGAAGAAGAGGCAACCAGGAAGGCAGGTCCTGACCCATGGACCAAGCCCAAGAAGCAAAGTGCTATCTGACATACTTAGGAAAGAGAAATAACTGACTTGAGAGACTCTCCAGCAAAGCCTTGCCCTTTCTTTTGTGTTTAAGAGCTCCCTGCTGCCTAAGTCCTCCTCTCTCCACCTCCAGCTGCTGCTCGGAGGTGAAGATGGCTCTTTTAGCAGGGCTGTTGACAAGATGCCCAATTCCGCTGCGGTTCCCCTTCATCCAAGGAGGCAACAATGCTCTCCCACATCAGGAAAGGAAGTAAGACCCCAAAAGTACCTCTCTGGAAGCTGGAGCAGAACCCTGCTCCATCCATGTCTGCAGAATCAAGGTTTAAAAAAGGAGTGGTGCTTTGGAGCAAAAGCACTTCTTTTCTGCCAATTAAAATATATGGCAAATGACCCCATACAGGCAGACCGCACAATTTGGAGGAAGTTCTCTCAGAAATGGTAGAAACAGAGGCCACACAGAGAAATTTCTCACTATTTTCCCTCATCTGATTTGCTTTTAACGAGAAGTAAAGAGACGGAAATTATTCAGAGCTCAGGAGTGAACATCTATCTATATTAAACCGGCTGCCCCAAAGATAAAAGAGTTTCCTGCCCTGTGGTTATGAGTCATCTGGACTCAGTGAAATAGTCTTGATTTATCTAGAGCTAAACTTTGTGGTGGAGCAACTGATAGCCGAAAACAACACCCGCAGATGTTGCGCCCTCAAGGTACAACCAGCCAACACCAGCTCGCCGCAATGGTAAAGCCCCATCCTGCAGGGAGGTGGTGGGAGGAGGTCCCACCATCTCTGCCTTTCTAGTCTCAGTGCAGCTGAACTAAATTTATCTCAACCACAATCAGTTCTTGTTGCTAATTATTTACCTACGTCCTGCAAACACCGCAGCAGGGGACGGGTGCTTTGCCTGCCCCAGCAGTTCAGTTTTCTGGCCATGGGATATGTTTGTGACCACCAGGGAGGTGGTGTGGAGATCAGGTCTGCAATGCCATAAATCCCCATACCAGCAAATTCCATCACCCTCTCCATGGAAGAGGCTGAGGTTCTGCGAACGGATGCGTTAGGACTGGCCAGACCCATCTCATGAAACCAATGTAATGAAGATTTATTTTTTTTAAAGCACACGAGGATGGATGTGCATAAGACAACTTCATTTTATCCCTCCTTCTGTGATGAACACAGGCGAATCCACTGGGTAGTTTCTAACACTGTGGTTTTTGCATATTCTGGGTTTTAACGTTTCCAACACTGCAGATCTTGGCCTAGTAAAGACTGTTAATAATTGTTGTAATTATGTGATTTTAAGTGCATTTTGTTTAAGGGCGTAGCCTCTCCGAGCCTCCAGCAGAGAACCAGTCCATGTCAGACAGGGCTGCTCTGTCCCACCGGCAAAGCCCAGACCCCGGGCTGGCTGGAAGGAGCCCTGCCTGCCGCAAGCCCAGTGGGACCTGGACATCCTTCCCTGAGCACCCACGGGGATGGCCCACACCGGGCGCTCACTGCATGAGAAGTACAAACCCCAGGCGGACAGTGGGCTTCGTCCTCCCTGCCGCCATGTGCTCCCATCTCAGGGACAGAGGCTGGAGGTACCTGGACAGGCAGGCAAGGACCATCCTGCCCGCAGGTCACCATACGTGGCTGCTGGGGACCACAGCGGCCATTCCATGCCACTTCCCACCAGGGAGAGCCCGGGCTGTGAAAAGACTCACGTGCAAGCGATGCTGTCGCTGGTGGCAATGGCCTTCCAGCCAAAAACCACGGCTGCCTGGTCCCTGCCACCCCCAATGCCGGCCGTGGAAAGGATTAGCTCACGGATGCCTGCCCGCACTGGCAGCGAGAGGGCAGACTCCTGCCCGCAGCAGCAGACATCAGCTCAGTGCCACACTCCTGTCCTCAGGGTAAACGTGGGTGGCTGTCACTTTGGGAAGCTGCTCCCCACCGTCTGCAGCCTGATGCAGCAGAGAGAGAAGCTGCGGGGCTCTGGGTGTGAGAAAAAGGGAGCCCAAAGGACAGAGGATGAAAGGTGTTAATGCTTTGAAAGGGTGAAAAGGCTTGGGGCACGGAGGAGGAGAAGGACTGGGTCCTTGCAGAGGTCGTTGTAGCCTCATGGCGCTGTGGATGTCAGTGGTATGTTAGCACAAGCTGCCAGGGATGCTGTCCTGAACCACGGTCCAATTCGGTCTATGGGGTTATCCAAAAAATGAACACGCAAGGGACAGGAGAAGCCTAAAAGCCAGTTATCAGGGAGAGCCAACCCAACCCCACACTGGGAGCTTCCGTCAAGAGATCAGCTGGCAAGATCAACATACAGGCTGTTTCCAAAGAAATCTGAGCACGAGGGGTCTTTTCCTCATCTGAGCACACTTAGCCCAACCCCGCGACCAGGGCCACGCTCACCCTTGGTGCATGCAGGAAATCACACACATGGCCACAAACACTCGGGCACCAAATACTCCACGGCAGATACCACTCAAGCTCCTAACACACGAAAACTCTTGGCTCATGGGGACATGAACCAGAAGCCCAGTGTCCGGCATGAAGAGGAGCTGCTGATGCACTCGCATTTTCCACTCTTTCTGCCTGAGTATAAGCAATTTTTCAGGCCTGGGGAAACAGAGACTGGATCCAAAACAGAGCATGAGTAGGGGAGCTCTTCCAAAAGAGTGGGATTTCATAACCCACCAAAAGGCATACTCAAAGCTAGGACAAAACACTGTGCTTAGCATCCCTGCAAGGCAGCAGGACTCACGGGAGCAGCCTGCACACCAGTTACCCACCCTGAGGTGTGCAGATCTCAAAGGTATTTAAATATTGTACAGTGACCTGGCCATGCAAAGATGGAGCAAAACACTCCTGCTCCGCGGAAACATCTGCATGCCTGGAAAATGCACTTGCTTATTGAAACCTGGGTCCAGGGAAAGGCACCAAACCAGATCCAGGGCTTTGTTTGTTTGTTTCCTACAGATTTTCTCTTTTTTCCCCACTTGGCAAACCCACTGGGTTTTGTTTTGAATGGAGCTGAAACGAGCATGCCTCTTTTGTTTAGCAATAACAACTAACTTATATAGATCCTGCTCCTGCCAGTACATTTTTGTTTGAGCTCCAGAAGCCCAACGCTATTAGCCCAATGTTCGAAGGAGCTCAGCGTGGCTGCAAGGCCAGGAGATGCTGCACAGCACCCCGGTCAGTGCAGTCTCCTGAGCATCAGGCAGCAGTTTAGCAATGCTGGTATGGCTGCACGTTGTCTCTGCCATCTCCATACCAGGCACACTGTAGTGCACGTAGGTGCTTCTTGAGGAGCTCGTGACCCAAGGCAGCAGAGGGCAGACCCCGTGGCCACGCAGCCCACCGCATCATGGCACGATATTGGATTCAAAAGCTAGCTCTCGGCAGCTTGGTACCTGAATAAGCTGGAGGAGAAGAGCACATCCTGGGCGAGATCTGCACCTGCCAGTGTTCAGCGCCCCGCACCTCTGCAGAGGAAGAAGTGGAGGATCCCCCCCACGGGAGCAAGAGGGGCTCAGCATCACGCCTCGCCATCCAGGCTGTTCTCGAAATCAGGGTGCTTTTGCATCCCTTGGGAACGCTCATGCTGGGAGTGCAGCAGCTGTAGCGTGCAGTGAGGACCCCCTGGGACCAGCCCTCACTCGGCTGCTGGAGGGGCTGGGGCAGCAGGGAAGCGCACAGGCTGGACAGGCGATGTCCTACATCCTGGGGCTGGTTGGTGAGTCGGCAGTGTGCTCCCGAGGCACGTCCACGTCCTCCGGTGTAGCACAGCAGGGAAAAGCCTGCCAGGGTGGCTTGCCCCCACCACACCTCCCTCCTAAATCATAGGCTCTGAATTTGGGAGCGACGGAGACTTCAGGACTCCAAGAAAGGTTCGGAGCCAACCAAGTAGATCGCTTGCTGACAGTCTGCAGAGGCCTCCCATAAAACACCCCATTTCTGTAGGCCTAGCAGTATGTTTGGGGGAGGAAGGGAGCAGAGACACTCAAGCAAATTCTGCTGCAATATGATAACGCTACTGCTTTTTTCTTTTTTTTTTTTTTTTTTTTAATTAAGCATCCCAATCACAGTTTTTAAATGAGCCCAGAAGGAGCCTGTGGCTCAACCCCCATTAAAATATGACCAAAATCAGACTGTTAGTTCCTTGGTCCCCTGTGACACTCCGCCATCATGGTTGGGACTGCCATCATGTACACGCCATAGTCACAAAGAGGCACTGTCCTGTCCATGTCCACACACGTGTGTCCCTCCTGGGAAGCTCCAGACCTGCCTGCACATGCAGCATTGCCAGGACACCAGGACACTTCTCCTTGGTGACCATGCTAAGGACAGTGCGCAATGGCTGGCTCTCTAGGCAAGACAGACGATGCTGACAGTACCATCAGCCTGTGAGTGCCAGCCTTAAGCTGCTCTGAAGGGGGCACTGGCTGGCACAGCCTGGCTCTGGGCATCCCAAGCCATCCCTTGAGGGAGGGGAAACATAAAATGCCAGAGACCCACACGGGCTCCATCTGCAGACCTGGGTCAGGAAAGAGATGATAGAGGGGAAAAGCAATGTCCACATCAGACCCTCGGCTCTGCACCCCAGCCCAGCTCCGCTGGCTTCACTGTTTTCACGAGAATTTACCCCAGCAGAGTTCCTGGCCCGCCCTGCCTGGAGGCTCGCACCTAGAAAATCTGCTTTTCTACCAAAATTTCTGATGCTACCAAATTTCTGTGGGGATCAAGCTAAGTGGTATGTGCATTACAGACCGAGGGTGTCCCTGCCTGGAGGGCTGCTCAGGTTGCAGCATTCCCCTGTCACCGGCACCACTTGTCCCTGGGGCACTTCCCTGTGCCAAAAGCCCCCAGTCCCTCCCCACCAGCACGGGCACTGGGGATGGCAGAGCTGCCCTTGGGAGCTGTGCTCAGCCCTGGGCTCCCACCTCCCGGGCAGGGTAAACCCCGCTCCCTGTGCTCCCCACAATGCCAGCCTTTAATTGCTGCTTGACATTAAGTATCTGAGCAAGGAAGTCTTGGGTAAATGTTCTTGCTATGGGAACACACAGTGCTGAGTCTCTTTAATTACATTGTTTTTGTTTGGCTTTTTTTATTAGTTGTGCTGTGGCTTCCCCTCCCTGACAGGCCAGCGAAGCGCACGCTAAATATGGCCGGGTTTAAAGTCTGCCGTGAAACCCGAACCGCGGCACCAGACTGGCTGGACTCGGTGCAAGCCAGGGTTACGCGGGACACACATTCCAGCCGCTGCGGTCCTGCTCCGGCCCCGTGCTCCCCCCCCGTCCTGCTCAAACACCCACCATTGGAGCAGCTCAGAGCACAACCACCACGCTCCGAAACACCTATGCAACCTCTTCTTCCTCATCCCGCTAAATCCCGCTGGGAACACAGCCTTTACTCCACGGACCCCCAAGCTGGCCCATCTCCATCGTACCCATCGCTTCTACGCTGGTCCCCATCACACCCCGTCTCCATCATACCCATCGCTTCCACGCTGGTCCCCATCGCGACATGCCCTGCCCCACACCTGCTCAGCCCACCTCCGGGCTGCCCCTCAGGGCCAAAGAGCGCTCTTCCCACCGGCCGTGCCGCTTTCATCTTCCTCTGCCCCCCTTGTTATTTTAAAGGCATTCCAGAGGATGCTGTCAGGCTTGGATGTGGTTTGGTTGGGTTGTTTGTTTTCGTACTGGAGGTTTTATGATCGCACTGGGAACAAGCCCTAATTGAGCTGCAATTCGAATTGCAGTCCGTGGGTATTTGTTTCATTTTTGGAAGGGCTTAAACGGCAGCGCAGCTTAGGCTGGAGAACGCATTTGGTTTTAACTGGAACCTGATGGAGACAGGACTGAGCAGGACGGGCTGCCCCCAGCCATGACCAAAGCTCATGGGGAAGCCCTGCGCAGCCGCCCCGGTGCCAGGTACCCATGGCAGCAAGAGGCAGTGCTGGGTGTGACGGCAGCCCTGTGACCACCCGAAAACCCTGCTGCTGCCGGGCAGGAGGCAGACGGAGCCAGTCCTCTGGTGCCAAAAGCCAAGCGCGCAGCCCTGGGGCCTGGCTCGGTTGGGGCTTACAGATACCCTGCAAACCTCTATGTCCTGCAAACCTCTGTGCCTGGCAAACCCCTGCGTCCTGGAAACCCCTGAGTCCTGCAAACGTCTGAGCCCTGCAAGCCTCTGCGCCCTGCAGACAGACCCCTGTGCCCTGGAAACCCTTGCACCCTGCAAATCCCTGCACCCTGCAGACCCCTGCGCCCTGCAGACCCCTGCGCCCTGCAGACCCCTGCGCCCTGCAAATCCCTGCGCCCTGCAAACCCCTGCGCCCTGCAGACCCCTGCGCCCTGCAGACCCCTGCGCCCTGCAGACCCCTGCGCCCTGCAGACCCCTGCGCCCTGCAGACCCCTGCGCCCTGCAAACCCCTGCGTCCTGCAAACCCCTGCGTCCTGCAGACCTCTGCATGGCAGGGTCTGTGACCTTGTGCTCACCCAGCACCCCAGAGAGAGAGCTCAGCACGGCTGCCCAGGCTGCTTGGCCCTGGGGGCTGGCTGTGTCCTCCTTGCAGGAGTCAGGAGCTGCCTCCAGACCGGAGCTGCTCGCAGGGACCAGGCAGCAGAAACGGACAGGACCTAAAGGTCAGCACCCAAACTGCCCTTCACAGGATTTACGTCGGTGTCAACTTCTGCTGACCGTGCCCCGCGGCGACTGCCAGAACTAGCAGTTCAGCCCCAGCACCCAAAATGTGCCTGATGCTTCTGGCACCTGCAACCAGCTGGACCTTTGCAGGTAGGGAGAGGAGGACAGACAGATTTCTAAAGCACAGAGGGACTAGCCGAGCACCTGCTCTGCATTGCAATGGTGCTTCCTCCGGTCCTTCCAGGACCTCACAAGCCCGGATGCTGGAGCACGTCAACAGTGCTCTGGTAGACACCTCCGACCTGCTGGCACCATCCCGGCTAAATCAGACTTCCGCATATTAAAAGCGGATGAGCAGTGGGGACTCACTGCCCCTCTTTCAGAGAGAAATCCTATCCCAGCTTGGCCTGCCAGGAACGAGCACTGCTCTGTGCCACAGATGCATGTGTGCAAACTCTTCTCGGGGGTATCAAATGCAGAAGCTGAGTCATACGACGCCTGGTTTCAAAGATCACTGAAGGCAAAAGGAGGGAGAAAACAGTATCTCTGTGGGGTTGCAGGGCCCCAGCTTGGACCCAACCGGAGTAGAAGGTGGATGCCCAGTGTGGGGATGCTCAGCCGTGAGGCCGGGACCCAGCTGCCATGCTGGGAGGAGTGAGAAGGGATGTAACACTACACTCATCCAAGCTTGGTCCCGTCCCCTCACTCAGGCCCTGACACCCACTTCTTGGAAGGGAGCAGGGCAGGCTGCTGGCGAAGCTGCTGTGGCAACCCCAGCCTGCACAGGGCCAGCAGTTGCATCTGAGCACCGTCCGATGGGAGAAGGGGCCATGCGGGCTGGGATGGAGTTGCCCCAGCTCCTCTGAGGGCTGCCGCCATGTATCCACACTGCAAAATGCCCAGGACCCCTGGGAGCCAGGAAAAAGCACTAACTTGTCTACCCCCATGATGGCTCAAGCATGTGTGGGAGGGATGCTCTGCATTTCAGCATGGTCTCGCACCAGGGTAACATCCTGCACTGCCTCCTCCTTGGCCCTGCTTAGACTTACTGGGGCTTTCCCCGCTGATGCTGGCTCCTCTGCACCGCTGTGCCCTGATCCTGGGATGGTGGGGCTCCACAGCACCCATGCACCCAGACCCCCTGCTATGGTTCAAATGTTGGCTCAGCTCCTCGCTCTGCTGGAAGCAGGGCTCCTGGGAGCCACATCCCTGCTGCCTGGCCCTGGAGCTGCAGCTTGCCCGGGCATGGGGGCACAGCCACATGCCATGGGGGCTGAGACCTACAGACTCATCACAGCAGTGAAAGGCAACCAATTTGAACCCAGACTTGCCGGGATGACAAGCAAATCCTTTACCCTCCTGCGCCACCTGGTGCCACCAGGAAGAATATGCTAGTGAGATTTGACTTCCAACCGAAACCGCATCTTCTCCAAAACCATGAAATTGTAGAAAAGTGGCCCAAGAAGGACTTCTGGAGGTCATCTGAGCTCTCTCCTCCATACCTGTGGCTGGTCTCCATCCCCAGCCAACTACATCCCACCTGCACTTCACTGCCCTCCATGGGACCTCCCCAGCCCACCACCAGGATGTCCCTTCTGGTGGAAACCCACCTCCGGTCCATCATCCTACCCAAGCCATCCAGCTAGACAGGGACCAAGCTGCTCGAGCACGCCAAAGCTGCACGATGGAAACCAGCACCGCTGGCTGAAGACTTCCAGAGCTGCACCCAAAGGGGTTATAAAAGGCAGGCCACAGACATTGATCTCAGCGGGGAAGAGGAGACGACGGCCAAGACACAATGGAAGAACAGACAAACACACACACCCGGCTCCAGAGCTGCTGCCCAGCTGGTAAATGTTACTGGAGTCAGAAAACCCCTCTCTCGCTGGAAGGCAACCAGCAGGAGCCAGCCAGCAGCGCTGGGCATGCTGGCCGCTACCCACAGGGTGTCCCTGGCACCGCTACCAAGAACAGCCACCCCCCCGTTGGGGATCTCCTTGGACTGCCGGTGGCATGTTCCAGACTGGCTCCCCGTTTGGCACAGCTTCATGCCAGGATTTGCTCCTGGCTCGCTCCATGACCAGCTCCCTGCCCAGCACCCACTGGGGTCTTCTCTGACCAACCCCACCATGTAGCCCTGGTGTCATTCTCATAGTAGCACCACCCAGCGCAATGCCAGAGGAGCTGGTTCACTGCCACCTAACTACAAAACCACTCACGTCTGCCAGAGCTGACCTTCCCTCCATGCATCTCCAGTGGAGTCAGGGGCCAAAGGCTGCAGTCCAAGACGAGAAGCCAACTTTTTTTTGCCGTTTTGCTAGAAAACACCCCACAAGTGCTCAAGCACTCTTGTAATGGCACTAGCTGGGGAGACCCCACCACCAGCCAGGACTCCTTCCAGCTGAGGTTTGCCTGCTGCCTCCATCAGAGAGGAGCTCTCCCACCTCATATGTCACTTTATTCTCCCTCCAGCTGCAGAAAGCTTTGAGATACCATCAGGTGGAGAAAATCAAGCTGAGAATAACGGAGCCTGTGGAGGAATTGTCAGAGCCCCAAGGACAGCAAGTAGAAAAGATTTCCACCCTAATATAAAAGAGCAACATTAAAAACCATAATAATCACCAGGTCAGACCTCCCACCATCAGGACATGCTCATCCATCCATGCATCGATGTGACCAGTGCTGCTAAGCACACCCGTGGGAGAGTCAGGCATGCAAATGCCCTTTCCTGAGGTCTCGCAGGACGTGGGAGCACTGGGAAATGCTCTCTCCTCTCCTTGAGCGTCGCCGCTGCTTCTCCTGGTCTAGAGACATGACACTGCCCAAGCTGACCTGAGCTCTGTTCCTTGCTCTACCACTGTGGGTGAGAGGCAGGGGACGCCCACAGCCAGTGCCTCGGTTTCCACGCATGGGAAATGGAGATGAAAACAATGTCGTATTTTGTAAAGTGCTTTGAGACTTGCTTAATGAGGAGCACCAAACAACCGCTCAGGCTCCCTGCAGTCACCATTCCTGACCTGAACTTGCATGGGCAAGGGAGTGCCTCTAGAGATGGAACAGGAGGTGCTCGGTGCAGCTGGAGAGCAGTGGGTGCAGTGGCCAGAGTCTCTTTGCAGATGGGGAACTTCAGCAGCTAGCCTCTGAAGAGCTCTTCCAAGCATGCACAACCAGGCCTTCCAGAGGCTAACAATTTGACCAAATCTGTGTTGATTTCCACCAGGAATGCACCAACCCTGCCAAATTTCAAGTCTTTTTTCCAAAGTGTGGAGGCACCAGAAGTCCTCAAACAAAGAGACGGGAGAAAAAAAAAAAAAAATCTGGCAAAGCTACCATTTTTCCCCAACCTTCTGCTGAAACTTGGGAAGAAAAAAAAAAGCAGAGAGAAAGTTCAGCCTGAGGCAGAGCAAGCATGGAAAAATTCAGCCCAAATAGTTAAAGTCTGGCAAAGGTATAAGCAAACAAACTTCCGCTGGAAAGTGTTATACAGCCTTAACAACAGGCGTCTGCTGGCTCTGTCTACAATCAACGCATCGGGCGAGAGGTGCCCTCCTCGCCCCTCCATGGCAGCACACGAGGATGACTTCACTGCAGCACAGAAAAGCAAGGGTGGCAGGGGCCGAAGGCTGCAGGTGGCCCTGGAGATGGGAGGTAGCAGCATGGGGCGAGAGGAGACCACTCTGACCCCAGCACCTCAGAGATCTCTGAAAGCACTTGGGAGCTCCCTGTTCACATGGTTACACCGAGCAGGAGCTTCAAGCCAGACATAAAACAGCTTGGGCTCCTTCATCATCAAGAGGCTGGGGAACATCTCACAGAGCTGGTGGCCCCAACACATGGTGGGTGCTGCTGTCTTCTTTGTCCCCTTTGCCATCCCCTGAATGGCAAAAGCGGGGTTGGGGACACCCTGCTCATCCCACCATGCTCTTCATCCTGCTTCTCTGGGCTGTGTGCTGCAAGACAGCTCCCTCGGGACCAAGATGCCCACAGACCTGGAAAGCCCCTCCAGGTGCCCACTGCATCCTGGCACATGCTGGCCTGGGATGCCACACCTTGTCCCTCATGTTAGCACAGGCTGGCTCAGGCTGCAATCACACCTTCCGATTACTGTGCCAACAAGCCCTCAGCCCAGAGGGTTTCTCTTCCTCCGTTATCCCCGATTTTTCTGGTGACAGACCAAACGACGTGGTATGAACACAGATGTGGAAGCTAGCAAGTGTGACCTCCAGGTAAAGTGCAGGAGTGAGACAAGGCGGGGGGATTTAACTCTTACCTCTGTCACAGACCACCGGGGTGACCTCGAGCAGGTCACTAAAGCCCTGGTGCTGCAATGGGGTGCCTACCATCCCCCCTAGGACCAGTAGTTATGGCAGCATGGTCCCAGCGTAGCCCAGGGACAGCTCTATCTGTCCACTGGCGTTTCTACCTGGGGTGAAGAGCAGCTGCTCAGGCAGCAGATACCTCCTCCATGGCACAGCAGGAGGATGAGGTGAGCACGCCGGTGCATGAGGAAGGCAGCCTTGAGTCCCCGTGCAACACAGCATCCTGTTCCTGACCTGCCTGCATCGTCAGGAAAGAAAAGAGCCAAAGAAACTTGATGAGTTCATGTGAAGTTCACCCGAGTGGAGCTCTGCTCCATGAGCAAAACTGCTTTTCTGCTTGCCACGAGCCTTCCGGAGCTCGTGACTGGGACAGAGCAGGGCCAGGAGAATGCTGGGAGGATGGGACCTCTTGGCAGCATCAGCCTCCCACTTGCACAGAGAGCAGGCAAGCGCTCCACCGGCTTATCCACCTCCTCGCACGAGGAGCTCCAAGAACACGGCTCACAGCTGAGGTTCCCTCAGACACCCCCTTGGACAGCCAGCAAGACACCGGGCGTAGACAGGGAAAGCAGGAGCATTAGCTAAATGTCACGCCAGCTTATCTGTGTCCAGAAGCAGCCTCCTTGCTTCCCAGGATTTGGCCCGCTGCTTCGCAGGATTTCAGTGCACAGGGAAACCTGACACAGCTCTCCTAACCGCAAGCACCCGCCTGGCGCGGGGCATGGCAGGACTTGGCTCCGAGCTGCCCCCAAAGCGTGGCAGTGCTGGCAGCCCGGCTTGCAGCAGGGAGGATGGAGCAGGAGGTGGGCTGGCTGCCTGCGAGGGGCACGGGGCAGTGAGAAGGCACGCCATCAGCATCTTGGCAAGTATTAGACCTCAGATGACCTGCTTGCTCACCAGCAAACGCATGCCTTCACCCAATTTCACTTTCTGACGAGGTCCAGAGGCAGAGCAGTCCCTCCCAGCACCAGAAACCCAGCCAAGCCTCACGGGGCTGTCTCTGCCAAGGCTGTTCCCTGGCACAAGGTAGCAGGGACTGACCCCCTTGATGAGTCTCTCCTTCATCCTTCATCTCCTCGCATCTTCTGACATAGGCCAGGCTTGCAGAAAGGCTGAAGGCTCCATCGCACAGCAGGTGTGAGCACCCTCTGACTCCAGAGCCCGGTGACATTTAAACCCAAATGAATTTAAGATTATACCTGCTCGGATCTCCCCAGACCTAGAAAGAGTTGTCTGCCCACCTCCACTCCTGCCACTACCTCTGACTAGAATAACTGCCTCCTCTTCCCCAGTGAAGATGCTGATGAATGAGAACACCACTTGGGGGGAAAAAAAAGACTCAGTTTTTAGTAGCTGCTTCCCTGGGTAGAGGTAGTTCCAGCCACGCAGGACACTGCATGCAGCGCAGAAACCTTGACCTTGTCACTCTTTGCTGAGGTGGTAACATAAGCTAACAGCTCTAGATTGTGATCCCAAACTTGCAAAGCCTAACAGTAAAGTTCAACCTGCCAGCTCTGAGCTTGGAGCCAGTCCACAACTTGTCCCTGGGGCTGGGGGAACGGGTTTGCTGGCAGAAGACCCCGGTTACCAAGTGTCCTCATGCAACAGCCAGCTCCTTCATCAGTAGATCTCAAAGTGCCTAAGAAAAGAGGTCAGCATTGCGGTGCTCCTTTTAAAGACTGAGAAACCGAGGCACAAAGAGGGGCAGATCTTGCCCTCAGCTGTTCAGTGGGCCAGGAGAAGCCAGGTCCTCTATGCCCCAGGCCAGTGCTTCATCCCTGTTCCACAGCCCAGGCCACTCTCCTCTGTGATGGGTGAAGCTCAGAAACTTTGGTGAGTCAGTTTGGGTCCTGGCTACTTCGGCACTTAAACGTGGAGCCTGGGGGTGGAGAGGAGAAACAAGACTGCAGGAAGAGCTGAGTAACCATGCTGCCAGGCCTACCTGCAGTCCCTGCCATCTCACAGGCTGCAACAACCACAAGCGCGGAAACCTGTAGGGTTTGCATGAAGAACATCAACTCAACAAGCCACAGCATCCTGCCAAAGGTGATGATGACTCCTCTTGGGCCAGAGTCAATCCTGATAACGCCAAGAAGAGATGCTTCTTGGAGCTCTGCTTAGCTCAGCAGCTGCTCTGATAGCCATGCTTAACAAGTGCTACCACATACTGTCATGCTCATTTTCCAAAGCTCAGAAACAACAGCTTTTCACAGCAGACCATCAGCCAGGAGCCTGCCCTGACTTCAGGCCTCCCAGCTACTAACTGGTGAGCACTTACAAGCCCTGTTGGGACACTTCTTGGATGGAAACCAGACTCTGTCTGAAAAGACCTGGAGGGGGCTCAGGTGAACCTCCGCACCATGGGCAGAGTGAAGACCATGTGCGGTTTCTCATGATGACACTGGCAGCTGCTGCCAAGTGTCCAGTTCCACTTTGGACAAAGCAAAGCATGAACCTTGCCTTTTCCTGGCCCGGAAACTGGAACTCTTACCAGATCTGCACTATTTTGCACTTCCCACATGGAAAAACCTCCTCCACATTGCCCAACAGCTCTCCGTGGCTGAAGATCTTCATCCCTGTTAACAGTTCAAATAAAGGCAACAAAGGCAAAGTGGGACAGGGAGAGGAATGCCCCTGGGGAGTGAGCTACTGCAGGATGCACTGGGGTAGATGGGGGAATATTTCAATGTTGGGGAGAATAGGAGGAAATCTGGAAATGAGGAGCAGAGAAGAGCATAACTGCTTCTCCCTGACCTCCACTGGGCACGAGGCTCAGCAGATACAGCGTTCACTTGGGCTCGCAAACCTCCTCTGAAAAGCAAGCAAGCCAGCAGAAGAAAGGCGAGTAAGAGGGATGGGTATGAAGCAAAGCAATGGGGAAGAGTGAGTGTGCAGGCAGCAGGAAAGGCTCAAGCAACGGTGGAGAGAGATCCCAACACACCCAAGGACCTGGTCCTCGGTGTCCCAAGTGTCCTGGGCTGACTCCTACCTCCAGTTTGGCCTCCCTGCTGAATGCTGCCCATCCTGCCAGCATCCAAACCAGTAGGTCCAATATTGACCTGGCACTGAGAGATGCTCTCCAGGAAGATAAACAGGAGGTTCCTGAAGCTTTGGCAGGCAGAAGTGTCTCAGCCAGTAGGGAACTAATAGCAGTGAAAACCTGCACAACAGGGACTACCACTGTTTAAGGGACAAGGAAGGATTCAAAGTACTCTAATACCTGCCGGCTGTCAGGACTATCTGGAAATATTGATGCTTCTGCATCTCCTGACCCCAGTGTCCCCAGCAGCATCAGCAGCAAGACCAGTGATCCCTTCTGCTCCCAGGGCAAAAGCTGTCCCCAGGACCAGGGGAAGCGCAGCCTGGCAGCCCGGGGGCTGGGGCAGACTGCCTGCCTTGCTGGGGCTGCTCCAGACACACAACTCATCTGCACTGCCCTTCCCTGGGTGCAAATCGGCTCATGGAGAAGCCAGGTTCAAAGCTGGCAGGTCTGAAGACCTGACCACTAGTAGGAAACCAGGACTATTATTGAAATTCCCACTAAAAGAATTCTATTGAGATACTTTTTGTGTGCTAGCTAAGAGGACTGGGAGAGCTAAGACCCTCCAAATCCAGTGCACTGACACTATGGGAATACCAGCTGGTGTGGAGGAACCATGGGCACACCAGGAGGGGCTTGACTCACACTAAAATTCAGACATCCCTGAGGTTTCCTTTTCATACCAAGGATTGTGGCATCTCTGCACTTTCCCCCCAGCATAGCCATGGGGCATGGGCTGCCTGCTGTACAAATCAAGGCAACTGGCACCTTCTGGGCATGGACACATCCATGGAGAAGAACCAGTGGAGATCCTGCAGGATGAATAGCATCTTCCACACTCCTCAGCAGGGACCAAGGCATCTGTCCTGCTTTGCAGATCCAGGCCATGGGAAATGGCAGAGAGATGATGAGAATAAACCAAAACAAATCAAGCAAATGGGCTATTTGAGAGAAATCAAAGTGCACTGAGGATAATGGATATGCTGCACTGAGAAATAATCTTATTGGGGCTTGGAGGAATCAGCTACCAGCAGAGGGAAGCGGCCAGAACAACACATCGGCACAATATTTTAAATTTGTCTTTTAAATAAATGATATTTGCTTCCTGTGCTCTCAGTGAGGAAGGGATCTGGCTGAGGGCTCCAGTCCCAGACAGGGAGAACCTGAAAATCAGTCTTCTCTGAACATTCTCCTTCTGCCACTTTCCCAGAGGGGTCAATTTTTCCCGCTGAAGAGACACGAGAAACAAATGCAGATGGGACTGCTGGACCTGCTGGAGCCAGCGCCTGTGGCAGCAGGTCACGACACTGCACACAGAGAGGATCTGGCCCTTGGTTTTCTCCCAACCTCACCATAATCACAAGCTGAGCAGCCTCTCCCCAGACAAGGAGGAAACCTCCTCGAGGCTGATGGAGGCTTGTGGCATCAGGAGAAGAGGCACAAGCCTTGCACAGACCCTACAGAGTTGGATGGTCCCAAACTCCCCCCCGTGCTGCCCTCTTTCCCCACCTGTGCCCATGGGATGGGGTCCTCCCAGCTCCCTGCCGGCAGCACGGGGCAGCAGAAGCGGAGCTGCAAGGACTGTGACTCCTCTGCTGTTGCAAAGCCCTCTCCAGGCTAAGGACTGGCTGCAGCAGGCACATCCGTATCACTGTGAACAGCAGTTGCCCTTGAGCTTCTATCTGTTTGCAGATGACTCACAGGCAACGAGGATAAAAGGTGATTTTCCAGAAATAAATTATTCCTTTCAAATGCTTTCCTAAAGGCAAACCCAACTTTCAGGGAGATATTTTGAGGGCTTGCTCCTCCCCATCCCCATCAGCGAGTCCCTCATAGTCACTGGCGAATCTTTGTCCCACCAGCTCAGGGTGGGGGGGGGGAACTCCTGCTCCCCCCATACACCCAGAGGCACCAACCGTGGCCATCCCCAGGGTGCCGGGGATAAAGCCAAGCTCTTGAACCATATCACCCCAATGCGTAGTTCAACACCAGAAGCTCTGGGGCTCCCTAACTGGTGTCCAGCTTGCCCATGGAGAGGTGTCCTGGGAGGGCGGGGGGACAGCAGCACCAGGAGTAGGCAGCCAAGTCCCCGTCCTGCCCTGGTACAGGGGGGGTCTCCGCAGACAGAGCCATCCTCGTTAGCTGGGGCTGCAGTACCTCTTGACCACATTTATTGCCCGTAAACCAACTTTCTAGCGGTCCGCTGATGGCAACGTCCATCTATCACGCCGGGGGGAAGCTCAGGCTGCCCGGAGCCTTTGGGCAAGGGGCCCTGTTGTGGGCCGGCTCCCTGGGCAGCCGGGACACCCCAGCAGACCACAGCACGGCGTGGAAGTCCAGCTCCCAAACGGCTAATTCGGTAAGTCACAGATACCATGACTTCATAAGGCAGAGAGGCTCCACAGCTATTAGGGGAATTGGGAGTGGGGGGAGGAGGAGCTGAAATGGAGAAGGGATGGAGACGGGGAGGGTGGAGGGGGGAAGCTAAGACAAGCAGCAGAACAAAACATCCCATAAATCATGAGGAGCTGCTGAAATACCAGAACAAATGACCCCATAGCTTGGCCATTGTTCCCGAGCGAGGGCTTAAAGCGCTCCCAGTCGAGACAAAGCGCCTCGCGTTTCATTTCAACACCACGCCGGCCCGTCCAGGACCTGTGCTCGGCACAACCGAGCTGGGGTCGGCTGTGTTTCGCCCTGGATCGACGGCCGGGACTGGTGGGATGGGGGAGGAGAAGCTCTCGGCAAGGCTGGCTGCCCCACACCACAGCTGGTGCAGATGTAGTGCCCACCTCTCAGCCTGCCCAGAGCATCTCTTTGCTTCCAGATGCCCACACACCTCCCAGGCTCTGGCACTCTCTCCCTTCCCCTGAAAGGCTCAGGGCCTGGTTTTCCCTCTTATTTAACCTCCCTCAGGCTAAGAGCTTCCTTGGCTGGGAAGAGAAACGGCTCCAAGCCTCCTCTTGGACGTGCAGATTAAGTTAAGAGCAAGACAGCTCAAATAGGGCTGTAAAACCTGGAGGAGACCTGAGCCCTCTGCCTTTATGGTGCTGCTCCTCCCGCCTCCCAAAAAGTTGCTGACAATTCGCTTTGTGCTGGCTTCCCCTGGCAAACAGACAACTGTCAAGCAAAGAGTCCTGGGGAAAGTCCTACACGACCATAGACCACTGCGATGGAAACAGCACAAGGCTCTCGTCGAACTTTGCAGTAGCAGCCTTCCAGTGCACTGGCTCAGGAACAGTCAGACAAATCAGCCGGCAGCTCAGCACCTCCCACGGGCTCTGCAGCCCCATGGGACCACAGGACTCAGGTGCCAGAAGGCGAGGAGCCTGCCGACGGGGACAGGTCGTCCGTGCTGCCTGTCAACGTCAGCTGATAGCAGCTACGGAAGGAGGCTGAGCAGTGCCAGGCACCTCCATGGCACAGATTTCGTGTCCCAGCACAGCAACTTAGGGAGAATTTCCACACCACATGAGACCACTTAAACCCAAAGGGGAAATAGTGTTGTATTATAAAATTTTAAATAACTTCCATGAAAACACTTCCATTAAAAACCTTTTGCTTTATAACCAAACCTGAAACATGGGGCAGAGTCGCGTGTGCCACCTCTACCAGCCTGATGGTGCCAGCATGGTTCCCGTGCCCGGTGGCTGCAGCTCCTGCCCTTGTGGCACTGCGAGCCCGCGCAGAGGGATGCCTGCCAGCCGTAACACCCAGCCCTGGTGCTGGGACATCACAGGAAAACCACTCCACACCTTCCCATTCCGGCAGGCACAGTCTGCACTCGGAGCTGCTGGGCAAGCAGGTCTCTGCGCAGCCCCCTCTTCAGCAGAGGGGAAGCGAGGAGCCGAGATTCAGCAACGTGCCAGGGATCAGGCAGCAAAACAAGATGCAGGCAGGACTGAACCCGAGCCGGCTGGCTGCCTCTAACCACCAGACGACATGCTCCTGCCAGCGTTGCTTTAACAGCTCGTGGTGGGCAGCCAACGAGCAGAACCAAGATAAGGGGATGGGGGAAGCGAGGAATGCGCTGCATTTTTCCTAAGCCACCATGGGAATAGGCTATTCCAACCACAGATCACAGGGAGGCTGTCTGACATGAAAAACTCGAGGAGCCCAAATGGAAAAGGCAGCAAGCAGAAGTAAACAATGAAGAAGAAGAAAACAGAGAGGAAAATCAGGGTGGACAAGAGGTGAGTATGGGAAAAGGAGCGTGGCGGGGAAGGTGAGCAGAGGAACAAATGGAAGAGGGAAAACCAGACTGAGAGGTAGGAAAGGTAAGGATGGATGCCAGGAGGACAAACCTGCTGGGGCTGGAACTCCTGATGAGCACCAGAGCTGGAAGGATGTGAGAGGGGGACAGACGCTCCCAGGCTCTGCACGCACAAAAGTAAACCAGCAGATCGCAGCCCTTTTATTGGATTAGGACTCGCTTAAGAGGAAAGATAAATGTGGATCATTTCTCCGGTGACACGCACAAGAGGAGAGGAGGCTCTCTTTGCTTCGATTCACCCTAAGGGGAGAGAAAAGGGATTGCTGGCGTTTCGGGGTTGATGTAGGGACAGCGGGAGGTCTCCACAGGAGCTGCCAGCTTTCGACTTCTTCACTCCAACAGCAGAAGGTAGCGAGCTTCAAATAAAGAGTGCTTTTGTCTCGCATGCCTTTGTGTTATTTAGGCTTTGGAGCTAGATTAGTATCACAGACCAGCAGAAAGCAGAGCTTTAATAAATCAGACCCAAAATCCTTCCTTGCCTCAGTTGCCAGTTTTTGCCTCATTTGGAGCTTAAGCTGCCTCAGTGCCCTGTGAGCCACAGCATGCACCGTCCAGCAAAGAGGAGGAGAAAGGAATCAGCAAACCTAAATAAAACCGGACACAAGCAGCCCCCAGGTTTCTCCCCCAAGCTTGGGAAAGCCTCATACTACCCCACTCCCCCCGGTGCTTCTCTCCGGGCACCTCCTGGCAGCAAGAGAGCGGCTCGTGGGAGCAATGGGCTGAGGTGATATGGCACGTTCACAGGTCCTAACACTGCGGACTTTGTGGCACTGGCTTTAAAAAAAAAACCCTAAAAAAAGCCTAATAATGAAGTATTTATTTCAGTAAATAACATATGAATGAAAGAAGTGTTTTCTCAATACTTCACTTTTTCCCTGCCTTCTCTCCCTTCCCCCCAGCAATTTTTTTTTAATAAGTGGAACTAACGAGGCTTCGCTCACTGACAGCCGAGCTCGGGAGCAGGACCATGCTCCGCTCGCCCGGTGCAGCACATAAACACGTGCCGTGCGAATAAAGCCTGCCTTGTGCCCAGGGAGAAACCTGACCCGCGAGCGTGCCCCACCCGGCGAGCAGGGTAGATGTGCTCCGATGGACGCACGGACCATGGACCTGCGACGGGACCATCCCTGTGCTTTTGGGCTGGCAGCACGGGACATTCAGCACCTTATTTATTGTGGCAGCAAATAACTGCATCTCCTGGCCCAGAGAAATGCCAGCACCCAGCAACTGTCCCCACAGGGCTTCAGGGTGTCCCCAGGGCCACGGAGAAGGGCCAAGGGGAGGTGAAGGGATCTGTTGTCCTTATCCTACCTGGCCGGGCTCAGCACAGGGGACATAGTGTCAGGCAGACACTGTGACATTGTGCAGCTCCTTCTCTTCTACCTTGGCTCCATCCAGCCTTACCTGAGCACCTGAACAACTGGGAACACTGGAAAACTGGCTCAGCTTGCCCTGCGTGGGGATGAGAGGTAAGGATGCTTTCCACTATGGCAGAGCCACGAGGGGTTGGACTGATGGCATTTTGGTAGGAATTTCAGGCAGAAAACACAAATCCCTCCAGCAGACTGACACCCAGCTTTTCAAAGCAATGGGCACTGATGATGTTGTGTTTATAATCTCTACCTCCTCCTTGGCAACAGGTAACAGCAGGTTCAGGACCCCTTATTGCCTTCAAGTCTTGGGATTAAGATGGGCAGGATTCTCAGAAGCCGCTGATTTGGCAAAACACAGTCCCTTGCTTTTCCATCCCCCTCCTACCTGCATGGGATGAGCTGAACCCCCCCATCATACACAGCGTGGATGTTCACCCTCTGCAGAGAGGCAGGTAAAGCGATGCAGTGGTGACCTTGGGTTAAGCTTATAAATACATACAGATTTGATGCATGTAGATATTTGCTCTGGAAGCCAAATTAGGCATCTGTAGATTTGCAAGGCCATGAGTCATGCTTTCCATTGGTCACAGTGCCCAGCAGCCTTGCCTGCAGGCCAGGACCTCCCGTGCAAGGCATGGGGTGAGCAGGACCAGTGACACCCGTGACTCCAAAAGCCTTTCCCCTGTGGGCAGCATGACGGTTTGGAGCGACTAATGGAGGATGCTGATCCTGCTACGATGATCATGGATCCCTGAAGATGTACAGGGGATGCAGAGAAATGATGTTTCACACCAGGTGCCCCTTTGCAGAATGCAACTGCAGAAGAGGCT
The DNA here is from genome assembly GCF_964188355.1 of Buteo buteo. Taxonomy (NCBI): domain Eukaryota; kingdom Metazoa; phylum Chordata; class Aves; order Accipitriformes; family Accipitridae; genus Buteo; species Buteo buteo. The sequence goes on from NC_134199.1 coordinate 1,610,684, forward strand.
GCTGCTTGTGTGGGAAAAGCCTCCAAGTGCCTCCTCAAGGGCCATGCACGTGTGGATCAGGCACATGCACCGCTGGCATGCGTGAAAACCTGCCTGCAGCATGCCCGTCCTGCCAGGGAGGCAGCGCTCCATGCTTCGTACGCAGGTATCCCCGACGGCTCTTTGGAAATTGGGCTGTGTGCATGTAAATGCCAATGAAATTCCTGCACTGCAACAGCAGAGCTAGCACAGACCCTGGGTTGTCTGCTTAACCACGGCAACAGGGAGAGGATTAACAAGCGCATTGAGATGGTCGGGGAGCAGGCGGTGAGCAGCGTCCTTGCTCCACTGCTGCCTGCCCGGCTCCTCGTCACTGCAACGCCCCGGGGTCACCCCTCCTCTGGGCCCTGCTGCTGAGTGCCCGCAAGCCCCAGCACCCAAGTCCTAGCACCGCAGCCCACCTGAGCCTGGCTGCCAGGTCGGACGTCTGATCCAACTGAAGGTGTCTCCAGCCACAGATAAAACCAAGGACCGCAGGGCAGTTATCCTCCCCTTGGCCAGACCAGCCATGCCTATGGCCCTGCAGGAGCAGTGACATCAGGTCTTTCTCCTTCAGGCCTGACGCTTTCCAGCCTTGGATCTCCAACGCGATGGCACGTGGCAAACTGAAGGCAAAGATGAGTCCTCCTCACCAAGAGCTCATTTCCAAGCTGGCATACAAAAACCTCATAAAATAGCATCATCTACCGCTGCTGCGGAGTCGCTGCTGTACAAGGTGCTTTGCAAAATAATACAAGACAGATGGTTTCCCCCAGGAAAACACTACAGAGTGAATGAAAATGTATCACAAATATACCTTGACACTGCAGGGCTAAAACGGCATCCAGGGGCTTCAAAGAGACATTTAAAGGAAGAAAAGAGATTTACTGACTTCTCTTGCTCTTCATTACGAATAAAGAGAAACCCTGATTGTTTTTAATGACGTCTTTGCTTGTTTTCCTATTTGGTATATTACAAATTCACATATTTGTCTATTTGGAAGATTCATAGTAATTGCAGAACAGCTTTACTGATGACATCGTTTCAGCAAAGGGAAGAAAGTTGTGCAAGTGGAGAAGAAAGCAATCTGTCACCAAATAGCTTAAATTCTTTGTCTGGCCTCATTAATACCTAGTTAGCTTTGATGCCTAACTAACCTCACAGATAGAGGAAGCCTTTGAGGAGGACTCCACAACCTCACACTGAAGTGTTAGAACGTACAATAAATGCCAGAAAGATCTCCAAGAAAACGAAAACCAAAGTCGACATTCTTGCCATTTCTAAACATTTCTTTTTTTCCTTTTTTTTTTTTTTTTTAAGTTTTACCCTCCTTTATCCATCTAAGGAAGCAGAAAGCAATGCAATTTCCAGTTCTTTTAAATATCCTTAGCAGGTCACCTCTAACGCTGGGAGGGTTGACTGTGATCTGCTTCCAAGGCTGTTGCATCAGAGCTTAGAAACCCAGGATAAATTACTCCCTGCTTGAGCAGGGACTGCAGTTTGAGACCTGTGCTCAGCATGAGGGGCCCCGCAGGCACCGCAGCAGCAGCAGCAGCAAGGAAGGAAGGAGCATTGCATCCCTCTGGGGTGGGCAAACGGGGCTGCCCTGGAGGGTGGCTTGTGCTGTGGCAGCCCCATGCCCTCACACCACTCACCCTCTGTGTGGTGCCAGGGGGGAGCCCCTGTGGCTCCCGGTGCCCCCCTGCCCGCTGCGGCTGTCCCGCTGCGGCTCTTGGCTCTGGTTTATCCAACAGAGGTGTGTCGGGCAGCGAGGGGCTGTGGGATGCATCCTCCAGCAGCTCCTATAAGGAGCGTGGGGAGCAGAGAGAAGAAGAGAAGAGAGGAGAGGAGAGGAGAGAGGAGAGGAGAGGAGAGAGGAGAGAGGAGAGAGGAGAGAGGAGAGAGGAGAGAGGGGAGAGGGGAGAGGGGAGAGGGGAGAGGGGAGAGGGGAGAGGGGAGAGAGGAGAGAGGGGAGAGGGGAGAGGGGAGAGGGGAGAGGGGAGAGGAGAGAGGAGAGAGGAGAGGAGAGGAGAGAGGAGAGAGGAGAGAGGAGAGAGGAGAGAGGGGAGAGGAGAGAGGGGAGAGGAGAGAGGAGAGAGGAGAGGAGAGGAGAGAGGAGAGGAGAGGAGAGGAGAGAGGAGAGAGGAGAGAGGGGAGAGGGGAGAGGGGAGAGGGGAGAGAGGGGAGAGGGGAGAGGGGAGAGGGGAGAGGGGAGAGGAGAGAGGAGAGGGGAGAGGAGAGGAGAGAGGAGAGGAGAGGAGAGGAGAGAGGAGAGAGGAGAGAGGAGAGAGGAGAGGAGCAGCTGGCAGCTGGGGCTGCCAGAGGTCATGCAGTCCCATGCCCCTGAACAGCAGTCACGCATGTCCACATCCCACATGAGCCCCAAGAGACCCCCATGGCTCAGTTTGTGGGGTCTCCTTTAGCCCATCAAGGAAGGAGCCGCCCAGGGCTCCCTGCTGCTCCCTGCACTGGAGCGAGGGGGGATGTTTTGGCTTGATACCCTGGGGGAGCTTCTGCAGCAGATGGAGGGGTTTGAAGGGGTGTTGTCCCACGGGACATTAATTGGACAGGGACAGAGAGTGGCAGTGGTGGGGACAGGGGACAGGAGGGGGACTGGAGAGGCAGGAGCTCCTTTCCCCCAGCCCTGTCCTGCAGCTCTTACCATTCAATGCTCAGAGACCTGGGCCGGAAGGCAGACAGCTCGGCCGAGGCATACTCAGCTTTCCTTCTCTTCTCCTGCTTCTGCTTAACCGACAAGCGGTGGGCAAACCTAGAGAGGCTGCTTTCCGACCTGGGGAAGGGGAAAGGAAAGGTGTTAATGTCACTGAAGCACCCTGGCTCTCAGCGGCAAGTCCACGGCACAAAGCCGGGTGATGCTCGGAGCTGAAAGGAGGGGGCTCCTGGAGGGTCAGCGGCACCGGGACAGGGTGGGACCAGCCTCGGGGGGAAGAAGCGGAGCAGCAGCAGGTTTAGCATCGCTTCGCAAAGCCAGGACCAGCACGGGTCCATGGCGTGCTGTTAGCAAAACCGAAGCTGCGAGCCTGGCAGGCTGAGTTAGTGCCGGGTCCTGCTCCCCACTGCAGCAAAATCACCTCCCTAGGTTGTATGCTCCTGCCCAAAAGCCAGCTGGTGTTGGCCAGTGCTGGAGAAACGCTGGCTGCTTCTGCTTCTTGCAGTGCCTGCCTGAGAGGGGTCGGGCAGCCAGGGAAGCATTGGTGGAGACAATCAAAGCAGACCTCTGCCATGGCTGCGCACTCCTTCAGAGAAACCCCAGAGCCCCTGTGGCCTCCCAGTCAGGGCTCTCAAACACCAGGATGGCTTTCCTGATGAGGGCTGACATGGAAATCAGCCCACATCAGAGATGTTTCGGAGGAGGAAACAGAAACGTGTGTGAGCAAATGGGTTCAGCTGCAAGACTCATCTGTGGCGACAAAGCCCCTTCCCACCCAGTGGGATGCTCCAGCGTCACTCCCAGTCCCTGGGACCTGGGAGAAAAGCATCCCCAGGGTCCAGGGCCATGCTACACCCCCTCCTCCACCCCGGCTCTCTTCAGAAGAGAACCGCTGTCCTGAAGCACAACGGCACTGTCTCCAAGCCCAACGGCATGCAGAAAGCTGGCACTGAGATTTGCTTTGGAGGCACCTGCCCTGCAGAGACTCGCAGCCCTCTGCTTTCCTCTGCAGCACTCAGAGACCCCGGTGCCCACTGTGCCGAGGGCCAGCACCCCCAGCTTGCAGCCGAACACGGTGCCACGACCTGTCCCTGCTGCCAATTCACCAGGAGCAGAGGTGGGAGCAAGAGACGAGCAGCCTGGGGAGCTGGGGCCCCCCGACTTGGGCACATGGCCAGGCTGGTGGCACTGATGCTGCCTGCCAGCCCTGCCACGCACGCCGGCATGGCCACTGCTTCTCCTCCTCCTGACTGGCTTCAACCAAACAAAACACTTCCAAAGAAAGAAAGAAAAAAAGAAGGTATTTCTCAGAAACAAGAGCTCCCTGCCTTTCCTCACAATAATTAAGCCAACCACGACCAGCTAACAGTTTTTTTCCTGATACATTTTAAACCGACATCTTCAATTCATTAACTCCGGTTATTGATTTATTTTTCAGCTTATGAATTGCTGTTGCTGGGGACGGGGTGGAGACAGCTTTCTGGAGAAGGCTCTCGTCTCTCCAATCACCGCCGGGAAAGAGCCGCTCAGACCTTCCAGGGTCATTCTTTACATTCTTGAGAAGAAATATTACTTTGATGTAAAGGATGAGGTTTGCCTTAAAAGAAACCCAACAAGAAACCCAAACCCCAGCTTTCCCCCGCTCACAGCCGGAGGAAGAGGCATTCGAAGAGGAGTGATCCAGGCACCTTGTGAAAGCACATCGAGCAGAGCCCTGCACTAACACCATCCCCGCCACCTCGCCTCTCCTTTGATCTGGTGTCAAAGCTCGTCTGTAATGAGTAAGATCCCAATTTAGGGAGGCATGTGCACTGACCGCTGATGCTCTACAGCAGCCCCCGGTGTGATGTGGACCCCGGGGTGAGCAGGACTCTGGGCTGACCCAGGGATGGGGCTGGGTAGTGGGAATGGGTGCTGCTGGCATCCTATAGCACCTCCTCATTGGCCTTTGACTGGTCCCACTGCGGCTGTCCTAATGCTGCCCAGCTTTCCACCTCCCCAGGAGAGGCTCCTGCCACCCTGCAGGGGTGAGACGTCCATCCCCCAGCTATCAGGATGCTGGGGATTTGGATCGAATGAGATTTGGGGACTGCCTGAAGAACACTATCCTGTTTGCTATGTTCACCCCATCCCCACCATGCTCCTTGCACCATTACAGCCACCCCTCCCAAACTGGTACCCAGCAGGGATGGGGGGCTGGGAAATCCCAAACCACCTGTCATGGATGCAAGAAGGCAGCTCTCTTCCACGACAAACAAGTGCCTCCGTCGTGCCAGTACGTGCCTCTTGCAATCAACACCACCAGGACAATTAACACACCCAGAAGGTTTACCCAGATGCATCCACCTGCCCCAAGCAGGGAAGGAGCAGCCACTGGATAGAGCTGACAGCAGCCGCCAAGAAAAGCTGGCAGGGGGAAAACAGGGTGATGTGCTGACAGGGCTCGGAATGAAGGAGCGTTAGTCCCTGGGGGCAGAGTGCGCTGGTGGGGCTGGAGAAGCCACCTGGGTGCTTGGGGACATGTGGCCTTGCCGTGACTCCCCCCGCAACACAGCATCGCAGGGAAGGCACAGGGAGAAAGGCAATGCTCTCTGGCTCAGGGCAGGTGCTGCCTAGATCTACCTGACCCAGGGTGGACAAGCGAGGCCACACACGAGCCAGAAGGTGACCAAGAATCTTGAGATGTTGGGTGCTGCTTTCACCCTCCAGACCAACCTTCCAGCCTACCAGTCACCCAGCAGGTTCACCCACCACCTCCAACTGCTCACAGCACAGGTTAAAGGAGACAGCTGCGACTGCTCTGACGGGCCGGTACGTCCCCCTCGAGAGCTGTCAGCAACAAATGCAGCTCTCAGCAATGAACCAGCCTCCTCTCACCTCCACCAGACCCAAAAGCTCCAACAGAAGCATCACTAATTAGAAAGCCAGGAGCACGTTACAGTATCATCTGGCTATTTATACAGCGCTGCTTTACATAAACTGTACTGCAGAAGAGGGAATGAATCATACCTGCTCTGCCGTGGCTGCACGCAGGCAAACGCAGCCCGACGCTGGTAGTCTGCTCTGCCCCACTCCCCTTGCCCCACCGAGGCCCTGCTTGTGGGTCAGCTTCCCCGAGGTCCTCTTGCTGGGGCTGCTCTGGTCCCCGGGGTCGGGATGCTCCCAGGGTCAAGAAGCTCCGGCAGATGCACTGGGCATTGTGCCCAGGGTCTGTGTTCTGCGGGTGGCAGCGGCGGTGAGCCTCTAACGTGGAGAGGGAGATGCTGCTGGGACCGCACTTTTACTTCTCAAGTGCTTTCCAAACATTAATAGATGTCCCTGTCCCTTGAGAAAAATCAACTTTAGGGATCTTAAGGTAGAGGCAGGGAAACTGAGGCACAGAGAGGCTGTGCGACTAATGCAGGTTCCCTAAGGCTGTCAGCATCCTTCCTCTTGTACGCTGCACTGATGGACAAGATTTTCATGCCTTCTCCCATCAGTACCAGTAGGCTCAGCACCACAAGTGCTGGTCTGGGAAACAGGCAGCCCCAGGGAGCCAATGCCGCCTCAAGCCAGCTTCATCCCAGCTACGGGACGGGGACAAGGCCAGCACTGCTCACCCAGCCCTGCCTGCTGCATCGGAGTGCTCATGGTCCAGCCTGGGCAGGATTTGGGGTCACCTGCCCACCCCACCATAAGAAGCAGAATCTCTGCACCAGCTCAGCATCGGTGCTGCCGGGGCTCAGCAGACCCAGCCTGCTGCGCCGGCACCTGCCAAGGCTCCCCAGCAGTCTCCGCAAGCCGCCGAGGAGCCAAGGGGACACGCGGGGAAAACCATCAATTGAAACATCAACCACAGCGCTGGGAAGAATTGTCTCCTGACAACCAGAGAAGGTTGTTCAGCTACTGTGCTGTATCATAAATCACACCTCTATGACTCGCCATCTGTCAGCCAGATTACACATGTTCAGAGTCCCATGTCAGCATTTAAGTCAGAACACAGCATCTTTTCCCCAGAAATAATTATTGGCCCTGGAGACTCTTGCAGCAATACCCATCCTCAGCCCTTCCCTCCAAACCTCCCGGCAGAGCAGAGCTGGCAGTGCCGGGGAGGCAGGAAAGCCGCTGCCGGTGGGGCGCAGGGATGCAAAGCCCGCACGTGACATCTCCCCCATAAAACCACCGCTTCGTGCGCATGTGGGGGCGGCAGGACCCGGCGCGGCAAACACCCCCCTGGCATCAGCCAGAGCACCCAGCCCTCGCTGCAGGCGCCGAGCAGGCAGGGGCAGCCAGAAGCAGATCCTGCTGCTGAAGGGAGATGGGGACAGTGCTGTCCCCAGCCTGGTGTGTGCTGCTGGCCCCCCAGGGTGTTCAACCAGGATGAGCGGAGGATGCCCAGAGCAGCACTCGGACCCTCGCAACTGGTACAGCCCAGCCCGGCCAAGGGGGGAGACTCCGTCTCAGCACAGGGCACAGCTCCCACGCCAGCTGCGCTGCCCGAACGTGCCGTGTAACACCAGTCTGTCCCTTCACTAGGCACGTTTTCTGGGGGTTCTGACCCCAGCAGGGGAGACTGCCAAAGCCCCCGGCTCGCTGAGGCAGTGGGAACGCCGGCAGAGCAGAGACACGGCGGGCTGGCAACCCGGCCCCGTCCTGCCTGTGGCTCAGCCAGCTTGCTGAGCCATCACACGGTGCAGCATCCCAGCATAAAAATCTGCTCAGCTGCCCTTTCGGATGAGGACAAGGGTCTGAAGTGCCGCCCTCCACCCACTCACTGGCCAGGCAGGCGGATGAGCAATGACATTTCCCAAAGCTGACTTAGTACAGAAATACACAGGGACTCGATTCATCCCTCCGGCTTCACCAGCCGTGCACAGGCGCGAATCTGGCCGGGGGTTTACAATGCCTCACTGCCGCGTCCCCCACGCCATGCCACAACTGGAAAGCGATGACAAGCAAAATCCCCGTCCCCTCAGCTCTGTGGCCCTCCCTCTCCCCTGCGGTGGCCCTTGGAGGGACATCGCGGGCTGCCTCTGCAAAAAGCTGTGCATTTCAGCAATTTGCAGCCGTCAGAGTGAGAGTGTGCCCGCAGAAGCCCGGGTGCTTGTGCGGTGCCTCACCCAGCCACTGGCACTGCAAGATCTGGCCATGCCATGGCCAGAACTGCAGGGCAGACCGTGGTCCATGCAGGCAGAGCTGCACCGTGCCACGGGTGCAGGGACAACCAAGGTCAGGAGGCAGTGCCAGCGCGGGCACCAGCACAGGACCAGCAGCACCGCCAACACACCCAGCCAAAGCCCTCACCACCACACAGACACGAGCCATCCATCCCACAGAGACAGAGATACCTTAGCCCAGGCAGGAATAACTCCCACTTGTTGCACTCCCTAGCCCGAGACTCGGGAGCCAGCACGTGCTTGTACGTGGTTCTGAACTAACCCCGCTCCTGGCAGGCAGCTGCCAGCCTCTTGAATTAGCACAGGCAAGCGAAAGTCCTGGGACAAGGCGTGCAGTGGCTGCGGGCAGCCCAGGCACTTGGCAGCAGGCAAACGAGCAGCATTTTCAGCTGGCCCTCCCTTTGGGAACAGTCATTGCAAAACCAGCTTTTGAGTTGCGCTTATCCCTACGGGCACCCCGGCTGCAGCCTGGCCTTGGGAAGCCGGAGGCTGCCTCAGGGCAAGCGGGGCTGGGAGTGAGCACAGCTCTCTGCGCTCCCTGCAGCTGCGGGGTTTGGCTCCTGTGAGTATTTTATTTGCACAGGTGCAGTTAGAAGAAAATAGAGGAAAAAATAATCGAAGCTGGAAAGGTGCCTCCCAAGAAGGCAGCAGCCTTTCGGGAGACAGAGGCTTCGGAAAGGGAACGTGCATGACCGCACGGCCACGCACACGCAGCCAGCCTCCGGGCAAGCGTCAACCGCAAACGCCGCTCCGGCAAACCCTGCTCACCGGCCCGCTGCAGCGGCACGCTTCAGGCACAGTGCCCACTGACCACAGCTCCAGCCACGAGCGTGTCCCCAAAGCAGCAGCTGGGGACAGGACCCCTGTTGAGGTTGGCACAGCTGTGGTGTGCCGTGCCGTGCCGGGGAAAGGTGCCCGGGAGTCGCATGAGCAACGGTCACTCACCTGTACAGCCTCTGCTCCCTTCCCTCCAGGCTCTGCCGATCGCTCGCCACCGGAGGAGCAGCTCATCTGAGAGTGGGTCTTTGGGAGAGTCCCTGGCCCCTCGACACACACAGCCACAGGCACGCTCCCATCCCGGCCGGGATCCCCTGCTCCCACCCGTGCCGCCCAACCTCCTCATCCGCCACCTCCGCTTCCCTCACCCATCACCTCAGGTTTCTCGCTCGCTCTGTGCTTGGCTCTTTTTTTTCTTTTCTTTTTTTTTTTTTTTTTTTTTTTCCTCCCAATCTTGTTTCTATAGAAACGAGATTAGCAGAGGGGGAAATAAAACAGCCCCATGTGACTCAGATTCCGACACTGAAGAATCTCCCGGTCGTGCTCGCCGGGGCTTTACGTAACCACGAGTCTGTGCGGACTTGGCTGGGGGGACTGAGCTTGGGCGCGGGGAATGGGCTCGGATGGGGGGACCAGGCTTGGATGAGAGGGACTGGGCTCGGACAAGGGAGACCAGGCTTGGCAGCGGAGGGACCGCCAGGCAGAAGGCAGCAATGCCTTGGGCTCACCTCCGCTGGTTTTGGGCTTTCTGTGGCACTCCTGATGCAACAACGTGCCACCAAACCCCACTGGCATGCCCAGAGGATGTCGTGAGCCCCTGCCACCCTGCTTCGCTATCTGTTCCTATTGAGAAGGGGAGAAAGCAGAGGTAATGATGCTGAAAACTGCCCCAACTCCTACCAAAACTTCTGGGGTCCCCAGACGAGCTTCGGCGGAGGAAGCCCCAAGAGCCCCCCCCACGCTGCCAGGCTGTCCTGCCCTTGCCCCCACCACTCAGGAAAGTGGTTTTGGCCACCGATCTCTAATCTCCATGGGCTCATGGGTGACAACACAGGGAATCTGGTGAGCTGCAGACAGCCACATACTCCACTCTCCTCATGTTCCTCCTCCTCAATCTCCTAAATCCATGAGCCATGTCCAGGGTTGGGGCACACAAGCCACAGACTGAGCTCTTCCACCACTGTTTTGGGTCATCAGGTGGCAGGCACAGGACACTGCCCACAGGGACTTCCCAAGTCCAAATGGATGCTGCACATCTTAGCTCCAGGCGAGCGGTGGGTGGGAAGCGCTGGGGACCCCCTGACCGAAGCCTGCCCTCAATGTGATCCCTCAGCTGAAGGACACACGCTGACTGCACGTGGCCATTGCCGCCTGCCAAAGTTGCTCACCCACGGCTTCTGTTGATGAATTCCTATGCCTGTACGGGACACTGCCCTTCTGCCGCACCTCTGGGGGCTCACCCCCCACTCCTCAGATGCTGCCCAGGGCTTGAAACGGGAAGCTTGGGTAATCTCCTGCCAGAAAACAACAGTTCAACCCAAACAGCAGTGAGGTGCCTTCCCCAAGGCGGCGGCACAGGAGCTCGGGCTGGCCTTGCACTCCCTGCAGCAGGGCAGCAGAGAGCATCTCCGGAGGTTTGGTTCCTCACCCGAAAGGCAGGGCATTGGCTCTGCGTACAGAGAGGAACTCATCGACAATTTCTCCAAGTCCCTGGGTTTCCTTCGGAAGTTCAGTGTCCCACTTCCCCGGCTGACTCAACTGTGACTAGTTTGTGAGATCTGATGCCATTACAGCCCAAGGTCTGCCTGCAAGCTATTACATTAGGAAATCTCTCCCCCCCGAGCATGGTGGCGTTGAACGGCACACCAGTGGAACAGGCGCTTGTTAACCCCCGTGACGAGCTCCGGACAGATTAGACAGTGTGACACAGCAGCTGCGGGCAGCTACAGTTTGAGCAAGTAATGAATTCAGGCGTATCCACCCAACCAAACTTTTCCATGTGTTATCACACTGGGCTTGTGAGCTGTGTGATGCGCTGAGGTTGGGTGACGCTGCAGAAAAGAAGCCAAAGGTTTTTGTTTGCACTGCTGAGGGGATGAGCTCTGCGAGTGCGCTGGCTTACCCACCTGCCGAGGATGAGTCTCCACAAGCTAAACCAGCCAGTCTGTAGGGACTGAGCAAAGCTGGTGATGCCTGTTTTGACCCAGTGAGGGGCTGGCTCCAAGGGGAGGACAGCTGGCCAGCATGCTGAGGCTTCCCGAGGCCAGAGAGAGGGACAGTGGGGATGCTGCAGATGGGGAAAGAACAACGGGAGTTGCATGAGGCGGTAAAGAAAGAAGCTAGAGGTCTCAACAAGAGGGAACAAGGAGAGATGTCTGACAGCCCTGGGACACGATGCTGCAGCTCTAGACAAGTTTATCATGAGACCCTGAATGGTTCAAGAACCTGAGCCATTCCTCCTCGTGCCACAGCACTCATCAATGCAAGCCGCCTCTTGGTTGACGAGTACCCTAAAGCCGTAAAGGAGAGATGGCTCAGAGCTGCAAAACCCCAATAATCACAACCCAGGGCAGCCCTGTGTCACTGGCAGCACATGGCCGGTCAGCTGTGGTGACCGCGGGCTCGGGGAAGGGACTTTGTGGCAGCAAACCTCTTGGTGGTCGCCGACGTTTGCCACGTATTGGGGACCACAAGCAATGCTTAAAAGATTGTCAATGAGTGCTGCTTTGCCAGACCTGGCTCTTCACAAGCCTGGCAGATGCAGGCACTGATGTTGGGCTGGCTTCCCTGGAAAGGACCAAGTCGGACTCTGCAGGACCTGGCTCTGCAGGAAGGAGCTGGGCAGAGCAGATGGGATCCTCTATTTAAAGTATGATAACGGGGTCACAAAAAACTTCCACCAGCAAAACCCACTTTGATACATACAGCTAATTATAGTTGGCATTATCAGGCTGCATTACAATTAGCAAGTTGATGGCTAGTCTCTATTTCTGATCTGCAACACAAGGCGGGTAGGTATACCCAAGGATGAAAGGAGAAGGAAAGCAAGGGGAGAAGGACAGAGATACCTCACGGGTGCATTTAAATAAGCAGCGCAGCTGTTTCCAAGCACTGTGGAAAAGCAGGTTTTATTTGGAAGGTATTTATAAAGAAGGCCAAGGAAAGAAACACAACACATCCCTTCAGCGCACCCTCCGTCAGCAATGTGGGCAGCCTCGTGACCCTGCTGCCCACTCGCTCCCACTCTGACAGCAAGGTCTGCCAGCACCCTTCAGGTGTGCTCCAAGGTCCCACCGGACCTCCTGGGTCCTGCGCCTCCAAGCAGAACCCCGGCTGACTTTTCTGAGCTATCTAGAGGCCAGATTAAAGCAGCACCCAGGAAGAAACCCAACCTCACGTCCTACTTGCATTTTCCAAAGCCTACCCCTGTTGGCCTGTCCAGTATTCAGTACCAAGCCAGCTGCTTCACGACAGTGGAGGCAAACGAAAGCAGCAACAACCCCTGGAAATGGATGGCATTTTCTGAACTTTTTTCTTGTTTTCTTTGAAAACCGGAGTTTTGTCAAACTTACAGCATTTGCTGCAAAGAATTTGATGCTAATCCAAGCAGAAGAACCATCTGACGAGTCCCAAATTAAAATGTTCCTTTGTTTTGGCTTTCAAACGTTGTATTTTAATACCAATGTACACTCTGAACGGAAGGTAAATTTGCATGTCCTTCCCCTAAAAATTCTCTGCCAAAACAATGATTTTATTCATTTGCATTTTGACAATAACAACTGTTCCCTCTCTGACCAACAGCTGTCCGTGCAGGAACAGAGATGCCGGGCACGTGTGCCCACAGCCTGGTGAGTCATGCTGCGCTCTGCAGCCCCCCGGCATGTCTGTGCCACCAGTGGGGATGGGACCTGCACCGGCATCATCTCCCTTCCTGGGCATCATTGTCACCCATGGGCACACACAATCCTGTTGTGAACCCATCCCCACATGGGTACAAGCCAGGAAGCATCCCATGGGTGAACACAGCAAGGAGGCAGTGGGACGTGCTGCCGAGAGACCCCGTTCCCAGCGATATGAATGTGGCCCATGAACGGGGCTGCGGGACTTCGGAAGAGGTGGGATCCTGAAGACACCATAAGACGATCTGGAAGTTTCCTCTCTCTCCAGACTCTAAGCAATATTTAGGCTGAGATCTCCACACCTACCACCTTGTCACATTAGGATCCCGTTATCTCCATTTGGTGCCGTAAAACAGCTTAAAAGAAGATGTAAGCAAAGATGTTTTTCTGACTCCCTACCATAAACCATATCATTGACAAGCACCATTTCATGAATGGCATGCACCAATATGCTTCACCCTCAAAATTAGCTTTATCTACTTTAAAAACAGAAGTCCAACCATCTACAGACAATAAGATCTACAAAATAAAATGGGCAAAACCTCCTTTCCTCGGGCAAAATCCCCATCACTTTGCTTATTTTTAAGGATTCTACCCTTTCCCTTTACTATTGTTTTTAATGAAGACGCCACTCCTTCCTGAGCAGCAGGACAGAGAGCTTGAGCTCTTCCAACCGTGCTGCATGAGCATGCTTGAGCGTACATCTGCCAGGGCAGAGAAACGTGCAGACTTGCTCCCTTCTTGCCAGGGGACAGGAGAGCTCTGCATACAGCCCTCATAGCTAGTTTTCAGAATTTCCCCCTAGCAATTAAAGCTTTTATTCTAATTACAAAGATACCGGGTAAAATAAAGAAAGAAAGAGAAAAGGACAAAACCCAACAGATCCCTTTCCTCGCATGCAATCAGTATGGATGGGTGAGGAGGTCCCTGGAGGGGCTCAGCCCTCCCAGGACCTTCATCTTCTTCCACCCGCTCCGGCCGCCGCTCAAGGCTGAGCCCACACACTGTGAGGCACCACCATGCCGTCACGGCATCCCTGCCGTCCCTGCCATGCCGTCCGGATCTGCCCCAGCAGCTGTGACTTCAGCCTGATCCCCCTTTGCAGGGGACAAGCCGCCCTGGGGGGGGATGTGCCGTTGTTTAGTCTGAGCGCTGCACTCACGCTGGAGCCGGCTCTTGTTTTAAATGGCCCCGCGTCCGATGCTGCGTGCAGCAATGGAAAAGCTTGTTATTCTGGGCTGCCAGTCGGCCAGGCTTTTCCAAGTCAAGGAGAGGAGTGATGTGGTTAACGCGAGCCGGCCACAGAGCCTCGATGGTTTTCCTTTCTGGGCTGGCACCCGCCTCCTCCAGCGGACCACACCGCCTGCCACCATCGCTCGCTGTCGGGACTGGCAGGCAGGTGCCAGGAGCCGCACGTGCACTCAGGCGTGCTCGTGCACATGGGTGTGCTTGTGCATGCAGGTGTGCTTGCACGCGAGGCTGCAGAGAAGGATGGGAGAGGGGAGGCAGGGAATGAGCCCAGACCCCAGAGGCATCAGGATGCTTGCCCAGAAACGGACCCCCAGCAGCATCCCGCTGGCCTGGCTGCTCAGAGACAGCGCAGAGCAGGGCCAGGATGTGTCCCGTGGGGACACACGCAGCCCAACCCGTGTGTGTGCTGCCTCCTGCAAGAGCTGGGTGGTTCGTGGTGCTGTTGGCCCCCAAAGAGTACCCAGCACCTCCGTGTTTCATTCACAAAGCTCCTCAAACTGGAGAGAATACATACTATTCCAGAAATTACAATACATACTAAAACCCAAGAAGAAATACATACTAAAACCCAACCCATGGAGGGTCCTGGGCTTTTTTTTTTTAACCAACCAAAGGGAAAAAGGAGGAAGGCAAAATACCACGAGTCTGACTATAAGATGTAACACTAGTGTTCACCAGCACCAAATGAGAACTCATTAAAGTACTTTTATGGTCAGAAGAGCAATGCCATAAAATGCCACCAAGTTACACACACCCCTATTCTGCCCTCTGCATCTCCCCTCCTACAGAAAGTAAGTGGTTATTAGGGGTAGCCGGGTCCAGACCACGGACCCCAATCTGCTCCCAGCACACTCCTCCCCATCCCAGGATGGGCAGCAGAAGATGCGGAGCTGTGGGGGCACCCGAGGGACTTGTGCGCAGCATTCACCATCCCCTGATGTTTCACCTGGCCCAGACGCAGATCTGTGCTGGGAGCTGGGAGCTGGGGACCCACTAGGTCACAGTTACCACCACATCTCTCCATGCTAAAGGAAAATTTCCCTCTGGTTTTCCCTTAGGTCTTGTGAGCATGTCAGGACTTAAAACCCAGCCTGCTGGGCTCTCTTGCACTTGTGCATGAATCTGCATCTTTTTCTCTTCCCTGCGTCCCCAGTTCTTCCCAGTTCAGTGAAAACCCCTCCTCACCCTGCCCGAGGTACTTGCCTGTTAGCATCTCCCCTGCTTTGCCCAGCAGTGTGCATGGGGACGCAGGACACTGCCTAACAGCCCTTGAAATAATGGGGACAAGAAAAATGGGAAACGCATCGCTACAGGCAAACCATAGCTCGTCCAAACTTCCTCCCAGTCCAAAAGTCCCCTTGAAAAGGCATGATGGGGATTTACAAAGGTCCCTCTTGCAAGAAGGGGAAAAATGCAGGAGAGAAAAGCCCTTGGCGTGCTTCCCTTGCGGCTGCCTCCAGTCACCACGTCTGCCCCACGGCGGGGAAGCGCCATGGAGGTTTGAGGGACTTGAAGGGATTTGCGACGCAATAAAAACATTCCTGCCTGCAAAGCATGAAACCCCAAAAGTTTATGGGAAACCACTGTCTTCGGGATGTCTGCATATCTTCAGGCATCCTGGGAGCTGTAGTTCAAAGAAACCAAGAAAAAGCAAGCGGCCGATAATGATGGTTTCTGGATGGAGGTTGTGTGACTATTGGCTCCCACATGAAAGCCTGAATTTCTGGGATGCTGAGCCTGTTTCTGCAGCCAAGTGAGAGGAGAGCTGCTCGGCGCCTGGGGCATGAGGGACTCCAGCAATGAGGCGAGGGAGAGCGAGAGGCACTTGCTGCCCTCGGGGAAGAGCAAATGGCCTCGGCTCCGACACTAGCAACCCAAAAGTCAAGCATCGAAGATTGGGAGGAGGGATTTGCTGCAGCAGGAGCCAAGCGGGATGGACCAAAGCCATTTCCAGGGCCGGGAACCTTGCTGTGATCTGTCAGAGATGTGGTCCCTGTGGGGGGCATGTCTCCAGCCAGCATCTGGCTGAGGACCAGCTGCATGGGGAACGACAGCGAGGGACTGAGCAGGGGGATGGGGTCCTCCTCCAGGCCAGGCTGCGAGAGGGCCCAGCACAGTGGCTTTCCTCTGGTACTATGAAAATCAAAGGACACCAGTCTAGGCTGCATGGCCTCACCTATGAGCTAAAGACTCTGTGCCTCAGTTTCCCCATTAACTCTTACTATCCACCTATCCCCAAGGGCTGCAGGGACTGGCCTTTGCTATTTGAACACCCACGGGGAGCTGAGCTCCTCAGAAGCCAGCTGTCTACACCACACCATGCCCAGCATCAGTAAATCACCATCAGGTCCATTTCCTCAGACCCCACAAAGGATGGCATGAAAGGCGTTTTATTCCGACACAGGAGCCTCTTCATGCAAGAAAGCCACCTGCTAGCAGGAGAACCAGTGGCACTCGACATCCTCCAGATGAGGCACTGCCCATCAGCAGAGCTCCCACATCCAAAATGCCCTTCATGCATGATTGCACTGAGGGCAGTGGTGAGGGGACAGAGATGTGAGAGGGTTGCATCTCATCCTGGACTGAGCCTGGAGTGACACAGGAGATGAGACACTTTCATTTCCAACCAAGGAATCCTGCAGCAAAGACCACAACCACTGGGCAAAGCCAACACTAGAGACGTGAGCCATGGCGGGTGACCTTCTTGCTATCTGCCCTTCATCATGGGCTTGAGTTTCACACGTCAGACTGTGAGACTGCTCCATGGTTGTGCAAGGCCCTCTCTGCCATTGGACAACATCTGCCCACCAGCGCAAGCGTGAGAAACCCATGATGTAAGACTTTGCACCAGCTGACCTAAAACCCCAGTGTGGTGTGTTCTGCAGTGCTGGCTGCTGGGAGCCTGAAGTCTTCAGAAGTGGTTTCAGACACTTAGAAAGCAAACAGCCAGCAATGAAAGATAAGCCATGGGAGGGTTTGTCCTTGGAGAAAACCTGTAACCCTGAAGAATTAAGAAGTGGATTTTTCATGCCAGCAATAGCATGTCTCATCTTCTCCCTCCATCCTCCAGCACAGAATACATTGCAGGTTGTTGCTGAAAACACATCTTGGTGCATGGCAAACGCTGCCTGTGGGGTGAGGATGCCACGGGAGGCAGGTCCCCCAGGACACTTCACACCTCGCTGCAACTCCATCCAGGCCATCACAGAGCGACTGCTTTCCAACTTCTCAGAGCAAACCGCCTTTTGATGCAACCAGCCAGCAGGTCCACAGGGCGCTGCAGCCATGAGTTGAATTTCAGGAGGCTCTGCAGAAAGATGTCTCTGTTTTGCAGAGCTGGGCCCTCTGCTCTGGAGGGGAACAGTGGCTGGAGATGTTTCTGGGCCAGCTGTGCTTTTCACATACGGTGGAAAAGATACCCTGAAATGGTCAAGGCCACAACAAGTAAGGTGGGAGACCTTGTCTCCAAGATTTAGGGCATCATGCTGGTGCCTCTTGCTTCCTTTTCCTTGACTGCCAAACGTACACAGTGATCCTGATCTCCCCTGGAACTAAATCCCAGATTTACTGAAGCCACCCAATGGACACAGCCTTTTCAATGCTCCAAGGTGTCCCAGCCCTGCTTGGTACGTACTCCTTCTCCACAGAGAAGGGTCCCACCAGGCCGGTGGCCTCCTGACTCTCCCCAAACCAGCAGCAGGCTCCCTACCTCCAGTAAACAGCCACGGGTCCTTGGGACAGGACTGTGCCGCCAACGCCCACGGGTTCAGCATCTGAGATGCAACGCCAGCACTTGCTCCACACCCCCCAGGCAGAAAGTTTGGAGAATGGTCTTGCAATGGTTGTCCCTGCTTGCTTCAAACCTCACTCTGGTGTCCTCGGTCTGTTCCTCAGCACGGATAAAACCCAACTGAGGAAGATGGTGGGGGCTTTAGGAGCAGAGCAGATGCTCAGAAACCATAGGCACCTCCCATCCAACCCCAGCCAAAACATGGCTCCCCAGCACATGCCTCCAACACCTGCAGTGCATGCAACAGCTCAGCCTTTGCTGTACAACCTCTTGCATCTTAGGTCTTCTCCTGCCACTCAACCCTGGTACAAGGGTTTTCATTGCATCGTGAGCCCCAGCAATGGGTATCTCCAAAGCAGAGCCTCATGGAGGAAAGGGAGGAGCAGGAGGCTGCTGTTATAGCCTATTTCTGAAAGGAAAAACAACCATCTGGGTGCAGAGCATCTCTTAGCAGCTTGGAGGAACACACGCACACTGCCACATTTTGATACAGGTTGGCTCAATACTCCCCAGACATATAATGTGGGCCTTCTGCAGTCATTTCACCAAGTCCTCTCTTTGAATTAACGCCACGTTTCAGATCAGATTGAAAATGCTGACGTCTGTCTATTATACCAGGAGTCGTTCCCAAAGCTACTGTCTCTTTTTCCAAACGAGCCAAACCAGCAAAGGGTTATTAACCGGGGAGAAAATGAGGACAGGGAGGGAACGTGCTGTTCTTTGATAGGAACTGTGCTAATGAACATTATAAAAATAAAGATCAGAAAAGCCTCACTGACAACTTGAACCCCAGAAAAGATGCAGTCAGACCCCAAAGCAAAACAGCTGACAGAAGAGAGAGGGAAGTCCACCGTGGCCCCAGCACCTCACAGCACCTGGGACCACATTCAAAACCTCTCACCTCCAGCACCAGCTCACTCGATTGAAGCCGAGGCTGACACGAGGCTCACCGCAGAGGTACCCCGAGCCCCTCTGCTAATCCTGGACATGATGTCAGCCAGCCATAACCTGATGCACCGTTAGGTGATGGCTGATTGATGGTTTTGTGAAACACAAGCCACCAAGAGCAGCACTGCAGGCACTGGTCCCTGTCTTCTCCTTCAGCATGTCCCACCACCCACTCCTTGGGGACGTGTGGCCGCGGTGCCTGCTCTCCTTACTCCTCCTCGCACCCGGTTAATCCATGGAGAGGAAGAGAAGCGGCCACACCATGATGCTCAGGCTTTGCTGCTGCAAGGGGATCTAAGTCTTGTGGCCTTGCCAGTGGCTTTCAGGTTTGCTTGATTTGTTGGCTTTGGTTCCCTCAGCTGCTGAAGGGACTCTGCTTTTACAGGACCAGGTCCAACAAAACACTTAAGCATGTGCTCATCTCCCAGGCTAAGAGCGGCCCGTGGAGATCAATGCTTCAGAAAAATGCACTTTCCTGGATCAGGGCCACTGTGATGGAGCTACCACCACCAAAGCCATACCTGAACGGGACCTCCCAGTGCTGTCTCTCCCCAGGAAAAACAGCAAGCCTATACTGAATATCAACCTATATTTTAGGTGTTTAAAAATAAGCAAACTTACCCTCCTCTACAAAATAACAGAAATCCTGGAAAAAACAGAGCACAAACTGTACCTTCACACATCCCCCACCGAGCGCCAACCCAGGGTGAGAAGAAGGAGGCTAAGTCCAAAGAAAGTCACATTTTCTAACGAAAACGTTAGCACAGCCCTGGAGCTGGTGGTGACAGGTAAACTCGCTGCAGGGAGCCCCTGGGCTCCCAGCGCTGTGCCGGGCTCGGTGGGAGACGGGGGGCTGGACCCCGGCGGGACAGATGCTCTAAATTAGGAATGAAAACATTCTCCCCCTGCTCGGCAGAAGGGTATGCTCAAAGTGAGCCCTTGTCTGGGACAGCCAGCGGGCGAAGTGAGGCGACGACGACAGCTCTGCCGGAGTCCAAAATATACTCGCAACTTGTTTTGAATTACTTGATGCAGGGTTTTAAAAAAAACGCTTAAAAATTTCCATCCAACCTGGCTGCGGAGCTGCAGGAGGACCCTGCGTTTTGTTTCCATGCAGCCAGGACAGTGATGCTGATCTGAATTTTTTCCCCTGTGTGGTGAAAAGAAAGAAATCTCGGGGAGGGCAGTGCTGAGAAGAACAAGGGGGACAATAGCCACCCGGCATGCTTTGACAGTAATTTTGAGTGATAACCACAAGGCATCCACACCAGTGGCTGTAGGTGGGAGTGATGCTCCGTCCCAGCATCCCAGTCTCCGCAGGGGTGGCTGCCCCAGGGTGCCCAGACCCCACAGCCCCATCAACCTTAGATAAACCCACAAAGGTAATTTGCTCTGCAAGCACTGCAGTGCAGTCCCCACCGGTATTGAAAGCTCCTGCTCGTGGCTTAAATCAACGTGGCTACATTACAAACAAACCTGTAGGAGGGAGAGGGAAAGAAAGAATCCCTCGAGGAATCTGCAAGGCACTGGAGGAGCTAAAAATAAATACTGACAACAAGTCAATCTAGAAACAGAACACTAAAACCCCTAATAATAGAGGGTTGCCAGCCGGAGGAGGGAGATGCCTGGCACCCCACGCTCCAGCTCTGCCCGCTGAGGCTCCCACAGAGAGTGGGGGCACAGGGACCACCCTGCGTATCGCTGCGGGACCGAGGGGGCTTTGCTGCCTCTGAAGCAATGGTAGGCTACCTCCAACAGAGCCCAGCTTTCGGGCAGGGAAACGCGGCGCTGAGGTTCCTTGCTGTTTTTTATCTTTGTATTTTGAAATTACCTCTCAAGATGGGCCAGATGACTCCGAGGAACCAAGATGCTTGCGTCAAACTCCCCAATCCCTCCTCCGCTCCCTTCCAAGCTCCAGAAACGAAGCCAAATCTGTCCTTTCCAGTGCTGGTCACCATCTTTCCCACATACCTCAGATGAGATCAGTCTGGTCTCAGGACTCATCTCTGTAGCTATCAGTGCTCAACTCTGCTATTCGCCCCCTTCCAGGCCCCTCCAAGGATGCGTGCCCTGATCCAGGCTTTCCACCCCCCTGAATGTGTGCCATCACAGACAGAAATCTCCGAGCATGGGCCACGGTGATCTCACAGCTATAAGGCAACAGAAATATCCTTGGAAAGCGTATAAAAGGCTCCGAATGGCAACTCACTCGCAGTGTGAAATTCAAATGTGAATTTCAGGACTTCACAGGACCAGAAAAATCTGGCCTGGATGCGATCATGGTAGATGAGAAGGGTGGAAGAGCCCTAGGTTTATCCACCAGGCACATAAGAGAAATCCAAGCCTGCTGGAAGGTCCCAGGGCAAGGGCAGAAACGTGCTCTTGTCCTTCACGTCCCTGAGGCCTGCAGGGCAGAATGCATCCCCAAAGGTGATCAGGAGAGCCCCCATGCTTGTGCCACCCCAACCCACCATGCTGCCGGCTCCAATAGGGGGGACCACCTCCACGGCGAAGCAGAGACATGCTGCTTGCACCCATCCATCCCCGGGGGCCAACATCCTCCGCCTGTCCCCACCCTGGCCACGGCAGTCCTGGCGCAGGCCACCTTCTGGTTACGAAGGGCAGACCTGGAGGGACACGAAGCAAGGACAGGCCACCTGGGAGCAGGGGGACGGGAGCAGGCAGGAGGAGGTAATTTGATGACTTGCACTTGCCTCCCCCGCCCCGGCGTCAGGCTCGGGTGACTAATGCTCCAGGAAGGGGATGCTGCTCTCCTGCAACGATACACGCTGCTAATCCCGCGGGTTTATCTGCTGCTTCCGCGCGCCGGTTGCGGGAACCAGCACCTTCCTGTCCGGCGCTCCTGTGGGAATCACATGGCCTCCGGCTCCCACCGAGCTCTGCTCCCTGCGTGCCTCCCGGCTTCCCTATCCCCCATCCCAGCTCCTCCTTGCTCCTTCTTTTTCAATAAAAGCTCTAGGAGGAAAAAAGGGTGTCGATGGGGCGTTTGTTTAAATAAAATGAGCTGGAAATGAGTGGGAGTCTCATCAGGCAGCCCTTATGCCTCTCCTGCCTAAAAGTTAATTGCCTGGGCTGGGAGGGGAGAATAAAGCTACAGAAGGGATGGGGACTCGTACCTGGGGTCAATGCAGACACAGGGCATGCTGCTGCAAGGGCAGGGAACCACGGAAGCGTACGAGTCCCTGGCTTGAGAAAAGCTCCCAGTGACCACCAGCCCCCAGCCCTCCTGAGTGCCTCCCTACCCCGTTGCTCCGTCCAGGGACCCCCGCATCCTCCATCTCCATCAGCGAGCAGGGACCGGCAACTTGCCCTGACCTGCCCATCACTTGCACATCCAGCTCCTTGCCCTCCATCTCTGAAGCAAGAACCCTGGACAAGCCAAAAAGGGATGTGCCCAGGGACACAGACACCAGCCCCCGGGTCCCCACAGGCAGCACCAGCCCAGGCCAGGGCCAGCTCTTTGCCTGGGAGCCCCACAGGCAGATAACCTGCCGCCGGTGACAGCCTACGCTGTGCAAGTGCTGGGGCATGCGGCTCGGCAACAACCCAGCTCTCCAGCTCAGGAATGTCCAAATAAATACAGAAATACATAAAAAGTCCATAAATAAGGTTGCCTGAGATGGCTGTTTGTCTCTCGCCTGGCCAGGACCCCCTCTCCCCCGTTGCTGTTTGCCTTGGCAGATGACAGCTGGGTAATTTGTTTCCATTGCAATGAAGTCCTAATTAACTGGAATAAACTTTTTACACTAAGTGTGTTTGTTTAACAAACTGGCTCTTTCAGAGCCTCACCGAGACCTGATTGATGCATTTGAGGGGAGTGGAAACATGCTGGGTGCTTGGACATTAAAGCTGCAGTGTCTGAGCAGGCCAGGGCTGAAAGGGCTCTCTCTGTGTTTGGGAAATCAAAAATGACACCTCTGATGTCTGGACCGGGATGGGGATTTCAGCGTGGCCTTTGTGTACAAATATTTCGGGTTTCACATTCGCTGTGGCTGACACCCCCTCCAGCATCCCTGCTGCTCAGGCGAGCAGGGTCTTGCGGCTAGGAGATCCCCCAGGACTCTGCACCACTGGGAGGAGGTGGGATCCATCACGCTGGACTCACTGCCGACTGCAGTGAAGCGCACCGGGAGGCACATGATCCCTCCTGGTGACAGCACTGGTGGCTCCGGCCAGTCAACAAAATCCCAAAGGTGGGACTCCACAGGACACTCTCAATGAAGCAAGACCAATGTCTTCAGTGGCAGCCACGCTGTCTCCTCCCCACCTTCAGAGATTGGCTTCATTTCTTGTGAAGCCACTAACTTGCAGCAGCAAAACCAAGATGGTTAGAAACCTCTCTGAGATGGTTAGAAAGTGGTTAGAAGTCTGAGACTGGTTTTTGGTTCAAACCAGAGCTTCCAGTAACACTTGCCAGCTGGGGGGAAGTGGGGGGACATGGAAGTTCGATAAAAGCCCAGAAGCAGAGTCCTCCCCATCCTCAGAGCCACCCAGTCGGTCTGGAAATGGCAAAGCCGAGTGGACGCATTGCAGAATATGGATCCGGCACAACCGGGCTGGCCAACCTGGCCCTGCCGCAGGCGGTCAAGACACTGTGTGCAGGCAGAGGGGCTTACTGGAAACATGTGGGAATGAGGGAAACTTCTGGAGATAGCAGCTCTTGTGGTGTACCTTCTTCGGGAAGATTGGTGCCAAGAGCTGAAGGATCCTCAAGACAAGCAATGCTAAGCCCGCACATCTGCTAGATGGTGGCCTATGATCCAGGACAAAACCTTTGATTAAAAGAGGAAGAAAACAGGAACGCAGTGGGAAAAAGATGAGCGAACTACGACTGGCACTGGTGCCCCAAGGCAGGCGCCAAGTATCACGCTGCCAGCTCCAGCAGGACTTCCCGCAGGGTGGAAAGCCGAGATGCTACACAGCTCCACAGTAGGGCCTGAGCCACGATGCGCCCCAAGCTGGAGCTGTGTTTCAGCTGTCTAATGAGATAGCTGTATGAATAATAAGCACTTCTGGAAAACAAAGCATCTCTGACATCCGAGGGGGAGAATGAATGCAGCTGAGCTTTCCCTCCCTGGGTGCTTTTTCCTTCCTACCTCATACTGCAAAGAAAAACCTATAGCGGCCCCTGCTTGAGCACTGTCAGCTGCAGAGGTTTTCTTGAGGCATTCAAGCTTTTTGGAGGGCTTTGTTTTTCTATTTTTAAATGTAAAAATGGGATTTTGCAGGCTCTAGAGTTTCTTTTGCCTCCTCCTCCAGCCCATTTCCCCAAAGCACTGCACGCATTTTTATTTACTGTGGGGCAAGAAGGTGTTTTCTTGCAGCTCAGGGTTCAGCAGATCTCTCACAGCCCTGCAGTAAAATGCCCCAAAGTTGCCCCAAAGTCAACCTGCCCATGCTGTCCACAGCTTGATCCAGTCAAGTCTTTAATTAGGTATAAATACCATTATCCAGTGTTTCTTCAGTAATTATTATAGGCTCATCCTATCTTAAGCTGCAGCTTCTGGACATGCTGAAAGACGCCAGTGGCAAGACTGGTGGCAGAGATCTCAGCTAGCTGCCCCAGCTCCCTATGCAGTCCATGCAGAGATGAGGCGCTTCTGGAGGAGGATTTCATTTCCCCATAAATTAGATGGTGATGCTGGAGGTGGTGCCCTTTTACATGATGTCCCATGCCTGAAGAGACAACCAAGCACCCACACCCTTGTCCCTTCCCGCTGCACATCTCCTGGGAATCACTGCACTATGCTGAATCCTATCTTTGTTAATGCTAGAAAACTGCAGGAAAGCTCAAAGCCTTAGGTCTCACCTCTGTGCACACTGCTTTGTCAGGATGCAGTAAAGACAATGTGTTTTCCTCCTTTAATGTCCTTAGACACACTGTTGCCTGAGCAAATTAGCGCTATCTACATGTCTCCCCACAGTCTGCCCAGTACAGCCCAAGTAAATCAGCATATTCAGCCTGATTATCCCTCCCAGACCAAAGAGCCAGAGGAGAAACACCAACACTGCAGCTCACAGAGACCCAGCTGATTGCTCTCAAGGTTAATACTGTCATTTCCACCACTGCCAGCAATTCTTGCTTCTCGGGAGCTCAGGCAGCTCGGAGAAGGGCAGCAGAGCCACCAGTCCCAGCACACGCTGTGCTTCGCGTGTGGTCCCTGCCGGAGCAAAGCAGAAGGAAGACAACCGTGCTAGAGACAACGTGAAGAGTATAGATTGATTTGGAAGGACATTGCAAACGGCCAGTCTTTCCCAGGAGATTCTGCCTGCCAGTGGGCTCAGGAACAACAAAACGCTCTTCTACAGAACAGCATCTCTGGCAGATGAGCACAAGGCAACCTCTGGTGCTGCCGCACGGCAAAGTGCTCAGATACTAGCCGGGCTGGCCATGGTGAAGGTGGTCTTAGGTGAGGACAAGCTTCTGAAGAGAGTGCAGGCTGATATAGCTGCTGATGGTTCTGTGGCCCAGCTGTCTATCTGGCACCCCAGGTGAAAGCATGGAGAGAAAATACCAGGACTGTGTATTTGAATAAAAAGCCAGATTAATCTGTGGTTGTTCTAGGGAAGAGTATCAGAGACCTTGCTCATGCTGTGCTGATGGGCAAAGCAGCAAGGTCTTGAGACAATGCAAGGCAGCAAGGTTGGGAAAGGAGCACGAGGAACAGGAAATTTTCACCCACGAGCAGAAATTTAATGCACTCAACACTACTGAAACCTGCTACGATTATTTAAGTGATCAGAAGTCTCTGCGTAGGAGGGGCAGCAGGGAAGGAAGAGGAGGGCACTGTATACTTATAATACATGCCATTATATTTTTTTCTTTAGAACTACAGATCCTTTAGCAGTTAGTACTTGAAGAAATACAGATTTGCCTTCTTATCAAGTACTGGGAAGAGGCACAGCACATCATACCTGAGCCAGCACAGGACTGCAGGAGCTCAACCTTAAATACATATTCTCAGGTTAGAAAGAAATAATACATTAGAAAGGATTTGGGTTTGCGAGTCGCACACTAGAAGACACCCAAAACAACCACATGCATTTCTAAACACTGTAGTTGATAACTTTTCAATGCAGAAGGTAATGCACAGCAGGTGACAAAAGGTCAAGCTACCGCTGGGTGCCCAGAGAGGCAGCCCAGGCTGGCAGCAATCCCCATGGACCAAAGAGAAGATGGGGGCAGGCAACATTGCGCACGCTCCATACTGCAAAATGGCTATTTTCACATCCTGGGAGATGTGATAAAACTGACTGTCAAGAAAGACTTTGAAAAAGAGTGAAAAAAAGAAGAGTTCTTTAAGGGGAGTTCACTGAATGTCTGTAAAGTCCTAATTTCATAGTCAGGAAAATGAGCAACTCACTTAAAAATCCCCTTTGCTAAATGAAGGCTCAGAGTGAAAAGAGAATATACAATAAAGAGTGGTCAATACACACGAAAAATTACAATGTGTAGGAAACTGATAAGGGAAACTAAAGAAGGGGAAAGAAGGGGGAAATGCATGGCTGGACATGCAAAATCTCCTATTGGGAGCCAAACAAATTCTAGCAATAGCTCCATTTTTAACGAGCGATAGGACCATTTTTATGCAGAGGCTGTAGGACTGCTCATAATGATGCAGAAAACCCAAACACAGTCAGCAGATACTTAGTCTGTGTTTGGGGAAAAAAGGAGAGTAAAATACTTCCTAGGAGAGATGAAGCTTTCCTAAACTATTAGTATCACCTACATCTAAGGCGGCCAAATAGCACTAAACAGCCAGCACAGGTAACATGTCCCCAAATCTGGGGAGAGTTTTCTGGGCTCTGCTGCTTGTTTTGAGCAAACTTTGGGCTTCCACGTCCAGATGGCAAATGGCTCCTTGACAGCAACATTCACACCCAGCAGTGAAGATGACCTAGTTAACTACTAAATGGTCAGCCTGATATAAGACCCAGAAGCCAGGGCTCATCTGGAATTAAATTAAGAAATAATTAAAGGATGTAAGTTATAATTAAAGTCAGTCAGCGTGTCTTTGTGGAAAAGAGATCTTGTCAAATGAGTCCGATGTCACTCTTTAGCGAATATAAGCTGAGCTGAAAAAGGCACCATGTACGTTACGGCTGTGCAGGCAGAGTGCTAAGTGCTTCTTGACATTCTGATTTTAGAAGATAGTACTATACAGTATCAATAAAGCATGTTAAATAGATTAAGAGCTGTCTGACAGGTCTCAAACAGAAGTTGTCAATGGGGAATCGTTAGCAAGGTTCCATTGGGAGCATGCTAGTCGATATTTTCATTGATGATCGAGAAGAAAATATAAAATCCTCACTCAAAAAAATTAGCAGATGACAGGAAGATTGATGTAATGGTAAATATTGATGAGGAGAGAGTGAAATGTGGGTTGCTTGGTAATGCTGAGCCCATTCAAACACTGTATATGTTAATGCAGCCCAGTGCAGAATGACACACCTACGGAGAAGGATTTCAGGCCGTATTTATGAACAGGGACTGTATCCCAGACAAGAGAGAGCCTCCAGAAAGGCTCAGGGGTCACCACGGGTGACCAACCCAAGACAAGGCTCTAATGTGATGCTGTGATGAAAAGAGCTGATGCAGTTCTTGGGGGAGAGGAGAGTTATACGTATTGCACTGCTGAGACTGACACAGAAACGCTCCTGCAATTAAGGTGCCCACGTTTAAAAGGGGACACTAAAAAAGCAGAGAGGCTGGAGAGATGAGTCACAAAATCGATCCCAGTGCTGGAGAAAATATCCTGCTGCAAAAGATTTGAGCTATATTGAGTTTATTCACAAAAATCCTGCTGCCCCCTCCTCAACCCAGACTGCTGTCAACCGCTCTTACCCAGTGAGACACACAGAGAGCCAGGGACTGGGAGCTGAAGCCCAACAAGTTCAAATGAGTTTCAGCTCAGGATTAGGCACCTCTCAGAGATGCTCAGAGGATTAGATACCTCTCAGAGGGCAACCACAACCTCTTCAGCTCACCAAGGAGCACGTGGGCAGCACTTACATCCCTACAGCACACAGGAGGCCAAACAGCGTGATCTAATAGTCCCTTTCGTACCTAAATCCACACAAGTGAATCCCAGTAGCTAACTGGAGCTCCGAGGCTAAGCCCTGCCACGCATCACAGTGAAGATGGGTGACTCAGGAGATAGCACTGGCCTTGGAGCAGTGAGGAGCTGGGGAGGCACCGAGCAGCAAAGATGGGTGCTAGCTCCTCAAAGGCAAGGCTCAGAGCTAGAAGTCTGGCTATCTGTGAGGAGTCCCCATCAAGTCTCGTGCCAGGAGCAAAGCATGCAGGAAAGGAACTCTCACAGCTCTTGGAGAAACACCAACAAAGAGTGCTGGCTGAGCAGCTTGGGAAACACCTTGACCCACTTCTCCCTCTTGGTACCCGGCTGTGGGACCAATGGCTGCTGAGGGTGGGAGTGTTACCTCCCATGCCAAAGCATCTCTGTGTTGACTCACTACAGCAAACACTTTGCTCTCTTGCTTAGGGGAGAACACAGCCTTGGTTATTTTGTTAAAAAATGCCCATCTTCCTACGCTCGATTCCCTTTTCATGATTAATGCAGAGTGTAGCAAATGCAGAACGGCTGCAGCTGGTGCATAGGTGGCTTCCGTGCCAGTCTTGGCTCTGAGCTGGCAGCATTGTCCTCCCATCCCGCGAGAGGGGCAGACAGCCCCAGATTCAGACCAGCAGGGCAGGCAGATGCCATTTCAATGTCTCCACCAAAGGAGCGGGGACCTCCAGCAACTGGGCACCCAGCGGCCATGCCCACTTAGCTCCCTGGTTTCAGAAGAAGCAGCAAGGAGAGGTACCCCATGGTGAGCGAGCAGATCTGCTACCCAGAGGCACCACAGAGGGGCACAGGCTGAGGACCAGCCCCAACCCCGGTGGGGGGCCCATGGGGACAGAAGCCCACCCAACTGGGGAAGCGCCCAGTTCACGGAAACACGCACCCTTCGGTTGGGGCAAAAGGAAGCACAACATAAAGACACTGAGTCCTTGTGTGGCAGTGCTGGAGACGGGGAATCAGGGTCAGGCAGGTTTTTAATTGGACTGGAACTGAAATTACAGGGGGAAG
Source organism: Buteo buteo (assembly GCF_964188355.1). Taxonomy (NCBI): domain Eukaryota; kingdom Metazoa; phylum Chordata; class Aves; order Accipitriformes; family Accipitridae; genus Buteo; species Buteo buteo. The sequence goes on from NC_134199.1 coordinate 1,639,309, forward strand.
AAAAAACCCCAACCCTGCTTTAGTTTAAAGAAAGGGGCTGGGGGGATAGGAGAAAAAAAACCCTTCAAGTTTCTATGACAACCGGCACAGTAAGAGCCTACATCACAACCTCACTTAACACATTAAAAGCTGTATAGAAACAACAAAACCCAAAACTTTGTTCTACCACCAGGTCTGGGAGGGCTGTTCCCAGCTGGAGAGCAAGCATGCTGCAAGGGGGTGGACCAGTGGTCCCCTGGCCTGGGCACCCAGAGCAGGGCAGCATGGGTTCAACCAGCCCCAACAACTCCTCCTCCTGTCCCCTGGGCTCAAGGGACTGCTGAAACCAAGTGGTTCCTTGTCCCGACCTCCCTCTGGCCAAGATATTTAACTGGGGGTATCAACGGTCCTGGTGTCATCCAGGGCATCTCTGTCCTTATAAATCTGAGTGTAGAGCACGCCACCACGGTCCTCCAGCTCCAGCAGGTGTAGGGGCCCCCACAACAAGCAATAAAAAAGAAAATTAATAAGAGTTGTATTCAGTCACACTTTACAAAATCAGTGGTCTTCAGCAGGACCTATCAGGCACATAACCTGGAGAAGGGGGCAGCAGCAGGACAGCCGGACCCTCAGCACAGGGCCCCACTCGCCTCACTGGGCACAGATCGGCACCAGCTTTCCCAGCTTCAAAAGCAAATAGCGGTATTAGCCTGGGCAGATAGCCCAGATGCTACAGGGTGAATCAGCGGGGCTATTGCCTCCTCGATCTCTGAGCTTCCAACTGACCTCTGCTCACACCGCTCCCTGTCAAGGCTGTGTCCTGTTCCCTCCGCAGCCACAGAGCTAAGAGGAGCCGGAGCTGGTGCTCCCAGCAGCACAGCAAATGCTCTTCGGGGGGACAAAACCATTCCCATGAGGCTGGAGATGTAGACTACCCTCCTGCCCCATTGCAAGGCCCTGAAGTGGCACACTTGCACCCCTCGGGGGGCTGCCAGGGCTGGAGGGACTGCGCAGCCCCAGCCTGGCACACCACAGCACCCATCACCCTCCAAACAGCATCAGGGCAAGGAGCAGCACCAGCCCTCCCCAGGGCAGAACCCCCCCTCCCCAGAGCAGCCAAGCCTTTCTGGGCTCAGGGCATTACTGGGAGAGACTGGGCAGCCCTAGCTCAAAAGATCAGCATGCCACAGGGCAGGGGACGCCTTTTGAAGGCTGGAAGGAAAGCTGCAGAACTGTTCAGAGGCTGGAGTACCAGCCGGTCTCCTGCACCCGCTGCAAATGTCCAAGGCAACTCTCTGCCACGCCGTCAGCTACCTCCCACCACTCATACCCGCTTCTGCTAAGGCTCCGCTCCCCGTCTTCTCTGGCCCAGCTCTGCTCGCCAGCCCCAGACTGGCATTTGTTGAAGCACGACATTTCTCCAAAGTGCCTTTCCAGGATTCCCTTCCTCTCCCAGCATTCAGAGAGGCTTAAAGCCCCTCCACCTGCCTGAAACTCAGGCTCTGAATCCACTGGCCAAACCCCAGGGGAAATATTTTTTAAGCTTGCTGTAAAGTTTCAATAGCTCAGACCGCGCTGCTAGGATACCCGGACCAGCATTGTAATCTTTACTCAATTACGTTGCGTGTGGAGGAGTTAACTCCCTGACTCTTCAGAAAACTGGCTTAGCCAGGATTTGGGGTTGGAAGCTAGGAGCCCATGCTCCCGGTCCCTTCTGGAGGGCTCTGCTCCCCTTCAGCTGCCAACCTGCACCAGTCCGAGGGGCACCCACCCCACAGGCCCCATAACCTCTCTTCCATCCCCCCCCCCAGCTCTGCCATCCTGCTGCCACTAGAGATGCTGGTGATGGTGCTTCATCCTTTCCTACAACCAAAGCTGCGAGAAGCATTCTCCAACCCTGTGAAGGCAGTTTTGGGGCAGTTTCTTGCAGCATTGAGTATCCCGTGGCTTCAGTACAGAAAGGTGGCCTCAGCATTGCTTCTCCCACCCCACTGCTCCCCTTCCATCATCTGCACTGTCTCTTACTCCCCCCTTTCCCTCTGCATCCTCCTCCCACTGCTTGGTACTTTGCAGGTGAACCTGAACTACTTGAAGAGCATCCCAGCCGAATGACTCTCAGCCACCGCAAAAGAAGTCAAATGTAACATATATATGTGTTATTATCATCATTACTATAACAGTAATGTCTGATTAAGGAAGCAATGAAATGAACACCCAGCTTAGGAACACATCTAGCTTATTATGATGGCCCTTAATGCTTCCAAGATGTAAATACTGATTTCTAGATCCTTAAAACCACCACGGTTTTACAAGATAATGATTCAGCAACAAAACACTCACTTTCATCTAAGTGCTGGCACAGAAAGGTTTTAGTCTAATAGATGAAATGTTCTGCTTTAAGAGCAGGGTGACAACGAATTAGCTGCAGAGACACCTTGGCGTAATGAAGACTGCAAAGCAAAACAAACATGAGCTGCTGCTTTATGTAAGGTGGTTTCAAAGGTTCCTTGTGTGTTTACACGTCTGAGGCTTAAGCACAGAAGGCGGATGGCAGCCTTTAATCTGAAATGGAGACAGAGCCACGAGGTGCCTGTATAAAAGGGCTGTGGGATTCTGCTGGAGCACAAATGGGCTCTGAGACATCAGGTCTCTTCAGCATGGCCACATCGTCCCAAGGGACTGAACGAGTGGATCAATGGAGAGCATTTTGTGTCGCTATACAAGTGTCTCTCTTGACACCTCAAAGTGCTTGGCAAATATTAACTGCTCCCAAGTGACAACTCTCTTGACAGATGAGCATTGCTCTCAGCAGAGGAGACAGCACGGGGAGGGAGCACAAGCAGCTCCTGCAGCAAGTCAGTGGCACTTTAATTAAACCCAGGTATTTCAGTCTACATTTGCTAGGGGTTTTATGATTGTTATTACTACCAAAATTTCTTTCTGGGTTCAAAGAAACTGAGTTCCAGTTGGTACCTGACACTGAAGAGCAAATATGTGCCAGGGGGAATTAGCAAACACACCAGCCTTTCTTGGTTCCTGTCAAGACACTTCCATGCAGCCCTGCCAGGAAGGTTATTAAGCAAAACTGCCTGTCCCAGGAGACCCTATTCCTCTGTCTGAGCATGGTGTACCTGGGTCTTCAGCCAGCAGGTCCTTGCTCAGGAAACTTCCTTGACAAAGCAGTCAAGGGCCCTCTGTCAGAAATTTAGAAGGACCTCTGGAAGCCCTGACATTCTAACAACATTACAGTTGTATTAGCAGCTTCCAAAATCAGCTTGACAAAGGAGCAAGCAGCTCAGGGGCTGGACTCAGCCCATGAGATGTTTCTTCCCTGGTCCCTACAAACACTGGCTAGATCCCAGACAGAGTGGGGCTCCAGGCAGAGTTGCGACGGGGGAGGTACATGCCCCAACTGCATCAGATGAGAATTACTACGTTGGGATATATCATTCTGACATCTGAACAACCTGCTTTGGAAACACAGGAAGGCATCTGTACCTGTTTGCATGGGATGGCTGGAGCAGCCAGTGTAGGTGAGGAAACCCGTGCAGACGTTGGCTTGCTGCTGGACTGGTGCCCATTCCCAATACTCCAGGCTCCTCGCAGGTATTTCAGCCACAGGAGCTCTTCATGTGCCTGTTCTTCCTATGGTGGTCTCTAGTCCATTCGCTTCTCAAGTGATGTAACTTTTTTTAAGATTAACACTTCAGCCTTCTTGACTCAGGCTGCATCCTTCCATTTAACATGGAAAGAGGGAACATTACCTCCCAGACACACTAAAAACCAAGAGTCACAACTCCCGACATGGGCCAACTCTTACATGAACATCCATAAGCACCCTCACTGACACCCTTGGAAGTAAAAGTGCCTCCTCCAGAGCAGGCAGCAACATCATTTCAGCTCTGGTGGTTCCATCCTGGGCACCTCTGACTTCCCGCAATGGAGGTCCATCTTCATTACACTTTCCTCTGTGCTTGCCACACTATGTTTGGGGCAACCCAGCAGGAGATCTGTACCTTAAAACCTCTTGGATGGACTGGGCAGAGGGGAAGAGCCTAGGGTAGAGGCCATCAAAGGCTGGTGGGTGAGGGTAGACACCTCTCCATACCCTTGATGAGCACTGGACTATTCCAGGCGCTTAGGAAACACCCTACTGCTCGCTGAGATAGACCAATGGTAATTATGGGGTGAGGGAACATAATGACAGCATTTCCATTTCTGAAGGGAAGAGACAACAAAGGAAGGAAAGGAGTCACTCAGGGTGACACAAGGAAACTCAGCTGACAAAGTACCTGATGTACAGGGAGGAGGAGGACACCTGATCAGAGAAAGCTTCCGAACATGGCAGGAACGGAGCAAAATTCACTCCCAGGACAAGTGGTGATAAACCCCACTGCTCAGATTTCTGGCATGTGTGTCTTTCCTTTTTCTTTTTCTATAACCTACATCTGCTGTGAGACCCCCAAACCACTGATCCGAGAGCAGGGATGCTCTGACCCCGCTCCTGCAGTGCAAGGGGTTTGGTCGGCAGGGTAAACTGCTGCCTCTGAAGCACAGAAAAGGAAAAGCAGAGGCACAGTCAAGTTTGCTCTGGCACATGGGGGCTGGGGGGGGCAGCCATCTGCTGACAGACTTCTCTCAGATCACCGGCCTCACCACACAGATGCGTTCATGAACCACCACGGCTCAGCTCAGCTCTGGGAACCAGCTGTTTCCCATGCTCTGGCTGCTGGCCACCACCTTGCCCAGGGCTCAGGGAGCACGTCTGCAGAACTGCTGCAGAAGCGCTGAGGTCTCCCGAGACCTTGGCAGGTCCACCAGACCTCTGGCAGCTGCCAGAGATCTTTCTCTGCTGAGGAAGACCAGCTCCAGTCCTGTCAGAGGCTGAGGGCCTCTGTAAGGCACATGGTCCAGCCTTGCAGATGGGCTGCAGCAACAAGACCAGGTCTGCCTGCAACAGCAACGGTGCCGGCATCAGCTGGTGGATCAAAAAGCCAAACTGGATGGGGGCAGTGGTACCAGGCAACCGCACAGTCACAAACTGTACCAGTTGCAACTCCGAAACACCCACTGAGGAACGTAAATAGGATGGGCATTAACCAGAGTCATAACGTTATGATTAGCACAGTTACAGCTGATATCACAAGCCGCTTGGCCAAACCATGGAGCTCCTATGGCCTCATGGCACAGAGGAACAAGACAGCGCCGATAAGACACCCTGTATCTATGAGACCTTCTGCACCAGCACCCACCACTCTGACCCAACAGCTCTGCAACTCCAGTGAGATGGGAAGCCCACGTTCTCCCACTTAAGGTAGAGAAACATCCCTCATTTCTCTGATGAGATGAGCTATAAATGTAGCACTATAATTGTTGCTACCTACCGCCAAAACCACCCCACAGGAAAACCAAAGAGTAAGAGCTCTTCATAGATTTCCTCCAAATCTCTTACTTAAAGCCTCACAAAAGCTTCAGCTGGAATGGGGACACTAGAGACGCTTCAATCTTTTTTAAGCCTGCTTGTCAAAAGACACACTCTACATAAGCACATAACAGCGCTACAATAAGAAGCACTGAAATCTTGGACAACTGTTGGTAGACGTCACAAAAGCACGGTTAGAAGTCCTTTGCCAAATGTGTGTTCATTTTGTTGTTGCGTCCACGATGACTCCATAACCTCCTGGGATATCCCTCTGATCTCCCAGAAAGCCGTGTGGGATTAAACAGCCTGGGAAATGGCTCTGGCTGTATTTTCAGAAGTCTTTAGCTGCCAACAGTCTTGGAAAGCCAATGATCAGCAGTGCCTTGGGGTGAGGGAACAGAGGAGCTCCCTGAAATCAGACTTTTCAGTACAGACCTAGGAGACTAGCGCTAAGTTTTAAAAACTTTTGGTGGCATAAAGGAAGAGGAACCAGCAGATAACTGAAGAACACACATGCACCCGACACTTGCGCTCCCCATCACAGACAGTGAGCAGGCAGCTCCATAAGGTGCCCTGTGACGTGGCCTGCCATCCCCAGTGCATCTTGGATATGCTTCCTTTGATGCTAAGAGTGACGCGGACCAAGGATGCTGCCTTGGTGCTCACTGCATGCTCGGGCCCCACTGGGAAGCAGTTTTGGAAAGCAGCAAAGAAAGAGCAAGTGCAGAAGGACAGTGACTTTTGGAGGAGAAATTTCCTCAAACCAATTCCTTCTGATTCTTCCAAAACCACGCTCCTCTGACAATCCTGCATGTCAGAGCACTGTGTTCCACAACTTCAAAACCACTTATGGCATTTTCTTTCAAAGAAAAATGGCAATAACATAACAATGTTCACTTCCCCAAACAGAGCAGGAGCAGCAACACAAGGTCCCACATGCAACATACTCTGCAGCACAATACACAACTGCTTAGTGGTCAGGGCCAGAGCTGAACTTCTCAGCATGGCTTTTAATAGATTTTGCCGTTATCCAAATAATGATGGTATCAGACACATCCTTCCAGCAGAGAGACAACCTTCTTGCCTCAAAGGTGCCATGCTGCAAGCGAGGCTCTGCAAATGCTGGGTGCAACAACATAACTGGCCTGCGAGTGCAAGGTCTTCTTGCATTTTAATACGGGTCTCAGAGGTTGACAGCTATAAGTGCTCCGCTCTCGCTTGCGTATGGACTGTCACAGCCAGCTCAGAGCCATGGCCAAGGGCACATGCTAAGTAACCAACTGCTTATGTTAGCGGGGTGATTTGCAGATCCTTTGTTCGTGTTCATGAATATGGTGGCTCCAGAGAGCCTCTTCCTTTCCTCTCACCCCTGCGGCTCACCGTGCTTTACAAAACACAATGGATGGAAGACGACAGGCATCAACATCAAAGCACAGGCTAGGAAAGACGTGCTTCAAGATCAGCCCGTTGAGACACAGAACTAAACCCTTCAATTCTCCAAAGCAGCTCAGCTGTGCAACCCCAGAGCAGAGGGAACCAGAGGTGGTAAAGGTCACCCCTGCATCCCCCACTCCAGGCCACCAGGTCCTGGCTCTGTCCCTCAGGCTCAGTCAAGCTGTCGTGATTCCTTCCAACCTGATTTAATGATTTGCATATGCCCTGAAGTCAAAATGATTGACAGCCCTTCCACTGTTATCCTCACTTGTGTAATTGCAGCAGCTATTCTTGTACATTGAAATGTCTAATCTTAGCAAGCCACAGAGCTGCTCTGTAATATGGACCAACAGGGAATTTCCATGCAATTACTCACCACAGCTACTGGCACTTACTTTGGCTGGTAAAAGTCCTTCTTGTCCGCTGACCCCAGGCTCTGCAAGACACAAAAGACAGATGTATTTCTTTAACCTTTTGCCAAGCAAGTATCATCGATGAAGATGTGTGGTGAGCAGGAAAAGGCATGCGCCTATGCTTTTTGCTGCCCGGTGGGTATGTGTGGGCTGGCTGGACAGGGCAGGCAGCTAGGACCTCCAGCCACCGAACACGCCGTAGGCAGAGCCCACAGCAGCCAAGGATGCACAACTAAAGAGTCAAAGCAGAGGTGTGGGGATGTGTTAGGTCTGAACCCAGTGTGTTCAGGCATGGCTGTCTCTCCCATCACTTGCAGAAGCATGGCACCTTGTGCCAGGAGGGAACTCGCATCCTCTCGAGCCTGCCCAGCTGGAAAGAGAACAAAGCGCAGGGCTGGCAGAGCAACTGAGCCACCGCTGCCTGCAGAGACCCTCCAGCAGGGCAGGGGACCAAGCCAGAGGCCCACAGCCACCCCTGGGGGCAAGACCACGAAATTCTTCTGCCAAGAAAAACGACATCAGCCCCCAAGCACATGCAAACCTGGGAAGCAGAGACAGCCCGATGCACACTCAGGTTCCCACGCACCACCAACTCCACTGACAGCACAGTCTAGTAAAAGTCTGACAGCATCCCAACCCAGACTGCCAGAGCACCAGGGTCTCCTGGGAGACCCCAGCCAGGCTGAGCCTCCCCGTGGGGACCCTGTGGACGATGGGCATTCCACAGACCCCGCTTTGGGTGCAAGGCAGGAGCCCCTCCACAGAGAGCACGCATGCACCACCGTGCCTTGCCCCGCTGTCCGACGGGGCCATATACACCCACATATGGCCACGTCTCTCCCCCAACGTGCCTTGTTCCAGAGGCACCCACGGCAGAGGTTAGCCCCGTGCCCTGCTCCGAGGTCCCAGTTCGTGGCGCACACTTGCTGAGCATGGAAGGGCCTCCGCCACTAAGGGATGCGGAGGGGCAGGCTGTGCCCGACATAGCAGGATGCTTGCGGAGGGCAGGGCCAGGGCAGACAGACAGACCGACCCACCAAACCTGGGTGTCAGCAAAGCTGTCGCACTGCCGGAGCCTCTTCTCCTCCTCCTCCTCTCGGGAACGGTCCTTACCCTTGCGCCTTGGCAGGATGTGGGACAGTGGGCAGCAGCGTGGGGTGGCCCCACCACCCACCCTGTCCCCGTCCCCGCACGGGCAGCAAGCGTGTGCCTGCACACTCACGGGAAGCACGGTCGGGCTTTGGGGCTGCTGTTGTAGTTTTGCTCCGTGGTTGCCAGGCAATGGCGAGCGCAAACGCCAAAGCAGCGGGAGCAGCAGGGCTGAATGCTAATCAGGGGCGCAGGAGCTCTCCTGGTGCTCTCCGACAGCGCTCCCCTCACCAGCCAAAGCCACCAAGTGCTTCCACCTTGGGACTGAAAAGTAAGCAGGGAGAGGACAGCCCCAGCTTTTAAGCAGGCAGGGATCTACTTTCACCAAAACATCCCCCCCAAAAGTGAGCTCTGGCCCAGCCAGCAAGATGGGACCATGGTTCGGTGGTGGCTGACCCTCTCCATGGCACAGAGACGTTGGTCGGACACCGGCATAGGAAGGCTGCACCAAACCCACAGCGCGGGGTACGTGGGTCTGGATGCGCGCCACCCTCTTGCCCATCTCACGGGCACACGCCTGAGCTCCGTCTTGGGGTAGAGCTGGGAGCGCACAAGGAGCAGCCCTTTGGGGTGGGAAGATCTCATCTGCCCACGCGCCGATTGCCATGTCGGCGTGCAAAAGCTCTGAGCAATCCCCACTGGCCAGAGACAGCAGCACCCTTTAGCTCTCCCTGCTGCTTCCCCTCCTCTGACACGACAGCCCCAAGGAGTTACAGCAAAGCCCCACGGGATCGGTGGCCAGACACCAGAATGGGGTGGTCCAATGCTGGCACAGGCTGCCCAGGGAGGTGGTGGAGTCTCCAGCCTTGGCAACTTTCAAAACCCAACTGGACATGGTCCCGGGTGTCCAGTGTAGGTGACCCTGCCTTGAGCAGGGGATTGGACTGGGTGATCTCCAGGAGATCCCCAGATCTCCTCAACCACTCTATGCATTCCTGAAGCAGAGAAACGAGCACAGCAGTAACTGCACAGAGCAAATGCCCTGAGCGATGGGACCTGTCCTCCAAGCCCACAGCACGTCCGGGAACACCTCCACTCCCTCGGGCACAGCATTCCTGTAAGATATTTCCTTTCTTCTTTAAACCTGACACCTAAAACCCAGAGTGCCAGTTCCCAAACTATGGATTGGCTGCAATGAGGTTCACAAGCCACAACAAATTCAGTTCCTTCTGCTATCTGTGCTAGCAGGGACCATGAAGAATTGTTGATATTTATGGAGAAGCCACTTGCAAACAGCTTTCTCAACACTAAAAAACACATGGAAAACCTGCATCCCACGCAGTCAGACCCTCCACCCAGCCGCAGCTGAGGTCCATGGGAAAAAGTTCCCATCAGCCCCATAGCCAGCTCCAGACAGTGCCTGACCTTTCGGAAAACTGATAACAGCAGAAGTCAACGCTGACACTCTTCTACCTTTCTAATCTGCTGGGGCTATGGTCTATCACTATCACCAATATTCCCAGCGCAGGAGATGACAAAATCTGCAGTAGCCCCTTCATGCAGTCACGGGCATCACGAGCGTTAACCTCTCCTCGTCTCTGGCTAGGATGGAGGTGCAGGTCTCGAAATCAATCCCTAATAAGGGAAAACTACATGGAAACTTGGGGAAAATGAAAGGATCACCTTGCAAATTCAGTTCTTGCAGAAAGGGAGGTGGAGAAGCTCTAGCGAAGGTGTGGGCTCTGTGCCGGCACCGTGCCATGGCTGCAGCACCATAGGCATGGCAGCCTCCCTGCCCCTCCGTGCGCTCCACGGCTCATAAGCCCATGCAGTCCACAAGTTGCTGGCAGAATGAGCTACACGAGCACACTAAGAGAAGTGGTTACCTTGAGCTTATCAAGCAATTATTTTTTAAGAGTTGCAGAAAACGGAGAAGGTTTTAGATATCTGGAATAATACAATGAGGCACTAACTTTGCAGAGAGGAAAAAAAAAACAACAATAACATGGGGAGTGATCGCAGCAATGATTAGTCAAAATAGCTGATTTTAAAGCTTATTAATAGCAAATGAGGAGGAAAAGCAGAATTCCAGCAACATGTCCAAGGAATCAGGCCTGGAGCAAGGCCAGGAGCCATGGATCAGCTCCTGGCTCTACCACCACCCCAAGGTCTGGCCTTGAGCCATTTCTTCCCTCTTCATGCCTCAGTTTCCCCATATGGCCCCTGCACAGCTCTTTGCCTCCTTACTGTCTTCCCAGAAGAGAAAGGGACCATGCCCAGCAGTCAGATGAAGTTACACAGGTCCAACCCACCACCACATTGCATTTCTTTCTCCCAAGCATGCACTAAACCAAGGTGGCCGTGGATCCAGAGGGCTCCGGGAGGGCGGCTGGAAAGCACTGGGCCGCAAGAATCATGAGCGAATGGAGGAGAGCTTGCTGGAGGCTGGCAGAGAATGCCTGGGCAGGAGAAGGCAGTCAGGGCCAGCAGCAAGACGCAAAGCAAGGACATGTTTTCGATTGCCTTTAAGTGAGATCCTCCTGAAAAAGTGGAAGAAGTGAGCACAGGCACCTGTGGTGTCACAACAGGAGCCATGGACAGGGACCATCCACTGAGGAGGTTAATAAACCGGGTAGAGGATAAACCAAAGACACTTTGAAAACTGCAAGTAAAGCAGCGCAGAGCCATCAGCAGGAGGAAGGAGGTGAGAAGGCGATGCCCTAAGAGACCACAAGGCACCTTGGTGCTGGCCTGACTTTGTGCAGCAGTTCATTGTAAGATGTATCTGTCGTAGAAATAAAATGCCCAAGGCATTTTGCCAAGGGCAGGGACATCACAACATCCTGGTACGACTGGCAAGGAGCACTGAGAGAGCTCAGAGCAGCACCTGGAAAGATCCTCTTACTCAGGGGAGCTGGCCTTCACCGATGACTTGAAGGTATTAATTTAGAAAGCACTTAGGGAATCAGTGATGGGAGGCTGTGGGCAGGACCAAGCATGGGTGCTGCCTTCTGTAGCGCGGTGCACGACGGGGCAGCAGCCGAAGCATCTCCCCCCAGGCAGCAGCGTGGGCTGTGACAGTGCCACCAGCCCTGTGACACCGCACGGGTACAGCGGTCTCAGCTGGCATCTGCAGGAGGGGAAGATTATGGAAAAGTGGTCAAGGGAAGGAGGGGATGTAAGGAAGCAGAGGGGGGTAAAGGGAACATGCAGCCTGGATCTTAGGAAAAACGTCCTGGCACTGAGCTTGAACAGAGTTTGAACCAACTCCAGTGGGAGGGGTAGAGCAGCGTTTCTAAGGGCTTTGAAAAAGCCGACTAGATAAACCAGTGCAGCGGGGACAGTTCCTGGCCTTACAGGGAGCTGGGACTAGCTTTTCTTTTTGTGCCTGTGCCTGGGGACTGAAAGAGGCAGAGAGCTCCCAAAAATGAGCAAAAGGTGACCTGGCATTTTCCTCCGCCTTCTGGGAGGAAAGATCAATTCCTCCTGAACTGATAGAGGATCTGGAGGCTCTTATCTATGCAAGTATACAATAAATAATCAAATGCCTGCCTCCGTGCATGCACTGTTGTTGGTTGATCTACAGGCTTCCATGAGAGCTGTCTGCTGGTGACTCCTCTGCATCAAGGCATAGCTGGGGTCTCCGGAGAGGCATGGCTGCAGTGTGATGGCTCAGCTCCCAGAATAAATCCCGGAGCCCCACAGGCTTCAGAGAACTCCTGCTGCTGCTCAGGATGCTGGGGAGACCCTGGCCTTCCTGAGAGGGAAGGAGGGAGAGAGGGTGTGGAGCATCCCCCAGTTCAAAGAGTCCCCTGCAAGCCCCAAGTCCCCCCGCAGCGTGAGTCACCCTCCAGCGGGACCCGCTGCGCTGCTTCTCGCTTGCTCATTTCATTGATGACTCAGGGTTTAGGAAGCACATTTTAAATCCCTTAATGAAATAATGGAGAGAGTCATTTTTATCGGCGTGTATTTTTAAAACAAATACTTCAAGCAAGGCTTGCACCCATCTCCACCCTTTCCTCCTGAGACACGGAGGCGAGCGACCGTGGGGACTGGCAGCATGGGGGCATCTGAAGGGGCAGGAGCAGCCCCCGCCACCCTGGCATGTGGCACTGGGCAAGGCAGCTACCAAAAAGCTGCCAGGCAATGCCCTCCATCCCTCCAGCATTCATGCTCTGGCTGCCAGCAGGGCCAGGAGAGGAAGGTGGGATGATGCCGTCCCAGATGATGTCCTCAGAGCCTGGCGGTGCCCCCAATGCCTTACTCCCCTCCGAGTACGAGCCTTCCGAGCGCCTGCCCTTTTGGATGCGGCCGGGCACCATCTTTAATCTCTTTCCTCTGCAGAGGAAATAACCACCCGAGCAGAAGCAGCAGCAGAAGGGGATGCTGACGCCAAGCCCACAGCTCTTGGGTGCCAGGATGCAGCCTGCCAAGAAGCGGGGATTGCCTGCCAATATGATTAAGAAAGCGTTGTCTCAAGGTCATTACCACCACTATCCTCTGCCCCTCCCCATACAAGAATACCTGAGCCAGGCTTGCACTGCCTTTGTTTTGATCAAAGGACCTCTCTGTGCGATGCCCAGAGCCCTTCTGCTCTTGCAGAAAAGCGTAATAACAACGTCAAAAGTGCAGCGTCACAGGAACACCTTAGAAATGCTACAAGGGAAAGGGAAGGCAATAGGACACCAACTTTGCTGGTGCTTTTACACTAAAACAAGATGAACTGAGAGGCCAGAGTGAATTTATTAGCCATAAGGACCTCTGCCCAGGTTCTCCAAAAGCACCTTTGCAGGGGTCTAAAAATGCAGTCCCCCAAACTAGTAGAGCAGCACCCAGCTGCATCTGGGCCATTCCTAAGGTATGCCCAGTGGCATCAAAACCAGTGGACCAGTGGGAATACCTCTCATCTTCCCAGTGGCATTCCCAGCGAGGCCCTTCCCACCCCTCCTCGCCAGGGCAGGGCAATCACAGGGACATGCACGCAATGACCTGGCTCCCTTCGGCACTGCAAACCACGCTTCTTTTACGTACTAGATTTTGTACAAAATGTCAAAGACATTTGTGGGCTTGTCTCTTTATTTAAAACACAACCTATGATTTTCACAAAGTCTTTGCAAACCTGTGAGAATCTGGGCCAACATGAGTGCCTGAAATTATTCTCTTAATTTCACATTTCAGGCACTAACTATTTTGCAAGTTATTTAAATCATATATTTAACAAGCCCAAGTTACACAACATATATAAGCTACCAGGCAGGCTTCCCTAGGACAGCTCATCTCCAGAGCCAGCCTTGCTGGTCCCTGATAAGAATTAGTACAACATGCTGCAGACAGAAAAGATGAGACCGATTTAGAAGACCGCTCTGAATTCCAAAATTCAGCCAAGCTGGGGAGATAACAGACACGGGGCTGGAAACAAGGATGCTCACGGAGGGGCCACAGCAGAGGTATTGTATTATTTATTTATTCATGCCAGCAGACATCAAACCTGTTGTACTTTTTCCTCTCCTAAATGTTGCCAAGCATAATCTCAGCTCATCTTTTTCTGGGCAGTGTCCCTGGGAGAACGAAGTTATTAGCAAGGCTGAAGAAGCCTCATGCAATTATTTAGAAACTACACCAAAATAATCCCCAAAGACAAGCGGCTGCTTGCAGGTGGCAGCTTTCTAAGTCATTCCAATAAAATCTGGCTCAGTAACTCCCAGCGTAATCAATGCCCACACAAACAAAAGAGATAAAAACCGAGGGATGAGTTATTTTTCCATGCTAGAAGAAGATTCTGCAAAACAAACTTGCGGGCCACTGCTGATAGTGGTCTATGCTGCAAACCTGCCATCCATGCCTGGTCAGCTGCTGGGACCTCAGCGCCAGCCCCAGCAGCCACAGCATCCCCAAGCCAGGTTCCCGAGCCGGGCTGGGCAGATTCCAGGGGGATTTGGGCACAGGCAGCAGGCACTTGGCCTCCAGGGTAGGCCAACGTGAGGGGACTGAGGCTGCACAGCCCGTCCCCCCCCCCCCCATCCCGGCTTCTCGCCCCTGGATCCTGGTGGTTCGTGCTTCCAGGCACAGCTGTTCATCAAGCTCCTCATATCTGCAACATGCTGCATTTATGAGTAATCAGGAGTTGATGCCTGACTGTCGGAAGGGGAATAAAATTCAGAGCCTGGGATACAAGAGGGTTGTTTGGAAGGAGGAGGAAGGAGCTGTCACTCCCCCACCCCAGCTAGCAGCATCCCTCTGAGCAAGGGCCGACCCACCCGGAGCATCCCGGGGCTCGGCGCGCCACGCACCCCCGTCTCCCTCCAGCCCCCTGCCTCTGGCATGGGCTTGGCCAAGAAACCAAAGCGCTGTGGGAGTGCTGCCTCCTTCCCTGCAGACACCGGCTTCCCTCCACGGGCTCCAGCGCTCATCCTGCCTGCCATTGCAACCTGTCCCCAGCACCGTACCCCTCAAAACAGCCCTGCCCCAGCACTGCCAGGGCCCTGGGCTAATACAGCCCTGAATCTCCCCGAAACATGAATTTGAGGGCAGATGAACCCTCAAATCTTAAGACCTGAATTTCAGGCTGGATGAACCAGAATGCTCAGCTGAAAATCACAGTGATAACTCCTGCCTTCAACGTGGCAGTGCTGCAAACCAGCTCACACCTGGGAGGGAGGTCTGGGCCAGCCAGCTGGGCGCAGCTTTGCACCTCCAAAGGCCAGCCTTGCTGGAGAGCAGATCCCCGCCTGCACGTTGAAGTATGGGGATGATTAAGAAATGGAGAACAGGGGTGATTAAGAAAGGGTAGGTCACACAGCAGAACAAAATGTGGTGACAGGGAAAGGGTCAGGCTGGGGCAGCAGCACTGCCTGCCCAGATGGAGAGATGGAAGGGGCTGGCTCAAGGGAAGGAGGGAGGAGGACGCGTGCCATTGGGATTCAGAAAAGGGCCTTGGTCTCTCAGAAGACGGCATTTCAACAAAGCCAAAGAACCAGTGGGCCAAGGGGGGATGCCTGAGCCGCCAGCGTTTCTGCATATGCCAGCCCCAGCCTCTTGCCGTCATGATTCTGCCTCCTCCTGCCTCAACTACAAAGGCTCCGAGGAGGGGGCGGGTGATTCCCTGCAGACCCGACCCAGCCAGGGGAGGATGCCAATGGCTCTAACATTTTCATTCTTCAGCAGCTAGCTCATCCCAGCCTACCTCTGGAGCGGGAGCCTGAACCAGCTATCACACTCGCCTGCAAACAGTGCTGACCCTGTGCATGCACACGGGGCATTGACATGCATCCAAGTCGGGGTTTGAGTCCAATGGAAGGTGAAAAATGTGCTGAAAGCTACAGAAAAGTGCTTTTGGACCATTTAGTGGGGGAGAAGAAGGGAAACATGGCTATGCACGCGAGGTACACTGAGGTAATCCAGGGAACAGAAACGAAGCCCTGCAGCCATCCCCCAGCAGAGCAGCTCAACCCAGACCCGTGAGCTGGAGGAGCTTGTGGTGTCCTCCAAGCAGCTCTCCCCACCAGCGGCAGCAGGGACCTACCCAGGAAGAGGTCCCGTGTTTCCTGGGCTCCCCTGGCTGGCGCATCCTGACACCACAGCCTTGCTCAGACGCCAGCCTGAACCCAGCACCTCGCCATGCCAGGACGGCCTCCTGTGAGCAGGTGGGCACCCACGCTCTACCGGCTCATCTTACCCGAGGCTGAATGCTCTTCTCTGGTTGCTTATCCACCCTCACGTCCGGGACCCAGAAGGAGAGACCTTGGTGTTTTCCTAGGGCTGAAATGCAAACATAAACCTGGTTCTGTGGAAAACAGGCTTCATCTTTCACCCAACCTATATCTGACCCCCAGGAAAGCGATAAGAGGGGTTCTCCTGGACAGTAGCCCTGGTACCGGCCCCTCACTCCAGAGCACATCTCAGCAGCTCACCCTGGTTCTGCCAACAGGTTGTATTCATCAGGGCCACGCCAAGCCAGAGCAGTGCCAAACTCCCCAACATCATTAAATTCTGTTTCCTCCTCCTCCTCGGAGCACACCCTTGCAGGTGCATTGCACAGAGGAGCAGAGATCTGCACACACGTGTGTGTCAGACCAAGGAGGAAAAGAGCCAAGCCCCAGTGCCGCGAGCGGTGCAGGCACAGTCCCAGCACCCACCAGCCCCCGGCGACCCCCGTCCTCCCTCAGTCTCCTTACACTCAGCAATTAAATGCACACAATTTTTTGGCTGCAGCACAAACCCTCACAACCACCTTTGGGTACCTCAGCAGCCGGGGTAACGAGGACAGGCTCCGTCCCCGAGCCTGCCTTCCTACCGGGAGGAAGAGCGAGTCTGTTAATGAGCATCTGCCAACACCCCCCAATAAACAAGTCCATTTGCACTCATCTTGCATTCCCCTGCCACTGCGCCTTCCCGTGCCTTCCCACCCCCTCTCAGCAACTCCCTCAGCCTTCTCCAACCCCTGCTTTCCCCAACCAAGCCTCTTCCCAGGCCACGCTCCCTGCGTCAACAGGGGCTGCTCACCCGCAAACCCCTTGCAGCTCACACCACGCTAAGGCAGACCCAAACTTCAAAGCATTTCTTTACCAAGAGCTCATCCAGGAAACCTTTTTTCTTGACTTCTATTGTACTGCTACATGCCTGTAAAAATTAATTGATGCATATATACACATGCATGCACGCACAGCCTCTTTATTAAAAAGTTTCTCTTTCTGGAAGGACCTCCCCAAGATGTGCTGAGGGCTGGCACAGACCGAGCCATGCACTTGCTGCTCATCGGAGCTTCTCTGGATGAAAGAACTTGTCAAATTGCTGGCAAAACCACCGGAGCTTGTAAACTCTGCCAGCTCAACAACAACATCCAGGGTGACATGCACGCACAGGCGTGGGCACCTTCTCTCCATGTTTTCCTTAATCAAATCCTTAATTAGGTAGGTAAGGGTACAAGAGCTGCAAAGGAGGAGCAGCAGACACCCAGCCTGATATTCCTCAATAGCCAGTACCAAGAGCATGCTACACACGCTCTGTTTTCCACCTTATTTTTTCTCCTCTTTCTTGATTACAGCCTGCAAACTATTACCGCAACTTTAGCACGTCGGGAAAGAGCTGTGCTTGGGCTTAAGTGTTTGCAGAATCAGGGCCGAGATGTGTAGCTGAATATGCTGCTATTTATAGTGTTAAGCCCTGAGCACGACATGTGCAGGGGGGGCAGCGCGGCTGAGTTCGTGTTGCTGCTAGAACCTGGTTTGGGGGTTTTTTTGCCTTATTTAGGAGGGGTGTCAGCTGCCTGATCTTAACATTGCATTCATGCACTGCCTCGTATTTTCAAATATTTTTGTGGGGTTTTTTTTAATCTTTGGGCATACCAGCTCATACATGTTTATACCGGTTTATAGGTGAAGTTATATATTCATCACTGAAAGGATAAAAAAAAAAGGCAAGAAAAAAGGCTGGAAGCTGAGTAGTCAGCTCTCAGGTCCAAGGGCCTGCAGTTAATTACACCCTGTCCTCCAGCATGTACTTTACATGCTGCATTGCAAGCCCCGCAGCCTGGCTGGGTGTCAGGCAGCCTGACAGCAGCTCTGCCCGCCAACCCAGCTAATTATAGTGTGGGGAGCAAATGAGCAGGCGCCCTCCCTGTCGCATGCTCCGCTCAATCAGCTGCAGCCTCCCAGGACGTGAAAGACCCAGGGCTGCAGCTCAGGCTGGCAAAGACCATTCCCCTGAGGCAGCCAAGGGGACTGGTGAGCACCACAAGGATGAGGGTCTCCAGGAGAGTATTTCAGGTGGTGTCCAGGCACCCCCCAGGAGCACC
Source organism: Buteo buteo (assembly GCF_964188355.1). Lineage (NCBI taxonomy): Eukaryota > Metazoa > Chordata > Aves > Accipitriformes > Accipitridae > Buteo > Buteo buteo. The sequence goes on from NC_134199.1 coordinate 1,657,439, forward strand.
TTGGCAGGGAGCAGGCTTGCTACCCACCACCTCACCCTTCACCCTGCTCCACTGGAGCAGGCTGAGCAGGGCTGGTCCCATCCGAAGCCTGGCTACTGTCCGACCAGCCAATGCACCTCTCCTTGGACAGACCTCTGTCTCCCTTGTTTTCTCCCTCTGCCTTCATCTGCCCCCCAGTACTGGGTCTGGGGGGTACCGCTCCACTCAGTCTGAAAAATTGAGATGCAGGGGTACGTCCCCCTTTTCTCCAGCAGCCTCATCCCATCGGTAGGGACAAGCCACCAGAAACAATTGGACCGCAGCATGAGGGTCCCCACAGCGGGATCCCCCCCACCCCGACTGCCTGAGGTTTGCTGTCCTGCAGGGAAGCCCGGGCACCGCAGCCCCCTGCCCGGGCAGCACGCAGGCAGCAATGCCTTTGCCCCGGCGTGCGGGACCAGGGCCACCGCAGCGCAGCACCCTTGGGAAGGGCCCTCTGCCATCAAATCACTCCTTTGGTAACACACCTGGAAAAGGGCGAGGATCTAGCCGGAGAAGGGATCTGGCCAACCTAGCCGGTCACCCACCCACCGATGAGCTACTAATAAGCACCGCGCACGCAAGACTTGCAGCAACATGAACTGGGCTGTCAGCAGGGGACCAAATAAAACCTAGCTCTTGCATGGGACATCATCCAACCAGAGGTCAAAACCCCATCGGAGAGCAGGTCTCTCATTCTTTTGGCCCAGGAAGTGGCTCCCTGAGGTTATACAACATCTGAGTTAAAACTATGTAAATACATATCCTCACTCCTGGGAACCTGGCTGCCGGCAGCTGGCTCCGTGCCCGTCAACCACGGCACGATGCAAACGTGACCGCAATATGCTCTTAACTTATCTGAGACCCCAGAGCCACTTGCAGAACAACATGCCCACTACAAAATAATGATGCTCCTCGCAGCTGGCCTCTTCATCCTCCTCCTCCTCCTCCTCGGCAGCCAGCAGCAAGCCCGTCACACCAGGAAACCCGCTCCCTGCACTGCTTGTCCCCAGGGAGCTGGTGGCTCTGGGCCGGCTGGGGGACACGGGAGGTTTCAATGCACTCTTCGGTTCTGGTCAGGAAAGGGAGCAGATGTGACTCAGGGGGAGCAGGGACACTGAGCGAGGAGGTGATATTTATACGGACACTTTACAGAGCAAAAGCGCTGCTTAAAGAGAGCGGGCCCTAAAAATTCACCTTTACTCTCAAACCAAAAGCGGTTCTTTTAAAAACAGGGCTTGAAGCGTATCGGCCAACCCATTTTGGAGCTGCAAGGCTCTCCAAACGTCCACGCTCCTCCAGTCCTTGCCACCACACAGCGCTTGTCCCTCTGAGGACCCCAGGGACACTGGCCCTGCTCTTCAGCCTCATCCTCCTCGCCTGCACCCCCGCAGTGGCTGGCAGCTCTGCCAGACCGACCCTCTCACCCGGCACTGCCCTGGGGCACAAAAACGGGTTCAGGAGTGCTGGGGGAAGGAAGGGGGAGCACGAAGTGCCCTGGGAAAGCCAAGGTGCCCCGAGAGCCTGTGGGAGAACAACCCCCGGGCACCGAAGCCCACGCTGAAACCACTCAGTGCAGTCAGGGGTTTTAGGCTGAATTTGCATCCTGTGGCCATGAGCATCTTCGGAAGGCGAAGCCAACCACCACGGAGGGCAGAAAGCCTGGAGCTGCTTACTTGGATGGGTTTGTAAGAAACGTATATACCCCAGAAGAACGTTTAAACAGAGAAAAACGTACAAAACCATTATCTAGGTATATTACAGGTGAGGCTTGAAGTAGGAAAAAACCCTTGAGCTTTGCTTGCTTCTCTAGGAATACCCTTTCATTGCCACCCTGAGGCTGAGGGAAGGAAGGGCCAGTTCACTCCAGGCCACCTGCTTCTCATCCAGACAGGACAGTAAAAAGGAGAAGGGGGATGAGGATACCCCTCCATCCCCCCAAAAGCAAGCAGCTTCCCCTGTCAAGCCAACCTAAGCCAGCAGCAAGGTTCAGGTCAGCGCATGTGGGACGATGACGACTTTGTCATATCGCCAAGCCCACCTGCCTGGGCAGAAAGGGACCAGGACAGCCAGACCTGCCCTCGCTGCCCAAGCTTGCCAAGAGACCGCATCACTACTCTAAGTATTTACACGGGCTCCAGCCAGCCAACCACCACTAAATATTTAGGCATCAAACTCCATAAAGGAAGCGCAAAACACACTACAGAATAAATTGAGTACATTTGAAAAAGCCCAGAGGGGAAAAATAGATTTTTGGAACGTGTTCTCAATCTCATTAATTGGGAAGACAGCCTTGGAGAGGAAAAAAAAAATGATTATATTCCTCCCCAAACCATTATCCACTCTTCAGAGTGTATCATATGAAAACAGTTATATAAAAGAATAAATTATATTTGGAATGGCAAGAACCCCAGAATAAAGCTAGAAACTCTGATGTTCCCATATAAAGATAGGAGACAGTTATCTGTTCCAAATTTTCGAGTTTTCTGCTGCGCCAATTCAAATTCACTACATACCAGCATGGCCATATAAAGGGGACTCCACCCATGTAATCTTGGAACGAGCAATAATCCCCCAAACTATCAATTTAATGTATGGGGATACAAAATGGGACAAGAATGTACTCACAGAACGAGCAATCCATTAACGACATGGCAAAAGGCACCAGAACGTGCACACAGGAGTATCTTTTTAAAGTGACATTTGCATTGAAAGACCGGATCTGAAATTAAGACTTCTGCACGCAGACATCATAGATTTTGCAAATTAAAAGGCCCTTTCTAGATCCAATGTGAATTTTATTTTTTGTTTTATTTTCTACTATTTGTTCAGTGTCACGTTTCTTGGCCAGCACTAGAAAAATAGCTCTTTGTTGGGGTTTTTTAAATTAACTTTGCTTCTGACCAGCTTTCCAGCCCATCTTGCTCGGGCTCTCCTGAGCAGCAGAGGAGCAGGGATGGTTTAGGGGCAGATCTGCAGGGGTGCAAGGGCTGGAGCCAGGCAGGGTCCTCTTAGCTTGAAGCACATGGAGATGCCCCGGTGCCAGCCCAGGGCAGGGGGATGCAGGTGCTGGCGTGCAGCACCCAACAACGCAGATGCCAGCTTCCCCCCGCAGAGGCAGCCCCGAGCTCTCCCTTACCCTGCCTTATATGCGAGGTGGATAAAATCCTCCCTTTTCACAGATTTCTGCAGATGCAACACATCATCAGAAACACGGATGCTGTTAGGCCGTTACGGCTTGTCTCTGCCCCCAGAGCGCGCGGGGCTGGCGCGGGATCAGGCGCCGCAGCGAGGTGCAGGCGATACGACACACGGGGAAGGAGGATGCGATCCGGCGGTCTGACTGCCCGCTCCCAAGCCCCAGTGAACGTGCTGTCACGTTTGAAACCACACAACGAGCTGGTTACTTGCCCAAACTAAACAAATGATACATAAAGTTCAGCAGGGATCTTTCCGAGTCCCCTTCCCAGTTCGGAAGTAACGGGTACACAGGGACCCGGGGAGCGCCCCAGCACCTCCACATGCCTCCCACCAGTCCTGTGGACCCCTCCTGCCAATGGCACGAGGCAAGGAGATGGGAACGAGGGCTAGAGCTCATCTTTTATCAGATCAACCCACAGTTTTTAAACTAGCCGAGTGCTGGGGTGCAGAGCCGCCTTGCCACTGATCTGAAGCAGAAGCCTGAAGAAGAAATTGCTTATTTTCTCCAGCTCTCCCAGTCTAATAAAAATAATTTTAAAAAAGCAAACTTCCAGAAACCACCCCCGCTCAGACGCTGAGACCACGACGAGTACCAGCAGCACCACGTCCAATCTTCCCCCGTGCCCATCGGCACCGTGCACATCGCCGGCGCTGCAGCAGGCGAGCGGCACCACAAGCGAGTGCCCTGGAAGGCAGCCAGCAGCCAGCAAAGAGACCTGTCCAAGCCATTGGGATGGATACACAGATAAACCAGGTCAGCTAAGTGTTTCCATCCAAGCCAGACAGTGACTAAGAGATGGCATTAATTTGTTACTCAGCCAAAGTTGCTTTTCAGACCCAGAAGAGCCAAATGGTTGTTCCAAGTGAAAAAGTACTGCAGGATGCATTCCTTCGCCCTGTCCCAGGACTACCCAGGGATTCATGATTTCAGGATGGAGCTGACAGCTCTTTCATATATCACAAAGAATAACAAACTAACCTTTCTGTTTTTCTTTTCACTCCCCCAAATGCTATTTACTGGTCGCAAGAAGACACACGTCATGTTCACGCAGCACTCCGGGGAGGTGGAGGACTGTACAAGCTCCACATGCTGTATTGCAGCAGATCAAACAAACACAGAAAACAAAAATTTGTTTTATTGACATTACTGCTGTCAGCACAGAGAATAAAAGAGCGTGCACGAGGGAGCATCCACCTTCCAACCCTTTCTGGATTCAACGTAAAGGCACGTGTAAGCTTTACCCAGGGATGTGAGACTGGAACACACAAATGGATGAACCCTTCGGCACTTGGAAGCCCTTCCAAATTTCTTTGAAATTTGATGAACTGCTCAAACACCTGTGATGCTTGCACTGCCTGGTTTGGACAGGGACAGGGCGGCACCTCTGTGCCGGGGTGCAGGGACCAGCATGCCCAGGCAACAGAGCAGCAGCCCAATGCCTTGCTGCAGAGCCCAGTGATTCCAGCATCCACACAGAGGGCGGGGGATATCACCAGCAGATATCACAGCAACAGCCTTTTTATTTATTTTGTCCTCTTTGGGTCTCCAGAAAATGGCATTTTCAAGGGCTAGACTCATGTACGCCACCACCTAAGGTGCCACAAAATCCCAAGACAGTGGCAGCCGTGCACAGCGAATGCAAGGGGAGGCATCCCCAGTCCGCCTCTAGTGCCGCAGCCCTTCAGCCCCTGGGCTGAGGCTGCAGAGCCCGGGGCACCGCAGGGTCCCCTGGGTGCCCCACACCTCTACTGGACATCTGCTGCCTGCAGGCAGAGGAGATGTCACCCTGTCAACCTGGAAAAATGCTGCACACCAGAGCTCTAAACAAATGCACTGCCACGCAGATTGCATCCAACTTCATCTGAAACATCAGCTTGAGGAAACTAAGAGCAAAACATATGTCTATGACGTGATACAGCCTCGGTAAATCCTTGCAGAGAACACAGATGATGTAATACCCACATCTTATTTTATAAAAATATAATGCTTTCTCACAATAGGACAAACCCAGGCCTCTGCAGAGCCTCTCAGCTCCAGCATCCCTCTTTTGCAAACATTCAAAATGAGCTACGCCGAGGTGCCATGCCGCAGAGCTAGAAATCAAACTCCCCTCTGCTGCTCAGCACAAGACCCACAAGACCAGCACCTCACACCTTTTGAAACCCCCCTGGTCCCCTCTCATCCCTCACTCGGGACCTGTGGACCAGTTCTAATGCATAATCAAACAAGCTTAAGAAATCCCTTTGGGGCAGTGGGGTGATTTAAGTGCCCAGAGAGCTCCCAGCCCCAGTAAGGATGTTCGTGGCAGTGTGCTGTCACTTGAGGGACAGCACGGCGATGGTCCTCATGCCCCTGCAGACATGGAGACCAGGGAGAAAGATGATGTGCTGACTCCACCTGGTCTCCAGCAAAACTCCTGCCAACTTCAGCCGAGCCAGGCTGCCGCGCAAGGCAACAGCCACACAAAAAAGCGACTCTTACGTTCACGCAGGGCATCCTCCCGCGGCAGGTGAAGCATATTGGAAGGACAGTGCCAAAACGCAGCGGCTGCTCGGGTGGTAGGTGACACATGCTGCGTGCAAAATGCACATCTCTAAAAGCTGCTGGGGCTTTTAGGGCTGGGCAGGGCTCCGCTGCTCCTCCTCTCCCGCCGCCCACGGCCCTTCCTTGTCACACCTACTCCCCGGTCCCCACCCTGCAGCTCCTGCCCGTGTCCTCACGCTCATCCCATCCCGCCGGCTCCTGCCCACCTCTGGCTCAGCGGGCATGGGGAAGCCTTCAAAACTACGGTAACGCATCGGGTCAAACCAACAGCCTGCCTAGCAGCCGCCGCTCAGAGTGGGGAGCCACGATGGCTCGAGGCCGGGTGCTGCGATGCCCGCTGGAGCGGTCCCTTCTCCGGCAGGGTCCCTCCTCCAGCGCATCCTCCCGCACGCAGGGGTCTGGGCACCGGTCGGCTCTGCACCACACAGGCCAGCAGGCCCCCAGACTGCTCGCTGAGCCCATCTACCTTTCTGGCCTTCATCACAGCCAGATCCACAATGTCTTCATGAACCACGTGACAAAAATAGCTGCCTTGAATTCATTTTAGCTTTTTCCCAGCAAATCTTTTGGGTACCCCCTTCGTTCTGGTATTAAATCACTCACCATCTTCGTAACGCTCCGAGCTGCACAGGCACCCCTGCTTCTTCCTTATCCTCCTCCTCTTCTTCCTTCTCCTTCTCCTCCTCCCCTCCCTCCTGGGGCAGCCGGGCTCTCCCTGCCGGGAGGGCAGCAGCCTGTCCCGAGATTCCTATTCAGCCGCCCGCAGCCTCTCCCTGCAATTACAGGTCTCCACAGCTGTCCCAGGGTAAGCGGCAATGACAAACCTCAAGGCAACTTCCAGGGAAATCTCTCTGTTCAGAGGCAGGTTTATCTGCCCCTGCTTTATTCTGCCTGGAGAAGAGCATCCCGCACACACCGGCAGCGTGGTGGTCTGAAACAACCAGGCAAAGAGCAGCAAAATGACCTCAACCTAGAAAACAAGGGTACTGGTATTCCCCCAGGACCCTGCGTCACCCCAGCGGCCCTGGTCCCCAGCCCTGCCAGCACCTTCCCAGCAAGGGCAGGTCTGCGGGGCCGGGGCAGCCACCCCGAAGGTGGGGTAACGGCTGGAAACAGCGCAGGGCTTGCGCGAGCCTTGCATTTGTGAAGATAAAAGTGATCCTTTAATGCTACATCCAAATGGTTACTGGTAGGTTTTTCTAACCCACAGGACAATATTTGCCAGGCACACTTGTGCTGTCTGGCTGTAGCAAGATGTGGGTGCTGGGGCACTGGGACGGACAGTGCAGGGTACGGCCCCGGCTGGCGGCTGCAGGAGAAGCCTCGTACAGCTGAGCTCGGGGTATGGCCGTATCCCAAAGAGGCGCAGCCCAGGGTGGGGCTGATGGCAGGGGGAGACATGTTGATGCCAGAAGGGAGACCAGCACCACGGCTCTCATGAAGCACTCGCTCCGCCTCTGACCTCTCAGGCTTGATCGTCATGAAAGCCCAGCAGACCCATCCAAAGGGCAAAGCTGGGAATCCATAGCTTCAGCGGACAACAAAACCCCCACTCGTGATAGAAACTGCTTTTATAGAGTATGGCAAGTTTACAGCTCCTTTCGCCACAAACCTCTCCATACTCTGCAAGCAATAAATGACCTTTTTACCTTGTTCCCCCTGTCCCACAGGAGCTAACAAACTCACCACCCCTTCCCTTGCCTTAACCCCGCCGTGACTCCCAGCCCTGCCCAGCAGCACCAGCCCTGCCAGATTAACACTCGGTGCAAACTCACCACAACTACCCTCCGCTTTGAAGATGGCAGCCTCCGACCTAAGGAAGGATTTGTGCCCTAAACAGGGTCCCGTGTTTCCCAGCTCCCACAGTCAGTCCCATAAAAGCCCTCACAAACCACCCGCCGAGCGGGACAGGCAGTAACCCCAGTCCTGCCCATCCACCGCTCGTCCGCTCGGAGGCGGCAGCAGCAGCGCTGCTGCAAGGAGTTACCCAGGTCACTCACTGCTGTTCTGCCCATTCATTTTAGGGACATGAGGCAGACGGACTCCTTGGGGGACTACTCAGGGAAGATGCAGGAGCCTCTGGTCCAGTGCAAGCTTGTGGCAAGTGCAAAGCACCCAAATATCGCTGACCACAGGCGTCTGCCAAGAACCATCCACTGATGGGGAGAGTCGCTTTGAAATGCGTATGCACATACATCTTCATGCAGGGTGAGGAGATGAAAGCCAGAGAAAGAACCGACTGAACTGAGATAAAGAGGCTCCTGCATCCAGACCCCATTTCACCCCAGCAACAGCCAAAACCTTAATAGGAGTTTGTATTAAAGCCTCTGATCTTTGCTGGGGCTTCACCAGTGGGCACTGCATATTCACATGTTAAGACAGTCACTGCCCAAAACCAATTTTAATCCAAATGACATTAAAAAGATACTCCGGGGATTAAATGACCTGGCAAGCCACAGGCACAGCCAAGGATGGAAAACTAATAGTCTGTCTTGCAACAGTGGCGTGATCACACGACCCTCCTGGCACTCGTACCACGTGTCGAGTTCACCCACTCGTTACAGACAGGTACAGCAATACCCAGCTCCTGCAGGGCAGTGGGATGTCATATATATACGTATATATGCACACACATAACCATATATATACATATAGATATCTATGTTTGTATGTTTTGTTTAAAAGCACAGTTTCCAGGACTGGTCCCATGGGAAGCACAGCACCTTACTGCTTTGGCCGGAGGTCGGGAGGTGCGGGCAGCAGGAGGAAGGCAAGTCATGCCTTCAGCAGGCCCCCGGGACGTCTGCCTGCAATCAGGCAGCATTTAAGCTGTTGTGAGGGAAGAAATTAAAGAAATAAATCATATTTTGTTCATGCTCAGTAAACACTCACTAGAGAGTTATGATCAAACCTTGCATATGCTTTTCCTCAAGCCTGGGCAGGCAACAGCAGTGCTGGTTATCACAGGCTGGTCCTAGGGTGGCATCGGAGCCCTGGGCTGGCACAGGGATGTGGGTCCTCACGGGGGGAGTGGGACGGGCGCTGGCGGGGCAGGAGTGGTGAAGACAGAGACGTCAGAGCACAAGGAGTCTTGGCTGGGGATGTGAGGACAGAGCGCTTGACAGGGTAAAGCAAAAGACTTTCTGTGCAAGAAAAGCTGGGCTAAGATGAGATGGTGGAAGAGGGGCTGGGGGAGGAGAGGGAAGGTGCAGCCTGAGTTCCGCAGCCAGCACAGAGAAGGGCAGCAGAAAACAGCCCCTGCAGACCAGACCCTGCCCGACTGCCAGCGCCCCGCACCCGTGCGCACAGCCACAGTGGCATTGCTGCGGCTGGGGGGTCACCCGCACCCCTGCCCATCCCCTGCTCTCAGGAACCAGCCGGCCGTGAGCATCCCGGTACCTTGGGATTCCTGGCAGCAGCAGAGCGGGCATGGCTGCCTGCTACAAAAATGAATTGGGAAAGTCAGTTTTGGGGCAAAAAGGCCCTTTTTGGAGAGGAGGGGAGAAGAGGAAATTCAATAAAAAAGAAATAGGGAAGAAAAAGCTGCTGTGTAAGAGATGCAGGAAGGAGGAAAAAAAAAAAAGTTGAAAAGAAATCCCTGGGGAATTGTGGAGGAGAAGAAAGAGCGTAGACATGCCAGACGAGCCAAAGCAAGAGCCAGAGAGCAGGAAGCGCCTAACTAGGATGGAGACAGAGATACTACAAAATCACGGTGACGTCATGCCGGAGTTGCAGTGGTTTCCAAAACAACTCCAAACTCCAGTGCCCGGAGAGGGAGCGAGAAGCGCAGGAGAAGTGGAAACGAGATGGGGCTCCGCGCTTGGAGGGAGCTGGAACAGAAGCTTGACGAGTCTGTGGAGCTGAGCCTGCTCCCTTTCGGTTTGCATTGGCGGGACGGGCTCTGGGGAGCCGGCAGACACGGAGACAGAGGTTATTGTAGAGCCAGGCAGCATCAGAAAGGAAATTCCTGAGGGTGTTTTCCTAATTGACACATACAATGAAGTTACAGTCCCCCAAAGCCCCTTTCTGCAAGAAGGTAAATGCTGGATGCTCCCAAGAAGCACAGCCAGGGAGTGAACAACAACAGAGACAGCGACCCAGAGGAAATAAATCTGCAATAAATGGAAACCACACACAGAGAGTTGTCCTGATGGCAGCGGTGTTGCTCTGCCCCAGCCTGTTCGGATTAGAGGGTTTTATGGCTGTGTTGGCCGGGGTGAAGGACGCGCGGGGAGGCCTGCCAAGGCGGCTGGGTAGACTCAGGGCTGTTTGCAGAGGGTAAAGAACTAAACGAGAGGAAGGCAGAGCGAACCCCCATGAGGTCAAGGCTGTGATGCCCCTTGCCCAGGGCGTGCGATGCGAAGCTGCCTGGCGTGCCCCCAGCCTACCCTGGCAGTCAGATGCAGGCAGAGCTACAGCAGCCCCAGCACCCACCCTCTGGATGAGGGCAACTCAACAGCCAGGATGACTCCAAGGAAGGAAATTTCTTGGCTGCGTGGACAACCTGGTGACCAAGCAGCAACTTGCCTGCAGAAGGGAATCGATTCGCTCTCATTTCAAGCAGGGAGAGGCTGGCACAGACCTCTGCAACCTCCTGGGGTCTGCACAGGACCCCGACATCAAGGACAAATAGCACAACTTCTAGAAAGTCCTTCTGGAAGAAATTTCTCTGCCAGAATGGTGCTAGCCAGGTGGAAGAAACACAGCTTCATGCCTTCGCTTGCATCTCCCCTTGCAATGCTGCCAAAGCTCAGGAAGAAGCCAAACCCCCAGGACTGGCATCATCAATGCTCCTCAGGAGTCATGGTTCGAATGCCCCATGGCCCAAGGACCCCTTCGGTCAGGCTGGTCCAGGCACATGTGTCGAGGTGCCCACTTGAACCACCACAGTCCAGCTGAGACTGGGAACTGGTCAGTCTCAACCTTCCTGCCACAGCCATCCCCGCAGCACCCACAACATCCCCATCCTTCTGATGGCCCTGAAGGTAGCTGGGATGTCCGGAGCGGCAGCTCCTGGCACAACACAGGCGGCACAGGGCTGTTTTCAGCACGCATCCTCCGAGAGGAGGAGCTAACCAGACTTCACAAACTGCTCTCCTACCATTCCTCTTATCGCTCTTATGCCTGCAACTTTGGGGAAGCTTTGACTTCTCCTCTCTCCCCAACCCCGGATGCATTTCTAGCAACTCACTGGGCAACCTGCCACAGGCTGCAGGCAGCTGTGCCGCTTCTTCAGGGCCTGCCTGGTCAAAGCCAAGCCAAAGGCAGCAGCCTGAGTGCTCCCCTACCTTTGTTCTCATGGCTTTACCTACTACAAAGCCAGAGCCCAGCTGCTTTCATGGGCCCGTCGCTGCCATTAATTGGCAAAGCTGTAATTGGGGCTGTCCTGGTGCTGGGGCTGATCCTGGGGGTCAGGTGCCCTGCAGCAATCCAGGTCTGGATCCTGCTGGGACACAAGGCTGCCCATTCTGTAACCACTGCTGCACATGTGATGAACCTGCTTGGTCTCAGTTCTGTCCTACTTCTCCCATAGCTTCTGCCAAGCAATGAAGCACGCAGGTAACGCTGCTGAACACTCTGGCCAAGAGGAGGATGGGTGTCGGGACATGCCTGCAGGTTGGTGGACAGGTCCAGGTTAGGGAAAGGGCCTCCCAGCCTTGCGCCACACACCAAGAGAGACGTGCAGGGCAAGCTGGCTGAATCGGCGCTTTCTGCCTCCAAACCAGTGACCGAGCAGCAGGAGAGCATGCACTGCACACAGCTGGCTTGGCCATGAGCTCAGCTTGCAAACTTCACTCCTGTGCCCAGGGGAATCCTTGGGAAGGCAGTGAGACTCCCGAGCCAGCAGGAGAGGGGATCGCTACGACCACTGCTATGCAGGACCCAGCAAGTGATGGCATATGTGCCGTCACAGCGATGTCCCTTCCGTGCACACTGGATGACTCAGAGCTGGCAGCACCCAGGGAGCAGGGTGGCCACCAGCAGCAGCCCCTACCTGTCAGCCTCCCTGCGGCCCCCTTCCCGGCTCCCTGTTTAAAACTCACCACAGCTGCTTTCCTGCCCGGGGGCGAAGAGAGCCTGACTCATGCACTAGAAGAAATTAATAAGCGAGCAGAGAAGATGGGCTCATCCCATCCACCAGGCAGCATGAATCACTGCTTCTCCTGACTGTCTCATGTATTGTTCCAGCACTGAGTCAGTACTGCTGTGCAGGTTAACAAGGGGAGAAATTAAAAGTTATGGCCTATGAAACACAGCAGCACTGAGAAATTAAAAAAGAAGTGCTACTGTAAGAAAACTAATAGGACTACCCACAGAGTCCCAGAAAAGAAATGCTCTGTGCTCCAGCTTTTGCTCCACAGATGTGCCCCCCACCAGAAATCAAACCCTCAAACCTCCCTCACAGGCAGGCTTGCTGCCTGCAGCATGGGCAACATGCTTTGCAGCATCAGCTTTCTTTCTGTTTAAAAGCTGCCACCTCTGTATTTATCATTTTAAACATACAACCTTAATTGGAGAACGTGGTCTGGTTGTACCTCCCGCCCTGACTGGGCTACGCACGCTGCACACACACAATGCCTTCCCCGCTGCCCTCGAATTCACAGTCCTGGTCTATTGCTTCCTCCAAAAATACAAAATGGGATTTTGAAGGCTGAGGAGGAGGAAAACAGTAACTCCCGGAGCAAGTTCTGTTTCAGGGCAGGGGACCATCTCCCTTCTCAAGGGCCAAACCCTGCAGCTCCTCTCCAGCTGCCAAGCTGCCAGGTTGCTCCATCTCTCCCTCGTAAGGAGAAAAACCCTGCCTGCTCTTCCCAAGCGTGCCAGCCCCCATTTCCCACCCCAAAACAGCTCCTGCCATGCAGTAATGCCTCCCCAATGTGAACAGCAACTACGTGCCGGACCTTGCAAAATAAATCATACTTCACCTCAAAATAAACAGGAGACTCCTGCACTCAAACTGCTGCAACAACCTGCTTTTTAAGGTTAGGATGGAGCACCTCGAGTCCTCTTCGGGTCCTTGTTCACTGATAATCTACACGCTATGCAACCTGGAAAGTACTTAGCTGATACACAAGACAAGGCTATAAAAACTTGGAGAAACAGGGGACCAGAACCTGATTTCATGGAACAGAGAGATGAGAAACAGCTTGGGAAACAGGGGCAGCTGCTGGTCTGTCCTTAAACATGAACATGAATTAGAAACATCTGCTGTGCCCTAAGCAACTCTTTCTGATCATATCATCCACAAACAAGCCTCATCCTCCTTTGACACCAGCTAATGAATTGACTTTGAAGATACTGCCTGGCAGCAAGTTCTGCAGGTTAATGCCTCCTGTATAAGAAAGCATTTCCCCACGGCAGTGCTTCATCTCCTTCCTTGCAGCCCTGTGTAATGTACTTCTACCCAAGAGAAAGACCAAGAAGCGCTCAAAGGACACTCTGTGACTCACGGCGTCAACCCACAACCATCAACCCCACCGTGCCGAGACTCCAGTGCAGCTCTGCCAGCCCCCTGCATCCCGGATGGATGGTCGCAGCCTCCTCCGCTCAGTCCCAAGCGCTGCCAGCAGCCCCCCTTCGTCACCCTGCACCCCACTCCCAGCTGACCGACGTGGTGGTGGTGGCTCTGGGCAGCCCCCAACATGAACACGATGTGAAGCCTACTTGTCCATCATCCAACCCAGTGTCATCCAATCTTTAGCAACCCTAGAAAAAGCTAATCTCGACGAACCATCAACTCAAAACAAAACAAAAAACACTCAAAAAACCAGCAAGCACCAGGTTACCTCTATTTTCTCCTACAAGGATCTAATTCAGCTCTAATAGGACAGTTATTATTATATATTAAATGAATGGCAATTGATTATTAAGAGTGTATTCATCAAAACTGGGTAGATGGGTAATAAGATACCTGCCTGTTACATAGCTGTGAAACCACACTGAATATGCTTCTAATGACCAACTGGTATTTACTTAACATTCAATATCCATCGCTAAGAAAGGTCTCTCTAGATTTAATAAGCCTCTGTTATTTTATGTTTAATTAAATACCATCCACTATTAAAAACATATTTAACTGAGGTCGAAACCAGTAAAAACTGTATCTTATAACACAGCTGCTAAACCTCAAATATCTTCTTAATGATTAATTGGGATTTAGCACATGATCGCTGTCCTACTGAGAGCTGATAGAAACCGGAAGCTCAACGATTTGGGGACCAAAGTGCTTTGCTTCTGCAAACAATTCTGCTGGTTAAATAGTGTGGCTAATAAAAATAAAACGGAGCAGTAGGAGCCTCAGTTCCTACGTAACCCAACTTTGGAAAATTCAGAATACAGCACAGCTGCTTCCACAATGCCTGCCGGTCAGTGCCAGGCAACTTGCATGGCTGTGCAGGGGAGCTGGGACCACTGTCCTCCCGCGCTCAAGAGATCTGGGCACCCAGAGTGCATTCCTGCAGGACAGGACATCAGCAGGACCTCTCCAGGTCAGCTCTGCCCCAGCTTCGATGCAGAAGCTCTGGAGTGGTGGGCCGGGGGACTCCTGATGCGACAATTCCAGTTGGGATTGCAAATGGCTTCCTATCTACTTGGGCTGGCCAGCTGGTGCAGTTCAATGGTTCATCACACCTACCAGCTTCTCCAGGAGAAACCAACAGCGTCTGGAAGAAGCTGGAGACGGATTTGCCATGATGGTCCAAAACCTTCATGTTAAAAACTAAGAGACATTTTCAGGCTAAGGGATCAATGAGCTCCCAAAACCAAGGAGCCTGCAAGCACAAGTCCTGCAAGAGCAGCAGATGGATGGACTCATGATGGATGCTTCTGGCACTGCTCCACACAAGCACCCTCCGTGCCCTCCATGATGAGCAAAATCGAACTCCCTCGGTCACCCAGCCCTGCACACCCATAGCCGAGCGCCCAGAGCACCATGCACCACACATCATCTTCATCACTGGGCATGGGGACAGCTGATAGGGGAAAAGGGCCTCTTGGTAAGGGGGAAATAAGCTTGAACGGGGAGCAGGGAGAAATCCAAAGTATGTCAGCACTTGGGAAAATGCCATTCCACCTCAGTGACCTCCTGCAAGAGGATTTACTTTATTGTTTTTGTTTTCAAAGCCGTTGAAAGCAAAATCTGATGCTAGCAAAGTATTAAATATAGCAGCACATACCCACACAGATTGCACAAGAAAACATTTTTAAAATAGAAACAGCGAGAATGAATATGAATGCAGCGAAAAATATCAAGAGAGGAAATCCAAGAGGGTCCTTTCCTTCTATTGTTCCCCTCCTAACCTCAGGCACGCTGGGGAAATCGGGGTTAGACAGTGGGCTACACGCTTCAGTCCTGGGAAATGAGTCAAGAGTCTGGAACATGCGCTCAGCAACGGGCAAACCCAGTGGCAACCTTGTATTCTGAGCTCATCTGCTTCACTCAGAGGAACCTTGGCATGTCAGAGCTCGGTTTTGCGGTGCTCTAATGAGATGCACTGAGGAAGCGTCACAATGGAGCTGCTCACCCCAGCTGGGCGGCTGGATGGGGTTGGAGATAACCAAAGCTCTACCCCAAAGTCATGTCCTAAGAGTGAATCATCATCCTGCCATGAATGACATACCAAAGGGATAAGAAAATGTTCCCAGCGTCTGACAAGGCACTGTGCTATGCATGGCGGGGGGGTTCTAAATATCCACACTAAGCAGGCATCTTTGGAGGAAAACCTCTACATTATTCAGTGTTTCTGAAAACAAGAGAGACCTTGGGAGTCCAAGCACCTTAACCAGAGGGAAGCGTTTCAAAGACCTGGGCAGTTGCCTCTCTGCCTTACAGGCAGGCTAGTTAGAGGCTGCCTTCACAGGTGCTCCAAGGAAAGGACACGAACAAGAAGGATCTCTTGGGAGGATGCAAGTGGAATAACCATGTCATCAAAGAACCTCTCTGACTTCCCAAATCTGAGCACCAGGAGGAGAGTCCAGTTGGCTTTTATTTCCTTCTCCAAGCACTGCTGTGTATGTATATGTATATATACAAATATACAAACTACCTACTTACTCTTCATAACATCCTTCCCATGAACTAGCCACACCGCAATGGCAGACAGTCCATAGGAGATATCATCTGAGTTGCTTCAAAGCCATGCAGCTGATTAAGTAAAGAGCAGAGGTGTCTGTCTGAGGAATATGATGATTAAGGATGTCTCAAGCTCCAAATCAGCCTTGGAGACCTTGCTGGAATATTGACTACTGCCCCACAATTCCACAGAAGGAGCTCAACACCTCATGTGTCCTGTCTGATTCAGGAGATGTCAATGGACGTGAAGAATCAGGAGGCCTCTAGAGATGCCTCCCTAGTCCAGTGGAGGAAAGAGAGACACCTGCTCCTACGCATTCATCTCTACTGGACAGTGCTGGACTTTCCTCTTTCCCCTTGTCCAGACAGAAACCTTTGCTCATCTTAAAGCAAGTTAGTCTCACTTTTGAATGACTCTTCACAAGGATACAAGAGCCCTACAACCTAATACTGTATTTTGGTATCTACAAATGGCTCCCGCGGGGTATGGGAAGCCTCGGGAGCTGCTCCAGCACAAGCACAAGTGTTTGCCTGCTTCCAAATTCTTCTTTGCATCCATGCAACCCCACGGTTCCTATGAAAGGTGACTTAGGAGCACTTTTCCACCAACAGAAATACAGTCCCACACACATATTCAGCTGAGGCTTCAAGCCATGTCCTGTTGAGTTCAAGTATTGCCAGGAGAACACTGCACAGCTGGACAAGGGAAAAGGACCTGGGTGGCTATCGTGGACATGTGAGATAAGGAAACAGAGATAGGCTGAAACAGCCTTCACGGAGATCCCTTCGCAAGTTTATTTCCATAACAGCAAGTACACTCCTTGGCCCAAAGCTGAGGTGAGGCCAGCCAAGCCCTCTGTGGAGGAAGACAACTAAAACATACACAAGGCTCATGACAGAGCCAAATTCCACTTCCATTTCTGCTGGAGATTTCTTATGTCACTTGAGAACTATCATCAGGCACAGGCTTGACATATTCCTTTCCATGTCTGCAACGGAGGCATCTGCTCCAGTCAATGGCAAGATGAGGGTATCTCCAAAGACACCATTCCTCTCCTCTGTTTTACACACCCATTCACACAAGCCAATGACACTCTGGTGATGCCCATTTCTCTCCATCCTCTAGCGAAGGGAGTCCAGACACCTAGCCCAGACACGTACGTCTGCACCACTGTGTCTCTATTTGTACAGACAAATCCCACCCCTCATGTTTCTGTGCCTCAGTTTCCTCCACTGCAAAAGAAAAACAGACTGTGAATCCCATCCCAACCCAACCACAGCAACATAGCGAGGCTTAATCCATTACAGCCTGCAAACCGCTTTGAGATCCTCCACTGCTATATAAACCCAGTGCTGATATTTGTTTAACCCTGCCGCACAGACGGAGGCAGGCACCCAAAGCCACAGCACCGCTGGCTTCTCGTAGCCGGCCCCGGCCCCACAAGGGGTAGCAGATGGATCGGCTGCTGCGAAACAACAACTTCCTTCTTTCTTTTTGCTGGAGTTAACTGGGGTTTAGACTGGGATTTCGGTTACATTTTGTGGCCAGCCTTCCTGGAGACAACCACCCGCCTGATGCTGGGGGAGTACGAGATGTCTAAAACCACGGGCAGTTGGGTTTATTTGGATTCCAATCTTCCCATCGTTCAAAATCATGGGAAAATGCATATATGTTGCCGGGGTGAAATTTTTGTTTTGGAAATAAGTGTTAGTGTGGGGCAACTGATTGTCCAGCCAACCAGCTGAGAGGCTGGGCTCCCTCCTGCCCTCAGTTTGGCTCTCCTACGCTTCCCCATCCGCTCAGTTGAGCAGGAGTTTGTAAGGACAACAGTGATGTGCATGGCCTCCGAGATATTCGGGGGCTTGCAGGCCAAGCGAAGCACACAGGCACACACGGAGCCTGCCCTCCGCCAAAACCTGACACCACTCTGGAATGTAGAAAATTGCAAACGATACTTTAATTCCACAGTCACTCAACAGTAGCTCCGGCCATGGGAAATACTGGGAAAGGCGCATGCTTAGGAGCGCTTACACAGAGCACGTCCAGCCCCAGACTAATCCGCGGGGCTGGAAACCATGCTATCTTTATCAAAACTTCCAGGCCCATCAAGTCATCCCCACCTGCCTGCCCTTGAATCAGCAAGAAACGCTGCGAAGCATCAGCCAGCTCTGGAGCTGCAAGTCAGCTCACGCCACCTCTCTGCCGGTGCCGGCATAAAGCAATGCTGGCAGGCGGGCAGCTGCCTGCAGTGTCATCCATCCTGCCAGACCACAGCTCGCTGACCACACAGCTCTTTCCTCTAGCCTGGGCACTGCAAATCTCATCACCACCCTTTCTACCCAGAAAACTGTTATGCTGAATGGTTTGGTCCAGATCTCCCTTCTCTCCATAGGGAAAATCCCAAAGCGCATCCCGCAGCCCCCAGGCCTGGTGCTCGCCTCCCAGCACTCAGCAGAGTTGAGCCCCGGCCACAGCGACCTCCGGCTCCCAGTGCTAAGCCCTGCCGCCTCGCTGTCTCCCACGCCAGCTCCAGCTGCCGCCCCGTGTCTGGTGCTTTGACGGTTGGCGCTGCAGGAAACTGCGTCTCTTGTCCCATCGTGGGGATGTGCTCAGCCACAGCACCTAAGGAGCCTAACAAAACCTGCAGGATCCACACCCCAGATCCTCTGCTCCACCCAGGAGCTCACAGCTTCTGTGCTTTTAACCTGCTCTGCACCCTAAGCCACCCCTGCAGGGGGACATGCCCATCACCAACAGATCTGTGGGGTCCCTGCAGCAATGAAGAGTCAGAATAGACTCAACAAAACCAAACGTGAGAGGATATGGTAAACTCAGAAGATCCACGTCAGGAGCTCAGGAACTGCCACGGCTGGATTTATTACCAGGAGGGAGGATCTGAACTTCAAAAAAGTTTGCAGCTAAGATTTAACACCACTTAGTGCTCAGCCAAAAGCATTAGAAGAGGAAAGGAGAGGAGAGGCTCAGCACACCAGGATGAAGGCTGCTCTCACATTTCAGGAACTTCTTACTCTGGTTTCAGGTCTTCCTTCCTTCCTCTCGAGCTGTCCTCTCTGAAGTCAGTGGTTTTAGAGACCAAAGAATAACACAATTTGCTTCTCCATTGCTGAAAAGGGGCTTTCAGGTCCCTCCTGTCATTCTCCAAAAGCTCTCAGTGGCACCCAAGGGGCAGGGGGGGACAGGCATTCCCAGGCTGGGTGCCACATCCCACAGCTTGGGCGACCTTCCTCAGACCTTGCCTATGCTCCTGCCTCCCCCCTGCCTGCTCACCCACAACGGGGCAGCAGCAGGTGAGATCCTGTTCCCCTCTAGCAACATGTTGCACAGTGGAAGAACTGTCCCACAGCATGTCCCTGCTGTCACCCAACATGTCACATCACAGAGAGTCAAGTATTGCGTGTGAGACAGCCTGTAGCTGCAACACAAGATTCCTCTCCACGTTGCAGCCTACCTGGATGGACACACACTGTGCCTGTACGCCAGGAGAAGGATTTAGTGCTTCTCCTGCACTGGGTGGCACAGCTATTGTGGCCTTATAACCTTGCCTACCGCAGGGATGTGCCATAGATGACCTGCATTGAATTAAGGTTATCATAATGGAAAAGGTCTATAGCATTTAGTATAAAATCCTCTACCCTTTTGGCACTGAACAGCCCCTCACAGCTGAAGTCTCTGCACCATGAACATGCAGGGCTCCTAACCAAGGAAAACTGCTGCTCCCCCTGTCCTGGTCCCCATCGTCTTTGCATTTAGTACACACTCTAGAAAAAAGGTTTCTTGTTGTGTCCTATGCCAAAATATCAGTTCTTCAACAGAAAAGACTCAGTGGGATATCTGAGGCTCTGCACGAGCTTTCACTGATCCCCCATGGAGCTGGTCTCCAAGCAATTGGTCTGGTGAGGTACCCTACATCATGGCAGATAACACACAAAGGTGAAGTCCCCATCCCCTGCAATACCAGCGCCCACCTGCGCTACCTCCAAGGGTCCCGACTAGTACAAGCTCTGGCAACAGTCAGGATGCCCATCATAGGGTGCCCAAAAGTGCACCCATCAGCTCACTCCAGGGACCATCCAGGGCTGTTCTTCGGGAAGTTCAGATCCCACTCGCATCCATCAGAGAAGAACATCTCCCTCCTGCCTGAGCACTCCCCTCCATAGCTCCAGTTTCCTTGGGAGGTTTCACCTACAAGCAAATCCCTCAAAACTGAGAGTCAAAACAGAGCCCTGGCCATTTTAGGGAGTGGGTCGAGCAGATAGCGGGGACAGCACTGGTCTCCCAGTGCCACCTGTACTGGTTTCTGCTCCCAGAGAGCCCCATCTACCACCTGGAGCGAGCAGCCTCTGCCCTGCCTGTGGGCTGCTGCTTCTCGGCAGAAATCCCTCTTTCTGCAGAGCTCCTGCAGGCCAGGGCTGGGCTTTACTTTGTGCTCTGTATTAGAGGGGCGAGGAGAGAGAAGTCCCTTCTGCCGCCCAGCCAGAGTGTCATGCCGTGCGCTGGAAGAGGGTAACCCGAGCTGTGGTTTACCCGACATTCCTTGTGGCTCCAGCTCCCCAGCCAAAACAAAACCAACATTTTCCCTTTTTTTTTTTAATTCCCTCCTCTCCTTGAGGCCAAACAGGAGGAGGGGGTCCCCCACAGGACTTAGCCAAGCTCATGCTGGCTGGAAACCAGCTAATCTCAGCATGTTCCCGACACCATTCCCAGCTGCATCCCCTGCAGCCCCCTCCCTGCAGCAGCACCCAGGCGAGCAGGGTGCGCAGAGCGACGCCATGGGGCGATGCCGCGGGGCCAGGGCACGCAGCGAGCACATAGGAACAGACTGTCTGCTCCTGGCTCACGTAAACCATTGCTGCTCTAAGTGGAGCTGGAGAAGGGCTGCTAATTTACATCAGCGGGGAGCCGAGGCCTCCATCTTCATAGAGCTTTAGAAACTTCCCCAAAAACAGCAAGAGGAGAGGAGAGACGATGCTGCTCCAGCGATAACATCAGTCGTGTTCGTGTTACCCAGCGGACACATCAGTAGCTGTGGGGCTTTCCAAGGAACATGGAAAATTAACTGGAAGCTGGCCCCAGCACGGTGTTCATGAGCACAGCAAATGGGGCCCAGGAAGAGAGAAGGAAATTGCACCTCAAGGCTGCAGAGCAAGTCCCGCTTGTGTCACCCAGATGAGTGCTGCTGCTGTCATCCCCATCTACCACCTTCCAACGTCTTCACAGCATTTATACAAAGGCTCCTGTTGTCAATACCATCCCACAGTGGGGCAGGTAGCCATTGGACAGGGTGCCAGGAGGGGGGCACAGCTTCTCTGCTCTCACCAAACACCCAAATCCACCATCCCATGCTATCCTGCTATGCTATGGAGCACAACAAAATGCAACTGGGCAGGAAGAACTGGAAAGCAGGCTCACTCTCCAAAACACTGGGTCAAGGAGATGTGTTGAGCCCTGTCCCCAAGCAAAGGAAGGCGGCAGGGAGCAGCAAGAGCCCCATCTGCCAGGGACGGACAGGGTTGACCTTGGCTGGCTGCCCGATGCCCACCAAGCCACCCTCTCGCTCCCGCTCCTCAACAGGAGCTCCAGGCCGGGGGCCACGATTTGCAAATCTCAAACAAATAAAAGCTGGCTTGGGAAGACTCATGGTTTGCTAAAGCAGAGCTCAAAACCTGTTAGTCTGTTTCATAGGCCACCGTTTCAAAGTGCCAGCTTGGGCAGGGTGAAGGGGATGGTGCTGAGCTGAGCTCTCCCATGCAGAGCAAGCGCCAAGCAACATGGTCAAGCGGGCACATAAGTCTCATCATGCTGAGGGGCTCTGGGCACAGCAGGAGGAGGAGGGTGAGCTCGGGGCTTCCGCACAGTGCTCCCACCATGGCAGGTCTCTGTCGGACCCACGGACGGTGGGCCACGCTATGAAACTCGACTTTCATCAGCCCAGGGGAAACCTTGGCACTGCTGCTCTTCAGCCAAGTGCGAGCGGGGCGCTGGACACTGCTCCGTGCAGAGCCGCCCTCCCGCCAGGGTATCTGCTGCAAATGTTAAAGCTGAAATTCTCTGTCTGAACTAGAGGAGCATAGATTTAACAATTGTAATGGTCCTTTCCTCGGCATTAGTGCTTACTCATTTACAAACTGTCGTGGTTTAACCCCAGCCAGCAACTAATATCCCGGCTGAAACCAGGACACAAACCAACTGCTGCTTGCTGATATCAGCCATTCCTCAGTGCTGCCGGAGAGCTGGCTCCATAGCAGGGAAGTCTCCATGATGGGGAAAAAAACTACATTCAACACCAAGGAACTGCAAAGAGGGAACCACTGTCCTAGTGAGCAGGAGATGTCGACAAGGACAGGGCAGGAGCACACACCAGTCTGATGTGGGAAGTGGTCCCAGCTGGGTAGGTACAGACAAGAGGCAGAGGCACTTCCCAGGTGGTGAACATCCATTCTGGAAGCGCTAAAAGCTACTCCTCAGTCACCAGGATGAGAAAAAAATCAAAGATGTGCCAGATTTCCACAGCAAGCAATGCCTTGTCATTTAATGTCACCGCACTGATAAACTCCTAGCTAATTCAACCATTTTGTGACAAAACCACGCACTACCCTGCACTCACCAGCCAGCCTAACAGCAGATGGGGAGGGACAATGTGCCTGTCGTTCTCACCCCTGAAGCTGGGGCGCAGGGAGCAATCTTAGGACGAGGGACCCCCCAGGGCTGGGTTTTTACCATCCCCAGCCCTGGCTACAGGACCACAGCTCTCCCCCAAAGGATCGCTGCCACAAGCTGCAGACTGGAGAAAGAGTTAACGCTTCCCCCAGTTTCTTACACTGTTATTCAATACATTATTGACGTTGAAAAGTCGTCACGTTACAAGCCAGCAGTCCACGAGTATTAAGAGGAAAATAGAGGCACGCAGAGAGAGACACACACCGCAGAGACGTGGGCCCCTCCAAGCTACAGTTACGTTACCGCACAGAATCTCCTTTCCCAGACTTGCTTTCCTCCCCCATTTGGTGCAAAACCGACTCGTTTGTTATTTGCATTTAATGCCACAGTGAATCCCTAAATCCAGCTTACAGAAAGGATTACTGAAGGGGGAGGAATGGCTGCACCAGGGTTTTTTTCTCAGGCTTCGACAGTTCTGATGCTCTGCCATTGAAATGAGGACCGGGACAGCGGTGCTGGGGACTGGAGCCTCTTCAGGGCTGCCCCAAGGATGCTTTGCCAGACCTGTGCCCCCAGCCAGGGCTCTCGCAGCCAGACCCCCCACAGTGCCCACCCCAACAGCTCTCCTGGCTGCAATGCCTCTCGCCAGCCGCACTCCCGTGCTCAGCACGGCACGGCACAGCCCGACACTGCTGCCGAACACGCCTCTCCTGGCTCCAATTGCCGTGGTTCTCACAGAGCCGAGGATGGCAGCTGTCTGCGCCAAGTTGGAACCATTCGCTACAGAACACCAACATCAGTATTGTTCACAAGAACAGATTTATTCCTTATCCCTTTCTCCAACCCACACCTCACCCTCCATTCAAGGCCCTAAGACAGTGCTTCTCTGGGGAGTTCAAACCCAGCAGCAGGAAAAGAAATTTTAGAAAAATAAAAAAAAAGGTGGAAAAGCAGGTGCCCACGAAGGGGTCTCATCCCTACAGCCAGCGCCAAGGAGGGGAATCCCACCATGTGACAGACCTAGGTCTGCCACAAAGCGTTTGCCTCCCATCTAAGCTCCATCAAGAGCTTCAGGTTCCGCCAGCTGCTCCAGCTGTGGACATCTCCACCCAGACCACTACGGGATCCCCAAACTGCAGCGAGTCCCCCTGCCCACCTGCGGCTGGTCAGCACAACCCCGGGGTACAGGAGCAGCCCAGGCGAGCCAGAAAGGTCACGGGGCCCTTGCGAAGTCAGGCAGGGGATGGCATCTGCCTGTGGGCAGGGGAGGCAGGAGCCCGGCAGCACCTGCCCACCGCGGGGTCCGCTGCAGGCAGGGTGGAGGAGGCGCAAGGAATGAGGCTGAACTCAGAGAGGGAGCTCACCAGGCACGCTTACTCCCTGCTCGTATTTTATTTCATCTCCTGATGGGTGAAATGTGTCCTTAATTTGTTCTAAAAGAAAAAGAGAGTGAGCTGCATTCTCACACCCATAACGAAGACAACACGCAAAGCCCTTTAAAAGCAGGCGCCACACATACTATGCGCTGCCTTTTTCTAATTAAAGATGTCTTTTCTAGTTAGCTGGGGCTGTGCGCGAGCTCCAGGCGACGCTGCCTGTCGGGCGAGGGCCCCGTGGGCTGCCCACTCCTGCCCAGCGGCAGGCAGCGCCGGCAGGGCACCGCCTCGCCCGGGGCTTAGCTGTGCCTTCGAGCTCGGAGACCGAGCACGGGCAAAGGAGCGTGTCCAAGCCCTTCCCAGACGATCCATCCCCAGAGGGCTGTTTCTGGCTCAGCTAGCTTTTGAGAAAGAGGGGTGCATCTGGTTTTAATCTTACCCCTCGCGGTAGCTGTCACCATGGGTTTGCTGTCAGGGTAAAAGATGCCTTCATGCAGCCCCGTGCCAAAGCAGCAGACATGAAAACCTCAGGCTACATACAGCAAAACCCCGATGTCCTGGGCTACCCCGGCCCCAGGGTTCCACACCTCAGCCCAGCGAGCAGGGGAAGGGGCCATCGCTCCTGCCCCATCGCTCACGGGGTAGCCAGCTGAAAGCAAGTGCAGGAGCCGAGCAACATCGCATTAGGCAGCACACGCCTTCGTTTCAGCCAGCATCCACGGCAGCACCGGCAAGAGGGTGTACAGCCACCCCGGCTGCCCCAGGGAACCCGGCAGCAGCACCCACGGCGGGCAGGCTGCGGGCACCATGCCGGGACAGGCAGCGCAAGCCCTCCCAGTGCCGGTCGCCTGCCCCAGAGCACACTGGAGCTGCAGATCTGTGCTCCAGTCGCCTCTTTCCTTCTCCCAAAAAACACAGGGAACCACAAGAACCACAAAAATGCATCTTCTCCGCACTGCAGAGCCTCTCTCTCTGAAGGGCACGCCGCGCTGCCGGAGGACCAGCCGCTCTGCTAACCCACGGCTCTCGCCGCCTGGAGAGCCGCCAGCTTTTAAAAGCAGCTGTCACATAAAAGCAAACATTGAAAACCATTACATTTACAGCAGTTTATCTTTAATGCCGTCTCAGTTTTTGACATTGCTCCATTCTGATTCAAGTTAAATGGTTTCCCCCTTGCAGCCAGCGCGCCCACCCCTCCTGCGTGTTCGCGCCTGCCAGGAGGCTCCTCCTCCTCTGAATTTGCAGTGCTGTGACATCATGCTGCTTTGCCATGGTGACAGCAGTGAGGTCACAGGCTCGCATGGAGGCCAGCAAATCCATCCCCTTCCCAAGCAAGGGAAGCAGGAGAGGAAGCAAGGAAAAGGGCAGAGGATGGTGCAGAGATGGAGCAGATCAGCACAACGGGTTGACCAAGCAGGGACTCACCACACCCCAACCCCAGGGACCTGCAATGAATGGGGGCTGGAAGCATCCTTGGGAGCCAAATCAGCATTCCCCAGCTGCATCTGGGAATGCCAGCCATCAACAGTACAGGAGATCCCATCTCCTTGCCGTGTCCCAGCAGGCACAGCTCGTCCTGCATGGTGCCCATCTGGAGATGGGATGCTCCGGCATCCCCCATGGCCCCACTGGTGGTGATCTGTATTACCGTGGGAGGACCACAGGCATCTTCCCCGCAGGGAGTCTACAGACAGGCTGCCCTTGCTCCTCTACTTCTGCTCTGTGGCACAGCGGAGACAGGGGAAAGCTGGGACAGAGGCCAAGCAACGGGCTCACAGCACTGCACAAGGACCCACCAGGTGCACGTCCAAGTGGCATTCACCTACTCTCACCCCGGGTAGGTGAATCCCACCCTCCCTCCTCACCCCCTCAAGCCCTTTGGCTTTGCAGAACCCGTCCCCTTGCCTCCATTGCCCATGGTGAGGCAAGAGCCTCCAGGGCCACGAAGGCAGTGTCAGCTCAGTGCCCTGCAGCATCCCCCATCCTTTCACAGGGCACAACATCCCCCCTGCCCCTTTGACAGATGCGCAGCTGAGAGTTCAGCTCTGAAATATCCCCAGCAGTTGCAGTGGGGTGGGGGGATGGACATCCCAAAGTGTTTCCACTCATCGTTCATTCAGCTCATCACACGTTTAACGCTACACAAACTAATAATGCACAAAATAAAGAGCAGAGTGACTCTGGGCAGCCGGACCGGCACACACAGTTGTGCCATGGGCCTTACACCATTTGGTGTTTCTCATAAAGCTCATGCTCCAGCACTTTTCCTATGCCACTATCATCTCACTTTTTTTTTTAATTAATTTTAAGCATATTTTCTAGCCTTTTGATTGCAAATAATCGAAAACATGGCACAAGAAGAGAAAAAGAGCCCTGTATCATAGATTGTATGATGCCTGATGCTTCTATGTCAACCTCATCAGATCTGAGGATGGAGAAGCAAAGGCATGTGCCTGGCACATGCATGCTCCATTACCAGCTGGAGTCACGCAGGAAAGGTCACACTGCCCAGGTCCCTGCATCCCAGCCCCCAGGAGCTTTGCGCCCCAGATTTCAGTGGGCACAGGATCAGTCCCTCCCTTCTGAAGCTGAGAACGGTGCCGGCAACCCCAACAGAAAACCTGAGCCAAGGCAGCACCTCCCCTGGGAGCTGCCATCGTGCGGTGGTAAAGCCAGCTGGAGGGAGAGAAGCACCGGGGAGGATGCCGGGTGCCACCGAAGCCAGTGCTGGGCTGCAGCCCTTGCCTCCTCTGACTGCCAAAGGACTCCCGTTTCATCCTCGGCAGGGTTTGCTGCTTTGCCCGGCAGCCAGAAGAGTTTTATCGATGTCAAAAATGAACAGCGCAGCCCCAAAGCCTGGGAACAAGTCTCTCTGTGCTGTTGTCTTGGCTGAGCCTGCAGACACAGAAGCGCGGAGGTGCCAACTGCCCCCAGTCCCGCTTAATAAGGTGTTAACTCCCAGGCCTAATTGCGACCACTTAGCATGTCAACACCCTTCACCTCTCTCCTGCTAAACAAGGAGAAGTTTTGAATCGGCACCGCTCAGCACACACTCATGTGTTTGATCTTAGGCTGTGTTTTCTTTCCATCTTCCTTCCCTCCATCGCTCTGGATGGGTGTCAGAGCCCAGCTTACCCCCGTCTCCTCGGGTCTCCCTCCCTTACCAGGGAGCTTTGCTGAGTGTCTCCTTTCCAACCAGCCGCATTCCTCCCTCTCTCTTTCTCCACACACCCACATACACACAGGAAACTTCACTCGCAGCATCCTAAGGTTGCACAGAAAAAAATGAATGGCAGGAAATTAAAAAGGTTCATGTAACAACATTAACACAGCTGTAATGCACAGCTAGTATATATAAAATAACATGTCAGACGATCCCCTCACCAGAAGAGCAGGACACCATGCTAGCGCCTGTATCTAAATAGTAAGGGTTTAGCTGCTGGCAGCACAGGCAGAAGGCAGCATGCACACATTTGCTACAATTACAGGTGTGTTCTTCCAGTTTTCACCATGAGATTTTTCTGAAGTGCCATTACCACGTTTTATATATACTCACATCGCTCCACCTTTTGCTTTTTACAGCACAGAAGATAAAAAAACAATAAAATCAGTCAGAGTTTAGTCCTCTGCCCCATTCAACATACACAGTTTCAGCAAATTTTTTCTGAGGCTGCTGTTATAAATGTCTCTTGTTCACATCCTAACAAACTGGCAGCACAGGAACTCTCACAAAAAGGGCAATTCATGCATTATTTTTCTTTAAAAAGGCTACCTTTTAGAGCATCCAAAGCCGACTCAGACCAGCAACTCTTCCCCATTGTACTGGGATGCGGTTCCCATCCTTGCAGAGGTGAGCAGGAGAGGGGGATGCGCTCGCGGCTCTCAGGGCTAGATGCATGACAGCCAGCACCAGCACTTCCACCTGCAGAGTACCTGCCCACTAACCCCCCTGAGGCTCACCCAACACCTTCGATATTCTGGAGAGGAGAAAATTCACATAAACTCCACACCAGTCAAACCTTCCCATGGTTTTCTTTCCAAGAGCTTCCCTGCACAGCCCCAAGGGATGAGCAGATTCTCCCCTGCAGGTCTCAGAGACCCTTGGATTCAGAGCGGAAAATCATTTTGGGTGTTCAGGCTTTCTCCTCACTCACCTCACTCCTTGACTAGGAACCAGGGAAATCTGAGCAGTGGTATCTCCCCACCATCACCTCCGTGATCTCCCTGCTTGGCACTGGCTTTGAAGGTCACTTCACTTTGAAGGTCCAAGTCACTGCTCTGGAAGGTCGTCTGTGCTAGGAGGTGGCAGCAGATTCACCCCCTGAAGTTACAGGGCGGATGCCAGCGCAGCCAAGAGCTTCCATGCAGATGCTCCCTCTCAAAGCTAGGATGACCTTGGAAAGGGATTGAACAGACTCCAGCCACTTTGCTACTAAATCAGATGCATGTTAATCTACGTATGTTGGCTTCACCCCTTTGGGGATGCACCTGAGCTCTCCCCATATGCTTCCATGGAGCTGGCCAGTTGGGTATAGGCAGTGGGGTCACCATCCCGGCTGGCAAGCTGAGGCGTGGGCTGGGACATAGCCCAGTCTGGTGCCAGCCAAGAGCCTCTCTGGCACATGGGCCCTCGATAGCCCCAGAAGAGCTCATTTCCTGCCAGATATGGCCCTGCTGGCTCCCCTGCCCCTTCCTCGCTGGGAAAAGAGCTAAGAGCTGAGCAAGCCAAGCTCTGAAGAGCATCCTTTGCCATGGGTGGCACAGGAGCCACGTGCAGATGCCCCAGAGCCTGGTAGACCCTCTTATGGCCTGGGAGAGGGCAGTGGTTGAGATGACCTGATCCTCCAACTTAGTCATACACACCCTAAGAGGGCTGGTCCCATCATTAACCTGTTGGAGACTAAATTATAAACAGAGAGGTCACAGCCAAGTCTCCTTCCTCAGCTGTCCATCCTCCCTGAGGTCCTCCCGTGAGGAGAAAGCAGAGGCAAAGGGGCAGTAGGGAATTATCCTGCTCCAGTCCCTGCTCTTCTGCCTTGCACTAAGAGGACACTACACCAGAGCAGAGCGAGGGTATGGATGGGTGCAGGGGCTCATCACCAGCCTGGTCCACATGCCAGCAAGGGCACTGGAGCTCTCCTCCAAGCATCGCAACACAGCGATGACCTCGACCAAGCTTCTACCAGCATCGCAAATTCAAGCTCGACTAGAAATGAGAAGAGGAAGGAGAACCTGCAACATGTTCAACTCCAAGGGAGAGAGAAGGGAGGGTGTGGAGGAGATCAAGGAAGAGGAAAGGGGAAGGCAAGGTTTGGGAAAGCAGAAACCAGACAGCAGAGGGATTTCGCTCCACTTCACCAGTGTCGGAAGCCATCGCCCCAAGCGCTCAATGGGGTTGTGAACAGCGAAACCCGATCGGCTGTTAACCCAGGAATGCGTGGAAATGGCAACTGCGCATAACTCCGGGGAATCCGCCACCGGTGCCCCCAGCACCCGGAATCACACGAATAACCCGCGCGCTTCGTGCATGAGCTCATCCCGGGGATAATACTCTCGCATGAGCCCAGCCGGCAGGAATTCGCCTCACGCTTAGCGGGCCGGGGGGAGGGTGAGGGGGGACACCGTTCTCCTCCTGCTCCTTTCCCCTTCGCCTCCCGCCACCATCCAACATTTCCCACGGATTGTGCGTTGCACCCTGGGAGCACGCATGTCCCAAAAGCCCAGCGAGCTGTGCTCGGCCTCTCTCTCCCAACGGGCAGAAGAGCCGGCAGCATCCCTTTGCAGGGTTGCAGAGAGGTGCTGGGGAACCTGCTTGACCCCATAAAACTCTATAAAGTCGTGAGGAAAAGAAAGGAGAGGAGAGACATCTGCACTCCTGCATCCCTAGCACTGAACCTGCTTCTTTCTGTTCCTCCAGCCTGCTGGGAAAGGGAATCTCTTCTCTACTTCACCCATGTCCCAGCTGCTGGTGGTGCTTCGTGCACCCAGCGTGGTGCACAGAGGGACCAGAAGGGACCACGTTCCAGCCCTGGGAGCATGTTAGACAGCATCAGGTGTTGTACCACTCCTTGCAGATTCGCATCCATGTGGCTTCTCTCCTCCCCTCTGCTCTCCCCTCTCACTGCAGTCTGCCTTGGGGAAAGAGGCTGAAATCCATGGGGGTCTCCTCTCCCTGGGAACCATCCTGCTCCCCAACACAACAGCTTCTTTCTCCCAAGCAGCCAACGACCCAGGGAGGAGCTGCAAATATTATTTGCTTATTACGTTCCTCCCTCTGCTAACTGGATCAGCCCCAGACCCTGCTGTCTGCTGAAATGGATGGTAAAAATCTCATGGAGCAGGAGCCAGACTTGACCTACAGTTGGAGGATTAGCCATGGTCCATGAAGCCAGCCTGGCTCCCAGATGACACTTTCGTCACCTCTCAAGCACTGACACTTCCTTCCAGTGGTGGCTCTTCTAGGGACCGGCTGAGACTAACAAGGGAAAGTCAAATGGGACCCATCTGCCCCTTCCACACCTAGACGCGCCTCCCTCAGCGAGCAGCTGTCCCACATCCATCTTCTGGTGTGAACCGGGGGGAAACAAAGCCACAGTAACCAGAGGGCATGCTCAGACCTGCAAGGCCAGAATTCAAGCTGCAGATATCGGGGACACGGGGATGCTGGTGCTGACAGGGCTCAGCAAACCCTGCGTCCATCAGAAAAAGGGGAGGTGGCAGAAGGCAGGCAGGTTGCAAGCACAGGATATGCCTACTGGGTTCACCAGAGCGAAGTGGGACAGCTATGCCCAAGGCACTTGGTTCGGGGTGATGGGGCCAGACCTGCTGTGTCACCCTCCTCCAGCCATCACATGCTCTGCTGGCGTGGAGGACCATCTTGAATTCACCGCCTGGGAGGTGAGGCAGCTTCTGCCTCCCCTTGCTCTCATCCACCTGCACCCATGTTTCTCACACTCCTCAGCTGGATGACAGGACACACGAGCTGCAGGTGCTGCCACACAGGAGAGGGACCTGAGGAAGAGACATGGCACCTGGCACCGGCACTGCTGCCAACCGGGCAGGTCCAAGGGCCACCACCAGGTCAGGGAGACCAGAGTCAGCTCCCCAAAGAGCACCCTGGCGGGCCCCAAGTGCTCGGCTGAGTCCTGCTGTGGCAGGCGCCCTCCTGGAACACAAAGCCTGGTATGGGTTGCCTTGCACAGCAGCAGAGCATTTATGGCCAAGGTCAGATAATTTGAGGTTTGGAAGCAATTCTGAGCTTTTTGAACTGCCTCCAGAGAAGAGGGATCTTCTACCTTTGAACTGAATGATCCAATCTTTCTGCAAGTGCTCCACCACTGAATCCCTCCTCTCCAGCGGCTCAGCTCCGGAGCCTCTGATGTCGCTCACCCTGGAAATACCAGGGCAGGAACAAAATGAGCCAGCCCGAAAATAGCTTAGCCATGACAAAGGTGCAGGCTGGGCACGCGAGGCTGAGCCCATACTATGTCCTGCTCGGGCTGGACAGGCCCTGAAAGCGGACTGCAGATGCAATTTAATACATCACCATAAACACAGTTCACTTTACTCCTGGACAACTCTACTTGAAGTGGTGGCATGTTGGGCTGGGGGTCTCCTGGAGACTCCCCCATGCTGCCCGCCCTCCCACAGAGGAGCACTCCATGGAGAGCTCCCAGCTTCTCCTCCAGCCTGGGGCTCTCCCCTCCCGTGGGGCAGCACGACCCAGAGGCCGGCTCGGGACCCAGGCGTGGACAGAGAGCTGGCAGCAGGAGGAGAAAGGACCAAGACTCAAGCTGCAAAAGGAACAAGAAAATGGAAAGTTAGGGCAAGTGAATGGAAAGCTGAGAGATAAAGCAACAGCAGGACAAAAAACCAAGGATGAGACAGCCAGCAGAGGACACAGACAGTCCATCCCTGGGGGAGAGGGTTAGGAGAAGATGCAGAGTAGGGGTAGCTCCTAGTTTTGACCCCTTGCAAACCTCCATTCCACCCCAGAGCTGCATTTCTGCTTCATCAGTGCATGGGACATCGAGCAACAGGAAATGCTTTTTTCTGCCCTGGGGGTTCCCAGTCCTCTGCCCCAAAAACGTTACCCATAATGCGTCACCGCCGGTAAACTTAGATTTTCCCCAAAGCCGGCCAAGAGCCCTGAGCAAACTGTTGGCATGTGAGACGGCGCACGGCCCCGCGAGGAGGAAGCTTTGGAGCCCGGAGTAACCAGACACCCGGCTGGCTAATGAAGGGAAAGTGATTTATACCTTTCCGGGGGGAGCAGGGATCAGCATGAGCCCCCCACGGGGTGGGGGCGAGCATCACCGGGGCAGCACCCCAGGTCCCCAGAGATGTTTCCAACCCGCAGGACTAGAGCCGTGCCAGCCCCTTCCTAACGTGCCGGCGGCCCTGTGGCGTTCCAGGCGATGCGGCAGTCGCAGCTCCTCGTGACTCGCCCCAAGCCAGACGCCAGGAGACAGAGTTACCGAAGTCTCCAGAGAGCCAGGCGGGAAGTGAGGAGGAGGAGGAGGAGGCCGAGGGCTCGCGGGGGGGACTCGCCGCTCCAGCGCGACACCTAAAGGACTTCGCACACGGATGCACAGGGAGGGTTTTGATGCCGCGTCCCAGCTCCTGCTTGATCCCACCGGCTGTAGGCACCGGTGCTAGACACACGCACAGGCAGCTTAGGCACTGCGGCTCCTACTCAGGCTCAGAGGAGATTTAGTGATGCTGGGCTTAAAATACCAGAGTGACTGCATATCCCTCACCTTTATCAGCACATCTTTTTCGGCCCAGCGAGCCGTCAGTGCTGCCTGGAACAGGCAGTGCCTATGGACAGAGCGAGGGGATGTGGGGTGTGCAGGGATGCGGCCCCCAGAGCTCTGAACGGCAGCTCCAGCAACTACGACGTCCCCAAATGGGAAGCAGGTTTGGGGCTGGCACCAACATCTGCTTGTCAGCTCTTTGCCCTCCCCAGGGGCTGCAGAAACAGCAGCTCTGCCCCTTGCAGACACAAACCAACCTGGCCAAAGCGTCCCAAAGCAGATGCTCAGGGATGAAGTCACAGGACGCTTTGCAAGACGAACACGCACCAAGTGTGAGGAGCGGGGCTTGGGCTGCAGGAGCCACAGGGGGGTTGGCATTTTATTTTATACAGACTCGTGGGCTGGTGCCACACTCATTTCAGGGACTACCTGCTGTAAAGGAACAAAACTATATGCTGAAGAGAAAAATAGGTGAGATGGAAAGGTGCAGTGCACACCGGGTGCCGGCACAGAGCCAAGAGCCAGCAGCCCCCGCGCCTGAGCACTTCTGTTTCTTCCTACCCTATTGAACATATTGCTTCCCAGTGCTTCTCCGCCCACTGTTAAACGCCTCGTGGGAAAGTCCTGCAAAGAACTTCGCAGGTATCAAACTATTAAGCTGCTCAACAAATTGTTTTGAAACGTATTGAGTTTATTATTCTCAAGAGTCTTTTCTGTGTTTCTTCTACACCAGCCTCAAGTATTCTTTGGCAGGTACAAATTTCTGTACTAAATTCCAAACAAAGATCTATTCCTAACAAATTACAGTAATTTCTTTGAACCAAGAGAGGTTACAGTGCGAGGGCCTCACCCCATCTAAATCCACTGAGACCCTGATTTGTCCCAGTCAGACTAGGACATTATTTCTATTAAAGGTAACAGAATTTTTGGAGCAGCCAGAGGCTCCAGGAGCAGAGGTGGCCTGGTCTGGGTACTTCCACCCCTGAAGCACTGCAGGTGATAAGCCAACTGCAGCCAGGACTCTCACACTAGACCTCAGCCAGAAAACACCCATGGGTGCTGCTGGGGCGCAGCACACTGCCCCAAAACCCTCTCCCTCTCCTCCCCATCCAGCCCCTCTCTGCCCCACCTTGGCACAGATCGGCTGCTGCCCAACACAGGCAGCACGCTACCAAGAAAAAAGTAACTCCAGCTACTGTTGGTGTCTGACTTCACCTATAGCTGGGTACACACCCTATGGATGATGCTGCCCCCCAGCACAACACAGGCAGCTGCTGAGCAGGACTGGCAGCCCCCCTATGCCGCAGGCAGCGCCAGCACCAACACTGGCAGCCAAGCCATGCTGTGGATGGAGAGAAAAGGGCTTGCTGGCTGCTGCTAAGCAAAGGTGCAGCAAGGTGAGCAGCGCAGGAGGAGAGACGAACGACAGAACGGGGCAACCTGGATGCCCCCAGATTTTTCCTAAGACTTGGAGACCACGGCGCTTTCCAGCAGGCAGAGCAGCAACAGCCCCGAAAACCACCCTTTTTGAGCAGGGGAAATCTTAATAGATATTCTCCAGCAAGAGAAATATTCGCATATCACATCTTATCACGGGGAGGGAGAGGAGCAGGTTTTGTGCTTCGCTGGGAGAAGTATCGCATTTCCAGAGCTGGTCCCTGGTCCTGCAGAAGAGCTGGGCAGTGCTGAGCCTGGCAATTGCATTAGGGGACTGAACAAGCAGCATCCAACAAAATCTATCAATAAGCGTTACCCATGCCGAGCGGGCTTCCAGCTGCTTAGATGATGGCTCACACATACGTTAGTGTACGTATATAAAAATATATATGCCAACAAGGGAAAGTCCCACACTTATTAGAGGGGGGGAGAACGAGGAGTGAACCTAGCCCGCTAATTACACGGGCTAATTCACTCATTGAAGCCCAAAGTTGTCCCTTATGCGTGGTCTCGGTGGGGGGAGTGGAAGGCGGCAGGGAGCCCCTCCGCAGCTGGGGGGGCCGCCTCAGGTTTCACGGCGGGAGTGGGGGGAGCAGGGCAGCTCTGCCTTCCCCGCCAGCAGTCTCCCATTTCTAAACACCTCGCTTTCGTCTGCTGGGGTTGTTGCATCAGCTCCTGCGCTCGTATTTATAACTGGGTTTTAAAACCTGATATTCCATTTCCAGTAGCTCGGTGGGGGTGAGCTGAATTCACAGGGCCCCCAGCCAAGCAGCTGCTGCCAGCGTGATCCTTATTCCCTTCACATCCTGCTCAGAAAAGCTCCCCACCGTCAACCTGGTGCCACGGCTTACTGGCATGGTCTCTTTAATTAGCTGACCGAGGCACGAGGCAGGCCCTCATTAAAGAGATAGCTGATTTGACTCTGGGCAAGGGGGACAGGGAGCTTGGTCGTGTTTTACACTGTGTTGGTTAATTGAATTGCGTGCATGCTCAGGCACATCGCTCCCTCCCTCTCCCAGCAACTCTTACTGCTAGTCTGAGGCTTCCCAGATTAAAAAGACCCCAAAAGCTATTTTTAAACCAATGGATGGGTGGTGAAGGGGCTGGCCTGAGAGAGGGAGGGGAAGTTCCTTTGGGACAGCAGACTCCATCCCAAGCGCTGTCTCTCCTGGCACAGGCTCTCCTTGCAAGAGGAGCCGCGGGCTGGGAGGAGCTGGAGGTCCTTCTCCAGAGCTGTTCCTGTGGAGACCAAACAAGGTTGAGAGGTCCCTGCACTGGCACCAGGCTCTCCTCCGCTTCACTCCCATGCCAGGGTGAGGGAGCCCCCTGCTCAAGCCGCCACGGCTCTTGGGACTCACCCCGATGCCTACTCACAGCCAGCTGGAGACAGCAGAAGGATGTGTCCCTGCCATCAGCCCAGTGCGACTCCGGGGACCTCCGCTCCCTCCAGGAGGAAACTTCCAGCTGCTTTAGCTTATAAATAAAAAATGACCTGATGAAAACAGCCAATCTCCTGGGCACCAGGATCAATCACACACCTATTAAGTGTACAAAGCAACCACTCAAAATAACAGCAATTCATAAACCCTGACACCACGAGCAGATTTGAAGCTTGGCTGGGACCCATCACCCAATGTGCTTCATGTAGCATCTATTTTGCCTTCACTCTTTTTCATGGAGAGCCATAGACCCAAATCCAGCAGAAACAGCATAAAAAGGAGAACTCAGGGCTGGGACTCTTAAATAAATCCTTTCCCGGCCTTGGCTGCACTACGTATGTCCACAGAGGCCAAGCAGCTTCCCTGTGCACAAGATTGCTTCTGTGGAAAAGGAAAATAGCATTTGCAAGCCTGAAAGGGGCAGTAAAAGGACAAATTGCCTATTATTTGAAACGTGCTTTGGGAACCTCAGCTGAAAAGTATCTAGGAAATGCAAAATAAGCCTGAAATTCTCCAGGCTCCTGTCTGGATGCTGCAGCATTGCTCCATCCCAACCTTGAGCACTGAGGACCAGCTCGCTGTTGGATGGCTCTGTGCCTGCAGTGCAGTCAGGCAGGGAGTATTTGGGGTGGGAGGGGCGGATGCCCAGCAGGGAGCAGCAAATTTCCCTGACTTTACTTCCAAAGCAGCCAACTAGCCCTGCCCCACCACCCTGGACATCTGACGCCACCTCCATGGTGGCAGCAGCTTAGCCACCCAGCCCTGAGCTCCACGCTCCAGCCAGACCCTTGCAGCACAGCTCGGGGCACAGGCCAGCAAATATCCTCCATGAAGTGACTGCCACGGCAGGCTGCGACACAGCAGGGGCAAGACACTGCATAACCCCTATTTCAGTGTTGCAGTGACATCCCGGTCACCTAGTCCTCATGGCTGCTGCTGGGAGAGCCCTGGCCCTGCCAGCTGCAGGTGTCCACGCGGAGCAAGCAAAACCGTCACCTGCTTTCATAAAGACCCAATGCTAATAAATGGAAATTACTAATTTCCTAGTCACCCAGAACAGGTTTCAAAGCACTGATTTACAGGAGGAGAGTTCCATTTCTATAACCAGTCCTCTGTCATCCTGTCCCCCTTCATTTTGGAGCTCCTAGCAGCTGCTGCCTGAGGTGGAATAGGCTGGAACCACCAGACTTTCTGTGGCATTCAAGACAGGGTTGTGATCCTATTTTGGAGAATGTAGCTGTTATTGTCTGATAACCCTGGAGAAGAATCTGAGCAGACACTAACTGAAGATGAAGAAGAAATGCAAAACCCAATCCTACTTCAGACTAGTGCATGAGGTCATTCTAAAAAACCGACAGGCAAGTTTCTGATGGGAAGCTGTTTTGCAGAGAAAGCCTCTGCTGGCACCCACGGAGCAGTAGAAAGTACAGGGGGTGTCTCCCAACAGTCACCACTAACTGCTCTGAGCAGAACATCCATTTGACTGCAACAAGGGAGGCTATGCAGGGCTGCCTCTGATCCACCTCCATGTAATTACCCAAACACAGCACCCCTAGCAGGGAGGCAGCCTGCTGAAGGAGGTACGAACGACTGCCTTCAAACCTTCCCATGGCCAGTGACAGTCACCAAGCCTCAGCCCACTCAGGGAGAAAGCAGAGCATCCTCAAGAGCCTTTTTCTGATCATCTTCACCTCTGGGCGGCGAGGATAAGCCTACATCCAGAGCACAGCATTCATAATTTCTACTCAAACCTGGAATTATTTTATCTGCTCTATTTGCCAATACCACTCCCCCTCTGTTACAACTGTTGAATAGTTAAGCCACACACTTGAAAAGAGGAGAGAGATCCTGTCCCCAGC
Source organism: Buteo buteo (assembly GCF_964188355.1). Taxonomy (NCBI): domain Eukaryota; kingdom Metazoa; phylum Chordata; class Aves; order Accipitriformes; family Accipitridae; genus Buteo; species Buteo buteo. The sequence continues at coordinate 1,694,821 of NC_134199.1, forward strand.
CCTGCCTGTATTTGCTGAACCCCTTCAGACCTGTTCCTGCCGCCGCTCTCCCAGCCCTGCTGCAGAGGTGCCTCCTCTCACAAGGAGGGCAAGGACTCCAGCTGCCTCATTTCTTGCTGACTGCTTGCAGCTCCTCAGATGAAAGGCACTACAGTGCTACAAACTATGAATGTATTTGAAGTCAGAAGGATTTAAGAAACATTCATCTTTATCAGTTTTAAAATTAACATAAGCCTTGTATCTTATAAACTGACCTGAATAGATACCAGTGTCTAAGGCAGGGAGGTGCTCTCTTAGATCATTATCTAGGAGAGCAAGATACTTACACATTATACCACCACCAAATTTTGTTAATTATCTTGCAGCTACCCAGTAGTCAAGTTTTGTCTGTGCAAAAATAACAACAAAGCAATTATTTTCATTCCCATTCGCCCCTCGTATCAGAGGCATCATCAAATGAAGGAAAGGCAGGTTGCTTACCCATGGGCAACAAGAAGAGCACAGCAAAGCACACATTGCTTTCACATGCGAGACTTTGATTGTCTGGATAAATTTGGTTTTCCATCTTCACAGCAAGATGTTTTTGGGTACCAGCTCACATTGTGGTTAGCACTGAGCAATCCAGCAGCTGAGATCCGGATGGGAACACCAGACTGAATTAAACTCATCAATCACTCTAACCCCAAACCTTCAACTGCTGCAGGACGTGGCAGCAGGATGTGTATCATCTCCACTCAGACATCTACATGTCCTGCAGCTCCTTTTAACAACAAAATGCTGGTTTCTTCTCACCTAGGTGATGTGTAGGCTCTTGCCAACGCAGTACGTGGGAGCACCCCGGGAAAGGTGTGTGCCTGGTTTCCAGCCGGGTCCTGATAACCCAGATCCAAGAGAGCCTGGAGGACAAGGGACTTCCCCGCACTTTTCATTGACCAGCAAAGGAAAGTGGAAACAGAAGCTGACTTGCTGTCATTGCTGCTTGTCATAGACGAGAACAGCAACAACAAAGCTTATGACACTTTTTGCTTTGATTACAGGTTTCCCCTGTAATTAAGAACAAGAACCACTGCAACAAAAAAAATTGCAGTACAAATCTTCCGCACAGCTAATGAAGAAGGCACAGACACAGAGTCATTACCACCAAGTAGGGAGGGGTGAACTGACAGCCCTCCTTTTCTGCAGGGTTTAGCATAGTGAGGATGTCCAGGTGATGTGCTCTAAATTAAAATCTGGGTCTCACTAGGCTGAATGCTAAACAAACATATAGAAGTGTCGATCCCAGCTTGCCTGAGCTACCTTATCTCAGCCATAGGACTACACTTCCTTTCTCAAGGCATCTTCAGGCTGGCCACCCATTCCTGCCAACGGACCACTCCTGCCCAAACGCAGTTAACTCTGGGTAACAGCCAGGTGTGCCCCAAGTGCCTTGACAACTCCAAAACCAACACCAAAAACCTCAGGGTTGCAGAGGGGATGCTACAGAGCAGCTGCATCCAGAGCAGACCTCATGGCCCACCTGGAAAGAGCTGTCTCAAGCACAGAGCCTGCAGCACACGCTTGCATTCCCAAGCGTTACACAGAAAAATGTCAAGTTTTCCCACTGGCAGGGCTGCCCAGCCCATACAGGCAGCCACTGACCTGCGAGCATGTGGGGCAGGAAGGCACAGGGCAAAACTGCTCCATGCTTGTCACGCACACGAGCTAGCTGGGGAAAGCAGAACCTATTTGCAGAGACAGGCACCTGAGAATTAAATAAGTATATGAAAACCCACTGGGCTTGAGAGGGAGGCATCTTCTATTGGGAAAAGCTGTCTGGTGATGCCCAGCTGGCTCTTGGCTGGGAAGAAGGAGGCAGCAAGCATTTGTGCTGTGTTGAGAAAAGATAATAGGAGCTTCCTCCAACAGAGCAGCTAAAGGCCACAAAGCTCAGCATGAAAATGTCAGGATAACTACAGGGCTGAGCAGCCGCCAAAAACATAAATACAGATGTGAACGCTGCAGATAGGACTGTGCAGAGAACAGGCAGCACAGGCAGACAGGAGCAGTGGTCCATCCCAGCTAGCAGCCCGCTGGCACTCTGCAAAAGGGCTACAGTGCCTTGGCACAATGCGGGCACAACCACAGAAAGCAAGTACCAGAAGAGACCTGGACTGCACATCCCCAGGATGAACAGACAAACTCATCTTCATGTTGATCCTGGCAGTCAGTCCAGCAGCTAGGTGGGAGACACCTCTCCTCTATCCAAGGGAGGATACCTCTGCCTGCTGCCCCCAGCAATCTTTGAATGAGCAAAGAAGGCTTGAAATACCACCTGTCCTCAGCTAAGAGCCTCCTGGTCCTCAAAACACCCAGTAAATCCAAACCCAGTGCACGTCTTGCTAAGCAGGCTGTGGAAAACAGAATGACACCAGAGCTAAATGCACTGGGGTCAGCCCCAAACTGGGTCCCAACACTCCAGGAGGGCGAGAGCAACCGGTGTGCACTGCCGACCATGGGCTTGCTGCATCCCACATCAACAGAGGCAGCTTGAGGAGGAAACCTTTCTTCTGTGGCTTTGGAAACCAAAACGCACAGCTTTCCAGGTCTTTGGTGAAAGTCCAGGACCAGGAAACGCACACGAACATGACAGTCATTGCCTGGCTAAAAGACAACTCACCTGCTGAACTTTCCCACAGATGAGCTCTTTCTTTTGACCACTACCACCTTATCTCTTGGCTTATCTAGGGCAAGGGAATACCTTTTAAAGCATAACATGCATAATTTTTTTTTCATCTCCAAACACATCTTCTTCCCCTTCCTTGTCCTCCAACAGCAGAAACTCAAATATTGTCTATGCTTTAGAAACCAGAAAGATTCCTAAGAACCAACAGATGCAACATCCCAACAGGAATGAACCACTGAATAGGAGGGAAAGCCTGACCCTTTGGTTTTATTTTGCTTAAAGACTCAAAGAACCCAACCTTAGGAAGAAAGAAACGTTCAAAATTAAGAACTTCTATTCTTTAAACCTAGAATTGAAAAAATAAGAGATTCCTTTAGCGTTTTCTCAGTTACTGGGAAGAAGCCTGCCAAAAAAGGACAAAAAAACACGTTTCTAAGGTAAAAAGCAAGTGTGTGCATGTATACATGCACCAATACACACATACTTACACCCTCTGCACCCGGATTCATGATCTACACATATATTAAAACACTGTCCTCCACTACACTGCATATGGAGGGGCAGCAGCACAAGGGCGTCTCTGGAGGTTTGGGGTTTATGTTGTCACGTCAGAGGCAGAAATACATTTATTTCTTCCTACAGAGGCAGAATTACAGGAACTTATTTCTTCCCTGCTCCTTGATCAGCGCTCATACCATTTGAAAGACTTGCTGAGGATGCCTGGGACATCTCTCCTCCCCAGGGAACCAAACCTTCCTGCTTGTCATTGTCACATTCATATTAATGGGGGGAAGAAAAAAAGCACTCAACTAATTTTATAGGCACATCAAATTCCTCTCCCAAGTAGAGTATGGGAACAGAGCTCAACAAGGGTTATTTTTAAAACAGACCAGATACCAGGCTGCCCTGGGTTTGCACACTCAGTATTTGCTCTTTCAAGAACTGCTGGCCATGGAGGATGGAGCAGCTGCCTCTGCCCTGGGCTCGGCAGGTGGGAAGGGAGCTGGGTGGTTTGGTCCTTCATCGCAGTGGGGAGCAAACTCTTCCTCTCCACGCACTCCAGACACCCAAAGACAGATCTCTGTACTGCAACAGCAGTGCTGGTGCCTTCCCCAGGGTGACCACCCAGCTAAGGGGCTGCCATGCCCTGGGCACCAGGCAGCATGGTACCCTGCTTGGCCCTGTGTTCTCCCACAACAACGCACTCCTTTCCATAAAGCCACCACGGCACTGCATATTCAGCAGTGTTTGCTTTCCTTTTGACCCCCAGCTCTTCGCTTCTTGCTCCCAAGCTCTCAGCCAAAGGGAAGCAGCTGCAAGAGCTCAGCTGGGGTCTGCAGATCCCAACTCCTGCCGATAGCTTGGCTGCGCTCAGACAGGATGCTGTCAGCTGCAAAACCTTGAGTAGCCAGAAAACTCAAGGTGTGCATCCAGCAGCATCAGCCCCTGCCTCTCCAGCCGTAGTCCTGCTCCTGCACCCCTTCCAAGGGGAGAGGCAAGAGCTCAGCAGAAGCTGAGGCCAAGGGCAGCTCCTCTCTGAGGAGGCCAGCGGGCAGCAGGTGTCCTGGGGCCATCCTGCTCCATGCAGCCTTTAGGTGCTAATGTATTTCTGTGGGTGGCGTAGCACCCTCTTGCACCTCAAGGAGGTAGGACCAATTCTGGCATGGAGAACATGCTGCTCCAGCTGCTCTCTGGCCAACTGTGACCAAGCTCCACTGTGGCAGGACCCAGCTCGGTGTCCAGCAAAGTTCCAGGCGGGGGGAAAGCACTGCAGCAAACCTGTGACTTCATTCTCTGGATGGGAAGACCTCACCACGACCCAGCGTGAGAACCTCCTCTCCCACGACACCGGAGGCGTCTGGAAGCGTTTTGAAGGTGATCCCTGCAAAGCTCTGTGGTTTCACAGCTTTCCCGCTGTAGCAGATGCTGGGGAGGCTGCTGCCAGCCCCAGGCAGCACTTCCAACTTGCTCCCAAGCGCAGCGGGAACTCTTGGGGTGCAGCGAGGGCCAGGAGCCGGAGAGACCTCACGGCCAGCAGGGCAGGACCATCACTCCCCCATGAGAAGCAGGGCAGACCTGGAGATCATGGCCAAGTTCAAGCAAGACTCCCAGTCACCAGCAAGTTGGTGGTAATGAGGCAGGTCTGAGGTCACGCTGGGACGTCAACCCATAACCAGCATCAGGATGAGACCTGGTGCTCACTGGGCAGGTCCACAGAGATGAGGGCAGGGTCACTCTGGGAATCAGCCCATGATCTGGGGATGGAGCCAGAGGCTCCACAGCTGACCAGGGCAGAGCCAAAGACTGGCTCTCCTACAATGGTGCCACACAGGCCCATTCAGCATCTTCCACGTAGACCATGCAGCACCATCCACGCCCCCAGTCAACAAGACAGCAGCGTGGTTTAGCTCCATGGACATCTCAGAGACCGGTGGACATCTCAGAACAACTCTCTGTGCCACAGCAGGGGCTACTTCTCCTGCCAGAGGCACAGACCACAGGTCTTCTGCTGGGTGCTGCCATTCCTGCACAGCCACGCTTCTCCAGCACAATGCTCCTACATGGCTGAGGCCACGTGTGCAATCCAGACTCCTGCCTCTAGGCATTAGCTCTACCCATCTAGGGGTGCTGAGGTGAAAAGACCCACTCAGTAGAGCATTTACTGAATATAAGTAGTTGCACAGCCAGATCCCAGGGCACAGTCTACTTCCAAACCTGAACAGCTTCACTGATGGCAGGCTATGAACTGTGCTTACTTAATGATATTTGATTGCAAATGCTCTGGAACAGCCCTGCAGCAAACGTGATGTGCATGCGCTTTACTGCTGCGGATCATTTATAGTCCAAGGCAGGCAGGTTCAGGCTCAGGAGCAAAGAGATTAGGTTTACAGTGCTGAGCAGCAATTACAGTTCTTATCTGAAATTCACTGATGCCAAAAGAAACCTTGACATCGGCTTCCACGGGCTACAGTGAAAAAGCCTCTGCCCACCTTGTCAAGGCCTTGAAGCAAAGATGCATGATCCCTACAGCTAGCAGGGCAAGGCCAGCCCTCAGCATGCATCCAGGCTGAGCTGTCTAGAGGATGAGATACTTGAAATACCCATCATTTACGTGGTCAGCCAGCCCCCAAGGGAGACAAGGACCAGCTGCTTTCAAAGGCAACCCCACGCGTGGCTCCTGGGTGCTCTGGACATCACAGCCACCTCCTCCTCCACTGGGCTCCTGAAGCAACCTCCGCCCTGACCTCAGAGCAAGACGCTCCCACAAGCAAATCCTCCTTGGCGTGCATTAGTTCTCCTTGTGCTGGTCACTCACCGTGAGGATGCACGCCCAGGTGGGAGGTCTGCTGCCTGGGCAGCACTCGGGCTGCCTCAGGGCAGTTGCCCACAAGCAAGCCACCACTCTCCCGCTACCCCAGGCGCACCCTGCCCTCTCCATCCCCACTCTCTGCTGTGATGGAGCTCCAGGAGATTTGTATTGGGTCTGGCTGAGATGGAGTTAATACTCCCCACAGCAGTCCTCATAGCACTGTGCCCTGCATCGGTAGCTAGAAAGGTGTTGATAGCACACCAGTGTTTTGGCTACTGCTGAGCAGTGCTGGCACAGCATCAAGGCTGTCTCCCCAACATTTTTGCCCTCCCCTCAATGGCAGGCTGGGGCAGGGCAAGATCTTGGGAGGGGACACAATCAGGACAGCTGACCTAAACTAACCAAACAGATATTCCATACCATATGACGTCAGCTCAGATATAAAAGCTAAGTAAAGGGAGACAGAGGGGGGGCATTTTGTCTTCCGGAGCAACCACTACGCGTACTGAAGCCCTGCTTCCCGAGAAGTGGCTAGACATCGCCTGCTGATGGGAAGTAGAGAATAACATCATTTGGTTTTTTTTCTTTGCTTTCACATGCGCGACCTTTGCTATCACTGTATTAAACTGTCCTTATCTTGACCCACGAGCCTTTTGTCATATTTTCTTCCCCCCCAGCTGAGGAGGGGGAGTGATAGAGCGGCTTTGGTGGGCACCTGGCATCCAACCAGGGTCAACCCACCACAAGATTTTAAAGCAAGGTCCCATTAGAGGTCAACAAAGGCAGGTGACAGTCCCCACCACAAAGAAGCAATGCAGCAGGACAAAGATTTTCACTCAAAAGATCTGCAGCTTTGGCAGGTCCCATCACCACTGCAGCACTTTGGGGAGGAGAAAGCACCCTCAAAAGTTTTGCAGTATCTAAGCCTGGTCCTAATGCCGCCCGGGGCTTAAAATGGTGAGAAGCACTCCCGCGTTCTCTTTTGGTGGGTGTCCTGGTGGAAACCAGACTTTGCACAGGGCAAAGCAAGATCAGGTCAAAGACTTGCTGCAGGCAGAAGAGCCAAGTTGTAGTTTGGTTTGGATTATTACTCATGCTCTAGCATTCCTCCACCCAAGCAAAGCACGGAGCAGCTCTAAGGCTGGAAGCATACACGAGGAAAGCCAGGCAGTTCACATGGGCTTGGCATCTGAGAGAAGAGACAGGTCTCTCCAGCACACAGAGGCCAAGTGGCTGCCCGAGGCCTCCAGCAAAGCTGGGCTGAGCTGAGACCGCATCTCCTCCAGATCACCAGCCTGCTGTCCCTTCCCTGTGCGCATACACCCCAGGACTATGCTGCTTTTAGAGGCAGAAGTTCAGACCGCAAAACCCCAGACACCATTGCTGTTCTCTCCTGGGGTGTTCCCAACCCTCTGTGCTCTTCCAGGCTTGGGTGGGCAGCCACAAGATGCTCGGAGGACCGCAGTGGGATGAAATAGCCCCTGGCCGAACCCTGGCTCACCCCGCAAGCGCCAGCAACACGCAAAGGGGCTCAGGAGGAAAATGCACGTGGAGCTGTGTGCGGCTATGCCCCTGCCCAGCTCTGCTGGCACCCTGCCACGGGGAACAGCATCAAGAAATGATCCACAGCCTGAGGCCTCGCTATACTTTGCCCACCCTCTGTTGCAGCTGCTGGGCTGAGAGCTGTTAGGAATTCCCTCTAGATACGCAGGGGTTAATCCATAGCCAGCTGGAAATCAAAAAGGGGCACGTCCTGTCTTCAGGCAGCACTGAGCATGGGCACAGCTACCAACAACGGTGGCTTGAGAGCACTATCAGGGCTGGGGCTTCCCCCTCCTCAGCCCCAGTGGGAAAGACAGGGAGGAGATGGAGAGCAACAGGGCCTGTTACAGCCTCCCAAGCTCACTGCAGCTCAAAGGAGTTGGAGCAGCAGAGCTCAGTCCCAAATTAATGCTCCAGCCTCTGACTGTGCAGGAAGGGGGTGCAAGACGGTGTGCCATGGAGACCACAGCCACATGTGCCAGGAGATGCAAGCACTTGGAGATTGCTTCATAATAAACACATTAAGTACCATGAACCCAAAGGTCAGGGACTGGAAGTGCTTGACAGACCAAGAACTGGCAATAAGGACTTTAGACAAGAAGAGAGGGAATAGGGAATTGGTGTCAGCACTGGGACTAGTCCCATGCATGCAAAAGAGACTAAAGAACAAATTTGTCTGTATCCTAACATGGAGGAACAACACACCGAGTCTTAATAATAAGAAAAACCCTGATACCATTTGGAAAGGTTCAACCCCTGCAGCCCCAAGCACTACCACAAACAAGCACTCTCCCCTAGGAGAGCCAAGAGCCCTTCCTCATGGAGCTGCAGCCCACAAGAATGGCCACGTCTTACCTCCTCTCCCAGACTCCCCCATCCACGTATCCCAAACCAACAGAAGGTTTTGGGCACCCAGATTTCCATACTTCAAGGGAGTCCCATCACCTCCCACACAAGCCCAGCTCTACTGGAGAAAAAATATACAATCAGATCCTTTAAAAAAATGCCAGGTTCGTCACACTGAGAACAGTCATTTTGCTCAGGCGAGTAAAAGAGTGATGAGTGTATCTGTTTCCATGTTCATTTACACATCACCTGCCTGCCCACCCTACAATGGTGCAAACCAGACAGCATCTTACAGCAGGAGACGTGCCCTGGATCCTCCTGCAGCACAGGCAGCTGGCCCAGCAACAAGGACCATGGGCCATGTCTGAGGTTTTTAAGCTAATCAGCAGGTACTGCCACAAGCTGCCATACAAAACAGGCTGGAAGCAGAGCGTGCAGCGAAGGGCAGCAGGGAAGAATGGCCCCGCAGCTCGCACACTTTTATTTTCTCAGAAAACTTTGGAGCTGAAAGGTGGTCGCTGAGGTTGGCGTGTTTAAAATAACAGCTGGGAGGAGGCTGGGGAGGCAGCAGCAGGAGAAGGGACACCGCTCGTGAGTGTAAATGAGAGTCTGTGTTCGGCCACGCTGGTGGGAAGGGGGAGCACTGTACGGGGGCCATCTCTGTGCCTCCCCCCTTCCCGTTGCCAAAACCTTCTGGGTGGGCTCTGCTGATTTCAACTGAGCCCCTGTGTTCAAGGGAAAGTTCAAGCCCACGCTGGGCGAGGGCACGGGGATCTCCACGATTTACTGAGATGCTGACAGGCACCCGGAGGGGTGACCCTGGGGTCTGCATCCCGGCATGACCAAGCATCGCGGGGTGCAGGCAGCACCAGCATGGGGGCATGTGCTGGGAGGTGCAAGGCTGGCCCCCAATAAACACATCGTTTTCTCTTGGTGGCTCATGTACAGTAACATCTAAATATATACTTGACGGAAAGTGTGGAGTGATTTATTTTTGTTATTGTTGGTCTAAAGTTATGCCGGCTGGAATGGCTCTGCTGAGTTATAGGGCCTTGCTGGGCACACACGAAACATTATCAAAGATATGTCATAAAGCAAATATTAGCAGGACCTGCACTGGAGGTTACACAGGGCCACCGCTTCCAAACGCAGCCACCACACAGCAGGAGCCACCACAGAGGGTGACCTAGTCCTGCTCTGCCACAGGCAGGTCCTCCAGCCTGCACGGCCACCATCCATCAGGGCAGAGGAGGAGGACAACCATGGCATCATCTCACCTTGAGAAGATGCCAAGATGCAACGGGCTGTGATGGGCAAGGGCTGCATCAGACTCCCAGCTACCACACATAAGGCAGGAGAAAAATCCGCCTTGCAGAAAGGGTCTGAGCTGCCTGGCCTTTCCCTGCAGCCCATCTCTGGTAGCAAGACGCAATCCCCTCAAGAGATCCCATACGGGAGTTATTAGCCTTTCATCAGCAAGCGGGCAGATGAATGTTATAAAAATCACAAAGCCGCCATGTACTCTAGACATCCAACCCACCCAAATTCAGCAGCGCATTTCTCTGGGATGTCTTTCCAAAATTTATTTTGTGCCAGAGGGAGGGGGAGGGCACTGACACCAGTGGGAACCTCCCTCCTTCCCCCTTTCTCACAAGGATGTTTCCCTGCTGCCTTTCCATGCGGTGACCATCACTGCCATCCCATCTTCCTCACTGCCATGTCTCTGCGCTCCCCTTCTCCCCCTGCACATGCCCGATGGTGATTGCAAAAGCACAACATCCCTTATGCCACTGGCCAAGACAGCCAGTGGTCTTTGGTGGGCAAAGCAACAGTGACCCAAGACCCCTCTCTCCACTCCTCACCCCAGGTGCCCGCTTGCCCAGGAGAAATGCCCATTGCATAGAGAGATTGAGAAAGAGGAACGGAACCTCCTGCCAGGAGGACACGTTCAAGGCAGAGCTCACATCAAGTGGCAAAGCCGCTTTGCCTGTGCAGATGAGCTACAGTGCATGGCCATGGATGCCTGGTGGGTTCCTGGGCAGGAGAAAGTCAGAGCTCCCACATCCCCTCATCAGCCCAGGCTGCGGAGCAGGACCTGTGGTGCCCCATGGCTCCCCAGGCCACAGCCCCCCCACACAGAGTGCAGGGCAGCAGGTTCCCCACCAAAACAGCAGCAGCAAGCAAGAGATCAAGCTGGTAACAAACTTTGGAAAGCTTTGCCCTTCGACCTCTCTGCAGGCTGCTCTTCAGGTGGTGGGGGCAGAAACAGGGCAGGAATCAAGCTCAACCTCAATAAAGTTTTGATGTACCATATAGCAAACTCATTTTTAAGAAGCATCATGCCTTGCAAACTTGAGCCCTGCAGGTACACATCTTAGGGATCCCATCCTCTAGCGTGCAAAGCGTGCTGAGCCCTGCAGCATGCATTCCGGCACCGTGCAGATCCAGTGCTGACTACAAGGCTGGAGCTCTCCCGAGCCACAGGCACCAATTCACAGTGGAGCTACATGGACCAGCTATTTCCTCCAACTCCTCAGCCATCGCTGCAACCTCCAACACAGCCGCTCCAGAGAAATGCACAGGGTAAACAGAGATGCATCTAAAGCCCAAATTAACTACGAAAGCCACAGCCACCACGGCTTTCATCTGGCCATACGGTTTTGTTCTCGCTAATGAAATCTCACTTAGCACCACTACCGTCTGCCATGCCGCAAACCAAGGTTACGACTGCTGCACCAGTGACTCAGGCATTGGCAAATTGCACGGTTTTCTGCTTTCAAGTGGGGCATGTTTGCCGTCCTGAAGCCTGTCTCTGCTGCAGGCAGCCCCTTGCCTGTGGCTGCTGCCAGGAGACCCCTGAGCCAGCTGCCAAACGCTGGGGAGAAGGCCAAGAAAGCACCAGGCTGCCTGGGCTTCCTCGCAGCATTTACAGCAGCTTGAAGCCTAATGCTCATGGATTTCCAACTGCTTCTAGGTGCAAAAAGCCCTTATTACTCCTTTGAAAACCCTGCTGTACACACCCTGCCTGGGTTAGCACCCCGAAGATCCACGAAGCAGGAGAACCGCTGAGATTCTGCAAATGGGAGCGAACACCCAGGCGTTGCTCCTCTCCCACTTGTAGGACTCCACCTTTACCTGACACCAAAAGTCACTGACACAAGAGACCTTGCCATGGCATCCTCCAAGCAATCTGTAGGAAATCCTCATTTATGGAGTCCAATTTTACTAAACATTTATTTAAAACCAGTTCCTTTGTCTGTGGATCAAGGCTTCCTTCCACAGGGTGCTCAAGACTCCACCACCACCTCATCCCCCCACGCAGCCTTGACCCCAGTTTGGCTCTGGCACAAGGATTTGACTGTAGATAGGGATGAATCTCACACTTTTCCACCTCTTCCCTCTATCCCAAGCAACTCCCCTGACTGTCCTAGTGCCACATCGTTTTATATTCACCAACAGATTGCTGTGAGAAGCTCTTGACATTGGGTAGCATAAGTTTGCATCCCCTCTAACCACCAACCATCGCTGCATGTGCAGGAGACTGCCTGCTCCAACCCCTTTCCGAAGCCTGCTGCAGCTCCTCACTGTGTTGGACCTGCAGCTGAGAAGGTGTCTCAAATAAGGCTTCTCAGGTTTGTTTCTACCTAGTAACACCCCAACCAGAAAACTTCAGTTTGATATTGCAAGCAAAAAAGTCTCAGGCCAGTGACCCTGTGAGCCACGTGTCGATGCGTAACTCCACTTTTTGTTGAGATGTTTCTTGACCAGTGCAGCCCCAGCACCAGCTCAGGGACCACCTTGTGCATGACAGGCACCTTCCTGGGTGCTCACCTGCATGTGGGATGGGCCATCAGTGAACTCCCTAGCAGCACTGGCAGAGTTTTGCTGAGCAGCAAAGCAACTTGATGGCCAGCCAAGCCCTCAACGAGAAACCGGCGCCCGCCAAGACTTCGCACAGAGCAAAACCTCCAACTCTTCCAGTCAGCCCCATGCAGGGTCGGTGGAGCCACCCAGCCCACAGCCGGGATGGGGATGGCAACTAACCCACTGCTTCAAATGCCATCACTAACCTCACCCGTCTTGATGCTCTGCCTGCTCTATCACAACCAAGCTCAGGAGGCGGGTGCCTGCAGATCTCAAGAAAAACATGCAAACTGCTTACTCAGTGATGCTTACTGTTCTAATTTCCTCTCTCCTCAGGACAGAGGGGTGTAGAGTTCAATGCTTCTCCCTCCCGCAGCCCCTTCTCACCCCCCACCCATCCAAAAGCCCATATTCTCCTATTAAACTTCACAAGCCGCCTTGGGTTTCCCTCTCTCAGCATCTCCTTCAAACACATGCACACTCAGTCTCTGCAAGAGATAGGAGAGCTGAACAAGCTTCATCTACAGAAGAGAAAATTAAGACAGCAAACTCTCTCCCTACAGATCATCTTTAAAGTTTTTTTAAAGTTGTCCTTCTTTATTAGTCCCAGGCAGAAATCTGAAACCCCCTTTTAAAAAAACCAGAGATATATAATGATTTTCAAAGCTGTGTCACATAATTAATGTCACATTTATCTCTTCAGCTGTAGAGATAAAAAGAAACCATCTATCCATGTCCTCATTATTTTTTATTCTCCCTTTAAAGCCAGTGTTTAAATCCATGGGATGGGGGTACTCTAAAGGAGGGGGAAAGTCTGACTTTCCCTTTACCCCACACAACTATGGCAATAGAAGATTTCTTCCCTCTCCCCCATTCTCTTTTCTCCATTGCTGCCGATCAGAGGGTAGCATGGGTTGAGTGTCCCTTAGGCAAACCTCTCCCTCCCTCTTCTGCCCCACCACTGTAAGTTCAACAGGGGACATTTCAGCAGCCGGGAATTTTTCTCCTGTCTTCTTCGGCTGAGCAAAGGGCCAACCTTTCAAGGTCTCCTGTGACACTGGAGCGTCTGAGACTGAGTCCCACCATAATACTAGTTTTTAAAAGCCATGTACATTTTCCACCATTAGCACAGTTTTGATTCATCTCATATTGCGTTCTGCTTCATTTAGGGGGATGCTGTCCACATTAAAATGATATTTAACACCACGCCGCCGGGAACACCTCTGAGCAGTAGCACTGAATGGGACCACCATCAGTTTTCCTCACGGCTGCTCGTTCCCACCCCTTACTCCTCTTAGCTCAGAGCTACCTCCTTCTGGATCAGACAAGAACATGGTGGTCAGAGCCTCATAATAAAGTCCCAAGAAGTGTGAACGGCCCTTTAAGATATCTGATGAATGCAGATAATCTGGTTTTGATCAGCTTGTGACAGCTCCAAATATCACACTTAGAGCACTCCAGGGCTTCCAGCATGCTTTGCGCCCCATAGATCCACGCTCAACATTTCACCAAGACCCACGGACTGCCATCCACCCTCAGCCTCTGGTCCCACCAAGGACCTCTGTCGTTAGATGTTCCCCAAACTGTGGCGGTTGAATAACAGGGAGTATCAAACGGAGCAATCGGTGAATACTGTGGTAAGAGAAAGGGCTGCCAGACCTCAGGAAGCACAGGAGGCCCGAGACCTCTCCCAGGGTGACCTCTCCCAGCCCATTGCTGCCCCTCTGCAAGCACCCAAGCAGACCGTGCTGATACTGGGGAGGTTTTCTCATCTCCTTGGCCACAACCAAACTACTTTTGTACTTGCTGCTATGCACAGGCTCAGCCACGCTGCTGCACCAGAGACTATGTGCTGTGTATTAGTTTAAGACATGGACGCTCACACTCTGTTCACTGACCTTCTTCAAAAGGTACCCAGAATAGCCACCGAAAGCTGAATGGCATTTGGAAAACTCCAGGAATAGAGAGCATCAGGTCCCCAGTCCCCTGCATGACTCAGGACAGCCTAAACCGCTTGGCTCCTCCACTAGCAGACAGGCTCAGAAGCTGGTCTTTCCTGCCACAAATGGCCCTGGCAGAGGAAAAAACATCCTACCCCCTTCTCCTGCTGTTTGAAGAGCGTGCAAGTTTGCATCCCCTGCATGTGCTTAGAAACACATTAAAAAGAGCAAGCTGACCCTCCACTTGCTCTCCTGGAGCTCCAAGGAAACATTTTTCGGTCGGTAGATAACCACAACTTCAAATGTCAGCTATTGGATGCCAGGCTCAAGACGGCTGCTTTCATCCCAGCTCACCAACCAGCAGGTCAGCACCCTTTTCATCTCACGCCTTCAGTTTAACCAGGATAGAGCTAGCTGCCACACTCCCACTCAAGCACAGCGAAGGTGGCAATGCCCAGGGTCACTGTCCCCCGGTGCAGGCCTGTGCCCAGCTCAAGGAGTGCTCCTCCACCGAGCCTCAGCAAAGTCAAACCAATTAGACATAAACCACGGATAGTTTTAATTTGCATTTCTACCTTCACTGCGTCTTTTTTCGGGCAGAAAAGTACACCCACCCATAGAAGAAAAGCAAGCCTCAAGCATCCTCCTCATCCAGAAGCAGCCTGGGGAGATGGAGCCTAGTGCCTGTCTTTTGCCAGCTAGTGCAGGGATGGTCCACGCCAGCCAAAACCTGCCTCATACCCAGACTTGCCACGGGGTGAAGACTGCCACCTCTGAAACAGGGCCCTGGGAGGCAGCTCACGAAGGGGCAGGTGTTAAAACAAGAGAGAGCGTTGCTGTGCCAAGGCACCTGAGTGACGCCAGGCTCACAGGGAAGCTCTGCAGCTCCAGCAAAGAAAACGAGTCTGTGAGCTCTGCCAAAGAGGTGGTTTTGCTCCACAACCACTTGAGTGCACCAGTGCTCACCCCCACCTTCCTTCCTTCCTCTCTCTCTTGAGAAACGAGAAAGAAAAAGGGGCATTTTTGTTGCTGAAAGCTTCACCCACAAAAAGCAGGGGAGTCAAAATGACTCTTCACTTGTTCACATTGAGCACACGGAGTCTTGAAACAGTTGCTCTGGGTAAGATATCTTCAAAATGCCCTACGAGCATCTAGCTGTACAGCTCATGCCCTACCTTAATATCAGCTCTTCTCTCTGCCCCGAAACAAAAATACTCAGCCAAGGAAAAGCATTTGATGGAGCAACTCCAGTCCGCAGAGCCGCTGATAAATCACGGTTACAAACTGAAATTGCGGCTTGTCCACAAAATCACTTCTGAGTCAGTGAACAGCAGGAGGAAAGCTGCACCACTGATGGAAAGGTCTCCTGGTGACTCCTGAGCGTGCTACACAGCACACGCCCTCCAAGCATCTGCCATGGGATGTGCATGGAGAGGCAAGAGTGCTCCCCAGCGTACAGACAGACACACAAGTCGCAAACGGGGGTGTAAACAACTCTCTGCAGGGAGCTTCAAGTTGTGAGAGGTCCCAGCTGTGCCCCTGTGAATGGAAGAGGGGCTGGGCTGCTGCGGCAGCTCCTCTCGCTGAGCAGGGAAGGAACCAGCCTGAGAGAGGATGGGGCAGTTCAGAGCTGCAAACTCCCAACACCAGAGATGTGATGACAAGTGGCACTAGAGAAATGATGGGAGGCCGTATGGGGGGTGGGCCCCAGACACAGAGTTGTCCTTCTGCTCGCCCTCAGCCCGTCTCCACTCCCATCCTCCTCCTACCCCCGGACTCTGCTCTCTTACACCCCTTCCTCCTTTTCCCTGTTCTCTTCCCACCTTTCCTCATCCAAATTCCCTCTCTGACTCCATCAGCATATTATAGCTCTCCCCTGCAAAGTCAAGACCCACCCATGGCAGGCCCTGTCCTATGCAGCTTTTTTTTTGTTGTTAAACAGGCTGGTTGGCTTCCACTCAGTGATCTTCAGCCCTTTCAGGAGGAACCACCAGGACATCATGGCTCTCCAGGCTCAGGGCTGGGAAGCAGCTGTCCTGCACCAGCACCCAGACTCTGCCTTCGGGCACCAGGCAAGGGCATCGTTTCCATTTTGCGGCGGCACAAACACCTGCACTGAGCAGGGGGGAAACACAGAAACCACCCGGTCGTCTCCAGAACCAGGTATCTTCATTTTACCTTTCTGAAGCAACCCCATACTGTCATCTCTTCAAGTTGAGCTCTGCTTCTCAAAGCCAAACCAGGTTTCCCTTCGGGCACTGTGAGCTGGCTTGCTCCTGATCCACCAGCCACAGTCACAGTCAGGAGCAGAGCTACCCGAGTGCCCTCAGGCAGCCCCAGCACTGGTCTCCCCATCCAGACCTGAGCTGGGAGCTTGCCAGCAGCCCTGAATCACAGCCACTGCTGCATCCCTTGAGAGCCAGTGGGAGCAGGAGCAGCAAGCCCAACAAACCAGCTCCTTATCTAGCAAAGTAGAGCACCAGAAGTCCTTTCTCCCTGAAGTCACAACGCCTGTTCTGATCTGCCTGAGCCATCATGCCACCAGAGGCAGGGCCACCACTGGAGCCCCATGCCGCCGTGGATAAACCCTCCCTCCGCCCCAGCACATCTAGGTCAAGGAGCGAGGCTCAACGCCCGACTGCAGGCGCTGGAGGAACCCGCCTGCTCCACCATCCCCAGCCTCCCTTCAAAGGCACAGCACACTCATCCCCAGATGGGCCACCTAGCCCTGAATTTGTTGAATTAGGTTATTTATACGAGACGGTTTGCAGACGTGCTGAGAGCTCATTTGCAGGGACGGCCCATAGCAGCAATCCCTTTATCTGTTTATTTATTTATAGAAAGATTTTTATGTATGGTAACACACCCACAGAGGCACAGCTATCCCGCTCACACACTTGCCTTGCTAACAGAAGCAGCTACATACACAGTTTCTATGGGAGGATGATTAATTAAACCCACTATATATTCACAGAGGGAACTACCCCCAGGCAGCACAGGCTGGTGAGTCAAACTTGGATCTGGAGCACCTGGAGACTTTGAGTCTGGTGTCTCTGTACATGTGGTCTCGGGTAAGATATTGAGTTCACATCCCCCTGCGAGGGATGACAACATCTGGGCAGCACAGTCCAGGGGACAGAGGCTCCAGACTGGTCTTTGTCACAGGTATCCCCTTGAAGAAACCCCTTCTCTATTCTGCCCCAGCTTGTGCAACTGTAACAGGGCACCCACTACGTGCAATGCAGTATATTTGCTGGGGGAAAACCTCAAACAACAGGCCAGACCACAGGACTTCCACCTTTCTTTGTTGTGGTTGCACCTACAGGTTCATTTTCTCCACCCAGAGCAAGGAGGAACAGATGGCAGGAGATGCAGATGGGATGCAAAAATGTTAAAACACGAGAAGCGGTGGCATTTGAGAATAGAGACCAGGGAGAGATGACTGAGACACCACCTTGTGCAGGGACAGATTTTGTGGTTCAACCCATGGAAGATTACATCCCTTCTACTTTCATAAGAGGAAACACAGGCTCCTAATCCCAACAGCAGATTTGAATCATAGAATCATTTAGGTTGGAAAAGACCTTTAAAATCATTGAGTCCAACCATCAACCCAACACCACCATGCCCACTAAACCAGGTCCTGAAGTGCCACGTCTACGCGTTTTTTGAACACCTCCAGGGATGATGACTCCACCACTTCCCTGGGTAGCCTGTTCCAATGCCTGACAACCCTTTCGGTAAACAAATTTTTTCTAATATCCAATCTAAACCTCCCCTGGCGCAACTTGAGGCCATGTCCTCTCGTCCTATCACTAGTTACTTGATAGAAGACACCAGCACCCACCTCACTACAACCTCCTTTCAGGTAGTTGTAGAGAGCGGTAAGGTCTCCCCTCAGCCTCCTTTTCTCCAGGCTAAACAACCCCAGTTCCCTCAGCCAGTCCTCGTAAGACTTGTGCTCCAGGCCCTTCACCAGCTTTGTTGCCCTTCTCTGGACACGCTCCAGCAACTCAATGTCTTTCCTGTAGTGAGGGGCCCAACACTGAACATGGTATTCGAAATGCAGCCTCACCAGTGCCAAGTACAGGGGGACAGACCATCACTTCCCTGCTCCTGCTGGCCACACTATTTCTGATACAGGCCAGGATGCCGTTGGCCTTCTTGGCCACCTGGACACACTGCTGGCTCATATTGAGCCGGCTGTCACCAACACCCCCAGGTCCTTTTCCGCTGGGCAGCTTTCCAGCCACTCTTCCCCAGGCCTGTAGCATTGCATGGGGTTGTTGTGACCCAAGTGCAGGACCCGGCACTTGGCCTTGTTGAACCTCATACAGTTAGCCTCAGCCCATCGATCCAGCCTGTCCAGATCCCTTTGTAGAGCCTTCCTACCCTTGAGCAGATCAACCCTCCCTCCCAACTTGGTGTCATCTGCAAACTTACTGAGGGTGCACTCGATCCCCTCGTCCAGATCATTGATAAAGACATTAAAGAGAACTGAGGCCTGGGGAACACCACTTGTGACTGGCCGCCAACTGGATTTAACTCCGTTCACCACAACTCTCTGGCCAGTTTTTCACCCAGCGAAGAGTACACCTGTCCAAGCCATGAGCCACCAGCTTCTCAAGGAGTTTGCTGCGAGAGACAGTGTCAAAAGGCCTTACCAAAGTCCAGGTAGACAACATCCACAGCCTTCCCCTCATTCACTGGGCAGGTCACCTGGTCATAGAAGGAGATCAGGTTGGTCAAGCAGAACCTGCCTTTCATGAACCCATGCTGGCTGAGCCTGATCCCCTGGTTGTCCTGCACATGTCGTGTGAGTGCACTCAATATGAACTGCTCCATAATATTCCCCTGTACTGAGGTCAGGCCGACAGACCTGTAGTTCCCTGGATCCTCCCTCCAACTCTTCTTGTAAATGGGCATCACACTGGCAAGCTTCCAGTCATCTGGGACCTCCCCTGTTGACCAGGACTGCTGATAAATGATGGAGAGTGGCTTGGCAACCTCCTCCACCAGCTCCCTCAGTACTCTGGGATGGAAGACTCCAAAGTAGAAGGCGGCTCTAAAGCAAAGAAGGCTCTAAAGTAGAGCACTTGTTTTCTTACAGAAAATAACTAAAATTTAGTGGGACTAGAGACACTGCAGGCAGATCACACCTGCAGGGTATGGTACAGACCAGGGCTACAGCCACGCATGGTCCATGGGACTGGTGTCCTATGCCTGATTTCCCTGCCCAGTCCTCTCCTTCAAAAAGCCTCTTGGTATCAGCACTGGAATTGGGTTTAAGTGCACACGCGTATTCAGGTATTGTTTCTAGCATGTCTCCTGGGCTTCAGGAGCCCTCCCGAGCCCAGGGGCTATGCTGCCTCCTAAAAGCTGTCTCCTCCTAGAAACAGCCCTTCTGAGCATCACATAATAAAAAAACCTGCTGAATTTTTATTACAAAGCCCTATCTGTCACCATCTGGTGCAAAATTAGGAAAGTCTGTTAGTCTTTCTAGATTTCATCTATTGAATAATATTAGCAGTGACCTACCTGGCTTGAGCAATATGAGACTCAATTACCGTGGGCTCCTCAGCTAAAATGTACTAAGCAACGTGTCTCAGTGGACACCAGTACCTGGCTACTGCTCCCAGCCAGCACAGGGGGTTATCAAGGGCTGTTCCTCAGTTACCGAGGCAGCCTGCATGCTTCTTCAAGCACCATGTATTGAAGCCAGTAAGATCTGTACTGCTATCCTCAAAGGAGGATCCAGCTTCCAAAAATCATGTCCGCTACAAGTCCTTCACCTGCTCGTGTGCGCATACTACCACTGGCAGAAGCAGGATACCAACAGCCCTGCTGCAAGCCCCACAGGTACATGAGCCCCACAGCTGTGCTTCTGAGACCTCTGGGTCAGGCAGGAGAGGGCCTTTTGCCCTCAGCAAGTCTAACCCTTTGCCATGATGCTCATCCCACCCCTTTGGGAAAGATGAGGTCAGTGCACCAGTGCAGGGGTATTCTGTGCTCCTTCTAAAATACCTTTCCAGTAAAAACACCAATATTTGGGGGACGCTGACATGAGTAGCCAGATTACAATCCCAAGTTCAATGTTAGCCCAGCTGATCTATACCAACTTGTGGTGACTTGAACTAATCAGACCAGCTGCTGCAGGAGTGCGGAAGAGAAAACAGCATTGTTCCTCCACCACAGGTGTCTTCCTCCCAGCGTACAGATCAGCCCAGTGCCATGAAACGGGCTGGCACATGATGTACTTGTTGGAGGACTGAAGGATACGAAAAGAGAGAACAAGAAGAAAGAAGGACCATTTGTTGCACAGACGGGTTTAGTGGGTTAAACCTTTCCCTTTCTATCAGTGCATGCAGGAAAAGGGTAAAACGGCATAGAAATGCCAGCTGATGAGAACGCTCCAGAGGAGGCTCTGCCCATGTGGTGCAGGTTGGTCCCAGCATGACTGGAGCAAAGACAGCACAGGAAGAAAGAGTTATGACATGTCTGAAGTCACGACAAGGGCTCCCACCAGCAAGCTGGGGCTACCAGAATCTCTTGCCATCACTGAAGCACAGCTAATGTGAAAAACCTCCACCAACTGCATCAACACGGTGCCTGGTCCTAGATCCAAGCTTGTGGCACCTGGAGCCCCGAGCGCTGGCTGGGGACCCTCACTGAGCCTCACAAGCCATTGGACGACTTCTCCTTCCCTCAGTCCCACCGCTCCTCTGCAAAGCTCCTTTGCTCCACTACAGAGGAGGGTATAGGGCATCCCCAGCCTCTGCCCTCCACCTAAGTGTTAATTCAGGAAAGTAACCCAGTCTCTGTTTTCCTCCCACTTCCATCCAGTTCATTTTGGCACAACTACTCCACAGACAAGAAAAAAATAACCATAAATTCTGCTTCTGAACACCCCCGCACTTGAAATCTTAAAATTCTAAAAGCAAAAAAAAGAGCACAGCACCTCCTGCTGACACAGGCAAAGCCCCTGGTGCAGCTCTGGGACCAGCTGAGCCAGACCGAGCCACCACCAGACACGCACGGGGCCACCCAAAACCAACAGCTCAGTCATCATTGATACTTGCACCAGTGTACACATTGCTAAATGAGGACATTTGGAGGTTTGAGGTTGACGTACGTACTGAGACATCTATTATGAGTCAAATTAATTCATTTTGAATAAAGAAACCTGTTAACGCATGCAGATCACCACCTTATCGTGTCCTGCAGGCAAACATTTAAAAGCCATTTGTCAAGAATTTTGCATCTTGGATTAGACTTTTTCATTTTAACACAGCCAGCACTGAGTCAGGGACCCTTCGCGGCCCACCACAAAAAAGCAATTTATTGTCACTTGTGCTGATACACAGGTTTATATGAGCCCAATAACAGTGGCCCAGTTCTCAGCCATCGCAGCTAAAACCCACCTGCGCCAGGCAGCTTCAGCACAGATAAGAAGCATGCCCATCCAAAGCCTTACAAACTAAAATAGAACAAATTAAATATATCCCACTCACACAACTGAAAACATACTGGTGCGTTTTTCATGCAGTTACCAGTGTTCAGGTTGGACCATTTGCAGCAGCCATACAGAACCTCAAAGCAAGATCCAGCAAGTCGTCTTCTCCTACAAGCCCACACCACCAGGCATCCTGCAGATGCTGGTGTAGATCATGGCCCATCCTGCTCATGCTATGTACCAACTGCACACATGAGAAGCTCATAGCTTTAACTAGCCAATCTCTCTCCAAAGATTTATCCTTTGTACAGAAGCCAAAGGCCTGGGCTTACTCTCATGACAGGGACGGGCCATTCTGCCTTGGTGCTTCTCAGCATCTCCTTCACCCCCAGAGCAAAGGGGAAAGCCAAAAAAACCCCAATTGCTATCACTGTGTCCTGGAGGAGCCTCAGCCATGCCCAAAGTGCAAAGGCATGGGAGAATGGCAACGGAAGCACCAGTTGGGGGGTGACCAGGCACACCAGCAACCTTGGGGTGCACAGAGAGTTTGGGGCAACACGTTAAAATAGAGCAGAGCCCTTTCTCCCATTTCTCACACCGCTGGCTGCCAGGCACTGAGATGATGCAGGGAGAGGAATTGCCTCCTAGGAAGGCAACAAAGCAAAACTGTGCACCTGCCCTTTAGCAATCCCAAGCAGCGAGGTCCCAGCAGCCAGCAAAGGGGCATATACTGTTGCCCATTCTCATGGCAACTGGCAGCAAGGGCATATGTGCTTCAAAGGAGGATGCGGTGGGGAGGATGCAATAGCATAGATAAAATTTATCCTACTAGAGCTTCGAAGCAAATGCCTCCCTGGAAAAGGAGAAATCCAAAATCCCCAGGACAGGATGACATGGCATGCCCACCCGCCTGGTTCAGTATCTCCACACAGTGGCCAAAAGCACTGGCTGTTTGACACACAGGGTCCAGGCAGCCCTGAAGTAGCATTTACAGGATAATCTTTCCCTGGGGAAAGTTTTTTCTTGACCCCTGCTACTTAAGTGTCAGCTTATGACTACAGCTCTCCCTAAAGACTTCATTTTCCCTTAAACCTTTACTATTGCAGCTCACCTTCTTGCAGCCCCTCCCTGCTGTCCACTCCCCCTCTGAAACCAGCTCCCCCCTTCACCTTACTCAACCTGCAGCCAACAGTGTGGCAAAACATTTTGTCTTTGGTTGCATCCCTAAATTTCTTGGAGATCCCAACAGTGGAAATGCACCAGGATCCCCACCTCACGGGCACTGAAAGTGAAACACCTGCTTTTGAGCTGGCGCCGCTGATTTGTCACCAACTGCAAAGGCCATACGAGGATGCTGCAATTCCACCTCTCCATGCCAAGAAAGGGCTGAGAACTGGGCTGTTCCATCAGCAGTTCAGAGACTGACATTTGCTGTTTTTCCAGGGTCCCTGAGTTGGGACTAGACTGCTGTCCTACCCCAGACAAAGACACGCCACCTCCTGCTAACCAGGACTGTGTGACCACCAACCCTTCCTGGACCAGGCACTGGCAGCTGAGAGGGGAGCAGACCAAGCACCCCCTGACCCACAGTGTTTCAGCTGGGGGGTTGCTCAAACTCTGAGCACATCCTGAGCCCCTCCCAGCATCACACCCAGCCGAGCCAGTGTCCCAATGGCGCTAGAGTAGACCACAGGAAAATTAAGAGGAAAAGGTAGGAAGAAGGGATGCGTGACCCCCATCCCTGCAGCCCTCCCCGGCCCCCATGGCCATGCCCCAGCAGGGGCCTGGCAGAGTTGGGGGGCTGTGAGGGTAACCCCCCACACACGGTACCTGTGTGTGGCCTGGCTACAGTGTCACAGCATCAGTCAGGTTGCAAGAGAAGAACAAAGACCGCCTACAGCTGTAAAACATTTTTGTCTTAAACAGGAATCTACCTGACTCCCATCGGCCAGACTTCTGCACTTCTCCAGTCATCAGGCACACTGCCTCATACATTTTAGGACATGACAATACAGAGATGTAAAGTCTGCCACCTCCCATCAAATTAACTGTTTGGGCAGCCCAGCAGCCTGGCTCTGCAGTGGAAAGGGGCTTGAGTGCAGAGTGAGCCCCCCCAGCTCACACCATGCCCTAACAGGGGAAACCGCGTGGTCAGCAAAGCAGCAGCGAGGTAAGACAGCCCTTCTTGCTCACAGAGGGTGGCTGGGATGAGCCCTTGTTCTCCCTAGTCCCAGGAAAGCCATACACAATTTAATCTAGACAGGCACTATGAGGAGCATTAATCACCGTGGACAAAGCTCCAGATCCTCTTCTTCTAAAATACAAAGCCCCAACATATGCAGAAAGCCCCAGACACAGGGGACAGGAGATCCTCTCCATGGCCAGCATCATGCAGCAGGTAGCACAGAGAAGGGATGAGGAAGGGTCAGCATGCCAAGCACAACCTGGGAGACTGGCAATATGGGTCAGGCTTCACCCCACGCTCTGCACCTACATTAATTCATTAAGCAATTGAGAAACTCCCAACGGAAGCAGGAGAGTGGGCAGCAAGTGGAAGGATGCAGAGCATGGGGCAGTGAAACTGCTGCTGGGGAAGCTGGCACCAGGAGCCCTGGGACACAGGGATGGGAAGGGACTGGGACACTTGACTTGCTTCTTTGCACCCCTCCATCATGCGTGCACACCCATGGTGAGGGCTTTTGCTTTGCCTCTCCTGAAGCCCTGGCAAGGTGCTCCCCCCATCACTGCTCTCTTCTGCAGTTTTTCCCTTAAGTGTGACCAAACCCCACCTTTCTCTGTAACACAGAGAACATCCCATCTGCATGGACCCAGCTACTCAGCTCAGCAGGTCCCTTTGCCACTGCACCTTCAGAGAGTTTGTCCTTTGGCAAAAAAGAAAGATGAAAAAACAATCACCGACTTCACCTCAGGCTGCCAGTGTTGCTGCAAAACCCAGCAAAGGGGGGTAAGCCGCCACTTCCCCAGCTTGCGGTACAAGCAGTGCATCACAGCTGCTAACAGAACAAAAAGGTTTTTCTTCAGACTAACACCCAGCTTACGCTATTCCTTTTTAGCCTGGATGATAAAATTGTAAGAGGGTATCTTAAATGTGAAGTGTGAAGTATCTGGTGTGGATGCTGCAGTGATGACAACAGAGAGCCCAGGGCACTGGAGACGGAGGGCAGAGAAATGTCCATCAAGTTGTTCACGAAGAACTGACGTTAGAGCTTACAAGTGCTGCCACTACTGTTCTTTAGTATTACCTGGAATGGCAGAATTTTCTTTAATGCGATCAAGTATGGGTTCCCCACCTCTTTTTTCATATAAAAAAGGGGGTAGAGTTGGCATGCCTCTTTTAAACTGTCCAAAACCAGACAGAGAAAATACACACAGTTGCTGTTGACCAAGCAACCGATGGTGACTCATCTTCTCACATGCAATAACACTCCCTGCATGGAGCCATCAGCCGGGTTTTGCTCCCTGAGACCAGTCTGGTGGAACTGGTGAGACAGCTTGCTGTGTTTTTCTTGGAGGGGAAGCACCTGGATACGTGGACATTGCTGAATAAAAATCATTGCTCCACATTAACAACGAACCAGTCATCCAACAGCAAAACATTTCTCAAAAAAAAAGAAGACAACTCTTTACACACTTCTTTGCTGTGTGGCTCTTCGAAGCCCATGGAAATCAGCTCTGCCCCAGCCTCCCCTTCACATCAGGGCCAACATAGGATCCTTGTACTGCACAGTTTGGCCTCAGATGACAAAATCCTTCCAAGCGCCAGAAGATATCATCAACACTGCAAACTAACGGACGCCTACAAAATCCCACTGGAAAAGGCAAGCGCTTTTTCTGCCAAGCCCACCAAGAAGGGATGAAAGGGGAGCCCTGATGTCTGTAATTTGTACCAAGCAGTATAAATGGAGGACTAGGTGTTACCAGTCCTCATCTGAGATATGTCTGCATGGATGGGGCTGATCTTGAAGCCATACCTGCCCATCACACTCATACGGAGGTGCCAAGGGTGGATTCCTGGTGATGGATGAGCCAGACCCAGGCAGTGTCAAGCTCCGGTGGTCCCCAGCCATGCAGGGTCCACACAGCACCATCATCCCTGCCCTTCTGTGCCAACCATTCCAATCAGAGCAGGAACACCCTGTCCACGTTCCCCCAGGATGCCAGGCCAGCAAAAGCTCTGCTCCCACTGCAGGACCTTGACAGGGCTTTGAACCACCATGGAGGAATGGCAACCAAGCAGCTATCCAGTCCAGGCACTCAGATCTGAGCACTGATGCCTTTAAGGAAAAAAAATAAATAAAAATAAAACACGTGACAGTTTTCTAACTGTCTGCTGGTTCGCTCCTGCCCTGCCATTTCTGTGCCTGGGCTGCGCAATGCATCTTCCAGCTTGGCGCCCGGGTTTCCCTCAGAAATGCAAGTCTTCAACCAGGAATTCATAGCAGGAAAAATCAAGAAGAGGAAGGGGAGGGGTGGAAGAAAAAAACTTTTCTTATTTTATCCAGTACCAAAGCCTTTTGCAGGTCTACTTCCGTTTGGCTCACTCACTCTTCTGGGTCTACCAGCATATTTTAGGTAATGAAATGCACATTTGCTGGTCAGCTCTAATATATCCAGAGGGACTGGTTTTCGCGTGTGTTTGTTTTAAACTTAAGGGTGTTGTAAAGTTGTTCCAACAGCCCAGGGACGAGATGATAAGACATGGCAGGCAGCGCCTGTTTAGTGGGTGGTTGTGGTATTAATATTTATCCCATAATTGAAGGAAGACGTGACAACATGAGAAAAGCAAACCACCACCACGTTTCCTTACGAGGCACACACTGAACCCTCTGCAGAGACCACCAGACATGAGGCATTTCATACAATCCTTGTTTATTGCAAAGAGAGAAAATCCTCTTACAAGCCAAGTTCATTTTTAAAAAAAAAAAAAAAAAAGAAAAAAAAGCAGGGCTCAAAGTCAGAATCAGGCCTGCTGGCCACAGTGCCTTTCCAGCCAGCTCCTTCAGCTCCCACATCTCCCCTGGCTGGTGCCCGAGTCCCAGCTGCACACTGGACCATCCCCTGGAGCAGGGCATCCTGACCCCAGCCCTGCCTGCCACGGAGCATGTGGCTCCATCACAGTGCCCTGCACTGCCATACCACGTTTGTACAAGCACTGCTTCCACCCCCAGGCAGTTTTCAGATTGAGATCACACTCACAAAGCTATTGGGGAAAACTTCTCATGTAAATTGATTTTGTGCTTGCTTGGTAGAGCAGAAAACTAAAGATATCTTATTAACCTTGAAAAGCAAAAATAGCCATCCTTCCTGGAGCAGGTACTGGGAATTTTGCAGAGCTACAGATCAGCAAGCAAACAGCAGCACAGTGTCAGAGCAGAGAAGACTCCAAGCGAGAGCCGGTGGGAAGCCAGCATTAAACAGGGTATCAGTGCCAGGCGGCGAGCTGTGCCTGGTAGGCAGCAGGTGCAAGAGGGACAGACCCATCCATGCAAACCCCCTCTTGCAGAAGTGACAATGTGATGTAAAATTACTGCCCCAATTTGGGGACATCAGGGCCTGAAGCTCCAGCTTTCCCTTACTTTTGGTTGCTTGAAAAGCCCAGGAGAGGAAAAAAAAAAAAGGTTTCCTGAGGCACTATGCACGTGCATAAAGAAAAGTTAGCTGAAATGGTGTAGGGAGACCTGGAGAGCACACACCTGCGTTAGAGGACTGGGAACACAACTGGAAATTAAGTCTGTCTCCATGACTTACACACCTGCTCTGCATTTGGGTAGCTACTCAAATGCTAAGTTCAACAACAGGGGAAACAGCGTAGCTCCCATGCTGGCCTCCCCGCTTTGCAGCTCTCTTCTGTTCCACACAGCCTGACAGCAAGAGATGGAAAGGAACACAATTCTCTGTAAAATTCTCCAGCTGTGGGCAAGAATCAATGCAGATATGAAACATAGATGAGGAAGGCAAGAGCTTACGTGGCCAGGCTGCTGCAGAGCCTAGAGGTCCCACCTGGACTTTGCTGCACTGATGGGACAGAAAAGGAGGGAGCTGGGACAACCTCAGGGCACAGACCATCCCAGAGTCACCTCTCTGTGCAACCCAGCCACCCCGAACACTGCTTGGGCTGATGGAGTGCTAAGAAAGGGCGAAACTAGCTACAGCTGGGGAGGAAGAAACTGCCTCTTCTATTTGCATGGTTGCCACTGACCACAGTTAACAAGGGCAAAGACAACAGGTTATTTACTTGGCTTTTTAACCAAGTTTGCAAAGGGCTGAGGGCACAGCCAGGACAGGGCAGCACTGCCCATCCCAGTGCCCTGTGCATCCCATATCACCCAGATGCTCCCAGTGCCGCCCCAGGGCAGTACAACAAGCAGATGGACACGGAATCTGTCCCTGCGGCAACAGAGACCCTCAGGTTCCCGTACTGCTTTCTCAGGAGCTGGTGGGACCCACACCCAGGGGACACAGGGCAGCCCCATGGGAGGCTGGACAGACCACATGGTGTTCGACATCACTCTGCTTCCCACAGACAGCCCAGGCAGCTCTGTCCTTCCCCTCACATGCTTCCTGGTCATAACTGGACACACCATATGGATATTATACAAAAAAGGATTAACTTGCAGTTTTAAGCCTTTGGAAGAGGCTACCTACAAAGAAAACACACTTTAGAGTTAGCGAAGTAGAGATGCTGTTTATGAACACGACATTTTGGTATTTTCTGTGGTCATTTAAGTTAACTGTAAAGCAGCTTCTTCAACCCACAACCTGCCTAAAACCCCAAAGCAGCCCGCTTTTGCCTCAAGATTTCTGAGACCATTTAGTAGACAAAGTCTATACAAAGTCTTAATATCTAGGTGGTATTTTTCTAAAAGTAATAGGGGACTCGGGATTTCTCCCACAGACATGCAGATTAGCCATCTCATATTTGTTAAGGTCAGTGGTTTTCCATTTTCCACTCTCAGATCTCTCACAAATTGTGCAACACAGGTCCAGGTCCCTACCTGGAATCCAAGCTTGTTTGTTACATCTGCACTCCCTGGACACAGGAGAAGATGGTCACTTCAGGGTCCTCCCCATAATGATGCTCACCTTCCCTCCAACAACCTCCAGATTTTCTACTCCTTTCCTTTTTTGCCAGGACAGGCAGGACTTTATTTACAGTATTACTCAGTTGCTGACAGGAAGATGCATCTGGACAATCAGAAACACTGAAGTCAATGGCTTGGGCACATAAACTCAGTTTATCCCAATTTTAAGCTCACAAGCACCAGAAGACACCCCAGCCTTGTACCGCACAAGGTGCTCTGCAGTGGGTTCCTGCAGCTGATCTCCCTCAGCTTCTTCTCTCTCTCTTATTCGGTTGAAAATTAGGAGGCAACTGACCATCAGTCCTCTCCCTGTACATAGGGTGCAGTTTCTGCCAGGCTTGTTTATGGAGAGCCTCTGGGAAGAGGCATCAGCTGGCAAAGAAATGGCTTAAAGCAAAATATTTTAAATCAACAGCACAAGTATAACTGCTCCAACACCACACGACTTGTCCATGGCAGACAATATCCTTGACCAATAAACCATTTAAAGGTTCACTGATCACAGCTAGATGTGTCATAAGTTTCCCTGAATAGTTTATTATCCCCATAAATCTCTATAAAACTATTTTATCTCATCTGGATTGGCAATTAAGCAAACTTTGCTCTGTTTACAGCTTGCCAAGCCAGCCTTTAATGACAACGCTCATGCTTCTTAAAATAGGGAATGAAGAGACTCACCACTGCCTAGCCCACACCAACACATCAGTGCTCCCAACCATGCATCTTTCCAACCTGTACACAACACCCCAGGCGCGACAAACAACCACACGTGCTCCATGTGTTTCCCCCACCAGAAACAGACATACTATCAAATAACATTTCTTCTCCTTTCTTATCTTCCAAACGTGCTATTTAAAGGGAAAAAAACCCCTTAGCTTGGAGGCCTACTCAGCCCACTTTTGCCCAAAACGCATGCCCTGCATCTAATTCAAAGAGTATTTTTGCTTCTAGGAGTTTAGCAGCTACTTTGTCAACAGTTTTTCATTGGGAAATGTTGATGTTTTATGGCTTCATTTAAATTAGGTGGATGAACCATCATCTGTTTGGCTTTTCAATTACAAGACACAGAAATAAACCCACTTTCCAGGTTGTCCTACCTACTACATGACCTCCAGCATTTCCACACAGCCCAGTCCATTTTTGCTTTATAATCAGATCAGGCAAATGGAGGTTTTTTCCTATAGGAAATTAATCCTAGGAGCCACCAACCTGTTTCTCAAGACACAGCATTACTTACGATGCAGCTGCCTCCCATCCTGCTGCGCACAAGGCAGGTGCAAGCAGAGCCAGCCCCAGAAAGCCAACGGGCAAAGCTGAGGCCAGCGGCACGATTTGGCATCAGCATACATCCCACCCAACGGCCGGCTGCCACTGTTTGCTAGACTAAGGCCTGGGCAACCAGAGAGTTAAGACACAGCAAATATCAGAAGACATTTAAGACTTATTAGCATGGGTTGAAGCCTTTGATCGGTATACCCAAATACTACATTTAATACGAAATGCTATCTGATGCACAGCTGGCTGGTGGTGTGGCACCTCAGCTTTCACCCAGAGCTGAGCAGCCACCTTCAAATGCGTAGCGATTCATGTAATCAAAGCGGTTTTCGAACAACACAATTAAGAGACTAAGTGCTTCTCACACTGCAGTGAGGACTCTCACACGTGTTTTTAATTTTAACCCATTAATCTCCCCTGCCTTTGGTGCCTCCCCAGTGCTGCAGGAGCAGCTTTGGTGCTCCAGGTGCCACTGAGCAGCTCCTTTAGCAAGACCATGATTCACTGAATCTCTTTCCACCCAGCCCTCATGCCCAAGGACATGGCTGCACCACACATCTGTCACCTGCCAGTACCAAGATTGCCCCTTATGTGTCATTTACAGAAGAGCTGCTTTTGCCCAGAAACCTGGCCTCTGGGCTCGACCACCAACCTCCTGCAAGATGTGCCCAAGAGCTCCCTGCCACCACTGTGCAGCACAGGAGACTTATATGTCATCCTGATGAGCTCCCAGGACACTGCAATCCCTAAAGACCACAACCCACCAAAATCCCACCACCACCCATCAAGCCTTCCTCTCACAATGGAGTTATATGGAGGTTCAAAGTTCCTCAGTGGAGCTTATGAAAAATATCCAACAAGATCACAGCCACCAACCAACCTTCTGAGGGTCTGATGGCAGTCTGCCTGCCCTCAGCCACATCATGAGGATTAACATTTGCAGCTGGTAAAAACAGCTCCTCCTCCTCTCTGCAGACACCCCTCTATCCTTCCTGAGGGCACACAGCTGCTGCTCACTATGGTCCTCATCACAGCCTAATCCCCAATTAGACCATGCCTGTATTCTGGACCAGAGGACAGCCATCACTCATATAAGCCTCAGATTGAGGGAATGCCTAGTTTAAATATTTATGGCTTTGCTCATTGCCTCTTTTACATTAAGCAAGAGCATCTCAGCCCCACTCCTCGTTTCCCGAGGCTGCCACCATACCTCCTTAGCCAGGCAGGTCCCACAACCTTGGAGATATGGTTCCCACACAGCCTTGGGCCATGGCCCATCCTGAGTTACACCTACCCTCTGCCACCATTCCCACCAATGTCCTTCATGCCATGCCAGGAGAACCAAGCAGCCATTCCCACCATTGTCCTCAGGAAGGGACCAGGAGCCAGTACAGCACCCAAGGGAGAGGTCCCAGGCATTTCTGGGGAGTTTGATGGGCAAATATCTCACACTGGTCTCCCAGACTCCAGGAAGGCAAGGAACAAAAGTTGCAGTCACTTCAGGAAGCTTTACAATGAGTTGTACGATCATTTGCCAGAAGAACCTCACACTAAGGCAACGATAGTGTGGATGTAGGGTACAACTCCCAGGAACACAAGGTGGCAGGATCGCTTGGTCATGGAAGCCAGGCCCCAGCGGCCAGGGAGAGACCTTCAGGTGACTGATGACCCACACTCCCATCCGCAGCACAGGCCACCACTTATGGCTGATAAACTTTGGACATGCAATAAAAAGTCAAAGCCACGACTCCAAAATGCTATATGGGGAGACTGCTGATGCCAGCCACGTCCCAGACCCCTGCTGCTGCAGGGCATGTGTTGACCTCCAGCCACCACGGTGCCAACCACTGACCCAGCAGGAATGGTGCCGCTTCCCCAGCCAGGCTCACCACCAGCAGATCCAGATCCAGCTCTCCACCAGGCAGAGGTGAGGTGCCTGCCCAGCCGGATGGCAATTTCCATGGCAACAAGGGGATGCCATCAGCAGAGGACTAAGCTCCAGCAGGAGGGGAAGCGGGACCAAGGGGAGGGAGGTTGATCAACAAGCGCTGTGACAGGGACGCTGCGGAGGAACGGAGGCCCACAGCATCGATTTTCACGCCCATCTTCCCCTTTCAATTATTCTCTAGCATGAAAGTCCCAATTTAAATGCCAAACTTTGACACCATTAAAAACTATCAGAGCATTTAACACACTGCCCCTTCCTCCCACGTCATCACACCCACGTCTGCCACAGAAATAAAGAGGATTGCAAGATCCAGACATCTCCCCACAGTCCCGGCATGAAAGTGCAGCAAATCTGCGTCACAGAGAGAACCTTTGAAAGAGAATGAATGCTAAGTGCAGGGAAAAATGATTACTTTATTTGTAAAGACCATGTCTCTTGTCATTCTAATTCATTCCAAATCCTCCAGGCACTGGACAGCTGCAGGTTTAATCATGAATATACAAATCAGCAACAAATGAACAACAAAGAGAGTCTCCAAATGCAATAAAGGGAGACCCAGAATTCGGTCTGGTTTGGCTGCTGCTCTCCCTCCTTTGCGCTGAAAGGAAGGAGGAGATGGGTAAAGCCAGGACCTGCCACCACGCATCCTGGCAGCCCAGCAGTGCTTCTCTCATTTACTCCTGGACATGGGAACACCAGCCTGTACCTCTCCTTCCTTTGGCAAAGCCTCCCCACCACCAAGTGGGAAGCAGCAGCTGTATGAAGGACAGCATAACAGAGCTAAGAGGGATGAGAAGTGAGGGAGGGTGGGCAGAGGCAAGGGCCGGTGGAAACAAGGAGGCTGGGGGACTGAGAGCAGCTGGAGCAGCACAAACAGCTCAAGTAGGTAGCCAGGAAGGAAAATCACAGGGTTTAATCTATGCAAAACAAATGCACCAAGCCATGGGAAATTGCTCACTTCTGTCTGAGCCTCAGTCAGGGCAGAGCATGGGGGTAACAGTGGTACGCAGACGTTCACAGAGGGAGGATGCACACCGAAGTGGAGGAGTCCAAGGTCCCACACAGACACTAAATGCCGTTATACTTAACGTCAAACACCAAGCCTACTAAAGGGGGGGGGCCTGCAGAGGCTGCTGCTGCCAAGGAGGCTTAGGACTCCTTCCCAAGCATCCAACACCTGCCTTCTGCTGCGTTTTATGTGTTCTGCACGTTAAGATGCTATGAAGCTGGTGTGCAACTGAACACAGGGCAGGCAGCAATTGATACCCATCAGTGCAAAGCACTGCATGCTACTTGGAAGAGAGCTGGGAGAGGAAACAGGAGCTACCCAGAGCTTGCCAGAGGGTTGCTTTGCAGAACAGATTATTTCATTTCTACTGTGAAAAGGACAGGGACCAAGCACGAGGCAGGGCTGATCATCAGCCCAGCCACGAGCCACCTCTCTCCTGCCGACAGGAGCTGCTGCGCTGCTCCTCACCTTCCAGGCCTGCTTGCCTAAACTCAGCAGACAACACATGAGGAATTTGCTTTCCAAGGGCCTAAGACCCTGCAGAGCATCACAGTAGACAGCTGACCGCTAAGCAATAGCCAAGGACCAAGCCCTCAGTTTTCACTCCAATGCTATCTCTGCAGGATTACCTTCTTTTACTTTAACCACTCTGCAGATTTATTCAACGTGATTTGATCTGTGTTATTGTTTGTCTATAAGTGACAGGGGATGGAGGTGATGTACTTCTAAAGAGCAAGCTTTAAATAAAAACCAAACCAGATGGGGAAAAGCGGCTTTTGAGACTCCTAGGCTCCCCGCTGGGGTAAAGGCAGCCTCTCTTCTGGGGTGCCAGGCTGCACCTGGGGCTGCGGGTGGGCTATCAGGGTGGCATGCAGCAGATGGACAGTCCCCAGTAGCCTGGGAGACCAACTTCTGTACAAGCCATGGCTCCAGAATTCAGTCCCAGTGACACCTTCCTACCCTACAAGAAACTGCTTCACACCAAGCTTCAAAGCCAAAACTATCCTCATGCAGAGGGAGAATCGCATTCCATTTTCCTGCACACTGCAGTGCAGTCCCCTGACCCCAAACACAGCATCTACATCCCTCTTGCTCCAAAAGGGATAGTCCTGGTGCTCCAGCTGCCCCATGCTGGGAAGGGATCTGAGTCCCTTGGGTATTTTACTCTGCTTGGAAAAAGATGCCTGGGTTGTGGACTAATGAAAATAAGCCTTCCCCTGCAGTCCTCCCCACTGAGAAGAGCAAGATCGCTCTGGCCGTCCTGACAGAGCAGATCTAGAGAGAAGGATACAGGGATGAGTGGGGAGACCCTGCAGAGGCTGCAAGAAACAACATGCAAGACAGTTTCACATGTCCTCACCAAGATGTTTCTCAGTGTAAAACCCTGCTCTCGCCAGGGTGGGGCTTTGTGCTTCAGTGTGGCCCAGGATTTCTCACCTCCTCTTGCACAGAGACCTCAGGAAAGCAGGGAAGCCATGCCACCAATCGCTGTTGCTGTCAGAGCAGTGTCAGGTGCACATTCTGCTCCCTAGCTCTGCCCCAAGTCACAAGTGATGCAAGAGCTCTTCGCACCAGGGAAGGAGTCAGCACACAGGCAAGGCGACCCTGCCAGTTCCCCACAGCCTTCCCCGTCCCCAAACAGGCTTGCACGTGGAGGAAGAGAGGTGTTTTGAGGGTTCAGCTGAGCCCTCAAACTTGCAAACTTTCTGCATCACCCTCCTTCCTTTCTACAGATTCCCTCATAAAACATGCCATGAGGAGGAGGGACCACAGGGGATATTTAAGCTTTGAGATTATTGAGACCCAACAGAGTGACATACTTGGTGCTCACCCTCTCCCCACCCCAGCTCTGGGAAGCAGCACTCACATCCCAAGTCCAACCCACCAGTGACACCCCACTGCCTCGCCTCCTCCTCCATCCCAAGACCATCAGACAAGGCTCCCTCCAAACATTAGGTCAGGCTACCAGGTCAATCCTGGGATGGCCAAGCAACACTAAATGCAGAACACTGACAAAAATCAGCATACACAAGAAAAAAAGTCCAGTTCCCGATTTAGCAAGGAAGCAGACAGGCATAACCTCTCCCCTCTACTACCACCAACTTTGAAGCCTCCAGGATTTTATAACTGCATCGGCCCTGGTCCTCTTGGCAGAAGCACCTTATGGAAGTGCCAGGACCCCCCTTCCTGGCTGTGCACCCCTCCCCAGACAGCCCTGCACCTGTGGCCAACAACCAGCCAGGCAAGCAATAGCAGCCTGCTGTGAGACAGGAATTAACAGTGTTAAGACTTTGTATGACAAATTCCATGTCAAAATAAACAGCACTGAAGATACTCCACCAGCCAATCTCATGTGTACTTAAAATTCTGGGGTTTAATCTAAGCAAAGCATTTGCACCACACAGTGAAGGGTCAGGAGTCCAAGCCCAGCTGGCTCTGACACCTGGGATAGTCATGGCATTACCAGCATGGGATGGAGATCCCAGGACACCTCCATCCCTACAGTCACCGGTAAAACTCATCCAGTGGTTCAACTGGTAAATCCAAAGCCCAGTGACCAGGAAAACAAAAAAAAGCCAAAACGAAACCAAACCAAACACAACAACAACAACAACAAAAATCAATGCTTATGTGGACAAACACCCCTTCAAGCCTGCAGGAAAACCTGAGCCCTTCAAACCCACAGCCTTTATGCTGCGGGGCTGTGTGAGCTCTGACAAGGGTGGCTGCCCACCACCCCAGCTCAGAGCCCAGCCGCACAACCAGGGGTCCCCAGCCAGCTGTGCACATCTGTGGGAACCATAATCTCAGCCATAAAACCACAGTTTGGGGCTGGGACAGGGTGTCAGAGAAGTGCTCGATGGAGTACTGGCGACTGAGAAATGCAGATACAAAACTACAATCCCCCCATGCCAGCTGTGGCAGCATTGGCAGGTTTTCCCAGATGGCCTCAATGCCTTTCCCTCACCTGCAAAACCTCTTCCTGCCAGCATGGGATCGGACACAGCCCTGCCACAGCCCTCCTCTCTGCCAGTGCTGCGCTGGCTGGGCCGAGTAGGAGGTGGGACAGGGACATGAGGCCCCAGGACAGGCACTGAGCTGGCGGGGAGCACCACCCTGAGCACCCACTGAGACACGTGGTGGATTTTATTCCCCGCTACAGACGCAGGCTGGACTTCGCATTCCCTGTCTCCTCCACGGGCTCGACAAGGAGAGATGGGAAAACACATGCATCCCCTTCCATGCGTGAAGCTCAAGTCACTCTGAGAATGGCAATTATGACAAACCCACTCCTCTGCCTGCCTCTGTGCAACACAACTCATCTCCTCTCCCCGCAGCAAGAGAGAAAGGGTACCCCCCCGCCCCCCTTAAAAATCGCCTTTCTTTAAAAAAAAAAATTCCTTGAACAAATGGCAGCAAATCCCAATGCGGAGCTGCACAATGGACACTTCAGTCTGCCCAGGGGAGGGAGAGACAGGACCTTCAATGCCTAAATAAATTCAATTTGCTCATTAAGAGGGGGCTGGGGAAGGTTAGGCAGAGGGTAGCAGTGGTTATTCACTTCCCCCAATTAACATTCCAGCAGCACTGCTCTGCTTTCTAGGAACAATAACTTTTTCGGAAGGGGGAGCAACGCTCATGGGGGCGTTGGATGGTCCTGGAGAAAGGAGACACGTCGATGCCTTAACAGGGTCTGAGTTTATGTATGATGGGAACCACTAAACAAAACCAAGAATAAATAAAGATCTAGCCTACGCAAAAAGAACCTGCAAAATAAAACCCCTCACGTCTCTAGACCAAGATTATTTGCCTTTGCTGCTGATCTAAATATTTTCTGCACAAGCCTTGGCAACAGAAAAAGAGGTGGCTTGTCACTGGTTTGTTTATAAAAGGTCTCCAAATGCAGGGTAATTAAAAATATTTAGACCAGTCTTTGAGCTGCACCATCCCCACAGCCTCCCACAGCCCCACGCTAACTTGCGGCGGCCGAGGACCTCGAACACCCATGTTTTAAAATAAACCAGGGCCTCATCCCCTCCACCCTCTGCCAGGCTCTCAGTTGCCACCAGCCCGGGCTTACAGGTGGGGTGGCCGGGAGGACAGGCAGGGGAGGGGGTTACCTCATCCCTGCACCAGCTGCGGAGGAAAGAGCCACTTCCCAGCTTACGGCTGCGCAGGCCGGGTCTCCTGCGGGATGAACAGGGCTGGATCCCACCCTCTCCTCTCTCCCAGGCTTCCTTCTGCCCCAGGAAATTCCCAGGCCCCTTTACCGAGGTCTGCCCACCACTCTGTGACAGTAACTTATTTATTTCCTTCCCCGGATGAAAAATCTGCCTTTTCTGACCATGGTCATTAATTTCTCCAACAAATCATTTCGCAGCACACCTGGAGCTCCCGCTTACTCTTCCACCTTGCCCCCAGTGCTCTTACAAGGGAGGCTGCCGTGCTTTAGCCCTCCTCAGACACACGAGCCCCGTGATGGTGCGCACACACCGAAAACAAGGAGCACAAACCAAACCCAACTGCGGTCACACCAGTGGGAAGAAAAAAAGCACCAGAGGGGCTCTGTGCACGCCAAACACTGCCCACCCCAACCAGGACCACTTGCCAGCAGAGCCCAGGACTGCTCCCATGAGGGGAGCATGTTGCAGAAGCGGAGGCCTCCCAGGGCATGGGACGAAGCCCAACACCAGACGAAGCCGTGCCCATTGCTGTCTCGAGTGCTGGAGGCCTGAAAAGAGCAGGCTTGCCCTTGTAAAATTGAAGGCAACCACCAAAAATGAACAGGTCTGTCAATACCCCCTGGGCTTATGTGCTGGGGTGTATCTATTTCACCACTTTACAGTTTCAAAGGATTCCCATGAAAACCTAGCCCAAATACACAGATGGCCAGAGCTCAGCATTCCCAGTCACCACCACATATGAGCAATAACAGGGTACCCAAAAGCAGGACCTTGGCACATATGCATGGCTGGACAGAGATCTCTGCACAGGGAGATCAGAAACTGACTGTTAAGCTTAGTTATATCATCTATGCGTACCTATGGCCATGTGTAGGAAAGAGAAACACTTTGATCTGCTGCACGTGTCAGGAACTAAAAACAGTTTGTTTCACCCTGCAGGTGTTAAATCAGCATATAAGCTCCACAAGAACATGCCAGACTAACAAAGCTCCCATCAGCACGATGTTCGGCTGCAACCAGCTACATCTCACTTAGGTCCTATCAAACAGGCATGAGGCAGACTTGAAGCAAAGTCCAGAGATGCTCCAGTTATTTAATTCACTCATCAGCGATACTCAAGTTGAAGATTTGCAGTTTCCCCACTTGGCTTCTCAGATGACAAAGCAGCTTGCTGATTTACCAGGCAATGCATAATCACATCAAATGGCTCTTTGATGCCAATGCCATCTCTCAGGAAGAAGATGGAAGGATGGCAGAAAGGCCTGCACCTACCTGAGAAGGTGCCTCCTCACAGGCTCGATGCAGAAAGGTTGGGAACACCGTATCAGACAACCAATACTGTCCACCCTGAGGCACTTGGCAACAGCACACCAGAACCAAACATCCCCCGCACAAGACCAGCCAGAGGTCTGGGGGAAAGGCTGGATTTACCTGAAGCCCTGCTAGAGTCTCCAGCACACCTCTTGCTTCCCACCCTGAATCCTTCCCATGGGTGAAAACAAGGTCAACAACAGAAAGTCTCCTAGGGAAGCTCTGTGGTTTGTGTGTTCCTCCTGAAGCATCACAAGGCTTAATCCCAGTGCAAAGGAGTTGGTGCCTTTTCATGGCAAGCAAAGGTCTGCAGTCAAAACAAATCCCCTCTCAAGCCAGCAACAGGCACTAGGACTCTATTTTCCCTACTTTTCAAGCAGCCAATGCTCTGTCCTACCACCCAAGCAGCCACTGCACAACCTATTGCTCAGGAGCTGATGCCACACGTACTCGCCAGAGGTACCTTAAATGGTCACAAGGAACAGTAAATGATCGTTTGAACAAAAACCTGGATGAAACAACTGAGCTATGGGCTGGATTTGCTGTTGACTTTCAAGCCTGAAAGAGAAACCCACCCATAAAAACACAGAGGCCAACTACTGAAAGGGAAAGATCCCCATCAGAGGGGAAGCAGCACAAACCAAAACTAGACTTGGCATGTGCTCCCCTCCAGCCCCAATGTACCACAGACCATGTGTGTGCCTCCTCCTCACCATGCAATGCATTTATTGCCATAGTTGAATGTGGAAGGAGTTGAACAATGACCCAGGTGCAGCATGGCCCTATCAATGTCCCTAGGAGCTTCCCTACGTGAAGCTCCATACCTGGTCTCCTCCAGCAAAAGGGGCCCAGGTAAGAGTGTCAAGACCCCTCCACCCCACAGGGAAATTGGGTGCACATAGGGTCTTTCCAGGACAGCAGCTTTCATACTGCTT
Source organism: Buteo buteo (assembly GCF_964188355.1). Lineage (NCBI taxonomy): Eukaryota > Metazoa > Chordata > Aves > Accipitriformes > Accipitridae > Buteo > Buteo buteo. The sequence goes on from NC_134199.1 coordinate 1,734,203, forward strand.
TCCTCAAAGCATCCAGCAGCACTGAAACTTTTCACGAGGCAGAACATTTCTGCTGTCAGGCAACAGGAAAATCCAGAAGTTGAATGTTGTCATGTTGGTAGCTGGGCATCTCAGAAAAGCCATTATCTCTACCTTGGAAAGCCACCTCTGTAATAGCCAAAGAAAACAGAGGGAAATTCTCACCCCCACAAAAGCATAATTCTGCCTTTCTACTCCACTGCCAGTCGGTCCTGGGTCCTAGTTCACCTTCTCCTGGGCTGCTTGGAGCCTTCAGCAAGGAGAGATTCAGCAAGCTGGCAGCAAGCATGCCCCTTGCCATGGAACGAGGCATCAAGAGCTTCAAAGCCAAAGCATCCATCCCACCCCTCTTCAACCTAGTCCTCCCTCCCCTAGCCCTCTTCCTCCAGGGGGAGGATCAGCAAGGCTGAAGGTCTCACAGCTGTGGGCCATACAGCCACCCCATCACCACTTCTCTGCAGCTATTCTTAGTCCTCTGGTGTTATCAGGCTCAGTTTGGAGATGTGACTGCAGCAGCAGGAGGGAGGAAAAACAGCTTTCTATGTGTGACAGGCAAAGACCTCTAAAGTGTCAGTGCAGAAAGAGATAAACCTCTTTTTCTTTCCAGGAGATCAAGATCCAGCTATGCAACTGGGGCAGCCTCCAAAGGCACCTTACCCTCCATTGAAGCCTGGGCTATTTCTACCACTGCAAATGCTCCCTTGTAGAGATAAGGCTCAACGTTCTGAAGCTTGCAAACTAGTCATTAAAAAAGTAAAACACAAGGGGGGAGAAGTGAGATGAAGAAAATGCTAATAGGAACCCCCAGGTCAAACCGCCTCCCCTGTCACCGGGCCCCTCCTCTTGCCAGCACATTCCTGCCACTAATGAGGCCCCACCACTTCCTCCTCCCTCCTCAAGTTGCTCCTGGTGATGCAAATCCATCGTCTTTGTTTCTATTCTTGGAGTAAAAACAGAACCAAAGTAAATAGCAAAACAGGTCTTAGGTTTCAGGATCCTTTCTTTTTCCATCCTTCCCAACAACAGCAAAGCTGTTGTTACCATCAAAGTGAGATGACACCCGACCCCAGACATCGTCTTGTTCCCACCGGAAATGCTCCGCTTAATCTTCAGCCTCCGACCAGCTCCTTCTCTGAACCTCTGCTTCGCTGTGCTCCTTAGGAGGTTTCAGACGTCACCACAAGCCTCTTGGCGAGTGAGAGCGCCCGCGGAGAGCCTGCCAAGGATTCTGGTGATGGCAGAGAGCTCTTCCCATCCCCAGTCCTTCCAGGGAAGGCTGGAGACACGGTACCCCCACCAGACCTTCTGCCTTCCACTGTCATCCTTGCCCAAGGAGCTGAACCAGCTCCAGTCTGTGCCCAGACCTCATGGTGCCCAGCATGTTCCCACGTGCAGGGGTGGGCACCGATGCACGTGCACAGAGGGGGAAAGGAGACACATGGTAACACAAGTTAGACACATCACCTCTCCCCGATATGTGTCAGTGTCCCATTAAGCAGGGTGACAGCCGTCCTGCCATATCACACTGCCAGGGAAGCTGCTCATGTAGGAAAGGGCCGGAGCTGAAGATCAGTTCTACCACAACCGAGCTCCCATGGAAGCTGTGTGCGCCGGAGGGGCAGGTAAGGCAGTCTGTGTGAGAAAAAGCTCTATTCAGGTAAGGTTTCTGGTCCATAACAATGTCCCCCAAAGTCACTTGCTCTTTAGGCAAGGTCCAACAAAGCCAAGCAGGCAGCAAACCCTATATTAGGTGCTGGGACCCTGAGTGCCTGCAGCAGGACAAGCATGCTCCAAGTGGCACCAGGGTCACGTCCCAGCAGTCTCCCCACTGTCACAGCTCACGCTAGAAAGCAGACAGCAGCAAAGAGCCGAGCCTCAGCTCCAGGCAGAGTGCAGAGCCCTGACAACGCTCATTAACAATGAACAGTCAAGATGTGACCACCGTGTTCCAACACGGCGACCCCCCAATGTTCTGGGGAGGTCTGGCCGACTTCCCCAGGTTTCCAAGTGCAAGAAGTGGGGAGACCACAAGGATTTGGAGGCTGAGGAGACCTCAGACCTCTCCAGTGAGGGCAGGGATAGGTAAAACAAAGCCCTTCTTCCAGAGGGGGGAAGACAAGTCCGAGCAGCCTGAAGAGGTGCTGCTCTGCAGTGGGTACCGGTGCATTGAAGCACTGTGCTGCAGAGACCTCTTGCAGCACACAACTGTTACTGCACCCATGCCCTGACCCCACAGAGCATCTCTTGGAGTTGCACGTTTCTAACAAAAAAAAGCAAGCTTTACAGCACACTGGTGATTTATCCTGTGCATCCCCAGGCAGGCTGCACATGGTGAGGCTTTGCAGCATCCACTTGATGGCATCCAGCACACACAAAGTGCCACCTACAGAGAGCCACTACACTAAACTGCTCCCAGTTTTGCAGCTGTATCCACTTCCCAGATCCTTGATTCCGTGTGAAGCCATAACAATGTCCAAAAGGGCTTGTTCAGGCACAAGCACCTCCCTGCATGAATCTACTTGCAGGGAAAGTACTCTGAAGCATTTAAATCTCAGGCTGTCAAAGTACTTTCTTCACTGGCACTCTCCAATAGCTAATGAAAGGCATTTTGGGGGTTGCATTTGCAAAGAGCTGCACCATTTGCTCATGAATCTGGGGCACCTGCCTTCCTCAGATTGAGAAGACCCAAAGACCTGCAGACTGTGAGCTCTGAGCTGTAAGAGGATAGACTACAGCAACCAGATTTGCTGTCTGATATCTGGGAAAGCAACAGCAAGAGGGCTTGAGAGGAAGAGCAGAGGAGCAGATCTACCAAGGGAAACACAAAAAAGGTCTGTAGGTGGATAAAGAGGCCCTATGGTCAGCAGAAAACGTGGTTTACTATGCCTAGTCTGAGCAGCAATGAGGCTGGGATCCAGGGACCCACAATCACAAAGACATTCTTGCTGGCAAACCACAGAGCCCAAAAAGTGAGAAGAAATGACAAAAAACTACCAGACTTTGCGCTTTGGGATTAACAGGAACAACCCCAGCAGCTGGGACCTCTCTGGCTGGATGCAGAGGCCAGGAAGGACCTGGGCAGCAGATGTGTGGCCACTGTCACCATCACACCCAGCTGTTGGGAGGGGACAACAAGCACAAGGCACACGGGTAAGCTGTGCCAAGGACAGGCACCTCCTCACGCCAAGCAGAAACTGGTCTGGGCCCTGCTGGCACAAGCCATCATGTGGTCAGCAAAATTGAGTCATCCAAAAGCATTTGCTTTTCCGCGCAGCCAGACCATCGCTGGCTACAGCCCAAAGCATCCCCAGTCCATCCTGCATCGCTGAGACCCCAGCCCCAGCTGCAGCACCAACCAGAAAACTCATTCAAGTTTCACATTGTGAGGCACCAGTCCTGCCACAGAGGAGGAATACTCCCGCTCATGAAATAATTTCTCGCTTATTTTAAATCACTGTAGTTGTTTTCTTCTTTCACACAAACTTCAAATACCAAAGGACACAGTGCACATTTTTAGCGAGTCTAGCTTGGAGAAGCAGAGTAAAATTGGAAGTTGGCAAAGGACTCTGCTTTCCTCCTCCTCAGCCCTGCTGCTTTCTGTGCATTTGATGATCCTTGCCCAGAAGCAAAATGCTAATGCATCGGCAGCTGGAATGTCACTGCTTTTCTCTCTGTCAGTTCGTTGGATGCTCCCTCCACCACCTCCCAATCCAGCCTTGTGCCCCGCCAGCATCCCCATCCCTGTGCAGGCTGCACAGGGCTGAACCCAGGCTGCTCCTTCCCAAAGCAAAGCCAGCAGAGGGAGCAAACACTGCAGGTTTGCAGGGAAATCGTGGTGGATTTTAATTGTGGTTATTATATTTTGAATCTAGAGGTTATTTCCTAGTAATTTGTATAAGTTATTTGAAAAGGCCCAACTTAGGACCAAAGCCAGCCTGCATCCTCTCTTATAAGAGCCCTGGAAAGTGATACATAGTTCACACTAGTATCCAGCCTGCAAAATGGCAGTATTCAAATCAAAACCAAAGTCTGTTTCTTGGCAATAAACACTTTCCAGATTCAAGCACAGCTACTGTCTATTTTAAAGCACTGTACTCTCAAACCTCTGAAAGACTGCCCATCAGTGGGTGTCACATCACTTACAACAAACAGGAGAGGCTTCCTACAGGTGATTTATGAATACAGTGTGGTTTTGCCCTGTATTAAGCATTAAATAAACATCAACTAACAGATTTAAGAGACAAACTACTCAGTATTTTCCCTTCAGAAAACTTGAAAGTCTCTCTAACACCAGAATTGGGAGGGAACACACACTCCAGTTCTGCCTGCAGGTCCCCACAACCCAAAGAGGTTTGCTGGTAGAGGCTGGTGCACCCCACCAAGCTGTAAATGCTTTATACAACCATCAGTCAGCATCTATGCATCCACCCTGCAGATGCACCGAGCTTTTTAGCTGTGGGCAGAAGGTGGCTGCTGTGGCACCAGGAAGCAAAGATTTGCAGAGGGGAAGAGGGAAGAGCACGTGCTGGTGTTCGCAAGCTTTCAGGAACCTCCTGCATGCCACACATTTGTGCTGACCAAATACCGCGCACAATGGAGGTAAGCAATTAAGGTGTCTTCAGCCGCCCCTTCGCAAAACCATTAAACCTCTGCTGATGGAGGGCTGCATGGTTACCTGCTGCTCTCACCCAGGATCTTATCTACTATTGCCAGCATTGTTGCTGGAGCTTGTAATGTTTCCACGCTAACATGCAGGCTTCGGCCACAAACACACCCTGACTGCAGGCAAAGGCTTCTTCAGCTGTCCTGGCAGGCCAGCACGGGTACCACCAAGACAGCTGAGAGCACCAGAAAGACACCTTCATAGCCAAAACGTGACACAGGCAGCTCCTAGGCTGTGCCCTGGTCACCTAACCTCTTCAACAGGAAGAGAACTTATGGCTGAGCCATTGTTTTCTGAAAGGAAAAAGAAACGCTGTCTCCTGCCTGTTTGCAGCTTGCTGTGAAACATCAGACTGGCTCACAGAGCTCACGCATCCCCTCACTCTCCTGCGGGGCTGTAAATTATCCCAGCGTGCTGGGTGTCGAGTCGATAGCGTTTTCCGCACTCCGTGAGTCTGTACACCTCTGCCTGTCCCTGTTGCAGAGGCAGGTGAGCAACTAAACACGCACAGACCTACCATTGCGTGGAACTGAAGATGGGGCAGAGCTGAGCTGCCACCGGGCAGACACTGCAGCCCCATCCCAGCCATCCACCACGGGTACACACCCAGCAGTGGCAGCGTGCTGGGAAACGCAGCCACAAATTTACAGTCCCCAAAGGCAAACAGGGGAAACCATGCAAAGCCAGGGCAGGGTCAGGAACTACACAAGTTCATGGAGCTCCAGGGAATCAACTCTGCAAGCACTGCACCCCAGCACTGTCCCAGCACGTTGTCATTGTTTCTGGCCATCTGGCTTTGTGGGACACTTGGATTTAATTTTCTTTTTCCTATTCTCACAGACAAGTTCCCCACTGACCACAGAAACGATGGGAAGGTTAGGAAGGTAAGCACAAAGTAGCAGTCAAGCACGGTTCGAGAATATTAGCGATATTAGTCCGATGTTCATACAGATAAGACATTGCTCCAGAAAAACAAGACTTCAAGTGACCTGCGTTTTGGTCATTTAAAACAGACAAAATACACCTTTATATATCTCAGCAAAACCTACCTCCAGATTCCCCCATAAGCAGACAACCAGAATGACACGTTGGCTGACATTAAGCAAAACTCCCCCTCCCAAACACCCGAAGACACCTTTGCGTGAGCAGGGGATCAAAAGCCCTTTGGTGCAGCAGGCTTGATCCCAAAGAGCAGCTGTGGTCACATCTGCCCCAGCTCACTCAGTTTACACTGTTTATCACATATACCTGCTCCCAGTTTGGCTTTAAAAAAGTGGGACGTATCGCACTGTCCACATACACCACCAGGAACCCCCTTCTCTACCATCCCGGCTTTGAGTGGTCCCCACAAAGCTGCCCTCTCTAATTCTTCCCCACAGGAGACATTTCCCTTTGTGTGGAGATACTAAGGGCAGACCCGTAGCACACTGTCCTCTTCCCAAGCTATCGCTGCTTTTACTACAGGCACTGCAAAGCATTTGCTGGGATGCTACAAGCTGCCATTGCAAATAAAACCACGCTCGCCAAAGAAATGAGCTGGGTATGTTTCAGTTTCGAGCATTACTGTGTCGGTCAACTCCTGCACTAATTTGCAAAGCGGAGTGATTCACAGGCAGCCTCTCCCACTCGGTGCCTGCTCCCAGGGACTGCTCTGCTGCCTGTTCTCTAGTGCATAAGCTGCTATCTAGCTCAAGTGTCATGTTATTTATCAGGTTCGGTTTTGCTTTTTTTAAATACTCAATGAACAACAGTCAGCAAGTGATCAGTTTGCCAAGGTGGGGTTGGGTGCAGGTAGATGATACGGTGTGCATACCTCATCTACCTTTGCATTTACCTCCTCAAGACACTCACTGCAATTGTGCTTTGCAAAACTGAGGGCAGCATGTGCAGAGATCCAGTACAACTCATCGCTCTACTCCACCTCTTCATGAAACACAATTGACCTGCCTCTTGTATGGCTTCAGCCTCTAATTTCTTTCTTTGTTACACTGAACTACAGGGCACAAACAAGTATCGACTGGCTGTTTGCCATTTTCTGAAATCAGGTATGAGAGAGTATGGCTTTGCAGCAGTGTCTGAACGTAACCAAATAAAATAAAGCAAGTAGGAGCAAGTGGTAACACTGGTATGATTTCACTGGCATCAGTGGGATTACAGCAGGGCTGAGCCTGGCTTTGCTATCACCATAAGCATCACATCAGAGCCTCCGGCACTGGCTGCATACAGAAGACAACGTGCTGCACCCAACAGACTCGGTAAGTCCCTGCACACTTAGGAACAAGACCAAACCATTGGGATAATGCAGGGATGGGTCCCACTAAGCAGAAACCGTTCTGCTCCTGGCTCTGTCTGGCACCAACAACCCAGACAGAGATACTCACATCCCATGGACTGGTGCTGCTCTGGGGCGAGGCAGCTTCTCACCTGTGTGCTCCAGCTCTCCAACATCATTGCAGTGTCCATCAGGTACAGGAGTTTCTGGACTGAACATTATCCATGGAATAGGAAAACCTCGATGGGTACATGTCAGCCAGTGCTTGCCTCCTACAGCCCAGGCACTGTTAGAAACTTCAGTGAGCACCAGATTTGATCAGGTTTCTGCCACAAAGCAAGTTTGTCTCTTCACTGCCTCCTTTTCCCAGGCTCTGCCATTCTGCTTAGCCTTTTCTCCTTCATTACGGGTTTTGTAAGGCAAGGATTACCTCCACTCGACTCATCTGTAGAGCTCCCAAGACAAACAGGGCTCTAAGTCTTTCCTGGTGGGCACAGATTTCATAACAAAATGACAGCCTGGAAAAAATACCATACAAAAAATAATAATAATTAAAAAATAAAATAAATCGGTGCATGAGAACACAGCCAGGAAAGAACACAACCTTAAGTCTCACCTACTTGAAACATGCATGAACTAAAGCAAGCAGAAGTGTCAGTCCAGTTGGGGCAGCACCAGGGATGGCAGAGCTGGACCAGCTGCTGTGGCATGGCAATGTCAACCACCGCTCTCCTCCATCTCACCTGCACAAACTGGCTAACACTTCTGTGATGCACAAAGAGCAGCATTTCATTTTGGAGGAGCAGAAGGGTCAGGATAGAGACCTGTTGCAATCAAGCTAATGACCCATCGGCCAGCACACCAGGAGCCAGGGCACTGCTGGCTCTTCCTCTTCAGGGAGCAGCAGGATCTGCACCATCAGCTTGATAGGTTTCCTTATAACATCACAATGTCAGTGGGCAATACCAGAGCAACTGGCCTAGATACAGAGTACTTCAAAATCCCAAAGGGAAAAAGAAAGAGTACAAATTCACTCAGAGCCCTGCAGTAATCTGCACTGACTGTCCTAGCAGTCATCACAGACAGTGACTCAGTCCTGGGCAACCTCCTTTAATGCTCCGTAAGGCTAATACTGAGTTTAACAGGGTTAATTCTGCCTTTAATGATCAGGGCTCCTGTGAAGACAAGAAGTTTCACCACAGCCTGTTAACGCAGCCACTGTCACTCTCCTCCTCCTCCCAGGCAAGGGACACTGCAGAAGGTCCCACCCCTGCTCCTTGCTGCCCGTCTCAGAGGCAGCACAGAGCCAGCTGGGCACAAAACCCAAAACAGTCCCCTGTCCGTCACTGAGTGACCCAAAACAACACGCACAAGGTCTCAGAGCACAGTCCCAGCCCTGGCCACAGCTACCGCCTCCAACACAGCACAGACACGCTGGACCCATGGAGGAAGTGTGGGGGATCCATGTGACAGACAGATGTCAAAAGCAGTCAGTGCTCCTTTTTCTCAAAGGCGGAAATGTCGCCAACATTACAAGCCTTAGAGGAGTTAAAAGGAAAGCCTTATCAGAAAGAAAACTGTTCTGACAATCACAAAAATTGGAATTCATTTAAAATTCAAATTATGCAAATTCAGGTAATCTGTATGTGCAGATCCATCACATGCCAGCAGTGGGACCACAGACACATGCCACCAGCTGCGTGGCTGGGGGAAATCTGTCCTCCGCCATGCTCTTGGACGAGGGCAGGTGTGCTCGCCTCCAGTGGACACAGGAAGGGCAGCCGCTCCTGGGAAACAGGGCCAAGCAGGATTTGCAGGTGCTTCCTCTGCACCAGCAGGGAAGTGGAAAGATGCCTCAGCAACACCAGCAGCGCTCCAGCATGCCATACCCCAGAGGTGCAGGGAGACAAGCCTCACGTGCTTTCACACAAGCTATAGTAAATTCCCCCTTGGAGAAATCTTTGATGCTCATGGCCAACACAAAGCCTTCACTAGGCAAAGAGCCTAATCAAATGGATGCAAGACAGCTGCACAGCACAGATGCATGCGGGCAATAGCTCTGCCCCATCTCCATGCACCCTGCCAGGTTAGGGTCCTGGCAGACCCCCTAAAAGCCCTGCACCAGGAGCCTCTCCCCTCACTCAGCAATTCCCAAAATAGAAAGCCAAGCAGCTGCATCGCAAGGCAAAGGCAGCTCAGACAGAAAGAGCAAAGCCAGAAATTTAATGTTACGAGCTGGGTAAGTGCAACAACCCAGAAAAATGAATCAAGCTTTAAACATGGACTTTCCTAAAAGGTCCCAGATGAGCCACTGCAGAAAAGGCAAATCATATTCTCTCCTGTAAATGTTCTGCCATGCACGCGGAGAGCGGCTCTCACCTGGCACCAATTCCTCCACCAGCCGTGCTGAGAGACCCGGGGCTGGGCAGAGCAGCCATCGCACAGCGGGCCAGGGCACAACATGAACCGTGGGGAAACTGCAACGCCTCCAGCACAGAGATGGAAAATAATTACCAAATCTAGGGAGGATATGGAGCCCAGCACTAGCTACCTGTTGCTGGAAATAACTTCCCCAGGTTGGCAGGACCTTTACTTTGAACTTAAAAAACAGGCTCTCTAGATATGTGGGGTGTACTGGTCCCATACCGGCCTGAGCCTCAGCTAACGAGCTGCCAGCTCAGCTTCCTGCACACTCACTGCCCCAAGCCTCCACTGAAGGGCCCTGCTGATGCCCTTTCCAGGTAGGATGAGTCTGCTTTTCTCAGTAGGTCTCACAAGGTCACAGCCCGTGGCTGAGCCTACGGCAAGAACATCTTTTAGCTGTTAAAACAAACCAGAAATGACATAGCAAGGAAAAAAACAAACACCCTACAAAAATCCTGCTTCGCTCCTTGATGGACAGTCGGCTCCGTGAGTACACCAAGGAAAGCTAAAGGTCCCCAAAACCTCATGTAGTCAAAGGCCCAAGCAAACCACCTGCAAACAGCATAGAAAGGCGCCGGCATGGTGCTGAGCAGGCAGCGGCTGGCCCCACGGGCAGGGAGCAGTAGGTTGCCCCATGGGGAAGGGCAGAGCCCACCTCTCTGCAGGCATGAGGATGCTGCTTGGGCTGAAAGCCCAAGCCCTTCCACGCCTTTTGCACCTATCTCCGCTGCAGAAGGGAGGCTGTGGGTGACAAGTCCCACAGGCATACTGAAAGACCATCTCTGAAACCATAACGGTCCCCAATATCTCAGCAACTTCGCACTCTCCTGGGCACAGCTTGGGTCTGCAGATACAGGCTGAAAGACAGATAAAGCAGACATACATGCCTTACCCCACAGCAGGACCGCCTCATCTTAAATGCCTCCAACACCTTTCAGCCGCTCATCGGGCACCCCATCCCACTTCTGCTCGTCTCCATCCCTGAGGCTTTCACCTGCTTCCTGAGCCTGAGGCAGCAGCTCCCACAAAGATGGTTCACAGGTGCCGCTGGCAGCACTGGCATTGTGACCAGCTCCCCCAGACTCACCCCCTTGGGCATCCGCTGCTGCTGCACACAGAAAAGCGTCAAGACACTGCTGAGGCCAGAACTGTCCTCGCAGGGAGAAAAGCAGCAGTTACGTTCAACAGTCCATCCGAGCACAAGCAGAGAGGGCTAGCCCCCAAAACCACACTGTACAGCAGCGATGCAGCCCAGGGGACACCAGAAGCAGCACCAGTCTGCGCGACCCAGCAAGGGGATCAGGCGCTCCTCTGGACTAGAGGAAAGTTAGCAAGTTCAGGGAGTCTCAAAAGATGCATCTGTCCAAAGCCTACAACTGGGTGAGCACTGCTGTCTCAGCCAGCAGCTCTCAGCAGCACTTTGGGTTGCAAGGGCACGCACTCCCCCCTCTGCTCCCATTGTACCAATGCTCTCATCCACTTCCAACCAACACCGAGTGTTTCTCAGCACCAGGACACCTGAGCCCTCATTACAACCCTGAGGCCGGTAACGAGACAGGAGGAAGGCCATACGAATCCCTGTATCAGGTGTCTCTGGGAAAAAGAAGAGGCAAAGCCCATTAAACATTGATCAGAGTCTCCCACAGCTGCGGCGCAGCCCTGACATATCCCTGCCGTCCTGCCACCAGGATGCTCTGAAAGGCCAGAAAGGGCTGAGCTGCCCCAGGGTCTCAGTGCTGGCTCATTGCTCGCCCCAGCCCCTCACTGCGCCCATCTGCTGGCCCAGGGCAAGCTCCTGAAAAGACCCAGTTGCTCATGCATACGAGGCAGAGGACAGGAACACTCATTTCCTGCTTTCAGCCTTGTTTCATACTTTGGACAGCAGCACCCAGAGAAAAGGCACTCGCCCCACACATCTTCCAGCTGAGCAACAGCTGCCTCTGAGCCAGCGACAGCCCAACGGGAAGCAGGGAGCCAGAAACCCTACCAGGCGAGGCAGGCAGAGGCTCTGCCACGATGTGGGCAAACTCGAGCTCCTGCCACCATCTGCTCAACCAGGCTGGAACAGCCTCTTTTTCTTTTGTTTTGGTAATGCTGCACATAAAAATAGCTCTCTGACACGTCGGTGTTTTTGGAAAGCTGCATGTGTTAATGCAGGGGGGCCAGACACCCCGATACTCACGAACTGCCGCCGCAGCTTGGTCTTGACACGCTCGGCCTTTGTCTCCACCGGGTGGACGGCATAGCTGAGGGACCCCAGGTGGTTGTCGACTGACAGGCTCTTCCTCATGTAGAAGGAGCGGGTGCGGAAGTAGCTGAACGGGGCATCCTCCACTGCCGTGCCAAGCTGGGGGTCCCTGGGGGGGTCCGTGCAGTCGTCCTCCAGCCGCCAGGCCTCCCCTGGGGAGCAGAAGGACATGCGACCCCATCAGAGCCACAGCCCAGACCATGTCCTATCCCTCCAGCCCAGCGGTGGGGATACCCAGCAGACAGCCCAGACCCCCTCTGCCCATCCCACACCCACCAGCATGCCATGGGGTATGGGTGCTGCAGAACTCACTCCCCAGAGGAGGCCGGAGAGCCCATCCATCCCTGCCACAAGCCCCTGTGTACCCTTGCCCCCACCTGCCCCAGGCAACAGCCACTGCTTCCACCCTGTCCAGCCTCATGTACCCACAGCCCCTAACATCTTTCTGGCAGGAATCGGTGAAACACAGTTGAGCACAACAAAGACTTGGCCAGAGTCAGGGCCTCCAGGCACTACTGCAGTATAAATATTATTACTCAGAATAATCAGCAGACTAAAATTCTAATACTTAAAAACTTCCTGCTATTTAACTCTAATAGGGTTATCCCATTTAAAAGGGTCATTTATAAAGAAATAAAATATTTCACTCATTCTTCATCACCCCAAGTCCAATAAGACATTCCACATTAAAGAAAACGTTTTGGGCTTTTTTTTAAAGGAATAAAAATCCTACAATCAGAACCACACACAGTTCTTGCTGCTGGCATTAATGCTACACACCTGTATCAAACCTCTCTCCTGTAGGTATTCACACGCTCTGTACTTGGTGATGATAATAAATCTTACTTTGTGAATGGGAAAACCGAAGCACCACAAATGTTGCAAATTGCAAAAGAATTACTGCCATCTCCTCCTCCAGGAAACTCTTTATGGCATGGCCAAGAGCAAATCAACAGCCAAACCAAGGACAGAAACCAGACCTCTGGTCTCCTCGAGCTCCACACAGCCCATCGCCAGCAGCACCATCTGATGCAGCACTGCAGGGCTGGAGTGCATAGATACAAAACCTCATTGACACTGAGAAAGCAGCAGAGGACAGTCGGCATCACGCAGAGCTGGCGTTCCCGGGGTAGGACTAACCATATTTCATTGCAACAAAAGTCAAAAATAACAAAACGCAATAGGAAATGTCTCCATAATATCACCGCTCTGCTCTTTTCCGAGAAGCTTGGATGCCGCATGCTTTTTGCTGCCAATCTCGTCTTTACATCTGGAGTTTGCCCTGCCTCCCACACCCCAGCCAAAATAACTTCTCAATAGCCGTAACAAATAAACAATAAAACCCTCTCGTTCAATTCTTGTAAAAATGATCAATTATTAGCCATTGCAGCATTAAAGGGCATCTCACATGATTGTCTTCAGAAACTCTCCACCTCCTGCAGCCTCTTCCCAAGGCAAGATCGTTTGTCTCCGATTTCTAAAAAAACCCAGCATCTTCAGGCATGAATGACCATGATCCTGCTATGCCAGGGCTGAGGAGCAAAATACTTCCAGAGTTTAAAAAAAGTACAGGCCTTAAGGTAAAAACCAGCCACAAAGTGAGTGAAGTCTAGTTTACCCTGCAAGGCTGTGGGTTTTACATTGAATATCATGAGAGACAGGCTGGACACCAGCCTCAGAGCAGCAACCGGCCACTCCATCTTGTGTCTCAACAAAAGTGTGTCTTCCGCAAGCTTTTTCAGGTATAAAGACAGTTCACTGTGTGCAAAGTCCTGCCAGTAGATCTGAAGGCACCAAATCAAAACCAGTAGAACCAAGAGGACAAGAGGGAAGAAGACAAAGACGGAGAGCTTAAAAATGCTAACAAAGAGGCAACCTGGGGTATAGCACTACCTAGCATTGCATCTTTTTTTCCTTTCCTACTTTCAATTTAATAAGCTGCTGCTGCTCCTCTCCAAATGTCAACTCCTACAACACAGGAACTGCTGTTTGAAAGCTGTGATTATTCAACGCACAAACACATCAATCGGAGCCCAGATCCAGACTGCCACTGTGAGGTAGCATCGCTCTGGGGACGCATCAGGAAACTCCACGACACAGGCACTAAGCCCGGGAGGAGACCCACCTAACATGCAGGAAAATTGCACACGGAAGGAGGAACCAGCCCTGGTGCCCCCATGCTCATCTGCGATGGCTCAGCCACCACCCACACCACCCTCTGTCCCCGAGGCTGTCCCCTCAGCATGCCCGCACACAGCCACCACTGCCCTGCTGTCCTGGGTGAGGCAGGGCCAAGGCTGCATGCTGAACGTAGCCCAGCTGCCAGGGTACAAGGGAAAGGACAGCCGCCTGCTGTACCCACTTCTCTGTGCAGGACGCCTCTCCTAAGGATGAGTTGGGTTTCAAGTCCCACAGACCAAGAGGGTCATATCTGATCTCACTGATGCCAGTTTTCCCAAGGATTTTGCTGCTCTTGGTCTCTTCTCTCTCCAAGGGGCTACAGGCAGCTGTATCCTTCAGCACAGTCCTGGAGCTGGACCAGAGGCAGAGCTGCTCCCTGGCCTGCCAGGAGGTGATTCTCTCCAAACCTCTCCCATGCTTGGGCAGAAGGGCTATGGTCCCTCCTCCCTGGGCATAGGGAGCCACCGCAGAGGGAGCCAGGACCTTGTCTACCCCAAAAAGCTTTTCTACATGCTGAAAGGGTTTGTTCCTGATTTCTACCAAACAAGTAAATCAATGGTCAAGCCCAGAACAGACAGAATGGCAAGATCAAGAAGACCCTGGAGAAGAAATGCCAGGGACAGGAACAAGCCCACAAGCTGGAAGCCAACCATCCTTATGCTTTTCTGCCTTGAAGCTGCTCACCCCTCTGCCACCCAGAGCTATGCCTGGCAACATCAGCACCTCTAAAATATTAACCATCTTCTTGGGCTTGACAATAACAATTGCTGGAAAATCTTCTTTCTCAATTTGAAGTGTTGGGGAGGACATGTACCAAAGGACGGAGGGGGCAGCAAAGACAGAGACCCGCTGCCTCTCCAGTACTTCCTCTCTCAGCACGGACAGGCTGATCCGTCAGCCACTGAGAGCAATACTAAAGGTTTTCCTCAGCACCAATGCATGGGCTGGTGTAAAAAAACCCCTTCTGTTCCTCTTGCACAGGGGGTGGCACATTGCCCAGTTATCAGGCTGAAGCCTCAGAGCCCAGGGTCTTCCTCTTGTTAAACAACACGCTGCCAGGGAGAAGAACACATGAACCAGCACTACTACCTAGCTGAAAGCACAGGATGGGCACCTCTGCTAAGTTCAACAGAGACACAAGATTGACACTCATGCAGACGTTGTGGAAGGCCATCCAAAACATCCCTGTGAGCATCAGGAAAATTAATTCCAGAGTCCCAGTCTAAGCTCAAATCCAGCCTCTTCCTTTCAGCTTCTTTCTTTTCCTCCCATGGGGGCATAATTCCCAATAAGCTTACACCAACCATGCTACCAGTTAGCTTCTTCCCAGCTCCACAGCGGGGCATGGAGCCAGTTTCTGAAGAGCTCAGCATGTTGTGCGACAGACAAGAGAGAGAGGAAGCAGTGAAGAGCTCCAGCATGGTCTACTCCTTCCAGGTGTAAGGCTGAGAGAACTGCAAGGGGTCAGGCATGCAAAACACACACAGCGACGTCCCTGTGCAGGCTGGCAGGTAAGAGCTGCAGGCAACCAAAGGCTGAGAAGCAGCCCCTGCCTGCTGCAGAAGGAAGAGAGCGCAACAGAAAGTGTTTCTCAGTCCCACCCCTAAAACTTCACAGGGGCACAGAACAAGGATAGACAAGCAAAAGGCAGCTCATTTCTCTGTGCTGCCAGCACACGTGAAATCTCTTGGCACACTGCAAAACGTGACACCAAATGGATAGTGGTTTGCGCAAGGCAGGTGCTGTCCCTGCCCCTGTTCAACCAAGCCCCATTTGCTCGTGTCCCCCTTGCTACATCCTGGGCTCAAAGCCGTCAGGAGTTTGGGGTTAATCCAGGAGTGTTGCTCCAGGCAAGGGGTTGAAGGACAAAGACAGAGAGCTCGGAGCCTGCCCCAGCTGACCACACCACCACTTGTTGCGAGCTACCTGAAGGGGAACAACAAAACCAGACCAACAGGAAACCCAGACCTGTTCACCAGCCCAGACAACTACCTGGCTCACTAAATGAGAGGGAGGATTGTTTTTGTGAGGAGGAGAGGGTTTGGCAGGCTCATCAGCCACAGGCTCAGCTCTTCTGCACATCCTTAGGGCCCCAGCTCCCCACCAGGCGCCTTGGTGCCCGCACAAGGACCTGCACAGGAGCTGTGGTGCCACAGCAGGATAATCTCCTGTGACCTCCCACAGAGTGACAGGACACTCCCCTCCTCCAGTGCTGCCACACTGGAACCGGGAGACACAAAGCAAAAGGCTGGGGAACACATCCCAACAGTCAGATGAGGATGCTGCACCTCATCCGTGACGGAGACGACAGCTTCTCCCACCTTGCTCGGCAGCTTCTCTGATTGCAGCCCCCAGGACAGCAGCGAGCCAGAGTGTGGTTTCTTCCCCACAGAGCGCTGAACTCTCCCTGAAGATGAGCTTACCACCTCTCCCATGAACAGCCCTGCTCCTGCCAAAGCCTCATGTCCCTGTGGGTGAGGCTCTTCCTGCGGTAGTTTTGGCCACATGTCCCCCACTGCAGCTCGCCGCGTGTCCCATCCCCCCCACCAAACAGGGAGCGGTGGCACCTGCTCAAAGCAAATTCACAAGTTCTTTAAGGAAAGGATCTTGTCTCCCTCCTGACACCCTACAGCCCAGGTCTCATTCATAAATACTTGTGGCAATCCTGCTTTCCTCATCAGCATACCGGGGCTCATTAACCTCCTGCACCACATGCTGCTCCATTCTTGTCCTGCAGTCCAGATGTCACACCCAGCTAACAGTCCAATCCCTTTTTTTTTTCCCCTCCATGATAGCATGCCAATAGCCTTAATGAGTAGCTAATTAGCAGTTCCTAACGGAGTATCAAGGAGCCAGGAAAAGAACCTGGGAGGATCTGGACAGAAAACAACTCCTCGTTCATTCGTCCAAGGCTCTGGCTGTGGAGGGAGCCTTCCAACCTACAAGGGTTTTCACACTCCTCCTGTTCTTGGCATCCTAGGCACCTTCTAGCCATGAATAAAGCAACATCCTAAACACTTGTTACATGCAATCAGGGCTCCTCCTTACACCGGCCGTGCAGCACAGGCTGTGCACAGGGTTTGCTCTGTGGCTGTTCCACGGTGTACAAGGATGTCTGCACTCACAGGAGAGGAGGTGTTTGCAGCAGAAGGTGATGAGGTTTGCAGTGGGTCTGACTCACACTGGGACTTCATCCCACTGTCTTACACCAGCCTCCCACTCCCTCTCTCCACCTCCAGCACAGCTCCCTGGAAGCACCAGCACACACCAACTAGGCAGCTGCTGGGTGCGGAAGGGTGCTCTGGATGCCGTGTCCTTCATGGTGTATGCTCTCTCAGGCATGAGTCCTGAAAGCACTTTGTTTTACCCTCTACCTGGAGGCAGACCTCCATCATTTATTCAGGTCTGTCCTTGCAAACCACGATGCAGGAAATCCTGAGGGCTCACAGAACCTCACAAGCTATCTTCAATTCCAAGCAATGGAGTTGCCTGCAAGTACCTACCTACTCACAAGTGTCCCAATCCCTCATGTTCCCAGGAGTCAGCTACACAAGCTTTCCCACAGGTCTTCCTCCCATACCAAGACCCACTCTTAAAATTTGGTGGGCTGAAAGGAAAAACATGGGTCCCACACACAGCAGAAAACAGTTACTTGACTACTGCAGCACACCCGGGAGCACCACTGCAACAAGCACGGCAGGATGGGCTCAGTGACATGCCAGTATCCTTTCTGTGCACAACTTTTAGTAGAATTAGTAACACCAGGAAAAGAAACGCAGCCTCCAGGGCCTTAAAATTAATCCAGGGTTTGGACAGCTGCTCTGCTGGGTAGCTCACAGTGATCTGACTGTGAGCAGGTTAGATTTGAAAAAAAAATAAAAATAAAAAATCCAAGAGTGCTGTTTGAAGGGAGCTGTTTTATAAGGATTTTATTTAGTGGTGGATTGTCAGCCGTGGCTTGCAGGCCTTATCTTTGTTTCCGTGCTCATAATGCCTTTCCCTATCATTTTTATGGCCCCAGCATGATTCCGCTGGCACCAAAAGCACTGAAACACTTTGGCCATCAACGGTTTTGCCAATAAACTTGTTCAGAGCAGCTGGCCCAATCATATCAGTATTTCATCAGAATCAGCATACAAGTAGAAGAACATGATAAAAACCCTCAGCTAACCTGAAGGCCAACACACACTACCAGACTGGGGAGCATTTGCTACAGCAAATCCCCACTCCAGGCCAGCACTGTGGGAAGAGTACAGCAGTGCTGCTCTCTGCCACTGCTCCTGATGGAGACCAGCAATGAGTGCCCTGAAGCCATTTCATGCCACAGAAAAGAGACACTTTGGCCTGTTGCAGAGGCCAGAGAGCCACTGAGGCAGCAGCTTGCCCCAGCACATGTGGCCAGGAGATCCAGCTCACACAGAGGCAGAAGGCTCTGAGCATCACCTCTCCACACTGGGTGGCTTTCACAAGCTGACTCTGCTTTTTCATCAGTGTAATATGAAAGATGGGGAGGTTGAAGTAACTGGCTCAAAGAAAGGCTGAGAGGGGAAAAAAACCCAAACCTCATCAAGAAGGGCTGGTTTTGGAGCAGGATAAACCCCGTACAGACTGGAATTGGATTTATATTGTTATTTGCGCCCCTGGAGAAGCAGGAAACACTTGCTAGGATTTTGCAGGCACTCACCGGTAGAAGGGACCGTACAGCCTTTCTGGCAGTCAGAGGCAGAGTGTTTCTTGTAGGGCTTCTGCTCCGGCATCTCCTCCCTGTACGCTGTGGAGTCAAGAAGGGGAAGCCTGCTCAGGACCGGGGACTGTGGGATGCTGGGCAACGTTCGGGACTTCCCCAGGAGCGGTCGCTGCAGCTTTCTGTCCAGAGACCTTGAGGGGAGAAAACACAGGGCATACCCCTTTCAGTAGGTGGGATGGCTCTTCAAGCCAGGACCCTTCTGTAACATACAATGCTGCTACTGGACTGAGAGCACACAGTCCTTCCCAATGCCAGACGGCACCCTTCGTTTGCAAAGCTGCTGCTATTTCAGTAAAGCTTTCTCCCTTCACCAGTGTATCTTAATTAGGATTTGCATTTTGAGCTGCAAGCCACAATCAGCATAAACAGCACATGAAGCACTCTAATGCCCACCCCACCTCAAAACTCACAGATAAGCAGAATTAAGAAAATAAACAAACCAGAGGGTTCAAGACTGAATTGACACAAATTGCCTTTAGGAGAGTAAAAACCCCACTTAGCGCTGAGCATCTCTGAGACACCAGAATCTGTGGTCGAAACCATGTCATTCAGGGGCCCCAGGCATATGCGCTATAGGGAAGGTCCAGACTACAGCAAGACAGACTCAAACAGCAGGCGCTGTAGAGGTCACAAAGGTGTCATGAAACATGTAGAAACACAAGTTCAAGGTCTCTGTGGGGTTAAAACTCAACCAAGTCTGATGATGGGGCTCAAAAGCTGCAGGGGTGACCAAGATGCACATCAACATGCTAGCAGTACGACCACAAGCTGCTGCCTCCTCCAAAACCCCAGAGTATGCCGAGCCTCGCAGTGGGGCATGGGAGCAGGTCCCCCTTCTCCTGCTTCATCCTGCAGTCTCCCTCAAGGGATGGTCCTCAGGCGCTGCCCTCAGGGATGACACTAGCCCAGGCCATGCTGCAAAAATCCCAGAAATGTGACAGAAAGGAACAGATGCCCAGCACCGCTGTGGTGTGAGGAGATGTGGGGGGACCACTCTGTGCTGAGGGCTACAGACTGGGATCCCCCCAAGGCTGTCCCCCATTCCCCGCTGGCGCAGAGCCCGCACCTGAGCCCGACCGAGCTCCCCAGCACACCCCAAGGGGGCTCAGCAGAGGTTCCCTCCTCACACAAGGCTGTTCCTGAATCTCATACTGAATAGTATGAAACCTTTATGTTTCCATCCAAAATTCAATTCTTAGCTGGTTTATGCTCATTTGGTTTTGTGCCAATATTAACCTTTAGCTTAAATAATTATTCCCCCTCTCCAGTGTTTGCTCCCATGATTAATTTCCATTATACCACAGTCACAGCCCCTTTCGGCCTGCATTTTTCTAAGCTGATTAAGGCAAGTTCTTTCAGCCTCCTCTCACAAAAGCCTTCATTCCCCATGGTTGTTGCCACACCCCTTGCTTGCCTTCCCTCCGGCTTGGACCCAGCATTCTCTACCCATCCCGGAGCATCACGCAGAGCTGAGCTCCCAGTGTGGACAGCAGGGCAAGCGCTCTGCCTCCCTGCACATTACAGCACTTAATTTTATCCTATTTCCACTAAGCCAGTCCTCAGGGTCACACAGGGAGAGTCTATCATGCAAAAGCTCCTGACCCTTGGTGGCTGCCTGTCACCGCTACGTTTATTATGATCATTTTTCACTCCCTTTACAAATGTGACAGCAGCTCCCAACTGGTGTTGGCATCTGATGTAATTCACAGGCGAGCAGCGACGTGGGGGCTGGGGCAGAGCTACGGCACCATGCAGGACTCCTGCAGGACAGCAATGCATCAGGCCCACCGCAACGGACACGGGCAGCACTCGGGTGGAGGGCAGGAGCCAGAGCCACCAGGAGCCAGGCAGCCCCTGCACTCAGCACCGGGCCTCTTACCCAGACCCTAAAAGATGCATCCATCAGAGCAGGGATGGGGACCACGCTTCAATACTTAGGTTCAGAAATTTATTAATTTCTGCATTAATTGCATTCACCCTTGATTCCCAAGTGATGCTGGTCTGCTCCACAGAGCTGTCACTGAGCGCTGTGGAGATGGGGACAGCTGCAGGCACAGCACTGCCCTGGCCCTGGAGAGGCACCACCGCAGCTGCACCAGGCACACAGCACCATCCTGCCCACTCCAAGCTCCACGCTTCACTTGCATCAATGTGAAAACAAGCTACGCCAGGAGATACAAAGCCAGAATTAGCATCCCGAGTTGCTTCTATTTCAGTAAAACGTATGTACTTCTCGTTGTAACACATTTCCCTGGCACAAGACAACAGGGATGTAACTTAACAAATCGCTGTGCTGCATAAATGAGTCCTGGGCTCTGCTGGAGTTCAAAACATTCCTTTTTTCCAGCATGTAAATCTCAGTGCTTTTAAACGCACCTGCATATAGCTCCATCACCTGCAGAACAGCATTAGCATTTTAAGTGCTAACAGCCCTTTGTGCCTACAGTGCCACTCTCACAAATCACATGGGGGTAAAAAGGGAAGAATTCACACCCTTAGAGGAGCAATTTTTAAGTTGTATAGCTGCAGACAATAATTTATATCAGAAAGAGCAAGCAACTAGAAACCTGTTTAGATGTGAAATCTGAACTCAAATTCACAAGCACGCTCTGGCTCCACGGACCTACCATCTCATGCACAACTCCAGAGGCATCAGCAGCAAATGTCAGCCTGATGCCACCAGGAAGTCACACTGCATCTACATATGCTTCCCAAGCAGCATCGACAGCTAGGCGTTATCAAGGATGCCACATCCCATTAGGAAAGATCCCTGACGGAGTGTAAAGCTCAATTAGAAAAGCCATAATCAACGCTGTTACAGCCTATATTTAGCTGCTGTTCAGCACTTTGGTAGAAAGGAGAGCACATAATCAAGTCTTGACAAGGGTGGAAAAATCCTTCTGGCTGCATGCAAAAGCTCAGGCAGGAGCCCAGTGACAGCTCCATCACTCCCAGTCCGCGGCCAGATGGGGAAATGTGAGAACAGTCACCAGGGCTAGGTCCCCTGTCACCAGCCCTGGGGACAGCCACAGGGCACAAGCTGTTTGTGCCAGGCAGGGTCCAAGCCCAGCTGACTGCTCCAGCATCCCTCACTGGAGCCACAGCCCATGACACCTGGGGGACACGGGTGCTGCTTCCCTAGGTTTTTATTGAAAGCAAACAGGCTAAAAAAAGCCACTATGACAAAAAAAAGGCAAAAAAGAGAGACAGAACATATCGCAAAAGATGTGCTGTGTCCGGCACCTTCCCCATGGTGATGTCCTTACTGGATGGCTTCTCCATCACCCCAGGGAAAGAGAGGGGAAGAGCTGAGCAGAGATAAAGGGAAGGGAAGGACAGAGAAAAGGTTAATGCAAGTTAAACCAGGGAAAGCCAGATACTGCATCCCTCCTGCCAGCAACTGCACACACACACCCAGCCTGTCCTCCCTACTTATTTTGATGTGGGAGAAGCTGCTTTCCAGAGGGCACTTCCCAGCCCAACCTAGAGAGGACAGAGTCCCCAGCTTGCCCAGGGTAAGATGGAGAAGTCACCACACCAGCCACAGCAGAAACGCAGCAACAAAACAGAAATAGCAAGTGGGGAAGGGACAGGGGGGGAATAACCCTAAACCCGCTACTCTCACAATCCAAAGAGGACCCCAATAAACCTCACCGATTTACATGATTTCCCAGGGAACTGAGCAAGAAAGCCTCCCACACATCTCCTGGAAATGCCTGAGGATGGTGACCCTCCAGAGATGTCCCATTCCTGGGAAGAGGGAAGCCCTCGCCCTGCCACAGCACTCAGTCCCAGCAGCTCTCAAATCCAAGCGTGCACCATGCTAATCCAGCTCCCCACAGTCTTCCCAGAGCCAGGCTGCTCGTGGAAAATGGGAAGGAGAGAAGGAGGTTAAGCCAGGGAGCAAGGGTAAAGAGAGAGAGGGGCAGAGGATCAGGGCATCAGCTGCTCTGGACCTTGCATGCCTGCTCCAGAGCTGTGGCTTGGTGACAGCCATATGCCCTGACATGCAAGGCCATTTCCAAGCTCCGAGGGGGACAACGTGTGTCCCAGAAAGCTCACAGCCCCAAAAGGCAAATAAGGATTCAAAAAAAGAAGATTGAGAGGCCAAACGGCTGTTCTTCCTCCTGCAGGACCGCGCATAATTTCACAGGTAATTGTGGATGGCTCTTCTACACCCCCAGTCAATTAGTGCACTAAATCTGCTGAGCAAAGGAAGCTTATAAAGCTGAAGGTTTGGGGAAGAACAGCTAAATGACATACTGAGATTAGCCTGAGACTGACAGAGGATGGCAGGGATAGGGCCCCGGAGAGCCCAGTTATTGCAAAGGGACACCACTCCCAGATCGGCGGCTGCTCCTGCCTGTAACATGCTGCTCAGCCTGCTCCTCCAAGGAGGTGTAACTTAGCAACCTGACCTTAAAAACTCGGCAAAGGTTTCAGCTGGATTCAGGAAAATGAGAGATGCTACAAGCCAGGAGGAGCAACTACCCACTACAGCCCTGTCTTGGACTGGGGCAAGGGCAGACACACCTCTGCTTGAGGACGAGGGTGAAGGCAGTGTGCACCTCCTCCACAGCCTGAACAGCACTGCCTCTTACCACAAGCAAAGGCTGCAAAATTGAAAAAAATAAACACCCACATCCATTGCACAAAACAGCTTGCAGAGACCCAGCTGCGTGTAAGGTGACAGGCACAGGGGGACAACACGTATCCCAAAGAGCACACAGCCCCATGCGTAAACAGGGATTCAAAAAACAAAAAAAAACCAAAAAAAATTCCATGCCCAGGGGAGAGACAGAGCTTGCTCCTGTGGGAAGCAGCCAGGAGCAGAGAGCTGGATCACAGACACCCCACCGGCCCAGACTGCAGGCCCTGGCCAGCCCAGATCCCAGAGCCTGAAGCAAGGCACAGCTGTGCCTCCGGCACCCCAGGAGCGCACAGCACTCACCGCGTGTGAGCTCTGCTGCAGGAAGGCTATGTGCCATGGGGAAGAGGAGGTGAGCAGCTATTTGTGCTATGATCTCCTTCACCCCTGTTCAGACCACAGCAGGAGACAAGACAACATCTACCTGCAACTGGTTTCTGCAGAGGGGCATCATAGGAAAAGGAAGCAGCAGGAGGAGAGGTGAAGCAGAGGAGGCTCCAAGTGCTTCAGAAGCCGTTTCTGGACCGAAGCACAAGGCAACAGTGGCAGCACCCTCCAGGACACAAGTCAGTGTGGTCCAAAGCCCAAAGCAGCAGCAGAGCCCCACAGTGGGCAGGGAGTGAAGTTTAAGGGGATGGCACAGCAGTGAGGAAGCCTAGAGAAGGAATCTGAGAGGAAGCGATACAACCAGGTAAAAATACAGGGTGGCCTCGAAAAGCAAAACTCAAGGATTTAAGAAGAGCGTAGCCTTCACAGGGCATCCACGCGTGTTCAAATCAACATAGTTTGCTCTGGAAACCTTATCAACTGTTAGCAAATCCGTGAGTCACTGGTGCTTTTCCAGTGACCCCTGTGAATTGCAAAGCCAGAGAGAATCACTGAGAAATATTCCTTTTGCATTCAAAAAACACCCAAACAGAAAATCTTTTCTCACTGCCCAGTATATGTATCCGAGTTAACTATCCAGCAGGCAACACAGAAGCTGCAGACCTGCACCAGTTCTCATCCCACAGGCCGTAAGCAGCAACAATCCACCACTTCCTTGCAGCCGGACCCCCCCCATCACGCAGAGCCACGTTTTTAGCAGGAGAGAGGAGCAGCCAACACCACCAAGGGAGGCAACCATTTTAGCAGAGAAGCCTGAGCATCACTGCACAGGACAGCCAAGCCCTGTGCACAGTCCTCTCCTCACCCTGCACAGCTGCGGGGCAGCTCCTCTCTATCACCTGCAACATGCTGCTGCCATGTCCTCCCTGTTCCCAAGAACATCCCTGGAGCACAAGAAGTTTGGACAGTCCTAGTCCTGCACTGGGGACCACAAAACCACGCTCAGTTACTTTTTAACCATTTGCGACCAGAGAGGAGGCAGCAACAACCCCTTCTGCTGCCTGCGCAGAGCGCAGCTGGTATCCCCGGCGCAGGAGTTCAGCTGTGCGACATCTCTCTCTTCCCAATTCGAGCCAAGCCTCCACAAAACTGTCTTCATGCTGTTAAAAGGTAACAGGGGCTGAAGAACAGAGGATGACAGCTGAAAACAGACCATCTTTTATCTGTCTGTGAAACAGTTTCAAAGCAAAACAAAAATGAAAACAGCATTCAGCTTGCAAGTTCAGAAAAGAAAAAAAAACAAAACAACAAACAAAAAAACCCACCACAAACCCAAACCATGTGAAGCTATAAAAATACCTTCCCAGGCTCAGCTGTGAGCTGGTAAATACCATGATTTCCACCAGCTGGTTTGCAAAAGCTTCCTCTCCTGCCATCTCTCCAGCTTGAGGTGCAACTCTCCAGCAGGGGCCATCGCCCAAGCACTGAACAAACCACCTAGCATCAGGGGAATAATTGCTCCTGTCCCAGCAAAACTCAATTAGGATGGGTGAGGCAGGCTTCAAGGACCACCGGGAGATGCAGGAGTAGAGGTCGCACAGCCCCCATGCCAGGAAACACAGGCAGGGCCTCAGCAAAACATTTCAGAAAACCTACTTTGAGGAGAAGCATTCAGTACCCACTGCCCCCCTACCACTCCAGCCATGCCCAGAGACCCAGCCCTGCTCCCAGCACCCACCCTGCTGTGCTAGGGGCCAATTACCAAATTTCCCAGAAAAAGGCCAAAAGTCCTTTCCATGGCAGCAGCTGCCTGCTGAGCCCTGAGCGCTCCAGTGTGCCACAGCCGTTGTCACACCCAGCAACTGCCAACCCCACGGACAGCCTCTCGCCCAGCAGGCATTTATTCAGTACTCTGCCAGCACTCACCCCTGGCACCACCGACACCATTCCGTCAGTCCAAGTTGGTCAACAGACAAAGCCACCCCCCGGCCGGCAGGCCAGCCTCTTCAAGGCTTCAAGGAAACAAAGTAAAAACAAACAAACAAAAAACCAACAAAAGAACCCCAAACCGCTAACATTTCACATCAGCAGTTCTGAACACAAGCACCGTGGCTCTGTTTTACAGCAACACTTCCATTTCAACATTTGCTTGAATATAATTGTTAAAAAGGGAAAAGGAAATACTTTTGGGTCAGACACTCTTGTTCATTTATTCAAAGTATGTTGGTTTCTTCCTTAAAAGAAACTTTTTTTTCTGGCTCCATTGCAGGCAGGGAACCAAATCCCCAGACAGCAGGGAGCTCTCCCCAGTCACCCCCCAGGGCTTTCCCCAGCTCAGGCGCACCCCGGGTGGGGGCCTCTCCAGCAGTCACCCTGCCCTAACCAGACCCCAGTGCGCAGACACGCTCTGTTCCCTACAATGGCGCAAGACCAACCCCTCCATGTCCCGCAGGGGAGAGGCTGGGACACCCTCTTACCCACCTGCTACGCTGACCCACACACCATTAATGGGGCAAAGCAGGCACTGGGCTCTCGGGAGGGCTCTGGCAGAGATGCCCAGCCCAGACCTGCTGGAGTTGCACCTCCTCAACAAAAACAAAGCCCAAAGACAAAGTCCCCAGGGCCAGGGAAAGAAGCGGAATCATTTATGGAGTGTGAACGTTTATCCTGCTCACGGAGTTCTCTCTGATAAATGGGGAAAGAGGGCAGACAGAGATGAACGCATGAATCCGGCACGACGATGGAGGCGGCGAGCATCCTCCCTCCCGGCAGCTCAAGAGCGTGACCTGCATCCTCAGGGACCAGTGTTGGGAACACCCCAGGGTCCCTGTGCTCGTAGTCAGGCTCTGCCATCCAGGCACCTGTGAAGCGGAGAGGACACCCAAAGGCATCTGGGATGCTCCACAGGGAACAAAAAAGGCTCATGGACCACTCTCCAGAAGAAAAGAGGGCTGAGGCTGCACCCCCCACCTTATTAAGAAGAATATTTTAGATTAATTAGGAAGCTCACCTGAAGATCTTGCACACTGGAAGTCAGCTCACAAGCAGGATGCAACCCCTAGGGACACACAAATGACTCAGAAACACGGCCAGCCCTGAGGCAGGCAAAGAACAGCAAAGTGTGTTTGGGACGCAGCCGCTGCGCAACAGGCACGTTAAGTCAGGGGAGAGAAACTGGCCCAGAGAAGAGCAATGCAGACAATAACACAGTTCCTTGCTTTAAATGCCAAAGCTTTCAGTGCCATGCCATTATTAACCATATACTGATGTTTAAAGATGGGGGAAAGCAAAGATGAGAAGGGGTTATGTGACCTGCCAAAGGCTGGGACAGAGCAAAAACCTCCCACTTCCCAGGTTCACAAGACACCGAACCACATACACTGTGCCCTCACTCCTGGCTTTTCTTTTGCGGCAATTACTCATCTCCTGTTTGCCCTTGAAAAATTTCAGAGACAAAAACTAATGAAGCGCAAGTAACATGGAAGACAAGCATCCCGGCTCAAATTTTAAAAGGCTGGCTTACTTGCAAGATGAATACATAACTGCCTCCTTTATATTTGCAAACACCTTTCAGGGAGGATGCGAAGGGGGTCCAGTGTGACACCCAGCACCGCAGCCAACTCCAGCACCCACCGCCCTCCTCTCGCTGACCCTGCACCGGCACAAAATCACTGAGGCAGGACCAGAGCCACAATGCTCATTCACTGCTGCCCCTCCAGCACAGCACAGCCCCTCTCAGGGATGCCCACCAGCTGCACGGCCAAACTCCTGATCCTGTTCCCAGTCTCATGACACAGGGCTGGTCTCCCCTGTTGCTTCAAAATCCGAGTCACACGACAGAGGAGACAAAAAGCTGCTGAGATCATCTTGGAAAGGACACTGCTGCTCCTGACAAACACGGGGGAGATGCTTCAGGCATGAACTCTACGTGCTCCAGCACAGAAAGCATAAAAGACACTCAAGACATCTGTCGGGGCTGTTTTGTTTGTTTTAAATCCTGTAATTTCTGCAGCGTGACCAAGTTTTCCAGCACTTGAGGCTAACAATGGCAAACCTGGCCTATCTCTGACTACTAAACCCTGGCAAAAATAATTATTTCATCTGTTTTGGTCAAAAAACATTTATAATCATAGACTTAGACAGCACATTGTTGTTTTAAACCCTCCTGGGCACCACTTTTCACCCAGAGCCTTAGGCTGGTTTTCATTTTCCTCTGAAGCATCAGAGCATCAGTAGCACAAGAGGCAGGTCACCACCGTGGTCAGATGGACAACATGCCCATTCAACAAGACAGATTTTTATGCTTCCAACGTGTCACAGTAACATCCCTAAAAAAATGGCTTTCAGTGAAGGAGTAACGGATGCCACGAGGTGCTGGGAGCAGAGCTTTCACAGCGAGGGCAGGACCCCCCACAACAGCTGCTCATGGCAGGCACTCACCTCTGCCCTCCCGGGCTGGGGGCATTAATGGGTTTTACCTGTCTTGCAAGGGAAAAAGCAAGGAGCAAGTAGCCCCAAAATACCAGAAAGGAAGCCCACCCCCTGGTCTTCGCAGCAGGGTGTTGATTAGCTGCCAGGCTCTGAAGAGCAGCCTCGGCTGCAGGAGCGCAGAGGCCAGGCAGGAGCACTCAGGTACAGGTTTCCCTCCAGGCAGGCTCAGGTCTCAGCCCCTGCCAGCCCCAGGGCATCACTGCACAAAGTCACCAGCATAGAGGGCAAGAAACTGTCCCACAGGCCTGGGCTGCAGGTCCATCCCATGGGATGCAAGGGAAGCAAAGTCCAAAAGCATCCTGTTTCTAAGCAAGAGCCCAGGCACAGCTTTAGCTGCCAGGCTGTCTTTGAGCAATTTCAGCTCAGCACCCACAGAGGAAGGCAGAGGCTAGCTCTGCCAGGGGAAACACATACCTGCTGCTGCCCCTCAGGAGAAAAAACAGCCCCTAAAATCCTCAGTTTGAATAAGCTCCCACACTCCCTACCTCTCTCTGGACAAGACGAACATTAAAAGGCAGCACAACTGCTTGCTTCAGGGCCTCACAACGCATATGCACCAGGGGGATGAATCAACACACACCTGCTGAAAACCCACTTCTCCGGTGCCTCTTCTCTCTGCAGCGATCAGCCCTGCAGCCCAGCGCCAGGGCTCCGCTCTCCTTTCCTGCCCTGCACAACCACTCGTACCTAATCAAACAGCACCACAAGGGGTTAATAGCACCATTAGTGTGAATTGCTTTTATGCTTTGGTCACAGGATGTATTTTCTCTAAGCATTCCCTGATAATATTCTCCTGCTGGCTGCTGGGTGGTTTGTGCAGGAGCAGGCTGCAGCCATCCAAACCAGAGATTGCAGGAGGATGAAATCCCAAGCAGTCCAGCCCAGCCAACAATAGGGAATTCCCTCAACAGCAAACCTTCCCAAAATAAAGGCAGCCTCTGTTCCTTGTGAATATAAATGTGATGTAGTTTTTTATGCCTTTGGAAGGTAATCAAGGTGGTAGGAATAAATAACCTGTGAGTTTCTATTGCTCCAAGTGGCAAACCCTTGCAACCTCAGGGGTGCCACCTGTGGGTGTATCTCTGGAGACTTCTATAACATGCACCAGGACAGAGTCCTTCCATTATCTAAATTTTAGTTATTTGTTCTTTAAAGCAACAGAAAAATGCACTGAAGCTTTCCAGTTTTTCCACAAACATAAATTTGCAGCCAAAAAAAAAAGGTGTAACAGAGGTGGTCACCTGAATTCTGTGCACAAGGCAGGCAGCAGCAAGCCCGGAGCAGCCGGTCAGCACAAACGCCAGCTCCAGTGGCTTCCAAGCACCAAACACCCATGGAAGCACATGGATGCTCTGGGCAGCGGTGCCTGCACCCAGAGAGCTGCCGCGGGTGGGGGGTGAGGGTCAGGGCTTTGCTCTGCTCCCCTCATACCAAAATGGCTGCCATAGCCAGCTAACCAGAAACAGCTGCTTATTCCTGCCTGCATTCTTTCCCATCAAAACAATGCAAACTAAAAATATTTTGCATAAATTTGTATAATTGCCAACTATTCCTACAGGAGAAAACACAGAATTTGGGGGAAAAAACCCCCAAACTTTAATAATTAAAAAGAAAGTATTCTAGGCAACACCCCCATAGCTCCCCTGTGCCCAGCAGGACTCCCCTCGAAACCCACTCCCAGCTGGAGAGCAGCATTTGCTCCATGAGCAGAGCAGGAAAAGCCCCCCATGTGCCACACAAGCCAGGAGCTGGGCTGCTTGGCATCCCCACGCACCCCGGGGGCTGCCCTGCACAGGCAGGAGCAGGCTGAGAAGGGCAAACAGGGACAACCTCCATTCAGAAATCTTCCCCTTGCCAGCCACCACTTTTATTAGAAGCTGTTAAAATTCACATCCGCTGTCTGAAATCACTTCCTTCCCCTTCTCCATGCGCAAGTCCCGGTGTGTATTGCTGGTGCTTCTGTTTCCTACCTGCACACCCACCCAGCTGTGACTCAGTGCCAAAACAGTGGGTGAATTAGGAATCAAACAGTCTTTCTAGCAACTGTGACTCACAGGCCAAGGCTTTCTGCTGAAGAAGTTTTCTGCAGTCATGCTACATATGTAATTCCCCTTAATACCAGTATAACTTCCCCTTCCTCCCACTACCCCCATCCAACTATCATTCCAAAATAAAGGATGACTATCCATTTTTTTTCTGCCTAATCCAGGCAAGGATTAGCTACCTCAAGCTATCTACAAACATGCTACCTCAGTTTGTGCAGAAAAGAGTCAGCTCCCAACCTCATCTTCATCCCAAAGATTAGCTTTAAAAGGGGGCCAGAAACTAGGCATAAAGGAAGAACACCAGATGCAAACCACATCACTTGTCTTTAGATACAACATGGCCTCAAAACCCCAAAAGATGACACTGAGAGCTCAGACATGTTTTTCCAGCCTGTGAGATCCAGAAAGCTTGATTTTCCCAGTCAGCTCCTAGGCCAACGCATGCACTTTCATGGGAGAGATATTAAACATACCTCTACCAACAGCCGTGAGAGCAGGTTTTTTGAGGAGCATCAAGAGGCAGAGAGGACCAGAGAAGCAAGGCATGCCTGGCTCTGTCCACATCACTTCCCCCTGCAAACATGCTGGTGCCCCGCACCACAACAGTGTGAGAGAGGACAGAGCCAGCAGCTCACTCTGAGACCAGGAGTGCTGCAGAGTTGTGGCCAGGTTACTGGGTGCTGCAACTGGAAATGCACCCAGGTGTTCCCCAGTGCACAGAAACCTCCATGGAGAACCAAGATGTGTCAGGTTCTAGTGGAGAGGCCCCTTGCAAGGTGGGGGAGAGATTTCTTCTCCATGCTGCTGTTTGATGGGGAGAGAGATTTCTTCTCCATGCTGCTCCCTGAGTCCCTTCCTGATAGATCACAGCCACAGTGATGCAAACAACAAGGGAGAGCAAAGCTAAAAAGCCTCTTTAGGTTTAATATGCAAAGCCCAGGCAGCTCAATCAAGCAACAAAAGCTAAATGTCGTTTCCTCCGGTGGCACTGCCACTCTGCTCACAAAACAGAACCATTTATGTCTGACGGCTTGTCATCTTTGTGAGACACCGGGGATGCAGCGCTTGCACAGCCTGGGGAAAAGCTGACGCACAGGAGAGGGGAGGAAGACTCGGTTCTTCACCTCACTGCGAACCACCAGCACAGAGGGTGAAGGAGGAAGCTGTGAAATGCAAGAGCTGAAAGGCACCGGTCACCCCAACAGCCTCAACCACACAGCACGACAATGCCAGACCAGGCGAGAAAGAGCAGCAGCAGCACTCACAATTTCAAACAAGCCTCACCCAAAAGCACACAAGCTGCACTTGAGGACAGCCATCCATCCAGCTGTGCAATCTGAGAACACCCTGTGACCCGCCACCAAGCTCCCCAACCCAGAATATCTCCCTCTGAAAGAGGCTGAAGTTTTCAGCTCCGGCTCCTAAAGCTCTTTCTTACATTCTTGCACAGCCACACAAACGATACTGGCTAAGTTGTAAAGATGCTGAGCATCTGCTGCCTGTTACAGTTAACAGGATTAATGGGCGCCCAGCACTTCTAAAAAGCAGGCCATGGTCTGAGTCACTAACACTGGATTTAGCTCAGCCTGGTTAGGCACCAGCACAGAGCACTTCCATGCAGTAGCGATGGACATCAATTTTTTTTAATAGGTTACAATGATCTGTTGCAGCTAAAATGCAAATCCATGCACCCACACACATTTTCCTGCTGGCAAGCAAGGTGTCAGCACTGGGAAATTCGAAATATAAGTGCCACAAACACCTTATTGACTAATGTCAGGTAGAAACTTCTCAGTTAACCCAAAACACTTCCAAGTTCCTTACTTGTTTTCTCTTTTGAAATGCAGGTATCTTTCCATATTGATGTGTCATTTTGAAGCAGAAAAGTTTTGTTTAAAACATATAAAAAACAAAGCAGGAAAAGTCAGTCAAACTATCAGCCATATACGAGAGATCCTCAGTGCCCCTCAGAGATGCCCCTTGGGGGGCAAGTTTTACCATGTGTTAAAAGCCTCTCGCCCAGCTCAAGCTGCAGGATACAGCATTTAGGAAAAAGAGCACATTTGCAAGACTAAATGCTGCAGGTGGGTGCACAAGACACCCCTGAGCATTCATCAAGGCTGGCAGATGGAAGGAGGCTCCCCAGGATCTCCAGGCACTGCCCTGCCGCTCTGCACACCTGACTGGCTTCTTGCTCCATGCTACCAGCTCTCAACTCCTACGGGTGTTTAAAAAAGCCAGCATCAGCTGGAAACCCCTGGACTGGGACTTGGAAGGAGTGTGCCAAGACCCCAGCACCATGTCCGACGTGATATCAGGCAACTCAGTGCCACCGTGATACACTCCAGGACAACGCATAAGGCAGTCACGCTCCAGTGATGGGGACTCTTGCAAGGCTGCGCCGTAAGCCAGAGGTGGAAGACCTGCTGCCATTTTTATCTGTCTCATGCTGTGTGCAGCTAACACAGGATTTGTTCCTTCAGTGCAGTTTTCCAGCCCCAAAACTTGCCAGTTCCTCCTCTTCCCCATCACGACCGTGTGCTTGAACACAGACCTGCTGCCAGAGCTGAAGAGATATTTTTAAACACCCCAAACCAACTAAGCACAATCCTGCCAGGAAAACATTGCCCACTACCCCTCCCCACTCACCCATCAAACCACACAGCAAGGAACATGGATCAGGATATCAGTGTGGAAAATACCCCCAAAGGAGTGGAAGTAACAGCTCCCTGTTGCAAAGAGCAGCTCCTTGGTCCAGCTTCCCACGAGGCCCAGGACAGGCTCCGACTCCGACAGCAGCAGGGACACCTGGACCCACCTCTGCTCCCCCTGTGAGTGCAAAGGTAGAACACCACCTGGAGCACCATCCCTTCAGCTGGAAATTATCTAATGACATGGGCAAAACAGGCCAGGCAATTTGAAAATTTCATCTAATTTATTCTTACATAATTTAATTCATTGCTAATTAACACCAACTTCCAACACCAATTCAGGTATTGAGAAAAAAGGCACTGAAACCCTAAAGCAAACACCCTGCCTGCCCACACCCTGGTTCAGCACAAGCCAACCGCCTCTCCTCCCCGTTTCCCACGCCAAGCTTCCCTCAGTTTCACACCAGGTCACCCCACTGCCTCCCCCCAAGCCAGGGTAAAGCTCTTCTCCTGAAGCCCCCTGAGGGCGTAGGCTCTTCACCTGCCATGTTTTTAGGGCTCTTCAGTTCTGCTGCCTCCAAGGCTGAAGGTCTCCCCCAGGAGAAGAACTCAAGATCCAAAACCAGGCACAAATATCCCCTTCCTCTTCCCCATCCTAAAAATATCCTTTTCTATAACTAGGCAGCAATCTCCAGATGAGCACATCAAAGTCCCTCTGTGGGGACCATATGGGGCTCTGGGGACCTCAGAGGAGAGGCGGCAGCTATCAAAGCAGGAATGTGCATCAACCTCCTGAAGCCAGGTGAGCAGATCTATCCCAAAACAGTACTGGGCCAAGAGAGACAGCCACTGAATCAAACAGCCTCCAAGTTCCTGCCTAGAGGACAAAATGCCTCCCAAAAGCCACCCCTGGACAGTATTTGGGATTTTTAATGAAGTGCCATTTGTTACTGCTGCAGGTCATGGCTCCCACAAAAGGACTGGCATTCTCGGCGCGGGGCAGGGGGGTTCTGCTTGCCAGCATCACTTCAGGCTGAAACCAACTCCAAGAGTCTCCTTGAGAAATTCTCCAAAAAATGTTAACTCTGTCAGATGACACCAGATCCCTGTCCTCCCAGAATCACTGCAAGCACCCAGGATCTCAGTCCAGGACTGTGCCAGGCTAGCTCGCTGCTAAGCAGCCTTGGCTGAAAGCAGCAGCCTGGAAAGGTGCCAGCCTGTTTCCAAAAACTTCAGCTCACCCTGGACCCTCCCCCAGCACACTTACAACAAGGCAAGGCCATTTTCTCAGCCCAGTTACAAGACAATAGCCTTCCTCGATCCACTTTCAAAAGCTGCAGGAACCCAAAATTAGTTGTCCGGACCTTTCGGTTTAAAAACAGCTCAATAAATTGACGAGCTATTTTGTATAACTTGCCTTTTCCTTTTATTATTCCTCCATGCCAGAAGTGGATCCTCTCCACCCTTCCTGTCAACACACCGAGAGCTGGGCACAAGCACCTTGAGGCTGGCACCATAAGACAATACAAAGAACAAACCCCCCAAACCTCAGCAAGCACCTCCAGCCCCTCCTGTCCTTTGCCCACAGGCACCTGCAGCCTCTGAGCTGCAGAGAAATCAACCCCTGTGATGAACCCAGGCTTCATCCTGCACAAAGCGGTATAGCTCCAGCCCCAGTCAAGTTGAGCGTTTGGTTCATCCATCAATGCTTCTACTAGATAGAAAAAAGTTACTGCAAATAAATCACACACTTCCCTGAGATCAGCTCTGGCTGGTATGTTTACGCTCAATCACTACACCAGTACAAGCTGCATGCTGGGGACACTCTGATCCCTAGCTTGTCACACCTGGAGCCTCTCAACCCCTGGAGATCTGACTGTCCAATTGATTTAGTAACCTGAGGCAACCATGCCACAGCACCTCAGCAGAGTAGCCATCCTCCTGCTGAGCACACCTAGCAAGTCTCAGGTGGGAAAAGCCTCCAGCTGACGTAACAGCGAAGGTGTAAATCACGACATAGCTCTGTGCCGCATGTCCTGGCAGAGCAGCAGGGCACAGGGAGCATCAGAGGCTGAAGAGCTCCTGCAAGCAGCACGTTTGCCCAATAGCACACAAACACTGGGAGAGACAATGCTATTGCTGGGTTCCTCTTGTGTACAAGTTTGAGCCCACAAATTCTCAAATCCAGCAGATTTACTCAACCCACCTCATATGCATTGCTTTATCTGGAGGCGTCATTTAAAAATGCAGGCATATTACTCAATACCATAACTACACACCTGCTAATATCTGTTAAGTCCTATGAGAATGCGTGGGACCACTATATTTATAATTTAATAACTCCAGTTAGTGCATCCTCTTTACTGAGGACCTGCCTACGATTGTTTGCTGTGGTCCCAGGGGACTACATGGCTTTGGCAAGAGCAGCGGAAGCCCGGCTGGCCTGAGCCATGCGAAGGCCAGGGCAGGGCTCTGTTAGAAATCATGCTGCTGAGCCCAGGATGCAGGATCTCCAGTACCTCCACACACGTGGAAACGTGGGGTCTGAGCATCTTATTTCCTTGTTTAATTTGCCCACATTAGCATGAAGAAATGAAATAAAACCAGAAAGTTGCTCAACAGAGCTAGAAAAACCACCATCTAGAGTAAGAACAGGGTCAGACGTGACAGCAGATGCTTTTCATCTGCTGTCAGATCCCAGCCGTGAAGTGTTCAGCTTTCTGAATGCCAGCGGCCAGTTCAGCTTGGGTCAGGGATCTCAACTGGGGCTTCTCAGTGTACAGACATGGGGAGAAAAAACAAGTAAAATCAAGTAGCTTGAGTGAAAAGTGACACTGATTTCAAAAGCGTCCCATGCTTCAATCAACACTTATTTTTACTTCCATAATCAACTGTGTGCAATCAAGGGAACAGGCTCAGTATCTGCAGGTGCACTTGAGCCTGTCACTGGAGAGTTGGGAGCACCAGGAACACTGTCTACATGCTCAGAGCCAGCCCAGAGAAGCTGCCCTGGAGCAGCTACACGGCATGGGGAGCAAAACACATTAAGGACCAGGGAGAGCACAGCTCCCTGCACCTCAAGCTTGGCCACACTGGACTACCTGGGCACACAGAGAAACTTGTGCTTGGAGGAAGCATGTCCGCCAGCCCCCCACAGAGCTGGGCTTAAACAGGCAGCAGCCCCGACAGCCATGACTGATACATGGCGAGCCACACTCCTACACAAGGGAAGCATTCCAACACATCCATATCCAGCATCCCCCCAGAAAATTTGGTACGTGAACTACATATCACCACTTTTGTGACTAATGCCCCTGAACTAGAAAGGCACCATGACATCTCCCATTACATGGGAAACCACCCAACTCACCCCAAAACACAAGGTCGAGGACTGTAGCACCCTGTGCACAGGGGATCGATAGGGTACGGAGCCCCAGGAGGGTATGGAGCATCTCCTCACCTCCCTCGTGCCCAGACGTGGCACATGCTCGCTCTCCACACGGCGCTCGGCTGCACACCAGCAAACCCCAGGGACATACTGCACTCAGCAGTGCCTGAAGAACCAACCTTCCTCACACCCAGCTCTGCACTGGCACCGCAAAAACCTGAGGGCAGAAACCAGGGTTTCTGTCTGCAATGCCAAAAAAGAGCAGAACAAAGCTCCTGGCTCAGCCACGAATGCTTCTGCGTTTCCGGAGAAACCGCGCCGTGCTTTGAGCAAGCAGGAGAGAGGCGACCATCTCGTGTAGCCACTGAGTGAAGAGGGGAGACAGCAACAGCACATCACGTCTCACTGTCTCAGCAGTAACACAGAGAGCAGCAGGAGGGGCCCAAGCAACAGACCTCCAACTTCTTTTCAATGTTCAGATACTTTAATAACCTTTACAGAGTACGAGATGCTCAAGAACCAGAGAAGATGATGAGTGGATATCTTGGTGCTATTTTTTCCCCCCATGTGTCCCTGCGTAGACCTGCACTCCTCCAGAAGCAGAGAGGCACCATGTGCAGGTCAGCAGGAGGATTTGGGGACACACACTGCTCAGGCTGGTGGTAATGCTCTGCCCAACCACAAGCCTACACAAAGGGGGGAAAAAGCCCAGAGCAGCATCAAGTGCTAGCCATGTCCTACAAGCTGCTCATAATATCCAAGGAAAGATAAGCCACCCAGGCACAGAGCAATTTTCTTAATTGCAATAGCTGTATTTACATGCAAAACAAGAACGCGTGCACCCTACGGCTCGGGCTGGCTTTGCTGCCTCTCACCATGACCCTCAGCACCCGGATGGCAGCACACTCCCAGAGGATTTCCAGTCAGCCCAATGCCACCACCACCACCCCCCATCCCCGGCATGTTCCCCTTATCCATCCACACCCCAAATGAGCTGACGGTGAAATCTGTCTGCCCAGAGGAGCCCCCCTCGCCATTGCACCCTGTCCCCGAGACCCCTCCCCAGCTGCTGTGTGCCAGGAGGCTCCATCAGCACTGCATACACACACACATTCAACTCCACCTGTAAAGCCACTTCTTGCTGCCTGGACAGTCAAGGACTTTGCATGCAGCAGCACGAGAGGCAGAGTAAGGGAAGGGCAACTGCGGCACAATAACCTCACTCCTCTAACGAGGAGACAGTGCAGCGGCACAACACAGAAAGCAAAAGACAGAGGCAAGCAGGTACACGTGCACACAGTCACCCAGCAGACATCCGAGATGTAACGCCAACACCTGGGACGTGCCCTGGGCAGGGAGACGGATGCCAGGGGACAGAGCCTGACAGAGACGTCCTGCGACAATGAGCCACTCGGGAGCCCCAGACAGAACTGAGGTGATGCTTCCAGAGCTCTTGGCTTGCTCCCAGTCCCCTCCCCAGCCCCAGGAGAGATAAAGGGAAAGCAAAACACCAAGGACTACATCTCCCACCCCATAGCACCCTGGGCACGCACAGAGGCACCAGGACAGATGGGCCACTGCTACCCCATACCTGCACTCGGTGATACTACAGCAACAGCTCCCGCTCCGCCGACCCCGCCGCCCAGAGCGCAGCTCCATCCTCGACTTCCTCAGGCTGAAGTACTCTGTCAGCTTCCCAAATGAAGCCATGGCCCCTGCGGTGTCCGAGTGCGCGCCCGCCTGTGTCCCTGGGCGCCGGTCCCACCGCACGCTTATGCATGCTACACCCCAGCTGCGCTCGCTACCCCGCGCACTCCGTCAGCCCACGGGACCGGGAAGGGAGCGCTGCGAGTCAGAGAGAAAGAGACAGCACAAGACAGGAGGAGTTTAGCCAGGAATTACTTCTTGGACAGTCCACACGCACTCCACGGCAATCCCTCAAATTTCAAGGGTAGGAAGCCCTGCCTCCCCGAGCCAACCGCAGGTGCCGGGCTGCATAAGAGCAGCTGGCGTCTGCATGCTTATTTATTGTGAAGCTGCAGAGCTGAATTAAGGAGGTGGCTGGGGGGCGAGGGTAAAAAAATAATAATGCCCGCTGGAAAAGATCCCTCAGTAGTGATGGCACAGTTCTGCAAGACCCCACTGTCAGTGGCTGCTTGGCAGGTGAGGGAGCTGGCCTCTGGGGAGGTGGCCCAAGGTAGGCGGCCCAGGGTAGGCAGGGGGATGCTGTCTGGATCAGAAGGCGATGAGAAACCCCGAGAAGTCAGCTGTTCAGATGAGTTTCCAAAGGGTCTGGCATATAGAGACCAGCACAATAGGTGGAGAGGATCCCCGCTTGCTCTTCTTGCAAAAGATCCCTGCTTGCTCTTCTTGCGGCTATTCAGAGTTCACTAGTTTTCCTCCCTCCCTGTTTCCCAAAGCAGAAGGCACCCCTTAGCCTCCAGCAGCACCTACCTAACACGATTTTCCAGCCTGTCACCAAACACCTGAGTGCAAGGAGAGGGACAGACATTTAAAGCAAGCAAGTCTGATCCAGTTAGAGGTCACCTGTGGGCTCTGCTCCCCAAGCTCCAACACAAAGCCTTTCTACAGCAGGCAACAGATAAAGGGATGCTGCGAACCTGCAGGGAAATCCTACTGCCAAACCTCCCCTAGTCAGGAGCACTTGTCTCTGCATCCTCAGAGCCTGACGCCAGCTGGGCGGAGGAAAAACAAGGGCTTCAAAAAAAAAAAAATCTTGCTCCAGCCCCACAGAGCAAAGCCAGATTAAGTCAGTGAAGCGCATCCAGGGGAAGGGGTGTCTGACAGCAACTCACAGCCATGCCAAGAGACCCTTGAGGAAACAGCAAAGAAAATCAGCATTAACTCAACTGGCAGACGAGCAAGCTACCTTCACATCCTCTTGATCCCTCCGTTGTGGATGCCATGTTAAAAAATAAACAAAACCCCATTCATTGCAATTTCCCTGCTTAGACCCATCCACTGCAAGCAGCCTGCTCGCAACGAGGGATGACCATCCACTGCCGAAAACCTGCTGTGTGCCTTGCCGAGCCCCACTTCCCTCCTCCCTTATTTTCTTCCTTTTCCTTTAGGCTCTGGTTCAGCTTCCCGCTCCAAATTAAATGCCTGAAGCAGCCGGGTACGCCCCGTGGAGCACAAGCCCAACAACCCACGGTCACTTCAGCAGCCGCCCGCCCCCACCGGCTGCTTGTGACTCTCAGACCGGCTGTCACCATCCCTGCTCACGGTTCTTTAGTGGGGGGCTTTTAATTTGTTTGACCCACCTCAATCCTCCCTCCCTGCTCCAGGTGCTGACATTAATTCCAGCAAAACAGCACACAAACCTGTGCACAAAGCAGGGGGCTAGTAATGCACCGGGGGGGATCTCATGGCCATGGGGGACCCTGCCAGCCCCTCCACTGGGTAGGTACACTCCCCCAGCACCTTCTGCCTCCTGTTCACACATTGGGAGGGGAGAGCTTGGGCTCGCTTCCCTCTTACAGCCAGGGAAAATAAAGCTGTCTACCCACTGCTCCGCACGCCGCCCCCCTTCATCTCCCACCTTCTCCCTTCGATGGGCTCCACTGCTGCCGGGGAGTGGTCCAGCGCGCTTCCTAAAATCGATTCGTTTGTGGAGAGAGGGCTGAGGCAGAGCATCCGCTTGCTGGCTCTTTCAGGCGCAGCATGAGCCGGTAACACTGTCACCCCTCTTATCTCTCATCGGCTCCCCGTTACCAGTCGCAGTGAAACGCAACACGTCAAAAGAGGTCAGAGGAGCCAGAGGAGAGCGGAGGGGGCTGTCGGGAAGCAGCAGAAAAGCAGCTGAGGGGGAGACCAGACAAGTGGAGACAGAGGGGGACAACTCTAGTTTCCCTGCTATAGAGGAAAGGCATAATGCCGGCTCTTTCAGACGCAGCTGGGTTAAGGCACATGCATGCCTTCAGAGGAGGATAGCAGCGGTTACCTGGCAGAGATGATGTTATCTGCTCCTGAGTTACGCAAAGGCAACAGGAGAGGGGCTAGAGAGGATTAGCGGGGTTAATTTGAATCCCTCTCTTCTTCCGTTCTTCCTCACCACCTGATGGGAAGGCAGAGGAGCAGCAATGTTGCCCCAGGGATCCTCCTTTGGCATTTGCAGAGCAGAATTGTTTGGGGACAAAAGGGCAATTTGAAAGAATTGTAGAAAAAGCAGCAGGAGGATTAGACAGACTGACAGACACACACTCCAAGGAACAAGCCAGCCTTCCCCAGCACCCCAGCTGCATGGGGGACACTCCTACAGCCATACAGCCAGGGACACCCCACATTTCTGCAATCCCTTCCTGGGCAGGCAGGTAGGAGCCACAGCTCTTCACAGGGGAGTCAGGCCCCCTGCAAGGCTGCAAAACTTACTTTATGAGCCCACTTGGAAAACAAATGAGGAAACTGCCTTCGTGAAACCCCATGCCTGGGTAGCTGGGGGCGGTGGGACTCAAGTACCAATGCCCAAAAGCTCAGACGACTCCATAAACACCTCCACCTGTGATCAAAAAGTGATACTCCAGAGGGGACTGCTAGCCCCACAGCCCCCCCAGTATATCCCAGTCCCCTGGACCAGGCTCACCAGGGACCTGTCTGGCTGGAAGCACAACCAGCACTGGGGCAGCAGCAGCAGCACAAGCTCCCACACCTGTGGTCTGCGTTTTAGCCTCTGATTTTCCTCTGGTGACTTGGGGCAAGGGAAAGGCTGTCTCCTTTCCTCCAAGGCAAAGGAACAGCCCCTCAAGCCCTTAACTGCTCAAGGAACAAGGTGGTCAGCCCTTCTAGATAAGGCTGTCACATGAGTCTGTCCCCCAGAGGAGCTCCGTGCCTTTTATTAAGCGGCAGAGGCAATCTGCCGAGATATCGCTGAAATATCTCTAATTTCACATTAACAATCTGCTGTGCTGGGGTTTGCAGCCATGTACTCAGTGATGCGAAAGTCAGCTTCCCACTTTCACTTAATAGTAGAATGAAACACTTTATAAGTGAAACAGTAGTTTAATTCACAGGAGACGTAAACTGATTTTTAAGAGGAACTGTGGAGGAGACTGTTAAAGCAGAAATCAAAATCCATACTGCACTGGGACTTTCTGTGCACTGCCGCACACATAGCTACCCCTGCGTAACCATCACCGAGACGTTTGTACAAGCATCTCACACCTTTGCAGACATTTCAGAAGAAAAAAAAAAAACAAAGTGATAACACAACCGTGTGGTTGTCTGGGTCCATCTCACACATTCCTGTATATACGCTCATTCGGGCCATAGAGACTAGTATTTCCCATTTCAAAACTCTACAAACACAGTGAAGCCATCGCAGACGTGGGAACCGGCACCAGTCCCAGCTTGCAAACAAGCAGGACACTTTTTCAGGCAGAAGTCATAACAGCTACCTCAAATACCACAAGTCCTAGGGCTGCCCAAAAGCAGTGGACTGGAAAGTATCTCTGCCAGGTCCCCTGCCCAGCCAGCACAGCAAGACAAACTGGATGGCACTGGAAGGTGGCCCTTGCACCATCCCCGGGAGAATCCTGGCAGCCCTCG
This sequence comes from Buteo buteo, assembly GCF_964188355.1. Lineage (NCBI taxonomy): Eukaryota > Metazoa > Chordata > Aves > Accipitriformes > Accipitridae > Buteo > Buteo buteo. Next base: position 1,775,871 of record NC_134199.1, read on the forward strand.
GTCACTGTGCTTCTGAGCCCTGCGCAAGCAAACTGTATCTTGTTGCATCTTTGTGGCTTCCCCGGGCAGCTTTTGTGCTGATTACACTTCTCAAGCATAGCTAGGCAGAAGCAGGGAAGGAAGAACAGGGCATTCTTCAGAGCTGGCAGTTTCTCCATCCACTCCTACAGTGCTGGAGGACTCCAGCCCTGTTTCTCCAGAGCTTCAGTTTCACTCCTGCACGCCAAGACCACTCAACACAAGTTAAACACACCCGCTCTTCCAGCCCCTGGCTCCTCTGGGGAGCTGCATCCCTAAGAGCCGCTCATCAGCTGATGCAGAGCCCATTGCTGCTCCTCATTCAACATTGCTTTTAACAGTTCATCCCTCCCCCCAGGGCAGCTTAGGTGATGCTCACAAGTACCAGACCTCCCTGTGTCTGGGGGAAGTAGGTAAGACAGACTTAAGCCATACTGGGAGTAGCCATCTCATTTCTACAAAAATGGCAACACCTTGGCTGTCTTAAGGCTCCCTTTCCCAGTCTGGCTGATACCGGGAGAATAGCAACTGCTGCCTCTTTTGAGGTCCTCCAGCAATGTGGAGGATGGAGTTCAGCAGGTCACATAAGTGGAGTCCCAGACAGCAGGTTCGAAATTAAAGCAGTGACAACAGCAGAACAGTCTAGAAAAGCAGTGAGCCTGGCCAAAGGAGGAGCCAAAGCCTGAACAGCTGATCAGGGACAGTCTGGAGCAGGAGGCACTTCTGCCTGCTCCTCCTGAGATGTCCCATGGCAAAAGGGCAAGCTTTCCCAGAGCCATTGCTTGGGGCAGGGAAAGAGGACTGCGTGGGTCCTGGTACCCCAGTTCCCATCTATTGTGGTCAGAGTTCCTCTCCTCCAGAGGGAAAAACACCTGCTGCGATCCCAAAAAACAAGTGAAGGGAAGCTTCCTAATCCCCCAGGGAACAGCTGTGCCTTTGGGTCAGGTGGAAGAGGATTTCTCATGAGCCTTCTTTTAGTGCCAGCTGGGGAGGAACCAGCTTCTCCAAGTTACCTTGGAAGTCAGGTGAAAGCACCATGGGGACTTCAAAGTTTGTTTGGGCAGGAATTTTCCAAGCTGCTGAAAAGTGGCCACTGATGTCAGGCATCAGCTCCCCATCAAGCCTCATGTGAATGAAGCCAATAATGAAGAATTTTGATAATCATCATTTTTTTGGAGGGCAAGGTAAGTTCTGAGCACTAACTCTTGAGGCTTAAGAAATAAAACTCTTCCACCCTGTTTTAAATATACCCACAGTTACTGAGCCCTCATTTTTCACAACCAGTTAACCCTGTGTACCAGAGTACCATCGAATGTTGCAGGATAGTTAAAAAAATGAAATTGGAATACGTTATTTCACAGGATGAACAAAACCAATTATCACCATGTGCACACAAAGAAACATGTTAAATGCAAGTATGAACTGATTTAAGAAATAGATGCACAAGAGACTACTAGCAACTTTTAAATGTCCCAAAAGGCCAAAAAAGCACACACACCCCCCTATTAAAACATTACATTGCAAAGTTATACAAGAGCTCCAAGGTTCTAAAGTCATTCAGGTCTTAAGGATGTTAAAATAATTCTGTAAGCATCCTATTTGTAGCTGGACCAGAAGACAGTATCAACGTGACATGGTGCATCATGCAGAGATCATGCAAAATTAAAACATAAAACCCCATCAGTGACCCCTTCTTCAAGGGACAAAAGCACAGAAACAGTCACTTAAGACCACTATCAGCACACCATTGTGCAAGGCACTCCCTATCCAAAAGCTTCCATTTAAGAAACGTGCAGCAGGAACGAGGGGTGTCAGGCCACCACTGCCTCAGATCCAGCCCAAAGTAGCTGCTGTAGCACCCAAGGTACAGGCTGGCCACAGGCAGGATATTTCCCCCACTCCAGCTACTCCCTCCATCCCCTCCAGAGGCACTCCCGCAGCTCAGCCCCTCTCCTCTGCTCCCACCCCTGCCAGAGCACCCTGCACCTCCAGCCCTTGGGTCAAGGCAGACACTCAAAGATGCAGCAACAGAGCTGCTACTCTTACTGAAAAACAAACTTCAGCCTGGAGTCACCTCCCAGGAAGCTTGCAAGCATCACTACAAGCATTTTGGTGAAGCTGTGCGGTGCTGAGTGCAGCCCCCCTCCTGGAAGCAGCCATGGCAGCGGCGGTGCTGAATGCACCCCACGTGCTACGGTCCTTCCCTAGGCGCTGGCAGCATTTGACAAAAGCTCTTTGTGACAGCTCAGGTGGCCAGTGCCCAGATGTGTGGCACTGCGTTCCCTTCCTCGCGCTACACCCTGGCCGTACAGTGCTTGCACTTGGCCTCTTGGCTGCTGCTGGTGAAGCCTCAAACTTACCACAGCTAAATAATGGGGTGCAAGCTGCAGGTCTGTCTCTCCCTGCAGGAGAGCTAGTGAGGCCACCCATCCTCTACCTGCAGGGACCCTGGCCAGGGCATGCTATGAGTCCGTCCTCAGCTTCCCCGCAGCACAGCTTCCCTGGAGCATCCTCACAGCCGATCTCTGTGTGCACCCACAGCAATGCCAGTGAGCCTCCGGGAACAGAGGGAACAGAAGAGCATCAAACAGAAGACACACACATCTCTGCTAAAACCCATTTTGGGTCAGAGAACTTTTCAAGAAGACTAACAGTTCCAAATATAAGACTTTTTTTGCCTTTGCACCATCCTTGCAGTGTAAGCCAAGCAAATGTGCCTGTGCTAAGTGCAAACACGAGCCCGCAGTGGCACAACAAACTGCAGGTCCTTGCTGTTGCCCACAGCCCAGAAGAAACACAGCCTGAGACTTCTGGAGGCCAAGTCCTCAGAACAGTGCAGCCCTGGGACTAACACACACTTATTGGCAGAGCTGTGACGCCCTACAGAAGTGCTACATTTCAAACAGCTGTAATAAAAAGCAGAGTATATGAGAGGCTCTATAATTTCAGTCTAACTAGGCACTTTGCTTTAATTGTCAGTTATATTGCATTACATACAAATTTCAGTGCCAATACCTAGCATAAGCCAGCCGCATCAATGTACTAATTTGCCTGGCATATCGCTGCATTAGAACTCATTTAGCACAATTACTCTAATTCCAGCAGCAAATCCAGATGTGCTACCCAAGTTACACTTAAAATATCCTCATTCTTGGGAACAGCACTGAATTACATAGGGCAGGACTTCAAACACATTCTTTTTGTCACTTGGGCCACTGTCCTGTGCACAAAAACAGCAAAGGGTGGGCATTAGCCACATTAAAGAGTTAAGATGCACTGTAGCATCTGACATCTAAATGCTGCCCGGGGTACTGAGAGCCTGGCTGGTGGCACCCTGCTTCCAGCCTGCCAAAACCCCTCCTTTTTCCCTGCAAGAGCAGGGACCTCAGCACCCAACTCCTCACCCCGCAGGGTGAAGCACATGTGGGCCAAAGCACTCCAGTACAAGTGAGTATTTATGCGAGTTTGGCTCAAAATTTGCCTTCGCAGAGAAGCACACAGGAAGCAGAGGTGTAGCCACCACCAAAAGCCAATTGTTTGGCAGCATGGAGGTAGCCGCAGCTCCCACCACAGAGACGCTGGTGCTGATCCAGTCACCCACCTGCAGCAGCTCATCAGCATTTGTCCCTTTCCAGAGCAGCGTGGGATGTGCACGCTTGTGAAATCCAATTCCCTTTTTAACCCCCAGATCGATGGGAATTGTCAAATTATTTCATCCCCCTTAAAAAGGTTCTCACCACATGCAACATGGTGCAGTTAAATCACAGCACACACAGGGACAATTACTTCCCAAAACAGGGACATCCCTGGTGCCCGCTCCTTGATGATGGCACAAAAACCTGGCTCAGGCTTGCAGGGGAAAGATAAGGGCAGGAAAAAGCAGACAGCAGCACAGGCAGCTGAAGGAGTCACAGAGGCTTTTATATACTTGCTAGGAGAAGAGAAAAGAAAAAAAAAAAAAAGAAAATTGGTTGAGCCCTCCTAAAAAAAAAGTTTGTTGAGTTCAAAATGACTGCAGAAAGTATTAAACATCAACAGTGGTGTGATGGGAGGAAACACAGCAAAAGAAGAAACAAAGGCAGAATAGTTTGAGGACATTTGGAGCTGGCAGGGCTATCTTATGGGCGAAGGGTGCTGCCTCTGCCATACCATGCCCATACGTGGTCACCTTGGCTCTGCCCCCCACCACTTGCTTGACTCTTTCACGCAAAATGCCCAGATTCAGCCCAAGTCAGACAAACAGGGCATGTGCCATCCCCACATCCACAACCAGCCTGGGAACAGACACAGCTCAGGACTCACCAATTGTTCTTTTTCCCCTAAAAACCAGCCCTGGTAAAAACCCCAAGCAAAAATTGGAAAACTCGTTAACATGATCAAGAACTGCAGAAAATGGAAAAGGAGAATAATTCTTGCAATTAGAGCCCAGCAAACTTCATCAGTCTTTAGAAAAAATAATAATCAATATAGAGCGAGCAGTCTCCAGGCTGGGAGAGTCACAGGACTATAATCAATATGGCTGCCCGCTTTCATAAATAACTACTTGTGCCTTTCTGGATCTCTAATGAGGAGCAGCCCCCTCCTACACCTGGCTCCCCACAAGCAGTATCTCTCCCCACCATCAGACCTATGGGTGTTGTTACAAGGGTTTCCTTAGCAAGCACACAACCCCTGAAGGCACCCCATCTCCTTCCCCCCTCCCAAAAGGTACCAGGACTTGCAGCGGTCTGGTCAGAGAAAGAGAAGGCCCAGAAGAAGCAGAAAAGGGATGGGAAGGTTGTGCCTGGCTGCCAACCCGCAGTGCAAAGACATCCCAGCTGTGCGGTTTTCACTTCATGTTGTACTCTCCCTGCTCCTCCTGATCCTGTATACACCATGGTTGATGCTCACCGTGCCTCTGCTGCTTCCTTTGCCCTGACTACTTTGCTTGCAGCTTCCTAAAACACCTGTGACTGATGGATACTGCCTGAGCCGAAGCCAGGCTGCAGGGTTACCCCTCCTGGGGGCTTGCCACAGCAAGGAGGTAGCATGCAGCAGCCGTGGGCTGGAGAGAGACCTGGCAAAAATGCCATTAACTGCCCGGCAAGGGAGGTCACCTTCATACACACCAGAATGAGCAGGATGAGCCTCCGACCTGCTCCCTTCAAGCACTCTTTGTGGCCTGAAGTTGAAGTGAATTACGGATAAATGCAACAACCCCTCTGGGAAATTACTTATCTGCGACCTCAAGCTTCCCTCTGACTTGTATGAAGTCCTTCCACTGAGGCACAGCAGCACGGTCCTGAGCAGCTCCCCTTCCCAGGGCTTCATCACCCAAACTGGCCTGGATCTTTGTGAACAGGCAGCAGACCCAGTCCAGCACCTGTGGGTCTGCGTGGTGGGGAGGCTGCCCAGCCCCAGCACGGGCACTGCCCAGGAGACAGTGCTCAGGCCCCACAGGAATGCACATCCTCCCCACTCCCCAAATAAGCACTGCACCCCGCAGGGGAGCACAGGGCTCCCCAGGGCCAGGCACACATCCCAGAGGGGCACAGTCATCCTCAGCAGCTGCAGCCCAAGGCTCCAACGACAGACACCCACACGCACCAGGGAAGGACATTTCTACTCCAACCTTTTTCTTCTCTCCTCTCACCCAGTAATTATCCCATTTCTGCATCAAAATAGAGTCTATTAAAAACTCAGCTTCTTTCCCAAACAATAGATTAACGTAATCCTCTTACGACACAGAGCTGGCCGTGCCTGTTGCAGTCAATGATTGCAAACTTCCAAGCCTGGAGTCAAATTTTAACTTTTTATGTCAAAACTCTGAACAGCACAATCATCGGATAGATGGGAATGTTGGATTTACTCAGCATAAGACTCTCTGTTTAAATTAAGCCAAAATATTTCCCCTAGGTTATAGCAATTTAATTAAAACAAAGTAAAAACAAGCCTCTAAAACTTCCAAAATGCTAGTTGTAAAATTAAAACCTCTAGGACTGTCAAACAGAGTACAGAACACAAATAACACCCAGGGGAAAACAAATACTTTGACTTATTTCAGTAGAATAAAAAGACTGACAAAACAGATCTCATCATATCCTTCACAATATAAGCAAAAATATTTAAAGCCCCCATCAGGCAGAACAAAGACAATTACACAGATGGTCAGTGCCACCAAAATGAGAAGTTGCATAATTGAGATTCCTCACCTGAGATGATCTCCACTGCCATACAGCTCCAAGTCATTGCTTTCCCTGCTCAGATCCTCACCATATAGTTAGTAGTGAAAGACCTCTAATCAAAGAGCTGCTTAGGGGACAGACATCAGCTCTTTAAGCCCTGGGACATCAGTGATACCTGCAGTCCCTGGAAGTTCATGGGATTAGCTGTGGCCTTGTGGGGCAGCTGTACACCAGGCTCCCGGGAAGTCCCCCATCTTCCAGCATGAGCTGCTGCACTGCGGGTCAGTCTGCACGAGCCCTGAGAAGCCTCGCTGCTTCCAGAACTCTCTTCCACACACCCTGTTATGCTCATGCTGTGAACACTTGGTCCAAGCCCAACACTGCAACCTTGTATGGCATGACCAAGGTTTCTACTGATGGGCAAAAATGATGAAGACAGGGAGGGAGACCATGTCAGCATCCCGCACCCTCTGCTCATATCTTTGCAGCTGACGCTCTATTCCTACCTTTACCTCGCTTCTGCCCTCAAAGGATGCTGCCACGCTACTGGCAGAGGGCAAGGAAATGCTGGGGAGGTGTCTGGGCAGGCTTACAGGGACTGGCTGTGGGACAGTCACACTGTGGGGCTTGCTGTCCCAGTCACTCACCTGGGAACAGAAATTGTAACAGAAAACTGGAAACCCCGGGATGAGTCAGCTGAGCTGGTCTAGTATGAACCAAAAAAACAACCCAGTCCACCCACACTCCCTCAGCACTCAGTAAAGGAGTGAGCTGACTCATCCCATGGCCATGCAACTACTGGACCTGACATGAGGGCAGTGGAGGGAGGTGGCTCAGTCTGAGGGCATGGGAGTCCAGACCTTTCCCCAGCATCCACCAGACAATGCGCAATATGAAGCTGTGCCCTGAAGGGCTGTGGGGGGACACCATGCCAGCCCTTGCAAAGCGTCCTAGGATCTTAGAGCCTGGACCACATGAGGAAAGGCAGCATAACTACTGCATATCCAGGACAACCAGATAATGAAGCACATTAAAAAAAACCCAAACATTTAAGTGCTATCTGGCCATGGGGTTTAACCATGCATGTTTCTACGACACAGTCAGGGTCAAGGATCCACTGGATTTCTACCATAATTCAATGCCCTCCCCCAAAGAGACTGTAAGGCAATACCTTTTACAAACACCCTCACTGGGGTCTGTCAAGCTGTGCTTTGACACAGGGGTAGCACAGGGGGAAGCCAGCAAGCAGAGCACGCTGCCTACAGCATGGAGGAAGGAGGTCCAGTACCACAGCCACAGTTCACAGCAGCAAAGCCTCCCAAACCTCCAACCCCATGACATCAACATGGTAAGAAAAATAACTCACAGCATGTGCTCTGCACATCCACTGCTGGGAAACAAACAACAGGCAGGAAATATACCTTCCACTTAAAAGATAAAGCAATCTGGAAATTGAAACTTCTTCACCAGTTACCAGCTGCTGTGGGAGAGGAGATGGTGGAGCACAAGGCACCAAGGTCAACAGTTCTTCATGTCAAATACCTAAAAACCAGCATCATAAGGGTGTCTGACAGAACAGGCTTCTTACTACATCTCCTGTGTGTACTACTGCTACGCATCAACATAAACATGCACACAAGTTGTCTTAAGCTAAAACACCAAGCAGCCCTCAAAGCAGCACATCCCTTAACGCCCCAAAGAGGGCAAAAAAGCTTGAAATACCAGAGAGGTTTGTTCATCACATTTCTGTGAACCTTATCTCAGCCACGATGTACATCTCTGCACAAGCAGACTTACCACCAGCACCGTCACACCTTAGCCACGTTTCCCAGCGCATGGGGCAGGACACAGCACCACGTTACCTGCGGGGTTGAGCAGCTTCACTGTCCCATGCAGTAACTGGCAGTGGCCAGGATGCCTCTGCTGGCACCTCTGGCAGATCTGTGAGCTGTGTTACGGCCTCCCAAACGCTGACGAGCCGCAACTGACATGTCTGCTTCACCCCGGGCAGGGCCACAGGATCTCTCATCACCCGATGCTTGCAAAAGCAGTAGATGGGAGTCACAGGGAGCATCATGACAACACAACAACAAACCCGAGCTCCCTGCTTCCTTCTCCAAGTCCCCCGACCTCCGATGTCGCAGAACCGCGGATGAACTAACTGGGGCAGAGACCAGTCCTTTGGCCATAGGCCACAGGGAATTGCCTCGGACGTCATCACCGCCGGGCTGCCGGAGGCAGGCAGAGCTCAGTGGTGCAGCTCAGCATTGTGCAATCCCCAAATGATTAAAATCAGGATATGCCCCCTCCCACACGCCTGGAGGCAAAACTCAAAGGTGCTGCTTTCCCTCCCAGGAGGGGCTCAAGAAGGTGTCTTGAGCTACTTCTCTGCTGCATGGTTATCCCAGGCCCCAACAGCTCTCCTCACAAAGGGCTGCTCCCCATCTGCGTGACGGGCTGCCTTGGCTTTAGGGGCACAGGAGGGGTTTCCCCAGCTGTGACACCTCATCAGGAAAAGAAGGAAAACAGGAAGGAGAAAAGGAAGATTACATCTTATTCCATGTTGTCCCTGTACTGGTTGCCTCCGCTTTAGTCCCCAGCTCACTAGCAGCAGCTCCCTGCACTCTGGACTAACCCTTTTGTCATACCATGGTCACATCCACTGTCAGACCCTCAGACCCACCTCAGCTTCCACTTCCAGTGGAAGGAGCAAGCACCTCTGTGAGCCCCCAACCTGCCATCCACAAATGTGCCAGCTGCTGCCTGGGGCACACAGAGAAAACCCCTCACTCCCAAAACCCCCAAAAAAATTCTGGAAAAAGAAGTCACAACCCCACCAAAATCAGGAGCCTTCATTCTCTACAGAGTCCTGCTAAAGCACCTGGAGTGTGACCACAGCAGTGCTTTGCTAACACCTAAAAAGCAAAAACTGAACCTGGGTAGACACAGTTTAAAAGCCAAAGTTGATGGGTTTCCCTAGCACAGCGTGGCATCATGTGGCTCATCTCCACTGGTCCCACAACAGCTCTACCCTCAGCTCAGGTCCAGGCAGCATCCCTACAGGACACCTGGTGCAGGTTGTCCCTGGGGTTTCTTAACATCAGCTGCTGCAGAGCACAGACAGATCAGGGCCACACAACGTGGGCAACCAGCACCCACAATGGCCACGGGCCACCCTGTGTTGCTCTGCAGCATTCAAGCTGTAAGAAACAATTTGGTATTTTTTCACTCTAATATCCCTAGGCTCTGCCCAAGCTAGAAGTTGTTTCCAACTCAGCTGTGTCTTTCCAGTCATTCATTTTCCAAACAAAGCCTAGTATTTCCTCCATCTGCAGTGAAACACATGCTCCCTTCTGCTACAGGGGCCACAGCAGGACCAGGAACCACAGTGGTACACGGCGACCCATGCCCTGGGCCTCCTTGCTGGCAAGAGATTTGGCACAAACAGAGTGGGATGGGGCTGAAGAGGTCAAGGGCTGTTTTTTCCCTTGGTGCATGCTGCAGGGTGTCCCACTGGCTGCTGCTGTGAAAAATCTCCCTGCCCAACTAGGCAGGTTTCAACAATGCTGCACACAGACCATGGGGTGACCAGGCAGGAATGCTGCTGAGCAGGGCCATCCTCCTCGTCCTCACACCAGCAGGTTAAAGCAGGAATGATGCACCAGGGAAGGATCCTCTTGCCCTGCAGGAAGGTCAGTCACAGAGCCAGTGTGACCCATGTCCTCCCCAGAGTGCTGCAAACGGCTCTGGACCTCTCCTCCCACCCCCAAGGATGCAGAACAGGCACTCCACATATGCTTTTGGGAAGAAAAAAAAAAAATTTAAAATCAAGTAACATCCTTACACACATCCAGGAAAACACATTTTAAAAGGTCACTCTGCAGCTAGTGCATGAAACAGGAAAAATTTAAAACAAGCAGTGAAGGTGGGAAGTACCAGAGGACATCAAATAGGCCACATTTTCACTGCACACATCTGCTGGCAGGCCAATATTGGTCAAGATAAACGGAGATGTACAGTGCGATCAGAGCAGCCAGACCTGTGAAAGCCTCATGGATGAATGCACTTGTAACAGCACAAGAAGCCCCACAGGGCTCAGGAATAAGATTAAGCGATAATAGGGCAGCTCTGGCAATTTGAGCAGCTTTCATGTTACAGTCACTTCATCAGCCCAGAGGATTGGAGTGTCTATGTCTATACCAAGCATCACCCATGGGGCTGATCTCCTGCATCAGGCACCACTGCTTGTGAGATTTGGTCATGGCCCAAATCTCTCCAAATCGCCTTGAGAAGCAGGCAATGAGTTCAGCCCTGGAGCAGGATAAGAGACAGGGCTCTTCTGGCCGCGGACTAGGTGCTGGCATCCCAAGAGTCCAGCCACACGACCACACAGAGATGTTGAGAACTAAGACCTTTTCAAGGTGCCAAGATGCAAATAACAGTAGATAACATGAAAATAAAAAATAAATAAATAAAACAAAGATGCAAACCATCTTCATCAACAGACAGGCCTCATGCAGAACTATAGCTACAGGAGCTAAGCTGTGCAAGTCCAGGCTTAATATACCTTCTTCCAGCCTAGCAAGTCCAAAGATGTCCCAGCCATCCTCAACCTCCTCTTCTCAGGTAAGCTTCATCCCGTGGCTGAACTCTGCCTGATTTGCAGATGTGTCTTTATCATCTGCCCACTATTTGCAGAGGAACAGAAGAAGAGATTATACCATATTAAGGTACACCCCAGGCACTAGCTTCAAGTCTTTGATTTACTCTTTTACAGGTCACTGTCTCTGTAAAAATATACCAAAGGCAATTGCCAGCACAGTCAACAGCTACACTGGTGGTTGAGCATGAAAAATGAACAAGGCTTTCCTCCCAAATTACTCCTGCTTTGCAGAGAAGGCTGTGAGGACAGAAAGCAGGGGAGAGAGAGGAAGAAAAGGTCAGAGCAAGCAAGGGCATGCAGCAGAAAGCAACATAAAAGTCAATTCAGCAGAAGTAGGATGGGGCAGTGCAAGCTGGACCAGCACAGCCCTTTCCCTCTCCTGCCCCAGCGCGGCTGGACCATGCCCAGGGAGCAATGCAGGCAGCATTAGGCTCCGCAATGCACCAGCTGATTTTCAAAACTCCTTTTATAAAAAAGGGTATCCAAAACGACAGTCAGCAACCCTGAAACTCTTAAGAAAATAGGGCAAGCATGGATTTTTGAAGATGGGAAGAAAAGACATGAAAGGTAGAATTGAACAAGGTTGTTGGTAGCAGTCCTGCAACACCACATTTCAATTCCTACACAGTTTATTTCACACTGCCCAGGCCCCAGCTGATGTGACCCAAGTACACACAGCACAGAGAGGAACCTGCCTTCCCTGGCACACAACAAATGTGGCATTACAGCAAAGGACAGGGAAAAAGCAGAGGAGCAACGCTTTGCCACCCCAGCTCCCTAACAAAGGCTCTGATTGCGCCAGCTCCAGCTACTCCAAAGGGTAAAGCCCCTGGGGTAACATTAGGACTCTGTAAGAGATCAATAGCAAATGCATGGAGTCTGAGCGTGCTCCCTTAGCAGCTTGCTGGATTAAAGATTTAATGCAATGTGTCCCTCTGGAAGAAATTACACAGGCTATTAAGAAAGATGCGCCTCTCATCTGATGAAATCCAGCAATCATTGCAGCAATACGTGCAAACTAAATAGGCTCTGTAGAGCAAAGGGAAAGCTGCAGTTGCTCTCGTGAGCCTTTTCTGGATAGAGGAACCAATGGGTAAAGCAGCAGCTCTATTAGCAGTAAAGCAAATGTGCAGACACAGCCATACCATGCCTGCAGAGAGCGAGACACTCCCTGCTTCCAAGGCAAAAAGTAAAACACTCACTAGCAATCGGTCTCTGTTTCCCCACTGTCATCCAGGAGCTCTGGAGGCCACCAGAGCAGGGCAAACAGCCCCAGGCCAGGAGCAGCAGGCGACCTTCAACACCTCACGGGGTCTTGCTTTCCAGAAAAGAGCAAGAGACATGCCAGTCATTGATCCCCCTGTCCCCACCAAGGTTGCAGCACCTTGGCACTTTGGGAATCCAAAGTATTAGCTAGTGCTTCTCCTGACAGACAAGCAGGAATTAACCCCATCTCCCTCACCCAGGGCCAATGGGACCAGAGGAATGCAGGCTGTCACAGCAACAGGAAAACCAAATGGTAAAACATCTTATTACTTTGGGGAGATAACCTCAGGTTAATAAAGCATTATTCAGAGCATAGCAAGTACCTCTTTCTAAGCAGCAGTGTTGTGCTGCAGACAGCAGCACTGGCTACATTAAATTCAGCTCCAACATCCCCTCAGAGTGTTCAGCAGCTTCACCACAATAGAGGCTGATCAGTAAGACATCAGACTTGACCAAAGGAAACAGATCCAGGGAAGAGTTCACGTAGCAGAGCTTGCATTAGTATCCGCAGAGCCCTTTTGTCTAGCAAAACCATCCACACAGCAAGATGCACCTGGAGATAGTTTTCCCAGGAAACCTGAGCTGAGACCCCTGAACTCGTTCAGGGTGGACCACAGATGCACAGAGAGTTCCCAGGTCCTGAGCATGACCCACAGCATCAGCCACAAAAGGGCAGCCATCTGCACACCTGGCACTGTTGTGCTGCTCTCTGGACTCACAGCTGCGAATTCCCACTCCTTTCCAAGGGAATCCATTGGTTCAGATACCATGCCAGGCTCCACACTGCAAAGATCCAGGCACCCTCACAAACTCACAGGGCAGGCAACTGACACATCTCTGCAGAGTCCTCCATTCTCCCCCCAGCAAGTGTGGACACACATGGGATAACACCGCACTACAGCAAACCTCTTTGGTTTGCTTCCCACACACTGCATGCACCTCAAAGAAAGCTGCGTGAAGCAACTCCCCCCAACACCTTCACTGCTGTAGTGCTTTGCTCCCTAGAAACATCATTCAACAGTCTCAGCCTGGCACTGGGAACATCTCATGCAGCCAAGCACTACTCTGCAGTGTTGGTCCCGGTGGTCTGCCACAGGGCTGGCTCAGTTCCATAAACACAGCCCAGCATCCTGGCATGTGCATTATAAGGTACGCAGAATTGTGCACTAAATCAGAAAAGTTTCCATGATGGTCCTGTGTGCTGACAGAGGTGTTGCACCAGTAGGGCCCTGCTTCACGGACAGTCCTTCACTCATTTCCCCCCCTCTTTGCCCTGCTCCAGATCTTCCCAGCTTCCCATTGCAGGGTGAAGCTGAGTCACTCACATACTCTCCCCAGCCCTTCCTCACCCCCTATAAAAACCCTCAAAGCTCAGAGGCATGTGTAGAAGCTCCTGCAGGACTCAGGTGAAGGTGGACTTCCAGAAGGAAATAAAATTCATAGTTGCTCTGGTCAAAGCAAGGGTGCCCACAGATTTCCAAACTCCAATGGCAAGAAAAGTTGGAAAACAGAGATGCCTGTGGACCACCTGAGAAGACCACTCGGTTTAAAACACCAACTCTTGCAGTCTGTGCAGGAGACACGGGCAGACTGCATGGCACTGCACTTGAGTTGGACCTTTGGGGGAGCAGGGTGACAGCAGCTGCTTACCAACATCCCCTGGCTTCCCCACCCAGTACCTGCAAAGCTCACAGGGAGCTGCTGCAGGCAGAGCACTCCTTAGCTCCCGTGTTCTTCTGCTATAAGCACCAACCATGGATCCAGCAGGGAAACACCCTCTCTCCAAAGCCATGATGCCTGCCCCACCGTGCAGTGTTCTGCCCACACACCCTGTGAAAACAGACGATTTGGGGGGTGAACTTCAGCAGCCGGGTCACTGCAGCCTGGCAAGCCAGCACCAGCAGCTGCACACTTCTGCTCTGCCCACAGTATTTATTAGCTAAACATGTCAGCTTTGGACACTGGCACTTTTTGGCAGCTCCCTTCAGTTTAGGAGTGAGCGCACAGACAGATCTCACAGCTCAGCTGGTGAGCAGCTATTTGCAGGTTATTAATGAAATAATTTACTGTTTATTGCAGTGATTCTGCCAAAACACAAGCAAAAGCATTATGGTCACTGCTAGAAAACCTGCCAGTTCACAACAGGTCAGGGAAACAAAAGTTTCAGGTATTGCCTTCTAAAAAACAGGTTTACAGGACCCCATCAGTGGCCCAGGCTCTTCCTGGCACAGTTGTGCCTGTCACAGGTACTAAGGTGTCCAGGACAAACACTGCCTCCTGCCAAAACCCCTCATGCAGAGGAACATACAGCAGCAAAAAACCACTCTGCGTAAGCAGTCTCCCAAGGAACACACGTTCATTCCAGGTGCTTTATGGCAGAGCTGCAGCCAGTCCAGCAAGACTGCGAGTTGCACCCCCACCTTCCCACAACTGTAGCAAAGGGCCAAGCATCAGAGTAAACCCACACTGATGCAGCTTGGGTCCAAAAGCGCCAACTACACTGTCTGACATACCTGTGCTGCTGCTGACGACCTCTTAACCATGTTTCCTCCCAAAACACCATAGGGAAAGCAGAGAAGCACGTAAAGGAAAGAAACTGCCAGCCTGCCTTTACTTTGCTAATAAACAGGGAATCCACTTTCACCAGCGCATCAAGAGCCTGTGGAGATCAAGGAAATATATTCCTTTATACGCTCTCCAGGGCACATAGCTATTTGCAACCTGAAAAATAGTTGCTGTCACTGCACATCTAAGAAATTATCCTGCACACAACAGCATGGCTTTAAAGGAACAAGTACTACCCAAACTGCAGCTTGTTGCACACTCCCTCCAAAGTGGTCCCAGACAAGTCAGTGAGCGGGATGCAGGCACAGCTGCAGGGAGGGCCAGCATCATCCCACCCACAAGGACAGAGGCCGAGGATCCCCCAAGTCCC
The DNA here is from genome assembly GCF_964188355.1 of Buteo buteo. Classification (NCBI taxonomy): domain Eukaryota; kingdom Metazoa; phylum Chordata; class Aves; order Accipitriformes; family Accipitridae; genus Buteo; species Buteo buteo. The sequence continues at coordinate 1,790,917 of NC_134199.1, forward strand.
AGCACTATCACAGATCTACTGCTGACAGCCCTTCTCTGTGGAACTCTGGAGACCCCTGCAGCAAAGGCCCTCTGTGCAAGGTGGAGGTGCCCACCCCGAACAGGGAAGCTGAGCAGTGGTGCGGCGACACGGGGCCTTGGGGACATCAGTCACAGGGACTTCCAGGGAGGAAGAACAGCAGCACAAGCTGAAAATGTGTCACTGAAGACCACGAGGCCAGAATTTGGTTTCCTGCTTAAACGGAGTGAAAACAACCAAAGGACCAGCGCAACACACAGAAATCATCACGATGTGCTCCCCGATACACACCTGCGCAGCAGATGTGCCCGGTCTAGGGTAAGCGCTGCGGCAGGAGCTCCCTGGGGAAGGGCCAGCACCCGTCCCCCAGCCAGGCATCCCAGGCCAGCAGGCGCCTGGCTTGCCTGCAGTGTTGGGAGCATTCATTACCCTCCCTCCCCATGCTCACTGAATAATTAAACCTCCAGAAATTAGTCAAGTCTTTAACAAAGCCGGCTCAGCAAATGGAGTGAAGAATTTCTAGGTCAGCATTATGAGGAGGGTTGAGGAAAAAAAAAGGAAAAAAAAAAAGGAAAGAAGAGCCTTAGGGGTCTGCCTCCTGTTCATTTCCAAGGGATTAATACCCTGCTCTGCTTTGCCCAGCCAGGGCCAGCACCTCCAAAGCAAGGGCTTGGATGAGAATCACACCTTGTCATCCTGACAAGGGCTGACACCACACCTGCCTTCTGACATCGCCCAAATTTTTGTGCGAAGCATCTCTCTCCTTCTCACACAATTCATTTTCCAAAGCAGAGAGGAAAGCACCTTATGACAATTATATTTGTTATGTCTCTCCCGCTTCAATGCCTTTGATGTGTTAACTGCCATCTTCTGCTAAGGGTTTTTTTTCCCCTCTTCTCAAAGCCGTAACCCGGGGATGAAGTACGCAGAAAAAGCCCCAGAAGCGTCACATTTCACAGCACCAGCAAGCAAGGCCAGCCCTCTGTGAAGCCCCTCTCAGCCCATTCACGCAGCACTGTCTATCACCGTGCCCAACAGCACAAGGGGCAGGCAGGTTTCCAGCCGTGGTGCCCTGCCAAGAGACAGCAACAGCTACTGCAAGGCGCTGGGTGACAGCTGCTCCCTTTGGTAAAAGCTGTATCTGATGCTTGAAAAGCACTAGCTCTGTCCTCCCCGGGAGACAACCCTTGTAAAAATGAATAATCATTTAAGAAGATGGATCCTCCCTGAGACAGATGCAGGTATTTGGGCACCCAAAAAGATCTGGGACTGTGGGAAGAGCACACAGAGCTGGGGTGCAAGGAGGGTACCGGGGCAGGGTGGGAGGGTGGAGCAGCGCAGGTGAGGGGTACCAGCGGCGCACCCCGCTCTGCGGGTGCCAGAGCCGAGTGAGCAGCAGTACCGCACTGCCCTCTCGTGTCCCTTGCTCCGGCAGGCGCCCGCCCCACGGTCCCGCAGGGACCCACCCGGCGGCAGCCCCAGTCTCCTGTTCCCACTACTCCCCATCGTGCTGCCCTCCTCTTCTCCCACCCCCATCTGGGAAGCAGGGAGGCTGCTTGGGGGATCAGAGACAGGGTCAGTGCTTGCAGTTTCCCACTTCTCCGTGAAAGAGTTCAGCCAGAAGTTCCAGTGTGGGAGCATGGAAGAGGAGGCAGAGGACTCTAGTGACAGCTGCCAGACACACACACACACACACCCCGCCACGCCATCGCCACACAGCCAGGATGTGCACGAAGGAAACGCAGAGGGACCAGACACCTGCCAAGAGCCTGGGGTGGAGGGACTCCATAGAAACCTATTCTCCCCTTCGCTCACACGTGTTAAAACAACCCTCACCACCATTACTACAACCCTCTGGGCAACAGGTCCAGCCCCGAGGAGGTATTCACAAGCAGACCCAAAGAGGGAGGGTGGCAGGAACCAAGCAAGGGAAACAGCCAGTGCTGCACCCACCTCTTACTCTGCTGCTTCACGCGACCTCTTCCTGCACCAGTTACAAAGACCGCATCCTCTGCGGGCAGCCTGCTCAGAAGCTCTCCCTAACATCACACCACCTTATTTCTTCCTTCAGTTTAACCTGCTAGGCACCCTGCAGTCCATACTCACATTCAGAGAAGGGACTGCATGCAGTTACTGCATCTGCCACCAAGCTCCCATGCCTGCTTCAGCACCTCCAGCTCATCCCTTCACTACTCACAGGTTGTTTTTTTCCAGCTTCTCCTGCATTTTCTGACAGACACAGACAAACAAAGCCCAGAGGAGGGCAGGGAGTTAGGGACCAGCGGTGCAGAGGGTCAGTCCCTCCACCTGGTGGGCTACACAGTCCCCCAAGGGGCTCCATCCCTCTGCCCCATGGCAAGAGCACCAAAGCCTTGTTGGAGTGGGGATATCCAGCACTCCTTTCTCTCCCCCGTGTGGCAGAAGCGCACATGGCAAAGGCTGAGGTCAGTGCATCTCCATCCAACCAGGACCACGTGCTCTTTGGATGAATCTTCTTCCCCTCTCTGAGGTGGTGGACACGCAGCAGACAGCTCCCTGTGGGAGCAAGAGGACCATCGGGGACAGACAGGCAGCAGGACTGGACTCAGCACAACAGCTCTGTGCCACAAGAGCACTGCCTAGCTCATGGGGGTGCTGGGGACCTGGAGTGGCCTGAAGCAGCAGCAAGGTGGCGGGGGGGGCACTGCAAGCACACCCTGCCTGGCCCCCCAAGTGAGGTGGGGGTGGCCGCAAACAATCCCGGCATTGAGAGGCTGCTCACCCCAGCCCATCTGCAGCTCCATGAGCCTGTGGCAAACAAAGACAACGTTAGCCAATAGTGAGCCCTGCCAAGACGGGGGAGACAAACCGGCCTTTGTATCTGAAAAGGCAAAGTTAGCTTTGGGGAAAAGACTAGATAGCGAAAGGACTGGAGTCTGTGCTTTGGCTGCTTTTCACTTAGAGGTTTCTAATCCATGTGCAGATGACAGCAGAAGTCTCAAACGCTCCCTTTCTCTTGCCTGCCCCACTCATGAGACAAGCTGCGGGTCCCACCGCAGGTCCTCTCTCATGGAAGCACTCAGCACCGGTCCACAAACACACACTCACAGCAACAGGAAGACTGAGCCAAGAGGGGTTTGACCCATCCCAGCTTAAATCCATTTATCACCGTGTTCTTCTGTTGCCCCCCAGACCAGCAGAAAGCTGGGAGCTCAAAAGCGTTCCTCCCCAGGGGTAACCTAAGCAGGGTCTGCACTTCTGCCCTCAGACCTGGCCCATCCTGTCTCTTCCCAGTGCTTGAACTTCACATCCATGCCAGCAATGATTTCCATATGCAGAAAAACAAACCCCCAAGGACAACAGATTTTCTCCCATTTCCTCCCTTCCCCAGCCCTGGGACAAGAGCAGCCCTCCTGCCTGCAGCGAGCCAGTGGCTGCCTATCCTCACTCATGCTGAGACACAGACCAGCATGTGCACTGTGCTTACCTCCACAGCCATGCGATCACCCTCAGGTGATCTCAGCACAGATCTTAAAGGTGGGAAACATTTAATAGTGGCCACTAACAGCTTCTGTGCAGCCAGGACAGCCCAGCCTAGGACACACTTCCCAGGGGAACCTCCCTGAAAAGACAAATCCTCCCCACAACTTAATGGGAAAAACAAGAGCAGATATAAAAGGAATCAGGAAGAATTTTTTTCTTTACACAGCACTCACTCTGGAAAGCTGACACAATGGACTGAGATTAAATATACATATTTAACCACTGCTGCAGTGAAACCATCAGGTTTGACAGTACCTACCAGGTTTCCACTACTGGTACAAACCCTGTCATTCACACCTTCCTTAGTCACAGCTAGTTCACATTGCATTACTCCAATTAAAAAAATAAAACGCTTGCCCAGCACTCCCCACAGCTCCCACCACTACATCCAAGTGCTGTGCCCAGCTGTGGTACCAGCAGGCATTTGTCAGGCTGTATGAAAATGGTGAAAGGTGGGGAAAGGCTACAAGCCCTCAGTCATGGCATTTACCGTTCATCCATGCAGTGAGACACAGTGTCTCCCTCCAGGCAGTTTGCTTTGCAATATGAAAATGGAACAAAGGTATCGTGCATGCCAAACGCTTACATTGGAGGGCCAGGCATCGGCTTCCCCAAACACCAGCACACCTCTTCTCCTATCAACCATCAGTGAGTGAAAGACAGAGAGCATGGCACAGCCCTGACTCACCCTCTGACAAGGTCCATCCCGCCCCTCGCCTCAGGGTCCACAGCAGCTCCTCCCCAGCTCCCAGCGGCCCAGAGATCATGCGCTGCAATGCAAACCTCCGTGCTCCACCATCGCTAGCCACCCTGTGCTGCTGGAAGGGAGAGACAGATGGAGACCCTGCCCATTAGTGAGACGGACAGAGCCCAGGAAATCAGCAGCACGTAACCGAGAGGTGAGTGATGTCCTGAGCCCTGCAGAGAAGGACAACCATGTGCCCAGCACAGTTGCGCTTCCCACCCAACAGGGCCAACAACCGCAGAGACATCTGGTCCAGCACAGTCCCACCCGGTGGCTTTGGCTCATCCCATCCCTCAGGACTGAGCAATGAGCTCAGTTTAAGGGATCTCAGCAACCATGAGCCTGGGCACGCTGGTGTAAGACCACACTCTCTGTGAGGATGCAAACCTTCCTTCATTTGCTTGGTACCTCTGACGTTAAACTGGGATGTCCTGTCCTCTTCCTAGATGATTATCAGTCATTGGATTGATAATGGATTACATTAGCTAATGGATTACATTAATTTCTTATTCGGCAGTAAAAAGTAGATGTGCAAGCAAGAATTATGGGCTTTTACTTTCATATATCCTCCCTCCCCTCTATTTGGCACTAGCAGCCAAAATATATTAGTGCTTTCTCCAGACCTCAGTAAATATGCATGGCTTGGCAAGAACGCCCAATGCATTTACTTGCTGCCACACTGACATTCATTTATTATTACATGGATGTATTCTCATTAGCCTGCAACCTGGTACGGTAAGAGAGATGAGATGCCCTGTTCAGAAGCCAAGGCAGAAGTATGAACAACTGGAGAAAAAGAAACCCTCCACCAGGAGTGGGGAACTGGTGTGGATCAGTCACGCTACAGGAGGAAAAAAAAAAAAAAAAAAACAAAACACCACATATACAGGCTCTCCTGGCGCTGGGCTAGCCTGCCATTACAGAGAACAACATGGAAAGGGGAAGGAAAAGGAATAAATGGGGTAAGACCATCAGCAGACACTGTCACTGGGTGAAGCCTTTGCTATCCAAGGGGAACAGCTAAGGCACCAGGACTCACAGCACACGAGCCTCAGGGGAGCCTCAACCCCACTCGTGGCACAACACAGGCTATGACCCCAGTGCCCACCAAGCCTAGGAGAATGCTTGCTGCTGCTGCTGTCCACAGCCATATTGACAGCAAAAACCAGGGAGGACAGGGAAGTGCAAAAAGCTGTCAGGAAAGAAAGCTTTAGCATAAAGTAAGTCTTCCTCCATTAGGGACAATAGAAGAAAAACTCCCCCACTAAAGAGAGGCATCTCAGTGCTTTTTCTGCCATATCACAACATTGCTCCATTTTCATCTGTTTCAGCTCAGAGCACCTTTGCTTTTAGCCTCCAAACCCTACCGTGCGTATCACTAAGCTGCCTGTTGCAGATTTACCCTGTGATAGACAGAAGAAGGTGGCTGCCAGTCTTCAGCATCACTGAAATTCAGACAAGTATCTGCCTGGATTCAGTCTCCATGGTGTAACTGCTGTCCGCTTCAGCATTTATATTCAAGGCAAATTTGTTGGGGGAAAACACACATTATTTGCAAATCATTTTGCTTCACTAGAGCTGGACACTGATGCAAAAGAAGTATTTGAACTGCATCCTCAGTCACACCTGCTAATCAGGAAACCTGCTCTCACCAAACCAGGACTGCAACTCTGAATTTGTTTTAATGCACACAACCAAGGAAACTGCTTTCCCTTGCTCCTGTTCCAACTGTGGCTGCTAAAGCAGCAGAAAACATCTGGCCAAAAATTATTTACCTTCAGAAAATCTTGCAAAATCCAGGACAATTGTCACGTGGAAGCCTGGAAACCCCAGTTTCAGCTAGAAATATTTTTCTGCTTGTAAATTGGAGACTGCAACCTCAGCCAAGTAGTTAAGGCTCTAATCACTGTGCCTGACATGGAGAAAGATGCCAGGGAAGTTTAATTTATGACACAGCTAATGGGGTTTGCCTTTAAGCACTGGACAAATCTTCCAGCTCATTACCCAATGTTAAGAATCACTTGGACAAATTAGGTATTGGAAAGTCAAGCCTGCAGAGCAGCTCTTTGATTTACCTTAAAATGACCTACAAAATAAAATGTCACACATGCCCCTCCTGGTCATCCTCACAACACAGCAGTACTATGATTAACATCCAGAATGCAGGACAGTGTTAGGCATTTAATTACAAAACTGTTTTGCCCCCTCACTTTATAAGCTAACACCTCTCAGCCAAAGGATGCTCTTCCCTGGTTTGCCTGGAAAGCTAAAGCAAAGCTGGGGCATCCTTGGGCTTGTGACGTACAAGGGAAGCAGCAAATTTTTGACAAAGAAAGTCTGGAAGAAAACTTCTGCATACTCAAGTCAAGCAGATTGCAAAGAGAATCTAAAAGGGAAAATGTAGGCAAAAAGAGTGCAGCAAATGGGATGAGACTACACATGTAACTCCCAGTGCCATTAAGGGCATCCTGACCAGAACCAGAGAAGATTGTTCATCACTTCTCTCCCAGGTGCTCTGCTTTTCTGTCTGTGCTGCTCTAACAGCCAGGGACAGAGGTTTGTTATCAGCAGAGGACAACACTGAAGAGAACTAGGCACTTCGTGATAGTCCCTTCCCTTGCCAGACTCCTCCAGACAGCACTTCATCCAGCCACCAGCTCACCACAAAGAGGAAGATTTCCCATCACATCACCACCTCTGCCCCATACACCAGCTATAGCAGACACATGGGACCTGGGCTGATGAACCATTATAGCCCCATTTCATCTCCTTCCCACCTCAGGCAATGAATGAGGAGCAAAAGACAAGGAACAGCCGATGCAGCTGGAGATGTTCCTTAAATGGTGGCAGCCAAAGGAACCAGCTTGATCTGGTGTTTCAAGGATGAGGATGATAATATGGCTGAGGGTGGCAGGGACCTCTGCAGATCACCCAGTCCAACCCCCTGCTCAAGCAGGGCCAGCTACAGCAGGCTGCCCAGGACTGCATCTGCTTGAGTTTTGAATATGTCCAAAGCTAGAGACTCCACAACCTCTCTGGGCAGCCTAGTTCATTATAAGAGCAATTTTGGTGTTTAAATGCAATTCCCTGCATTTCAGTTTGTGCTCATTACCGCTGTCCTGGCACCCCAAGAAAAGCCCATCTGAGGGCAAACCCCTTCTTACTGCTACACACATGGTAACACAGCTGTTCAGGGCTCACTGCTGCAGCGTGAGAAGCTGACACAGTATCTACTCATCAGGTTTATCAGGGTGCTGAACACTTCAAAACCCATATGTGGCTGTGGATAGGGAACTGTAGCACCAAGGGGCTAGAGAGGAGGTTTCTGGCCCTCCTCCCCAGTCCATCCAAAGCCAGGTTTTACCACAGCAACATATATCCTCTGCCACCAGGACAATGCAACTGAAACTGAACAGAAAGAAAATGCTCTTTTGCCCTTTACAGCCAGGCCCAGGAGCTCGTGGTGGGATGCTACCTCTCATTTTGCTAAGATTGTGTTTCAGCACCTCTGGCCATGGGTTTGCTCTCAGAAACTCATCCAGGCACAGCCCAGTGAGCAGCCATGGTCCCCTGGGCCAAGAGAACCCTCCTCTTCCTCCACAAGCTGGAGAAGGGTGCACCCAGGGAGCTATGAGACCTCACACTGCTGACTCCTGAGAGCCAGCTGGCTTTTCCCCTCCACAGAGAGGGTGCTTAAGCACAAACCGACCTTCAGAAAGGCTCCCTCTTGTTGCCAGTGCACTGCCACTGCAGGGGAAGAGCCAAAGAGCAGCAAAGCTACAGTGTGACAAAACCTGGGTTACTCTTTCCGCTTTCTCAATGATGCCACAGGACCTGGGGAATTGTTCAATCAGACAAGGTGAACCACTCCAGACACACACAGGACCAAAAGGATGCTTGTTGCAGGTTAGTCCCATTGTCTTGCACCAGCTGCTTCCCAGAAGGGGATTTATTTCATACACCAGGACACCAGCGCTGATGGCCAGAGATGCAAGCCCACCCAGTAGCCCATACAGGACCACTCAGAGAAACATTCACACTTTTCTCAAAAGAAAGTTTAGCTTGTACAGTTTCAAGTCATTACATTTTTAGCCAAATCTTGTGCAATATTTGCAGAGTGAGGATCATCGGCATGGCAACCACTGATTTTTTTTACATTAATGATTTTGACTTCTTTGCGTAAAATGGTCACAGCCAAGAAGAGTACGGAAATAAACAGCTTCAGGAGGTTCCTTCAAAGAAAAGGAAAGAAAATCCCCTTTTGCCAAGAACAAATACAGACCATTCAGGAATTTCTGGGAGCTTGGGTTGGTTTTGTTTGTCTGCTCTTGCTTTTAATTCATAGTCACAGAAAGAGTTTTGTGCCCTTAACTATTGAATTTGCCACAAAATCAGCACCTTAATGAGAAGGAAGTGAGAGTTATGCATTCATTGCTCAGGCATTTGCACGCCGACTCACAAAACGGAGGAGGAAGAAACAGCCATGCCAACCTCTGCAGCCAGCCTGCCCCGGACCAGCTGGCAGGAGCTGGCACAGGGCAGGACTTTCCATACCCAGCAGCATGCTGGCCAAGCTCTCCCCACTCTCCCCTGCCCTCAGCCGTCCCTTCACTGATGCAAGCACATGGATGACATGGCATGAAGCTTTCCCTTCTTACAAGTCAGCCATGAGGGGAAATCTTGTCCCCCATGCTAACAGAGCCAGGGGAACAGCCCCATGTCCCTGGGCAGGGACAGCACTGATGTCCCATGCACTGCACAGCCCTACAGCCCTTGAAGGGGCTGCCCAAGCTGCCCAATCCCCTCACCCTTTCCAATAGCAGGCAACTGGGAAAGACAAGGATGAAAGCAAAATCCTCTCAGGTGAGCACCTCACATGGATTAAGAGCAATGCCATACACTCTTCCGATAGCCACAGGCCAGCTCGAGGTGGGGCCCTGGCAGACGAGGACTGCTGACTCTAATAAAGTCTCCCCCAGCTCAGAGAGGGAGCAGAGTTGCACTTTGTCCATAGGGAGCGCCTGCAGCAGGCAAAGGCTGCCTGCCACAGTGGGGAGGATGCAGCCCTGCTCTTCTCCAGTCTCCCCTCCACACTGTTGCTCAGCAGGAGCTGGGATTGCCCCAAAATCCATACAAAACATTCACTCTATGAGGACTGGCAAGCGCTCAGGAACAAGCTACTCCCTTCTCTGCCAACTCAATGGGATGGGATGAAACTCATTAGAAGCAAGATACAGTCACTTCCCACGCAGGGCAGGGAAAGAGGGGGCCATCCCAGGCACCCAGCAGCCTGTGGATAGGAGCTGTGTTGCCAGCCGCACCCCAGGCAGATGCAGGTAGGCTGGGCTGCATCACCACTTCCCCAAAACAGTAGCAGCTTTTCCATTTTGTTCCCAGCCAGCAGTCATGCCCACCTCCCCCTCACAAAGGCAGACAGCCCTCTACTTCCAACCTCCGACTCCAGAGGCTGCAGGCCTCAGCTGGACATCTGCAGGGGGACTGGACCATGGAAGAGCAGGGCCTGCGCCATGCTATGACAGTCACGGACTGTATGAAAGAGCCTTTGCATGCTGTTTTGTGCACAAACACGAATTCTCTCTGTCCGCTTCCTGGCCATGGCCCTGGCAACAGCCCTGTCCCTAGCATCAAAGCAGGACACAGCCCCTACACTCGGTCACAGCTGCTGCAAGGGGCATCTGCCCATCGTTACAGCATCTGGCACCGCAGACCTGCCTGCGGCCTGGGGTTTACTTCAAATCAGGTTCCTTTGCCACAGATGCAGAAGAGGCACCACAGACACAGAGAAAACTACAACTCCCAAGGAAAGCAACCACCATAACTCACACAGCCCCAAACAAGGCACCTGGGAAGCCACATGTCTCAGGGCAGAGTATAGCTCACCGGTGGAGCACATGGTCCTGGCAGAGCCAGCTGGGCTATCTGCCCAACAAGCACAAACCCAGGTACAACTACATCCTCATTCAATGGCATGACCAGGAGAATAACACGCCTTGGTTTTCAGTTTGGTCTCTTTTGGGTGAAAAGAGGCATCTCAGCAGCAGGCAATAATTTCTGGCCAAAGCAGGCACAAACGAGCCGTGCACAAACGCCCATCACCGCAACATGCTGCGGCAGAGCCCTGCAGCTCACTGGGGACACCCCAGCACCCCAAGGGGCACATAGGAAAGGAGCAAAAGAAACAGGGCTACGTACTCATTCTGCACCGGGGGACCCTCAGGCCACCAAGCCAGGCTGCGGCAGAGCTGGGAAGCGCAAGTTCCATCCAAGTCAGTCGCACAAAGGAAGGACAGCCCGATGGAGGGACCCGTAAGCCACCTCAGCCCCCATCTCATCATCATCAGCACCACATCAGCAATGATTTAATTCCCCAATCCAAGAAAACAGAAAATCGGGAAGCACTCCCCCCACCCAAGGCAAATGGCTGCTAACAGAAGCAGCTTGGCACAGCTGTGCTCCCCCACTGCGCAGCGCTCAGCTCCGTGCAAGGCTCCAGCATGTCAGCAAGCAAATCCTCTTTGCCTATGGGCAAGAGAACTGTAGGGGGGAGGAAAGAAAAAAGCATCAAGAAACTCTTTGTCTACAAACATCCCAGCCGGGTGCACGTGCAGCATGCACTTCCTGACGAGGGTGGAGGGGGAGCCTGAACTTCAGAGACACGACTTCCGCCTGCAGCTCAATCCACTCACTCATTGTCTTCTAAAAATAAAAGTAAACACTGAAGAAGAGCTCTTTGTTTTTATTTCTGCTGTGTCAGAGAGATTTCTCTGGTAGGAACAAGTTGTGGGACCTGTTCCCAAACCTATGGGAGCTCCCCCTGAGACCAGAGCAGTCCCAAAGAAGCAGTTGGTGTCCCAGGGACCAGCAGACAAGGACAGCTGCCCTCTTCCCTCCACCCCACAGCTGCCAATGGTGCCAACAGTGAGGATTACCTGCCCTGGGTTCCCACCTGTGCCAGGCTAACATCCTTTACCCTCTGCTGCAGGTCAGAGAAGAGGACCATTGCCCAAAGCACAGGAAATCTTGGTCTAAGCCACATCACTCCCCTTAACAAAGCACCAAAGCATGAGGAAAGCCAGGGCAGTGGCCTTTTTAACACATATAATACATATTAAAAAGTAACATTGAGATACGCATATGTGTGTATCTCACTTTTTTTGCTTCAAAATCTTGCTTCCTGACAAGCCCAGTGGCAGGCAGTATTAGCTGGCTGACAAGGCCAACTTGAGCTTCAGACGGCCCCACACAGCCAACATCACTGATAAAAGTAAGCACAAACTTCCTCACCAGGCAGCTGCCATAATGTAAGCATCTTACTGCTTTGCCAGTTGTTTGTTCAGGCTCTTCCTTTACTATGGAGCTGCCGTACAAAACTGCAGGGTAATGAGACACAAACACAATTATCTTTTCTTTGACCTGCACTAGGAGTAAATCCAGCATTAATAGCCCAAAGCTTCATGTATCCTCCCCGATTTTATAAAGTTGCTTATCTAAGCAAAACCCTGCAGGGACAAGCCTCACTACCCAGAGCAAAGCTCTTCCCTTACAGCCTTATTAACACTGTTTCTTTAATCTGCCAGCTCCAAAAACCAGACCTTGTAAAAAAAAAAAAAAAAAAAAAAAAGACACATTTGCTTTCCCTATTTGAGCGCTCTAACCCACTTCCAAGGAAAGCACCATGGGACATTTCATCAGGCTGCTAAGGACACCTTGCCCCTAGGGAATGGCACATGCAAGGAGCAGCTGGGCTCCTGGGAGACAGGAGTTACCCATCCCCAAGGCAAGGGGCAGCTCAGAGGGACAGCAGGAGACACAAATGGAGCCACGGCTGCCAGCCTCCTTTCACAACTGAGAGGTCCCCCAGCTATCCCCTGCTGCACAATGGCACGTGGGACAGGACCCTGCCCTCCACCTTGCGTAGGGATGAATGCATTAAAAGATAACTGGTTTGACAGAGCCCCAGCTCCATTACAGCAGCTCCAAGGAGGGGAATGGGGGGGCAGTGAAGCAAAGGAAAAGGGCTTGTCATTGCAAGCATCCTCCCTGGGCCCAATTACCCCCAGAGAGTAATGAAGTGCAATAACTAGTACTGGACAAGTAAATCAACACAGCCCTGTGCAATAAGCTGGCCTGTGAATGCACACAGCAAAGCCTGCTGATAAAAATGCCATTTACTCCCAAACCATTCACTTCCTGGCTACTAAGCTACACAAAATGTGTTTGCTTGGGGTTTTTTTTCCTCCCAAGCAATGACAGTGACCTCAGACTGGATGAAGTCTTCAGAGCAAACAGGGCACTGCAGGATGCTCCTGCAGCTCAGCACAGCTGGAGAGAAAGGGAGTCTCCCCTCTCCAAACACAACTCAGCCCCCCAAAAGCCCAGCAGGACTCTGCAACTGCAGATGTAACAATTTATGAGTACCGGAGTATGAAAAAATAATCATTAAACACATCATGTGCACGCATGTGTCAGGCGGTGACTTTGGGGGCTCCACAGGGACTGAGCCACTGCCTCCCCCAGCCCAGGCTAGCACCATCCTCCGCCGCTCTCCCTGTCCAGGGCTGCAGCCAGGCTCTCCATCACCATCCCTGCTGCTTCAGACAATGCGCTCTATCACAGAGGGAGGACTCGGCAGTATGCAACCTCCCCCCAGTTTCTTTCAGCATTTTTCTACCCTAACAGCTGGGTCTAATGCAAGATGGCTCATTTTCCTCAGCCATCCAACCACTCTCTCTTTCAGTGGCTCTCAGAGCCTGCACGTCAGCATTGGTGACCTGTCACCATTTCACACTGCACAAAAAACCCACAATCAAATCCATGAAGCAACTCTACACATACCAAGAAAAGGGAGAAAATAGCTTTGCCTCTCAGTAGCTCACCTATGAGCCAGAAAGCCAAGCCACACCAATAAAATCTGTGGTCAAGAGAGACAGCAGACTGACTAACAAGCATCCAGCATCCTCCCCTGCAGCAGTGCAGGCTCCAGGACCCATCCAGGGCTGAGTAGGAGGTGAAATCCAGGCAACCCACAAGCCCTGCATGCCCAGAGGCACCCAAACAGCCAGCTTTCACCTTTGCTTGTCCCCAGCACAGCACACACACTCACTAAGAAATCCCAGAGCCCGAGAAGCAATGCTGGGCACAGAGCTGGGGCCAAACCAAACAGCAGCTGTGGCATGGGGGACGTGACCTGGCCATGCCTGTGCTGCTGGGAGCACTGCCAGCCTGGACAGGACGCGTCAGCAGCCAGGGCCAGGCTAAGAGCTGGCAGGAGCAGAGATGTTGTTAACCAGGAGCTTTAAAACAGACTGTAAAGACTGTAACCTTTGCTAAAGGAAACTCATGATTTTTAGTGTCCCAGTTAAAACTGACCAGCAGTGGTGTGAAAGAACACCACTGTCCTTACAGTAGGACACATTTGTCACAGCTGTAAACTTTTACAACACTCTTATCTCACAGTTGTACCAGGATAAGCTGCAATGCATTGTTAAGTTGTGCAATTACAATTTTACAGGTGTATGGATTGATTTACTCAACGCATATCCCCTGGGAATGCGGGGGATGCTTGTCAGTGCCCATCTCAGTCTGACTTGCAACCCAGAGCAAACTGAGGCAGAGGGACACTTCACGCCTTAAACACTCCAGTGGGAGTGACTCCAGCAGGAGCCATGGATAGGCTTTGGCTTTCCTCCAGTCATCTTCTTAATTTATTTCAGTGTGCTTCCTGACATTGGCATTGGAGGCAAAATCAAGAGCATAAACTTGCCAAAGCTATCAGCATCGCCGTGCGTCCCAGAAGCTGTGGGCAGGCAGAGGGAACACCCTGGGGCAGGGCTGGGTGCTGGAAGTGCTGCCAAGGCAGATTGTGTCCCACCAGCCTGACATCCTCCTGCAGCCTCCGGCACTGCAGCCTGTGCCTTCTCCCTAGAAAGATCCAACCTCCACACACACACCCCAGACACAGGCAAACCCTGCTCCACTTTGGGGTGAACGTACACATCTGGAGCAGGAAAGCTTTACAACTGCGCCATGCAGCGATGCCACGTCCCCCCTTAGCTGCCCTACCATCCCTCCACTCCTCACCCAGCTCCCCAGGATGAGCCAAGAGAGCAAGAACAGCCACTGCTCCCACAGGATGTCCATCGCCCCGCAGCAGACATCCCATCTGAGAGCACTGGCTGCTCTTCGCGGACCAGGAAAGAGAGCAGAGAAGCTCCCTCACGAGCCACCGTGCCCAAAGGCAGTGCACGCTCACCCTTCACTGCCAGGGGACACTCAGCATTCCCTGAAAAACACAGAGGAGGGCAAAACCCAGCTCTCAGCCCTCAGCCCTCCTGCCCCATACATTAATCTATGTGCAGGCAGTGCCATAGCACCCAGGAGGGGTAATTACGAGGATACCTGTCCCAGTTAATTACCTGGCCAGCTATCTACAGGCTGTACAGGGACAGCCTTGTTCAAATTCAGGGAAGGAGGCAAAAGCGCTACAAGCACTTTCATACTTCCTGACTCACAAGCAGCCTGCGCAGCAGACCCACCTCATCCCTGGCCCCTCTCTGCACACACTGAGGGCAGGACAGGTCTTCCATCCTGGGGAGAAGCACAGCACAGAGGGGTGACATGATCTGCCCAGCCAAGCAGGGTCACACTGCCTCTCCCAGGTGCCCTATCCATTAAGGCTCACCAGCTCCAGCTGTGTTGTGGAGGGACTGGACCACTGAAAAGCAGGACAGCTTTGCTGGTTTTGAGACCCAGTACTTCCAGGCGTCCTTTGCCACCAACAGCTCATTTCTACCAGCACAGGACCTTTCCTGAAGCACGCTCACAGGCTCCTCTTCTCTTTAAAGTCCACACCAATGTGCTGCAAAGCCAAGCCGCCCAAGTGCTCGTGCTTGGCACCGAGGCTGATCCCCAGCTCAGCAGGGAGGACACACTGCCTAACAATGTGCCAGCAGCAAGGCAGACAGCTCCAGGAGCAGAAACCTCACTGGTGCTCAGGGGGATGGAGGAAGAGCCCAGCAAGCCAGGCATGGGGAGGGCAGGGCTGGCTTTGACTTCCCCAGTTCTGCCAAACCTAACAGCACATCCCTGCTAGAAAAGTAGGTTTCAGCTTACATACCAAAGACGGTTCAAATCTAAAAGCTATTTCTAAGGGATGTAAAAGAGACAACAGCACAGCTCCATACATGTTACAGACCAACCCACATATCCAAGAAGTTCCCACTGAATTTTGCACCTCTACTGAAGGATACCTAGAAAGCCAACAGTCAAAAGAATTTGAAAATCTTTTTTGCGTTACCATTAAAGGGAGGAAAAGGAGATAAAGAAGCCAAGATAAGATCAAGTGCGTGTTCTGTGAGCCTCAAGCCAGCCTCAAAATTAAGTCCTGGGGTAAGAAGAACAAATTAATTATTTTACCTCACTGAAAAGCTTTTCCCTTACTCATGACAACAGCATTCATGTTCAGGGCCGAGTGTGTTCAAGGGAAACGCTCTTTAATGCAGTTAGTGTGGTACCAAGGTGGGGCAGAGGCAAACCCACTGCAAACCTTTCTTCCACAGCGGCATGTTTCTGCATGGATGCTCATAGTTTAAGATGGGGCATTTCCCCAGGACAGAGCGAGTTCACACGTGCTTTTCTTTCCAAGAGCTACAGTCCCCCAGACCTCGCTTGAACACAGGCTCCCTGGTGGCAGCGGTCTGCCAGTACCCAAGCCCAGAGGCCTCAGGCAAGGGTGTAAGTGTAACCACTTAGTGAAAAGGCTTTTAAGAAAGTTGTATCATAAATGCAGCCAGGAATCTCTCTGCCTGGAGAGTAAATACAGTCCAGTGACCTTGCTGAGTCACTCGGAATGTTGACTCATTCACTGGCAACTTGGGCAGCGTTGGCTGAGTCGTAGGCAAGGAGATGTCATGGTGACATGGACTCACAGTAACTCGTCTGACACAGGAGTCTTGCAGGATCTCCAGGACAGCCGGGGCTTTTTGTTTGTAACAGCCATCACTCCACTCTGCTCTTCTGCACCTTCTTTCATCTCCTCACACCATGCATACACTGCCAGCAGCCATCATCACACAGGAGGATGACTTCACCTGCTCTTGTGACAAGACAGCTCCCAGCAGAAGCAAGTGAAGTCATGTCACCATTCAACATACCAAGGAATCAAGCAGAGAGGAGCAAAATGCCACAATGCCACCCAAAGCAGCAAACCCAGAGCCGAAACAGCAGCCAGACCCCAGGCACCACCCCTCTGACCCTACTGCACAGCGGCCCAGGCTCCAGCTGCCACTCAGACCCTGTCTGCAACCACTCACAAGGCACTCACTAGTACCTGCGCTGGGCTCTCCCCAGCAGAAAGTCAGCCTTCTGCCATCACTGCCTCATCCCAGGGTAGAGAAAGGAAAAGAAATGTAACCTTCCACCAGCACCACTGTCCCACCCACACACACACTCCCCTCAGACACAAAGAACTCTTCACAGGAACCATGTGAAAGGGTTGGTGTCAGCGCTTGCTTTGGGAGCAACACACAGAGGGTCAAAGCTCTAATATTAGAGCAAAGATGATGACAGGGAAGAAGGGAAGGAACCAGAAAAGAACCGTATAAATAGCAGCATTGTCCTTACTCAGTTTCACAGGCCATCAGATGTCAAATATGATCTTTCACTCAAGAGCTGAAGCCTCTAATTGATTCTCATCTGACAATTTCTTATCCAGCAGTTGTTGTCCATCCAAACAAGCTGAGTAAATATACTTTGCTCTACCATTAAAGCTGGCAACAAATCATTGGATTGCAACAAAACCTGTGTAAACAGCATCATTCCTCCTGGGCCGGATCTCCTCCTGTTCCCTTGACCTCCTCCCTCTGCTGCACTTCAGTGCTCCGCCAACCCTGGTCTTGGCAAAGGCTAAAGACCTACATGGTAGGGACCACTAGGGGCCCCCTGCACAGGTCCCCTTGTTTTTGGGAAGAGAAGTTGCACTCTCTGGAGGGTTTGGGCTCCCAAAGCACCTTTGCACACCTCAAGTAAAACCTGCTGCAGCCCAGTACATTCATTTAGTAAGCAGAGACATCCAATCTACAGCCTAAAACCAAGAGTCCTTACAGGTGGCAAAACCTAGTCTGAGTAGAGAAAGTTTAGCCTGGCAGCGCCCACAGACACATCTTACAGTTGGGCAGAGTTCAAGGAAGACTGTGCAAATTCTTGCCCTGGGCACATTTGTCCTGACCTTTGGGGTGTCCCCTACCAGAATTCAGCATCCCACACAGACCATCAGAAATGCCTTGCTTTTCTGCTGTTCTGTCCCGACCTTCTCCAAAAAGGCTGTTTAGGGAGAGCACAGGAGCCTAGACACCCCATGGTCCACTCCCTTGGACTCTCCCACATCCACAACTATGAGATGAGGTATGTCAGTGGGTATAGCCCAGAGGAGTCCTTTCTGCATCCATCTATAGACCTGCTGGCCAAGAATCTGCCCAGTGCCTTTCAAACAAGCCATCTGCCTCCACAACCTACTGAAGCACCAAGCTCCAGGCATTCGATACCTGCTCAGTGAAGCAGTGCGTTCCTTCATCTTCTTTCAATTAAATACCCACTAGTTGCACTGCCACCTTCTAGTTTTAGTATTGAGAGATGAACTGAGCAACAGCTGCACCTTCATCTGACTCACCACCTTCATGATTTTGTAAGCCTAGATCAGGTCACAGTTCATTCCTGTTTTCAGACTGCTGATGGAGCCCCCAAACCAGTCCTTAGGTCGCCTGACCACTGACTTCTCCATCCTTAACAGTCCAAAGGTGACCATGCAGCCTACCCTTTGTCTTCTATCACACAACCCCCTACACAATACCTAAAAGACTCTTCCTCCAGTGCCTGAGCACCAACAGTAAGAAACAGTAGAGCTGAAGCCCGCAGGGGCACCAAGCACATGGGACCGAGGGTGCTACTCTCCCAAGAGCACTGCACCACCAGCAGGTGTAGGCATCTCTCCAGATGCATCCCACCACCCAGCCAGCACCTGGACCCATCAGCACACACCAGGCTCCATGGGACAGCCGGCTGTGGAGCTCAAGGGAGTGATGCATATCCATGTACCTCCCATGTGTCCAGCTGCTGGCTGGATCAGGCTCGAAGACTCTCAATTCTTCTGTGCAAAGAGTGTAGTGTCCTTCGGTGCCAAGCTCCCACCTCACGGTTCTGGTGACTAACAGCACAACCACAGTTCAGGCAAACAGCCGTTACCCATCTTAACATGAGATCAGGGCAGCAAACAAAAACAAACACTTCTGCCACAGATTGTGCTGGAGTATCGCTGTGGCACTGGCTTCACCGGAAGGCTTTGCTTAAACACTCTGTGATCCCAGTGTAAGCTATGTCTTTGCTTCTCGACATTTGCAAAGCCCCAAAGCACTCAGCTTGGAAGAAATCCAAAGGGGAAAAAAAAAAAAATCTACATTTTTCAAAGAGGATTGTTGAGAGCTAGTGAGATCTTGCAGTTTTACGAAGGTCCCACTCAAAGCATATATTGCTTTTCAAATACAGACGAGTACAACCGCCAAAACGGCAGTCTTGTATTGATTTCAGCACAATGATGAGAACCCTCCAGTGAGGGAGAGGAAGTGTGTGAGGGTGAGGATATAAATATAGTACAGATATTTGCTATAAGGACCAAAGGCACTAGCTTAATATATGCCTGTTGATGGACATGTCTGAAAACATACTGAGGAAGTGCAAGTATAGACTTCTACCTGAACCCTATTTTAGGTAACTTCATAAATGCTGACTTTAGTGCTGACATTTGAAATTTCCCTAAACAGAGCTGAAATCACATGTTCATCACACGACCCCAGAGGCCACGGAAGTGGCACAGGGGAGCCCCAGCATGAGCCCACTGGGTAGGGATGGCTCTAACCAAACAGGATGAACAGGATCCTTGGAGACACACACAGAGGATCTGTTTTCTTCCCAAATTCATTGGCAATGTTGACATAAACCTGCCCAGTGCACCCCCAGATGGTGCCAGACCCATAACCTCAGCAAAGCCTCGTGAGGCAGGGCCACAGTCACCACTCTGAAGGTGGCCACCAGGGCCACTCTGCAGGGATGACACCCAGTCCCCAGCTTTGGAGGACCACAGTCCTTTGTCACTTGGAAATGTTGTCATCGTTTCAAGGGAAATAGAGGCATAATATAATTACATACTTTTGATATCTCTGTTTACAACTGAATTTCCAAGCCCTCCCAGAAAACATTTCTTGGGAACGTTTCTGTAAGCATAGCTTAGCTGGAAAACCTTGTTACACTTGGGCTCTGACTCAGAGGTTATGGCAAATCCATCTCGCATCGCTTACAGTGAACTGGGAATAAGTGACAGCTCAGGGCTCAGCTGAGCGCTCAAACAGGAGAAGGGAAGGGAAAGTGGGAACATCCTCAGATACACTCAGCTGATCACAGACTACTGGTTTAGCACATCCTGAGCTCATACATGTACACACATGGCACGTACTGCCACTCTAATCACAAAACCCACCTAAGTCTATGGCAAGACATCCTACACACACACACACATAACTTTGCTGTCACTGGATTTGGCCCCAGGTAATCCCTCTGATTATGCCAAGCCAAGTTACACTTAAGCCCTTTTCCTAGGATCAGACCTGTTGCAGTTGTCACTTCTGCATAAAGATTTCTAGTTGTGCTTGATTTTAACATCCCAATAAAAAGGAGAGTTTATGATCCTTTAAAGCTGTAATCTTCCCTGCACTGGGCATGAAGGATACACTTCATGTTTGTGATGTCCTTAAACTGTACACTTCCCTGCTTTTAAGTGTCTGGGGCTTATAAAAGATGCAGCATGCAACTGCACCACACACCACCATCCCTCAGCAACCCTCACAGCTTGTCTCAGCTGTTGGAAATTTCCCATTGCACCCCATCTGCTTGGTGTAGATGCACAGAAAAATTTCTTCCAAGTTTCAAAGGAGTGGAATGGTAAGACTACTGAATTCACAGCAGCAGACACGTCAGTCAATGAACAGTGGCTGAAACACAACATCCTTGGGTTTCAACTTGTGGTGCTCCAAGGGGGGAGGTGGAAGCAGCACTCTCGCATCCACCACGTACCAGCACCTCACCCTCCCCACCAGCCAGACTGCTGTCAGGCATGGGGCTTTCTCTAATGCTCTCCATGACTGAGAAGAAAACTTGGCTTCCAAATACTTTACACCATCCCCACCCTTAAGAAAGGCATACTCCTCCACCTTGTCACGTCACCTCTTTACACTGAGAGCATGCTTAACTCCTCAGTATTTCTATATATCATTTCTGTATACACTCCTGCGAGGTGTCCTGTCCCAAGAGATGGTCCAGAAGGACAGAAATCCCTGCACCAGGTCCCAAAGCATGTAGCCAGGCTGCCAGGATTTTACTAGACTCCCCACATGGCTGCAGTATCAGCCCCTGGACAAGGCATTTATAGCCCATCGCATGCATCTGCCTGCATCACGGGCGGATACCAGCATCACGCAAACTCCAAGACAGTCACAAGCATGGAGCATAGGACTGGCAAAGGTGACAAAGCCCTTCAATTCCCTGGCTGTGAAAGGCCAGCCTTGTCTCTCTGCCAAGCACTTCAAGATCTGAACCTGAAAAGCAGAGCAAGAAAGGACCACATGAAACCTCAAGTTTCACAGAGCTCTTTTCTCACAGAACTGCAAATATTTGTAGCATTTTATCCAATATGCCTGTGCATTTGCCCAATGCCTAAAGATAGATGAATAGGTCACGTACACTTAAGATAGAAAGATTTCATGAGACTTACGGCTAAAACACCAGTGAGGCATTATTGCCACGCTGAAACAATACAGCGTCAGCAGACACACAGGGACCCAGACTGCTGGTGCCACAGCAGGCTCCTGTGTCCATTTGGTCACCGTCCCCTTGCCAGCCCCAGGGACAGATGTTCAGATCACATGCACCAGTTTGTCCATGTCAATGACCACTGTCCCTGCAGCCCAGCAGAAGCCACCCCAGAGGACCAAGCCAGCACGGGCAAGGCAATCGCTGGAGGTGAGTGATAGTACTTTCAGGAGGTGAGGTTTGCAGCAAGCACCTCTGGAGCCTCCTCCACAGCCTCACCAAATGCCAGATCACGCGGTGTTCCCAAGCTCTTTGCACTGAATGGTGACACAATGGGTTGTGACCCTCATGTCAAGTTTGTACAGCAGCACACCCAGAGCCAGGTCTGTTATCTCCACACACACAGACAATCCATCACCAACAACAAAATCTACACCCTCTACATGCTCTTTTTCTCCAAGAAATGCTCCTGCCCAATCCCAGTAGCTCAGTTACAGAGCTCTAGCTCCCTCTTCCCTACAGCCTGTTTTCAATTATGTGTTAAAAGGGCAAGTAATGCAGAAACAAATCTGCACTAAAGGTCGTGTAGCTTTCCCCACCCCATAAGGCTGAAGGAAAGCCCCTCCAGCCTGCTAGAGAGGGCTCAGCACAGCAGAGTCCCTTCTCCAGGCCCAGCCACCTTGTCCTCCTGCACCAACAGCCACCCACCTCAGCCCCAAAACAGGCAGGCGAGGACAGTGCCAGTTGAGCCATGGCCAGGAGCCACGTGCCACCACCCCATGGGTAGCCCACACTGGGAGATGGCCATCACTCCAAAGCATGACTATCACAGAGTTTCAAACTGCCTCTCTGTTCTGCACATGCTGGGGCCCCCAAAACTGCCCACCTGCACCAGGATCGAGTAACATACCCAATCCACCTAGGGTACTCTGCTGAAGAAGAGACTGCCACGGCAGCCCCTTTCAGCACCTCTTCCCTGCTCCTGCAAGATCTCCCCTGTGCTCTCCCCTGCCACATGGGCAGCAGCTATGACTGCCAATTCATAGACATTAACTGACCACAAAAATAAAGAGCAAGACTGCCGCTAGGAACTGCTGCCCACCCTTCCACTTCCTCCTCTAAATCCCACTCACTCAGTTTGAGAAAATAACGAGCTCACCCTTAAGGCCTGCTCTTCCCCCCCAATAAACTTGTTCTTCCCAGATAGAAACCCACCACCCCAGGCAACCCAACTGCCAGACACGTGAAGAAAACAGAGCAACCTCAAGCCAAAGTAAACAGCAGCAGCAAGCAAAACAGCACAGGACACATCTTCAAAGTCGAAAGCTTGAGCACAGGGACACCGATACACTGAGTTTTGGGACAAGCAATTTCCTCCCCAAGCTGGAGATGCCACAGGTGGCATTCAGGGACCAGCCTTGAGGAGCTGCAAACCAGAGCAGGCACATAGAAGGGCTCAAGCAAGGAACAGAAAAGCCAGACCTCGCTCCTGCTCCTCCAGAAACACCAGTCAGGTGGACAGTGACCACAGTGAAGCCCCAGCCAGTCCCTGCACTGCAAGATAAGGAGCTGGGAACAGTGCGACCAAAGCTTCCCACCAGAGGCAGAGCAGGGGACTGCCAGGAGCAGGACCACTGACGCGGACTCAGGAGAGCAGGCTTGGATCTGGATCCAGAGACACCCATGGGTCCCCACATCTTGGGAGCATACAGGGAAAGGAAACTGGCGGGGGGACGGGACGGTACTTCTCAGAAGATTTGGTTTCAGCTGAAGCCAGCCTCACAAGGTCGACACTCTGGCAGGGACTAGGAAACTTCTGAGGTGATGTCTGCTATTTTAATTTTAAAACATTGCTGGAATGGCTCAAATGGCTAGACCAACACCATCCCCAGCAGAAGGGTGAGTCAGCATGCTGCACCCCAAATCAGTCCTAAACCAGACCCTCACTCCCCTGACTTTGGCACACAAGTGGCAGGGGCTTGCTGCGAGTGGAAATGTGCATTTCCCTACAAAGATCACACTGGATTTTCCCCAAGGAGTTTGAGTTCTCTCTGGCTTGCTAAACCAAACAGGAGCATGACCTGCTTGTGCTCACCTGGGTACTGCAACAGGGAAAGTTACACAGCAAAAGATGACTGTGCAGAAAAGATGAAGCTATGTTCAAAACACACAACTGCAAGCCCAAATCACCACCTCCAAAAACAAGGAAAAAGCCACAAGATGGGTTTTACCCCCAGAACTCAGGCCAAGATGATATAACACAGCGTCTTCCTCTAAACCTCTGGAGTCTGCCGCAGCCTTCCCCTTGGAGGGGGCACCACCAGTGGCAGAGACAGTCCCACAGTGCACACCCGCACCACGGACACAAGACAAGCTTTACCACAGTTGTGGTTCAGGGTGTATTTAGCACTTTTTGATCATATTATGTATTTTTGTCCAATTCATTTCACTACAAAGGGAGAAGAGTTGAAAAGATATACTTAGGCTGCAGAAGCAGGAGTGGTTAAAAAAAGAAAAGATCAAAGGTCTGTCATTTACAATTAATTAATTCAAACCTGAACTATTAACATAAATTAAAAATTCAAACCACATACAAGGCTACATTTCTTTCCAAGTAATTTTCAAGAACCTCTAGTGCTGCAAGATAAGTTAATCACACATTCCATTAATTTGCAGCATGCACAGTGAAGGTTAACCTCCAATTAATTAGAACTAATTTTAATTTTGCAGGAATAGGGCAAGCACACTTTCTAAGAAATCCTCTTGACATTATACCTCACAGGGAGGGAACAGTAGCTCTTTATGCTGCCTCTTCCCCTTTCCCTACACACATCATCCCCCTGCAGCCCCTCTCGCAGTCTCAGCTGGAAGAGCAGAGGCGTTTCGCAGGGGACCGCAGCCACCAAGGAAGCGGTGGCAATAGAAAGAAGAAAGCGTACAATTTCACTTCTGCAGCGTTCCTGTTAAGGGGAATGGAGATGCACATGGACACCAAACAAATGCCAGAGCCACCGGAGGAAGGGTCAAAGAGAGGTAATTGATCAGACACACATTGCACCCCAGTTTGACTGCAAAGTAATGCAGGAAAACCAGTGCTGAACAGTGCCGGAGTTGTGCCAATGTGCAAGATGTGACAGCTAGAGAGGAGGCAACATGGAAGGACCAGCCTTGGGACAGCCCTTCCCAAGCAGTCTGCTGAGTGGAGTGAAACCTCGCTGCCCTCCTCCCTCCCACCCGATGAGGCTTCGAGCCAAACCTGCATCCGCTGGAGCTCCCACAGCTCTGAAGGTGGCCAGGTCCGGTCGCAGCATGACTCTTCAGCTATTTACACACACATCCTTCCAGACCAGCCATTCACCCTTTCAGCAGCTCGATGCTACCAGAGCACACTGCTGCCTGGTCCCTGTTAAATCCCCACCACACAAGCTTCACTGCCAAGTCCTCCCCCACCAAACCAGCCCCAGGTGGGAGCTGAGGACCTGAGTCAGAGCCTGGGAAGGCTCCTGGTGCCTTCATGCGCCGCCAGCTTTGCCACCAGGTGTGCTCGAGCCTTCCCCCACGTCCTGCCTTCAGCTCTGCCTCTTCCCCAGCCTGGCCCAGCATCCAAAACAGTTTCATGCACACTTTTGTTTTAACCTATGCAAAAAAAAAAAAAAAAAAAAAAATGCTGCAGGGAGGCCTCCAGCTCAATTAACCCAAATTGATGCAAACCATAATTCAAAGCAAGTTAAAGACTACCACCCTAAAATTTTTTAAATTTGCCTAAACAAGTTTAAAGACTCCAATCCCCGTGCCTTTCAGGGCTTCTCTGCAAGTGGAAGGCTTTGCCACAGGGTCACAGGGGGCTGCACTTCCACTGTCCTGAGCCAATGCCACCCCCTGAAACCCCCCGGTCCAGCAAAGCAATCATCCCCGGGAGCCACAGGGGCACCCAGTCCTGCCTTTCCCAGGGACTAATGCCAGCCCCACTGCACCTGCCTGAAACCATGCCCAAGCCATCAGCTCAGCCTGCATTCACAGCTGAGGGTTCACTCACACACAGTGGAGGGTAAGGGCCAGCTCTCAGAGACATCCCTCTCTGGTGACAGCTGTGTTAAACACTGACAGCCTCGTGTGCAGGACAGCTCAGCTGCCATGCAATGGGCTGCCAGCCCAGGGCTGGTGCCCTGCACACAGAAGATAGACATGCCCGTTCACTTTCTTACTACCTTTAATCTAAACTTCTCGTCATTAACAGTGCTGGCGGGGTTGGAACACCTCCTGCCACCATCAAGCTAAGTAAACTGGTGACTTCATCGCAGCTTCCTTCACCTAAATTGTCTTGGGAGACCCCACTGCTGCTTTCCAGCGGGCGCAGCATCCTCCAAGCACAGCTGCACAGCCCCCACTTCCTTCCTCTCCGCAGACCTCTGGTTTGCATCCACCGCAGTTTTAATCTCAACCTCTCCTCCACCAATACTGACTCCACAGCGATGTCCATGCGTTTTGGGACAAGTAAAACCAGTAAGTGACTGGTACCCCTCCCTGGAGTCCTCCTTTCTAGTGCTTACACACACAGCAAGAAGCTTCCAGGGGCTCTTCAGGATCAGTGGGACTGATCAAGACCAGAGCTGAGCAGTCCTGGCAAGAACAGGCAGGGCAGGAGCCATCACCAGCCCAGGCTCAAGCCCAGGGATGGGCGGCAGCAGCATCACCACCACTCTCTGCTCCAGGATCAGAAACTTCCCAGAGCATCAGGCAAAGGCACATTTGCACCCAAGCCGCCCTGACCACAGCACCCAACAAGCATGGGACAGCATCAGCACACCAGGATAGCAAAGCACAGACAGCCAGGAAGGGAAAACACCTGTGACATCTGCAAAAAACCTGGAATATTTTGGAAAGAGATACTCTGAATCCTTCCATTATATTTTTCTGTGAGGCATAGCAAAAAGGTGCTTGAAATAACCTTATTTCAAGGTTTTTGAAGGACCAGATTGCCTGGTCTGCTCCAGCAGAAGTTTCTAGGCAGAGATACACTCCCCAGTGCCACCCCAAGCAAGCAGACTGGTAGCACATTCCTGCAGCTTCCACTGACCCTGGCCAGGGCTCAGCAAGGACAATTAAAGCAAATATATTTTGAACAAAATCAGCCCTTCACTTTCAGGCTCATCTGGTAGCTTTTATCAGGCCTGCTTTCCCATCCCAGAGCTAATCCGTCAATGAAAGCATCACCATTGACTTTGAGGCACTTTGGCTCAGCGCATGAATTTTAACATACACCTGCCCTCTTGCACAGGCCAGCACTGCAGGCTAAAATTGTTCTTCAGACCATGCTTTTATCCTCAAAACACTCCCCAAGTTTCAGCCAGGCTGCTCTCTTAGAGCCAGCACATTTCACTCTCAAGAAGATACATTCCCACATCTACCCATTGCTTAATATTGCTTTGCTGCTGTTGGTTTAGGAGCCATACACACAGGGGCACAGGGCGGCTGCATCGTGCGGACCGACAGGCAGGGCTGAGCATGCCGAGAGCGGATCTCTGCAGGAACAGCGAGGTTATCGATGTGCACTTGGGATGCTCCTTAAGAATGGAAGGGGGACAGTTTCAGTCAACCCAATATAAGATGTCCCACAGATCACAGCATCATGCACAGTGTTTGTTGCTTTTTTTTTTTTTTTTTTTTAATTTTTAGGTTTTATAAGCTTCAACAGCTCTATTTTTCCCTTAATCGGTGCAATTGTTTTTAAACCTGCTCCTGGAGCCACGTTGCTATGGTTACCCCACACAAGCCTCAGCAAGTGAGGTGTATTTTTAGAATTGCCAAAATACACGTCCCTAATAGAGCTTTTCTGTACAGAGCTCTCCTTGTTCTGTGACACAGGAATTAAGGGCATTCAATGGAATTAAAACGTGGGAAATTCAAAACCGATTAAAGGAGAGGCCCATGGTACAGTCGGAGCAGGGCTCGAGCCCCCACGGTCCAGGATGCTGCAGGAGGACATGGCTTCCCTCTACTGCCTGGAGGCAGATCCAGGGCATGGCTGAGGCTACGGGCTCACCAGGACCACAGGACATGGTGGGACAGCTGAGATGACCAAGTGCTGTGATGGATAGACACAGGCTCTGTGAGACAGTGAGGAGAAAGAGTTGCTTGGAGTGCAGGGGGCCGTGCCTTAGGACGGCCAATGAGCCAACTGAGAGCTTAGGCTCAGGGGTGGGGGACAGATCAACACAGGTGACATTGTGATGGCTGTCTGCAACAGACCATCTGATCAGGACAAAGTAGTTGAGACCTTCAGACAACTGGAAAAAGCCTCGGATTTGCAGATCCCAGTCCTCACAGGGGACATGAACAACCCCAATATCTGCTGGAGGAACACCACAGCAGGGCCCAAACAAGCCACATAATTTCTGGAGAGCACTGAAGACAGCTTCCTGACACAGGAGAGCAAGGGGTCAATGACAGGAGACACTCTGCTGGGCCTAGTACTTACAAACAAGGAAGAACTGGTCAGGGACGTGAAGGACATGAGCAGCCTTGCCTGCAGTGGCCATGCAATGGTGGAGTTCAGGATCAATCTCAAGGGGTGAACTAGCCTGCAGACCACAGCCCTGGACCCCAGGAGAGCAGGCACTGGCCTGTTCAGGGATCTGCTTGAAGGAATCCCATGGGACAGAGTCCTGGGGAGAAGAGCAGTGCAGGATACCCAGATGATTGTCATGGATCATGTCCTCCAAGCTCAAGAACGATCCATCTCCACTTCCTGGAAACAAAACAGTAGTGGCAGGGGGCCTGCACAGATGAGCAAGGAGCTCCTGACTGAACTCAGACATTAAAAGGAAGTACACAAAGTGTGGGAGCAAGGGCAGGGGACCCAGGAGGAATATCAAGTCACTGAGCGTGTCCCAGGGGGTTATGCTGCCATTCAGAAGAATCTTGACAGGCTGGAGAAATGGGCCAACAGGAATCTCACAAAGTTCATGAAGGAGAAACAGCAAGCCCTGCAGCTGCCCCTTCCCTGCACCCACACCAGTACTTCTGAGCCCAGGGACTAGATCACCAAAAATGCCACCTTACAACACCAGTACGCAGCTTTTTGTCTGTTCAGCTTCTTGAATTGATTCACCACAGGAGCAGAATCAGAGCAGAGGTATGGGAAGGAGCAGGAGGGCTACTACAGATGGCAGCTCAGCAATCACAGCCTCAGTCTGTTTGTCAGGAGCTTTCACAACAGAGAAGCAGCTGCAGAGGTGTAGGTCCATGCAGCAGTCAAATCTCTGAAGCTGGATTTGCAACCTACAAACATGGCATCAACTACACAAATTTGTATTCAAGTATTTACCCCCACTAGTTCTTATTTAGGGAAGAGTCCATTAGATCATCACCTCCAACACCCCATGCAGGTCGTGGGGGAGCACTGATGGAGCAGTAGACCCAGCAAACCCCCTGTGTACTCCAGACAAATGATACTTCACTGTTTATGGCCAGTTAGACAGGCAATCCCTAAGGTGCAGGGATCACAGCTCACAAACCACCTCACTTCCAAGACACCCGGCACCCCTTCAAGAGAGAGACACTACCCAACAACAATTCCCTCAATTTCAGGGGAAAAAAATACATCTGAACAGAGCCAGAAGGAAATACTGGGAAGGAAATGGAAAGTATAGCAAGTATTAACAATATTTTAGCTGAAGTCAGCGAGTGAATTAAGGGGAGGGAAAGCTGAGGGCTCCAGCATGAAGTTGTCCTTTTGCAGAAAGTCTCTCACAGAAAGGGACAACTTCAATATAAGCTGCCGAACTGTGTGCACTCAAAGAGCCCGACCCAGATGCAAGCACCCATCAAGGAGAGGGACGAGCACAACAAAATGGAGGCCACAGTGCTGGCAAGAGCCATTCCCCGCACTGACTCCATGGTGCTGCAGCTCTGCTATCCCTCCACCACACTCCCAGCTGCCAGGCAGACACTGGAGAACTACCACTCACCTCCAGCACCTGTGGGATGGTCAAGTTCAGCCTGACTTTTGATCAGAATCTACACACTGACTCAGTTTACAGGTACGGGTCTACTGAGAGAGACCAAGGGCACAGTAGGTCCTGCAGTCTCACAGCCCACCCTGTGTTCCCAAGCGAGGCACAGGAGAAGGTGCCTGCTGCTGCCCATCATCACAGCTCTTCTCTTGCTGTGCAGCAGCTGGTTATGCAGAAGGCATGTGCACAACCATCACACCTGTAAGGAAAAGCATGGCCCACCGACAACAATTTTTCCTGAGCCAAGTCACCACCACAGCAGTGGCTCTCAGTACCCTGTCCTCTCAAGCTGCATCCAGCCTTGCCCATCCATCCTGGCCACGACAGGTTGCCTTTTCAAGAACATGCCACTGACATCAGAAAAAATAAAACAAAGAAAAGATACTAGAGGTGCAAATACCTAGGAGGATATTTTCTGTTTTAGAGAGCAGATGTATTTGACAGCCCCTGGGGTCTTGGCAATTTACACAGACTAAAGAAAGGAGGAGTTTGGAGAGACACCTTGAGCATGCTGCATGTCAAATGGGATCGTAAAAAATGAAGACAGCAGCAGAGTCCAAAGATGTTCGTGCTGCTAATGCTTCTCTGAACACCCCTACAGACAGCTCTTTACAGAGGAGCCATGCTACAGACCATGATCTTTCCTGGCTGAAGCCAGGTTCTGCCAGCACCACTCCAGGGGCACTGTGCATCTGGAAAGATGCCTTCCCCAAATAATCTGCACAATTCATTTCAGAGTCGGAGAAGTCTGCCAGCAGCTATAATCCTGCTGTCCCATCTCTTTCATAAGGACATGAGTAATTATTGAGCACTCTAGCTACTAAAACTGATTAGAGCAAAACAAACTAATTTTGTTACAAGGCAATGATCTGACCTCGTTAACGATGTGAGTAACTCACTAACAATATTTTTCTCTTACACAGTGATGTCTTTCATTAGATCTCAAGCTGTTTTATAAAGGAGCTCAGTACATTCCTGTAAACCCCTTTTGCATAGGAAGAAATCCAAGCCAACGTCCACATATGCAGAGCACTGTTCCCTGGGAAGCAATCTGCATCCGATGCTGTAAGCAAGCATGGAGAAACACCACCCGGCCCAGCCAGAAACAATAGCCTGAGGTGCGGGTGTGCAGAGCAGCCTTCCCCCATGCCTCTTTAAAGCAGGCGCCGGGACAAGCAGGTACACCCCAGTCAAGGCAGATCTCTGCCAGACCTGCACAGCAGGATTCTTCCTCCTTAATCACACACCCACATCCCATCTCTTTTTGAATGAAGAGAACAATTTTGGACATCCAGACTCACTGTAAAGCCTCACAGCAGTTAGAGATTTTGCTGTCCTGTGACATTCCACACCATAGTTATTAACCCTGAGAAACACGATGCTGAGCTGACCAGCAGCTCTCTAAAGCACTCTCACATCTCCCCTCTTAATAGAGATCAGCCACTAAATAGAGCTACCAGCTGCCTTCAAGTCAGTCCTGACCTCCTACACGAGGGACCAGCACATTGGCAAGGATCCTTCCTAATTACTTCCATGAAGAGCCACCTCCCCAGATTGTTTTCCTCTTTGCCCTTTGGGAGAATTAGTGCACTTAACATGATAATCTCACCTCAGCGTAATGCACAGACACTGCCAGGAGTCCCAAACAGGGGTACACCCGCGTTCATTCGGCACGTACCAGCTTCAGAGCCTGGGGAACAAGCTGCCCCAGCAAAGGCGTCTCTTCTCATGCCTGAGAAGGAGAAGGTAGGGTCTGTCAGGCTTCAGGGACAAACCAAAGGGAAGACCACCTAAATGACACTAAGTGCTGGGACATGGATCCTGCTGCTCAGGAGGGAGAGGGGCTGGGATCCCAGCAGGCAGATTGGGAAGCAGGCTGTGGCACAGGGAGGGTTTAAACACTCCTCACTCAGCATCACCTGCAGTCAGTGCCCGATTTAACCCACCCAGCATCACCAAGTCATCTGCTCACAGGGATGCGTACCACCACCTATGGCACAGTCACAACACAGCTCCCGCTTCAAGGCTAAGCTGAGGTTTTCCTTTGTGCTTGCAACAGCAGGGACAGAAAGACCTCAAGATACTGCTGCCATGTAACACAGAGACCCCCACTCCCCCCATCTTTCCCCCTGCGCTGCAGCCAAAAGCCTCCCAGCACTTGCTAATCACTAATTAAAAAGGTCTTATAGCTCTGCTCTTGGGGAGGCTAGGAAAAACAGTTCTCCCCATCTCACGGGTGATGAAAAACCTGCACAAAAGGAGATGACCATTTGTGGTCCCCACAGACTACAGGCATGTCTGGAGCTCAGTCACTCCAGCAGATCACTGACCACCTGCAAATACGCATGGCATTGCAGGATTGCATCTGGTAGGCCAGAGTGAATGCCTGCATCTGCTGTGAAATTATGGGGATTTTTTCTGTGCACATGCCCTACAGTCCCCAACCAAGTCTGATACACAGGTTAATAAGCAGTAGTGATATACTCAGCTTATGACCCAAAAATGCATTTAAGAAAGATATTACTCCAGTTTCCCCTCTGTACTTTACTGTTAGAAAGGGATGGTTTTGTAGCAAAATAGCAGAGAAAAGAAGAGGTCCAATCTAAGAAGCTCCAGCACAGCCAGAGGGCAACTGCACTCTTCCCATTTTAATAATGCACCAATATACGGCAGGGGGGAACTTCCAAGTGAAAGAAGCAGAACTAACATCTGAGGGACTTCTGGGGTCTCTTGTCCGTATGTGTACGTATGTATCCTTACCACTCTACAAAACACTACATGCAAGACAGGCAGCTGCCCTGCCCAACTCTTACCACTTGCAGACTCATGTGCATGGGCAGCTTTCCTGGCATTACTGTGGATGCTCCGAGAGGCAGAGTCATCCTCTGCCACAGCTGACTGCTGCACAACACGAGCACTAAGCGCCTTGAGGTGATGTTGTCCCCAGATACCTCCTGTAAATAAAAACAGAGCAAGAACTGGGTTTTATACTGTGTAGATTACCTCACACATACCCAAAACCAGGCTGCGTACTGGCACCACAGTGACTTGCAGCCATGCACAGGGTGTTCATCCAGGTGCTCTGTAACCCACAGCAGCTGCAAGGGGAACAGGGGCAAGTCTTTAGGAGGACAGGCAAGTTGCTGCCCCTCATTTGGGAGAGGGCTTATGAATGCTAACCCCAAAGCACCCAGAAGAGGGACAGCAGAGACACTACACCCCCGGGAAGCTAAAGGAACAGTAAGGGAAGAGATGACAGCTCAGTGACAGCTACATCAATGCACACAGAGCAACACTGCATCTGCCAGCACACTGTTCAGCACAGCAGGACCAGACCCCAATGGCCCATCACCACTGCCAGTGGGAATGGCATCAGAGGAGCCCCAGGGACCAAGGGGCTCAGGACCAAGCAGTCTTCAGCCTTCATCATTTCAGCATTTCATTTTTCCCCTCAAGCTACTTTTCAGTTACTGAAATCCTTCTGTAAGTCTGGAAGCCCTTGTGCCTTGGTGTCTCTCCATGAGCTTCATCACAGCCATCAAAATAAAACAATTCTACTGAATTCTCCCAGTTCCCCTTTTCAATTCCACTGTCATGCAGACACAGACTTTCTGAAGCAGAGGATCTCAGCCCAGGACCCAAGCCTTGTTTCACACTAAATGAGCTCTGCCAGACATCCAAAAAAAGATCACATCAGTCATTCTCTTCAGAGCTAGAACTCACCGTTTCTCAGCATGGAAAATTACATTTCCTACATGTAGCTAATGCATGAAAAGCTTTCAAAGGTCAGAAAAATGAAGCCATCAATTTATCACAAAAAGTAACTTCCTATTAAAGCTTTTCAAAGCCTGAGCTCTCTAGAGCAAACACTCCACCTAGAGCAAGCTGTGCCAGACCCGCTCACCCAGGGCTGCAAGCATCAGCAGGCAAATCTCAGCATCATCACTGCAGCCCAATCGGGCTGCACACACATCTGGTACCTCCAAACATCATCCATCACTCCAAAGGGGATCCAAGCACAAGACCATTGGTGGTACAGTCCCCCCTGCCTGTGCAGGGGGTCTTGGCAGAGCAGACCCTCACTCCCCAGAAAGGGGGCCCTGTGCTCTTGCACTGCCTTTCCTACAGGCACCATCCCAGAGCAAGGTCATCCGTGGGGTGATCTCAGCCGGCCACATCCTGTCCCCTGCCCTCAGGGACAACATATGGCTTGAATGGCATCAGAGCACCCAGATGCACTACTAACCCTTTCTTCAGGGAGGGAGAGAAGCAGCAAGGGACTCAGATGGCCCCAGCCACAGAGGTCCCTCTCCCACCCTGCCCAGCAGCTGAAGGGGAGCAGAGACCACAGTAACCGGTTCCACTCAAGCAACAGCATCCAGCCCACCCCATAACTCTGCCTGAGATGATTCAGTGCCACTGCAATGGCACTGCCGTCCCCCAGCTCTGTGCCCATCCTCCAGCTACATGGCCTTTCTTCATACCTTTCTGCATCCCAAAAAAACCACACAGTGCCCTGGCTCTCAGTGGGAGGGCATGATTTGGCCCATGTGCTCTCATTCTGACCCAATGAGACACAGATAACTGTGCAGTTTTGAGACAACCACATAAAATAGTGGGAGGCTCCAGCAGCATTTGCTGAGCAGACAGGCACAGGGATACAGGAAAGAAGCAGGGTCATGAGGCTGCCCGGGGCCAGGAGCTGCAGGGGCTGCCACTCGTCCCTTCCTGCTTTAGGTCCGGCAGCCCCCAGCAAACAGACTGTGGCATTTTACACAGCCTCAGTAGGATACAGCATCACTCACCTGCCACAGCTGACCACAAAGACTCCATTTAACATCTCAACATTAAAGCAGGGAAAGACTTGAAGCAAGTCAGAAGGGAAGGGCAAGAACAGCCTGGAGAGGATGCGGGCTGTAAGGAGAAACTCCACCCCAAGCTGAGCACAGCTCTGGCCCTCGCTGCTGCAGACATCAAGCTCAGCCCGGGGCTGGTGAAGCAGCCAACACACATTTCTCCTTTTGGGAGAGACACAAGCCCCCATGAGTGGTGGCTGTGGCCATGCCTCCAGTGCTGCGGCAGCCAGAAGGCAGCCAGGCACTGCCAGTGGTGCACCAAAGGGCGTCCCCATGCCCTCACCAGCTCCAGGAAGGACAGAGCTCTCGGTTACACTTTGGCTCAGCTCCCTGCCACAAGTGACATCCCCTGCAGTTATACTTCCAAGCGCTGCCTGGGTTTCCCCAGCCACGCTGCTGCTGGCTCCAGACGCACAGTCCTCTGCCCCAGCCCTGCACTGCTCCCCTGCAATTCCCAATGCTAATGATGCTGCAATTTGGAGGGCAGTAAACGAGAATTACTGTGGCTGAGCTCTGCGCAAATGACAATCATTTGGCCTCTTAAAAAAATTAAATCCTTAAAGCTAACAAGAACAGTGTTTGCTCTCAAGTTATAATTCACTGGAGGTAAAGGGCTGATAATTAAAAGACCCATTGCCATAATGACTGCCACGCTGAGGATAACATCTCATCCCTTTCTGGCCACTGTTTTAATTAT
This sequence comes from Buteo buteo, assembly GCF_964188355.1. Taxonomy (NCBI): domain Eukaryota; kingdom Metazoa; phylum Chordata; class Aves; order Accipitriformes; family Accipitridae; genus Buteo; species Buteo buteo. The sequence continues at coordinate 1,825,645 of NC_134199.1, forward strand.
CTTGTGGGAACACACAATACATTGTCACCGAGTTCTCACCCAGAAAGGCATCAAAAGTGCAACTTGCTCCCCACTAATATCACAGCAGATGTCACTTTGAGAAAGTCATGATAGCTCCTTGCACTGCACAGGTCAACAGATGCCTCATCCCAAAAGAAGCTGTTCTCCAGGAAGAGACACCAAGATTACATCACTTTCCCTGCAGAGGTTTTGGCTCTTCTGCAGCATGGAGCAACTCCACCAAAAGCATTTGGCTTCCTAACACCTCCAGCCCCCTCTCCCTGCACTGGAGAAGACCACCTGAGACTGACACAGCTCCAGTGTGCAAACAAAAATGGACTGTAGGTGCCCCAGGTCTGGGAAACCTTTGAATGATTGCTGTTAGCATCAAAATAGATGTGGATTTTTGCTTAGCAGAAGAGGAGAAGGAAGAACATAAGCTAATTCATGCAACTATTACGAGAAATACCAAGTTTTTGAAACTTTAGATGAGACAACTAACTTTAAAAAAGAAATATATTAACCAAGACCTCCTTCAGTAGGGTGAAGCTGCAAAGGTCTGCTTTCAGGTCCCCAGGGACATGCTAGGATAGGAAGTTTCCCACCTAACAGCACTACCTTTTCGGGAAGAAAAGCAGCTACTCAGCAAGTTCTCAAAATGCAGGACAACTTCCAGGGACCACATGGGAGTTCTCAGTACCACAATAAAATTAATTCAGGCAAGTAAAGCAAAACAGCTGCACCCCAGAGGATGATACCATCAGGGGAAGCCCAGGTTTAAGTCCTACAAAGCAACTTTCCTTGGTTTTAATTATTTTCAAGGTTACTGTTTGACAGGTAAAATATTTACAATAAAGAAGGAAGACAAATAGCTCCCTCCCTATTTTACTGCTGTAATTGTCAGTTGAGAGCAAGAAAAAGTACCTGTAGGGGAAAGATAAAGAGGATAAGCGAGCTGCTTCCAAGCACCACACTTTGCATCCCCTTTTGAAGAGGAACACATAATAGGAAAGCTGAGCTTAAGTCAGACAAACTGGTCCTTTACTTGCAAACTTTTCAATGGGGCAAACATGCACCCAGCCAGCCCAAGGACCAACCCCAGGCTGCTCATCCCCACATTTAAGCATCATGCTGACTCCTGGCCTAAAGGAATCAACATCAGGACTTGCCTCCTCATTCTTTTTTCTTTAAAAAGATACTTAACTTCTTGCTCATATTCAAGAATAAGCTTTTCAAGGAGCACATCTAGACACACTGTACTCTTAGGAGAGCCATTTCCACTGGTTTGGCTGGCTGAATTTCAATGCCACCTATATGAGAACTTTCGAGGTCCCCCCCATTCTCAGGCAAATCTGAGGAAATCCAACTTTCAGCAACAGGAGAGGAAAATAATCTCCAGGGGGATGAAGCAGAGCTCAGAGCTGCTCCACACCAGGATGACCCGTGGCTGCAAGAGCCAGGAGGCTGGGAAGAAAACAGCCTGCTGCTAGCAATGTCGCCTCACTGGATCTCACATTTTCTATGGAAATCTCCTCAAAACAAAGGAAAAAAAGCCCTAGTAATGGAATTAACCTGCCAGATGAGGAAGCCTCAGGTCACACAGCAATGCACCGGGATTACTGCAGAACCCGGTAAACGCACCGTTCAAAAGACCAAATCTCGTCTGAAAGCAACGCAGTCACAAAGACAACGAAATCTCCCTTAAAAGTGAAGACCTGCTAAGAAAAAAAAGGCGCTGGCGGCACAGCAGCGCCTGCACCCGCCCCTCACCGCGCTCCCAGGGCGGCCGGGGCAGCACCACCCGGCAAGCTCTTTTCACGCGAAAGGACTGAAATCGAACAGCAAAACAGCATTGCAAGAGCATGAAGTAATCCCACCCCTGCAGTTAGTATTTTCCTATCCAATTAGCTACTCCAAGTGTAAGGGGAAAAAAGGGAAGGGAAAAAAAAAAAAGCGTGCTGCAAAGCCAGGAGATGTTTTGCAACTCCCGGGCTCCTGCAGCACAGCCCTGTGCTCCCAACAGCCACGGCGAGGTGGAGGACACCCCTGTGGGAAGGGGGGAGAAGGGGGGAGAAGGGGGGAGAAGGGGGGAGAAGGGGGGAGAAGGGGGGAGAAGGGGGGAGAAGGGGGGAGAAGGGGGGAGAAGGGGGGAGAAGGGGGGAGAAGGGGGGAGAAGGGGGGAGAAGGGGGGAGAAGGGGGGAGAAGGGGGGAGAAGGGGGGAGAAGGGGGGAGAAGGGGGGAGAAGGGGGGAGAAGGGGGGAGAAGGGGGGAGAAGGGGGGAGAAGGGGGGAGAAGGGGGGAGAAGGGGGGAGAAGGGGGGAGAGCTCCCCACCACAGCCCGCTCACTTGCTCCGCCGTCCCTCGGGCCCTTCCCGCGGCGCAGCCGACCCGCACGCCAGGGATGCAGCCGGGGAGCCCCGGCGCGGCCCCGCTACCACCGGCGTCCGAGGACAGCGAGCTCCGGCCGTGGCCCGGGGGAGGCCGCGGAGGAAGCGGGCGGCGGGGGCGGAGGGGCGGCACCGGGAGCCACCCCCGCCCGCCGGACAGCCCAACCCGCCCCGCCCCGGGATGCTCGGCCGCCGGGAGGGCCCGGGGGGAACGGGACGGGACGGAGCCGCCCGGCCCGGGAGCGCGGCGGGGCTGCGGGCGTCCAGCCTCGCCGCCCCGGGGCTGCGGTGAGCCGGTGCGTGCTCCCGGCAAAGCCCCCCGAACCCGGCCGGAGGGCTCCTGCCCGGCGGGGGCGTCCAGCGGCGCTTACCGTGGCTCAGCCGAGTCAGGAACTCGCTGCTCCGTTGCGATGCACTTTCTCAGTTCAACAAAACCGGTTTGAAATTGCGCCTTAAAGCGCTGCGAACGTGCACAGAGCAGCAAAGCAAGCCGGGCCTGCCTGCAAATGCACAGTGGAGTACTTCAAGCACCGGCAGCTTGCACCGCAGCCATCTACCTTCCGCGCCGTGCCGAGCGCTCCGCGGCCCGGCAGGCAGGTGGGAGCACAGGCGGGGTAAGTAGCACGCCACCCGCGCTGCCTGCTCCCCACGCACGGGGAAGGCTGCCTGGTGAAAACCTTCCTGTTGCATTTTTTAGTTCTTAAGTGCTTACGCTTATAACCTCAAAGTCAGGAGACATCTGCTAGAGCAGGGCGGCTGGAAAAAGTGAAACGCTGTCCTAAGCTAGACGTTCCTTTTAAATCGTGCAAAAACACTACCCTGATAAACACACAGAGGCAGGATGCTATAGACTGCAGGCAGGACACGCACCACTTCACAAACTCAGATGTGAGGTCTCATGTGCATCAAAGCAGTGTGCCAGCCTCGCAGTGTTGGTGGCTTGGGGAATCCTGCTACCCTAAGAGAAGCCAGAGAATCAAAGAGCCACGGTGCTTTTCCATCACTACAAACTCCTCTTCGAGGGCTGTTGCTCTTCCCTGTGTTCCCACAGGCCCTGCTAATCATTTCTCCTCTCCCCTCCTCACTTGACCTTCTTTCCACTGGTGATGCAGCTGGAGCTGGTAATGCTTTCCAGCTGCACACCTCTGCCAGCTGCCTGCAGTCACCCACAGACGCAACCCACCTGCAACCTGCCACGTTGTGGGTGGGCACCTGCGTGCACCAAGGCACAGGGGAGGACGAGGGACAGAGAGCTCTGGTGGGTTTGGGGTGAGTGCTTTTGTGCACCCCTGTGTGCTGAGGGGCTGCACATCCCTGCACATCCACCTGCCATGCTGCAGGGCCACAGAGTATTTAATTAAAGTTTAAAAAATTCTAAGAATGCTCAAACAGTGACGACTTGTATAAGCAGTCTCTGCTGCCAGCCTGAGAGGTTTTTGTGACTACCTTTCATTAGCAATGCCCCTAACATCAGGCTTTGCCTGCTGATTTGAAGATTAAGACTTCTGTGATTTACCAGCCGAGCTGCCCAGAAGCACTTGGAGATAAACTTCCCATGAAATCCTGCATTAGCATTAACCTTTGGACTGTGAATAGCAGGGCCTCATCAGTCCGACTCCAAAACAGCATCATCCTCACGCTTCTCATTTGGCAAAACACAGCACACAAAGTAAACCATATAATTCAGTAGGGGGAAAAATATACTCTAGGACTAAGAAGGAGATACTGCAGTGTAAATGTCTGCTGAGAAAGGCAAATGCATTTTTCTTTGTATGATTAAACAGAAAAAAACTCATGATAGGCCCACATCTGGCAGAGGAACTGTGGTATGAGCTGGGCTCCGAAGCCAAAATGCTCGAGGCATGCTCTGAATAAGGAAGGAAAAACACTTTCCCTTCTCAATCAAGAGCCCCCTTGACGCAAAGCATCAGAGCCAAGAGAGGGCTTGTGGGGTAGAAGTGGCTCCTCATGAGGGCTCAGGCTGAGCAGCTGTTCTGTGAGAGGCTGAGCCTGAGCCTGCAAAAGCAGCATGGAGCGCATGTTCTGACCCACACGGCACTTGCACAGTTAATAGTTATGGCGCGTAAAGAGAAGGGGGACTGAAATACTTTACATTGGTTGCATTTCGCAGCACTTCTTTAGCCAAGCTGCTGCCCACTTAGAGCGGAGTAAGCTGCACATGCTGTTCCTCTCTGCACTTACTCTGGCAGCAGCCTTCCCCAGGCTTTTCTGCAGCTGAAGGATTGCTGTGAGGAGGAGGCCACAAAGGGAACAGTAGCAGGGCATGGCTGCCCAGCCTGGGGGTCCAAAGACAGGATGTCCTGAAAGCCAAGAGATGCAAAGGTCTCAGGACAAGTAGAAGGAAACTGGAGAATGCCAGAGGGCTTTTTTGCTTAATTGATTTCTAGCAGTGATGACTTTGTTGCATCAATTGTTGCCATTGGCCACCCTGCCTTAGCGGGGAGTAAAGGCCACTGCAAAGGCATGTCACAGTGTCATAAGCATCCTTCTCCCCCATCGCACTATTCCTATTTTAGATCGCTTCTCCACGCAATTGGACAAAGGGGCTCTTAACCTCTCTTCAGGCAGCTCTAAATCAGCTGTGGAACAGTGGGCCACCAGAAAAATGAGCTATAATTAATGCTTAAAGTCTCTCACTTTCCAGTTCTCTATATGCTTATGAAGAGCAATCATCCTGTGATGGCAGGGCAGCCTCATGGTCAACAGTCTTCCTGAGTGTGGTTGCTTTTTCAGGGTCAAGACACCAGCTATGCTTTAAATCACCAGACAGTGTGTGAACAAGGCTAAAAAAAATAACTTCAACACTAACACTTTGCACCCATGAGGCCAAATCCTGCCCTGGCAGTACAGCTCCAAGAAACTCAGTTCATGTGCGCTCCTGTTTATCATGCTTTAAACACGGGTACCATAAATCTCTGCCTGGGGTTGCAGATGAGACAATGGCAAAAAAAACATCCCATTTGACACACCAACTTCACTTCTGGGACAGCTGCTGGGCCTTTTCTTTTGCTCATCAATGACTGCACCTTCACTACAAGGCCTCCTCTATGTAAACTGACTGTCTATGGTTTGAGACGTAGCAACAAAACCTTTATCTTACTCCTCTTACTATGCAGGCTTCCAGGTCCAGGACTTAAGCCACAGCTGACAAGCACAGTTTGTAATGAAGGTAACTCCTAATGAGCTGACACAAGATGCAGCAATGGATGGTACTCACCATCAAAGACCTGTGCTTTCTAGTTGGAGAGTGTAATTAACAATAGTTTCTAAAAAATCACATTCAGGTTGATGAAGAATGCCAGGTTTGACAGCTCAAGAGCGTTAAGCTATCTCATGATTTGCAGCACAGTTACAGCATAAACTCAACACAGTGCCCCACCTTCCCAAGTAGGAGAAGTACTTTTCTTCATTTCCCAGCAGCCTGCAACCTGTTGCCTAACCGAACCTGGCATGTGGGCTTGCAGGGCTATGGGTCTGCCCCAGGAGGGCTTGCAGGGCTATGGGACTGTCCCTTTGTGGGCAGTGGGCATTTGAAGTTCTCATGCTGGCAGACGTGGCCCAGCCTTGGCCCTGCTCCCAGAGAGGTCTGGCACATGGCTGGTGGGGATGAAGTGGTCTGATGTCAACAGCAGCAAGGTGGAGAGTCTGCTCTAAGAAAAAGGGCAGTCCTGATAATGGTTTGGGAGATTCCTGCCTCAGAGGAAGGAGGAATGAGAGGAAGGAGAGCTGCTGAATCCCCTGAAAGTCTTAATACAACAAAGTCCAGGCAGTTCTTTGGTCCTGATACTCTGAATTTCTTGCCAGGCCACAGACACTCAGGTTATGTTCAAACTACTTGCCCCCTCGGGTTCACTTATGACACCCCACCCAACACCCAGATCCTTAATCCCCCCCTTTCTGGACTCCCACTTCACCTCAAGACCTCCTGCTTAACTCTTCAGACTAACATATGATACCATGAAAAGCTGAAATCAGGACTCAATATAGGGTCAGGCTTCACCTAACTCTTCAGCCGTGTGAGGACTAGAATGTGCAAACAGACCCGTATGTGCAAACAGACCCCAGCCACAGGCTGTGCAAAGAGTTTCTGAACACACCACTGATACCTCACATTCCTAGCAGGGATCAGCATCTTCTGAAAAAATAACAGGCACCCAAATGCAACACTCCACGCATCTGTCCTCCTGCCTCTGGAAAAGAGCCACAGCTTTGGGCCAGTTCCCTCTTGCCTTCAGCTCCTGCTAAAGCTGGATTCACCTGACACACAGAAAATAAAGAAGGTTTCCAGCTTCTAATACCTCTCATCCAGTCCTTCCACACTCTGCCCCAGCTTGCAGGAGAGCACAGTCTTTTCCCAGGTGATTTGTCAGGGAAACATCTTCCCAGACAAACCAGATCACTGCAGTGAGAATTAGCCCCTTCTGTGGGGCTTTTGAATTTAAATGAAGGCCATGGCCACTCAACGACTCCCATTTCTAAGGCCAGTGCTACTTTGTCAGCTCAACATAGAGATAAAAACTGAAAACAGAGGTGGTAAAGTACAGGCTGATCTACTGGGAGCAGCAGGGGCTTGGAGACCCTCTCAGCCGCCCCATTAGTAGATCTGCACTGACACCTGTGCTCCACTCACAGGAGCTGGACCAAACCCTCATTCAGGTCAAGACTGGGTTCAGCCCTAATAAAGATAAATACCAAATTCACAGGAAATTCACCTTGTGTTTTTGCAGCCAGGTATGGTACAGATCTGGTGATGCCTACTGGAATGATGTATCTGATTTAATATGATCAAACCCAGAACTGTTCAAAGTTGTTATGGTCTACCAGAGTGTTGGGCATGACCAAATTGCCTGGGGAAATTAGAAAGCTATGAAAGAGGGTCTTTATGGCTGGCCCATCTTAAAAAATCTTACTTGTAAAAGCTATAGCTGCTGATTGCAACACAGCACCTCTGACGGCTCTTAATCAGTACTTGCTTCAAAGTACAAAGGAGAACTGAAGCAACTTTTTCATCTGCAGACTGATACAACTCCCTGCTAAGAACTAACTACCTCTGCTGATGACTGGAGTTTCTGTCTCTCAGTGCACTAAGTGGACATACCAAAAGGAGTGTGAAGCTGTTCAGGAGATGGAGAATTACTGCTTTGGGCGGATGACATGGTATGGAAACAACATCCCTTCCAAGATGTTCCGGGTGCCCACCACTAATATTTTTTCCAGACATGAGGCATTAAAATGATGATACAAGAAAGGAATTTACATTCCTTTGACATCAAAAGCAGCAGATAGGAACTTTTGTGAATAAATCTGAGAGCTGGAGCTGTCTGATAATGCTGACCTTGCTGACAAGGATGAGAAGTGGAAGGTGATTCTAGCACAGATATCACCAGTGAATGCAAGGATGTGCTCCCAACAGATGTGTGAGCAAGAAACTGTGTGAGATACGAGTAGAAATCAGAAGTCCTTCCAGAAATTATATGCATGTGTCTGCACATCTGGAGCATTTCAAAATCACTTGAAATGAAAGATTCTTATTCAGTTTCAGCTGAATGCACTCAGAGAGATGAAAACTGGACAGCTGAATTTGGAAGTCTTTCTAGCTGAAAGTGCCTTGAAAAACTCTGTCTTATGTCTTAAATCAAGTTCAGGAGTAATGAAAAGGAGATTTCCAGAGCATGGAGACTTGCAGTAATTTTTTTAATTCTATAAGAGGAAGATGAAACTGAGTAAAGGAAAACAACAAGCTTGATTCTGAGCATGATTGCTGCCCACAGGGAATGGGATGGAGCTCATCAAATGCTCTTACCTATGCAATAGATGATGTGATGGCCCGGAGCTGAAAGGTCTTGTCTGAGACTGGCAGCAAAGATGAAGATGATGTTAATCTGATGTTAGTCTGAATTGATTAATCAGATCTTAATGTGGCAGTGATGTTTGTAGAAACTTAGATACCTTCCTGCACCTGATGCAGTCTTTTCCATCATTAGCTTTCACATATAGCCTGTCTTAATCGGTTTTGTGCAGAAGACTTTGAGACACAGTGTCAAATGCTTTATTAAAATCTAAATATGTTACTGCATCCTCTTCTAGCATCAGTCACTGCACCACAGACTCAAAACTGGCATTACCCTTCTCCTCTAACTCCTATTATTAAATAAATAGGGAAAATAACAAAAGAGCAATTAGGAAAAGCAATTCACAAAGCCATGGCTTATTGTCCTTTCTTTGCTACCAGAACAGCCCAGTGGACTCTGACTGTGTGGACCTCTGTTTACATGGGATATAGCAGTGTCTGGAGGTTTTTCTTTCTCAGTATATGTTCCATTTCAGTAAGTGCTGAAGCAGATTTATTTGTACAGTTACTGCCAGGTCTCTTCTCTTTTATACCTGGCATCACATTGTTTTCCAAACCTTTGGACTTTCACCAGTTTTAACCTTCTGTACTACAAGGAGCATGGACAACCCCACCCAAAAGCATGCATGGTTACACCAGGCCCTGCTCACCACACAGCAGGCATTGCCTCCTTCAGCCGTCAGCCCAGTGCCTGGGCAATAGCCACAAAGAGCTGCTGCAGCAGTGCCCAGTTTGACCAGTTGCTGCCACTGGGCAGAGAGCGGGCATGGGGCCATGGGAAGCTCTTTCGTCATGTGCTCCACAGCTTGATGCCCACAGAGCTGGCAGAGGCAGTGGGACAGCATTGTGGCCAGGCTAAGCCTTCCTGTGCTCTCCTCCGTGCCACTGCACAGACACTTCCCAAACAAGTACAGCAAAACAACCTTCACTGTCCTGACCAAAAATATCTTAAGATGGAAGAAGATAGGCCCTGTCAAAGTTAAAGGTTTGATGTTCCTTTCTTCAACTCAAAGGAAGACACTTGGGAATAAACATAAATGTGTTTGACTGGGAAGCCTTGCCTCTCTGAGGTACGTATGCCCCATGTTTGAACTTCCTGTAATAAGCAAGGAGTCAGAAGCATTTTAGCCTTTATCCATGAGTATTACAACGACAGATGAGAAAATAAATTTGTTGTACACTACCAGCAACTCTGAGAGAAATAGGAAAAGATTTGTCTTTGGCCCTTGCTCCTCTCCATCCTCCATGGGGCTCAGACTCAAACTTAGCATCAGCCAAAGCCTGAGCTTGCTGGCATCAGAGGCTTGGGGTCACAGAATCATAGAATCATTTAGGTTGGAAAAGACCTTTAAAATCATTGAGTCCAACCATCAACCCAACACCACCATGCCCACTAAACCAGATCCTGAAGTGCCACGTCTATGCGTTTTTTGAACACCTCCAGGGATGATGACTCCACCACTTCCCTGGGCAGCCTGTTCCAATGCCTGACAACCCTTTCGGTAAAGAAATTTTTTCTAATATCCAATCAAAACCTCCCCTGGCGCAACTTGAGGCCATTTCCTCTCATCCTATCACTAGTTACTTGATAGAAGAGACCAGCACCCACCTCACTACAACCTCCTTTCAGGTAGTTGTAGAGAGTGGTAAGGTCTCCCCTCAGCCTCCTTTTCTCCAGGCTAAACAACCCCAGTTCCCTCAGCCACTCCTCATAAGACTTGTGCTCCAGGCCCTTCACCAGCTTTGTTGCCCTTCTCTGGACACGCTCCAGCAACTCAATGTCTTTCCTGTAGTGAGGGGCCCAACACTGAAAATGGTATTTGAAATGCAGCCTCGGCAGTGCCAAGTACAGGGGGACAGACCATCACTTCCCTGCTCCTGCTGGCCACACTATTTCTGATACAGGCCAGGATGCCGTTGGCCTTCTTGGCCACCTGGGCCCACTGCTGGCTCATATTGAGCCGGCTGTCACCAACACCCCCAGGTCCTTTTCCGCTGGGCAGCTTTCCAGCCACTCCTCCCCAAGCCTGTAGTGCTGCATGGGGTTGTTGTGACCCAAGTGCAGGACCCGGCACTTGGCCTTGTTGAACCTCATACCTCAGCCCATCGATCCAGCCTGTCCAGATCCCTTTGTAGAGCCTTCCTACCCTTGAGCAGATCAACCCTCCCTCCCAACTTGGTGTCGTCTGCAAACTTACTGAGAGTGCACTCGATCCCCTCGTCCAGATCATTGATAAAGATATTAAAGAGAACTGGCCCCAAAACTGAGGCCTGGGGAACACCACTTGTGACTGGCCGCCAACTGGATTTAACTCCATTCACCACAACTCTCTGGGCTCGGCCATCCAGCCAGTTTTTCACCCAGCGAAGAGTACACCTGTCTAAGCCATGAGCCACCAGCTTCTCAAGGAGTAAGGGTCACATCCAAACACCATCGCCAGCTCAGCTGATGTACCCACTGCCCCTAGCCTTCATCCTCCCATTCAAGCTTCATGAACATATGAACACCACCACAGGCCGGAGGCTGCTCACTGTGTACTCCGTGAATGTACAGGGAGTTCAGGGTCACAAGCCATACAGATTACACCAAGCCCAGTACACTGTTTCTACCTGCAGCAAACAGCAGAAGCACAGGACACAGTATGCAACCAGGCAACATATAGTGTTATTTCCCTGGCAAACTGTGGACAAGAGACCTTCTTCCCCAGAGCTCAGATCTTTGCATTTAATTGGTGTTTTTTCCCATGAGTTTTGCTAATAGTTTCTTTTTTCCCCTTTTAACCCATGCAACCTTTGGCATGCACAGCCTCCAGTGGCAATGGGCCCAGAGTTCACCCCCCATTCCCAGGGAGCTGCACTTCCCAGGGAATTAACTGATAGTGTGCAAACACTCAGAGCATCAAGTGGTCATGCAAATCTCACAGCAATGCTCTCTAGCAGAATTGTTTAATGCTTTCCAGCACAGAAACACGGACTGGGTGAAGAAGTGTTTCACTTTGAGGGAGTCTGGTCTGCTGGGGCGCTCCCAGACCACAGCTACAGCAAGTCTCTCCTTTCCAAGAATCTGTTCTTGTGCAAGAAGGTCTCTCTCATGCCATCAGAAGTGAAGCAGCCCATAGCCAATGATGTTTGGGGAGGTGTGGATGAGCATGGCATTTGTGAGAACACTGATGAATTACTGCAGTCATTTCAGAAGTCTGCCCAACACTATCCTGAGCCCTAGTACATGAGTCCTCAGCAGAAGAAGCCCTGGTCTGTGGGTGGGTGGGTGCTCTTTGTCCCACAGGAACCCCATCTTCTCCTTTTCACAAGAACCTGTGCTGTGAGAAGGTTGGGGAAAAGAGGAAAGACCCCTCAGGTTTCCATTTGGCTGCATTTTCCCAGACTGTAAATCAGCTAGTGAGAAGCCTCGAGGGCAAAACAGCCCCATAAATACCTTAGCAATACCAGAACTCTCTGCAAACAACTGGACAAGACCCTTTCCTTGTCTGACAGCTCCAATGATATTGCTTTCATTTGGTGTGAACTAAGACCTCAGCTTGGGTTCAGGATTTTGAGGATGTGCTAATGTGATGATCTTTAACACATTCACCCCCCAGGCGGGGGATTAATCCACTGCTTCCCATGTGGCATAAAAACTACTGGCCTGGTTTTATGGGGACTTGCATGTGTTAAATGCATCATCTTCTACAGGGACATGGAGGGAAAGACCCAGTTGTTACTGCAGCACGTCAAAAAAAACCACTGGCAGAGTAACACAGCAGCCAGAGGCAGACCGCTCCTGCACATGGTGTTTGCAGGGGCTGTGTGATGAATTGCTGCAGATGTTTTCCAAACACCCTGGCCAAATCTCCAGATTCGTAGCTTTCTCTGTCCCCAAGTCTTACTCCATAGCACAGCTCTCCTTGCTGAAACACTGTTTTTTCCCCAATCCACAGTACCGCACTTCCTTCCACCCACATGGCCAAACAGGATCTCCTGAGAGCTGTACCGGATTTGCACAACCTGGGCAGAGATCACCCACTCTGCAGGCCAGAGCTTCGACCTCTGCCATTGGTGGGAAGTCTCATGGGACAGCAGATCCTCTCCTCCCGGCCTGCTGACTGCTCTGTGCTCCAGCACTGAAGTCAGAGCCTCTGGAGCAAGGCTCATCCCACCAGCTCATGTGAGTGCGGTCCCAGTGAGGGAGCTGCAGCCCACTTCACAGCCGCATCCAGTGCAAGCACCGCTGGAGCCCAAGTTAATGCAAAGCAGAGAAATCCTGCTGCCAGAGCCCTGCATTCCCCACATTGGGTTTTCCCCTAACCCAAACTCCAAGCTGGTGTATGGACACTCATGCCTCAGGAGACCACATTTAGAAAGACCTTCCCTTTCCTTTCTGGATCTTCCCACCTCAGCTGTACTCTTTTCCAACTTGCATACATACTGTAGCCCCACCTATTTCATGGTTTCACACATGTAAGACTTTTGCCCTCCCTGTTTTGTTTTAATGAGGGCTGATAAAATGTACTTTCCAGTTCAGGAAGGGGTTGAGGAGACAGAGTAGAGTATTTCCTTCTAAGAGTGTCCCTGCTGTCAGCATTTTTCACCTAGCCAGTTTTACAAAGCTGATGCTTGTCCTGATTTTATAAACTCATGCAGCCCATGACCTGCAGCTTGGGAATCTGCCCACTGGCTGGCTAGGCACAGCACCCACTGGGTGCCCCAGCAAGATCAATGTGCCCACTGCACACTGACACCCTTCACTTCCAGCTGCAACGTGCCACAAGACATCCTCTCCCCAGGACATGTCACATCCCCTTCCTACCCCATCTTGCTGATAGCCATGTGAATTCTGCAGAGGTTTTAGCTGCAGCAAGATGCAGAGTCTGGGAATCTATTTATAACCTGTATTTCCCACAGATTGATTTCCTGGAGTCTTTGCTCCAAAGAAATGACAAGAAGAGTTGAAGAAGGATCTTTGGATATTTATGCGTTTTTCCAGCAGCATAGCAACATCCTCCGGCTTACACTGGAAATATTGGGAGGTTTTCCTCTTCCTTGGCTCAAACAAGAACGGTTTGCGACCCACAGGAGAGTGTGAATCAGTTCCTCATTCTTTAAGGTATCTCCCCAGAACCTGAAGAGTTTGTATAGGACATTACCCTGGTACATACAGGGAGAATTTTCCTACGTCAGCTCAGCAGATAGCACTAATCTTTATGGGCAGCACACAGGAGGAGAGTAATATAATAAAGAAAGTGTGGGTAAGTTTATTAGTGATGAAGTTTATCTTCTGCTTCTTTCTTTGCTTCTTGGTGCTCAAAGTGTGATGCCTACTTGAATTTTAACCCTAGGAAGTCCTACCATGATGGACTATGGGCAAGGTTTTCAAAGAGCTTTAGGCACCCAGCAGGAGATTCAAGTGCCTGGATGGCTATTTTTATTAGCCTACAGGTATTTGACAGTTGGGTTCTCAGTAAAAAAGAAATATGGATTGTAGAATATCACCTGGCACCTGTCAACCTAAGCAATGAGGGCTGACACTGTAACTTCCCCTACATCTCATCTATACAAAATGCCTCATCACTGCAGGTACTGAAAATAACTGGCAGCAGAGCTGTGACCTTGTGCATTGCACAGGTATTTTAACCTGCATATCTTTTGTAAATAAATCCTAAAGTAATAATTTACACCAGTTTAAATGTTACTTAGCCTGTGTATCATGTCATGGTACCCAGCACTTTCCCAGCAGGCAATGTCATGAAGTAGAACTATAGTTCAGACGCTGTTAGCTTAAAATCCAATGTCCTGTGCCAACTGTGCCCGATCAGGTCTGTACTGGGTTGGGGCTCATTGCTACATGAAGAGAATATGAACAGAGCTGCTGTCAGTGAAAAGAATCAGATAGAAATACCTTGGATTTTTTCCTCAACTGGGTTTGCCAGATGATCCACTGGAAAGCCAACCACCCACAACAGAAGGTATGAACTGATTTACCCAGCAGCTGCCCTGTTGCAAGACTCACCAGAAGGCAAGGCAGCAGGAGTCCATAGTGGAGGTGTGGACGGCAGTGCAAGAGGGGCCATCCATTGCAGGGAGGGAGCTCTTACAGCAGCTAGGCTGTTATGTCAAACGTAGGCATGCTTTGAGCCCTAAGGATCAGCAGCAGAGTGGTTTTATCTGTGTCAGGAAGTTTCTGCTATCCACCTGCTAATTATCACCTCACCCCAACTCTTGCACCATGGTTTCACTCCACAGCTTAACTGGTGCAGTGCTTGCTGCAGTTGGAAGGGGCAGTTACAGTTTTGCCCTCTCCACCTCACAGCATGCTGACCCTCCGAATTTTGTGGTGGCGGCAGCACTTGCCTAACCTTGATCTTGACTCAGAGGCAACATGCAAATGGTCATCTGTCATTCTTCTTCCCAGTGAGGTGCAGGTTTCTTGGGTTTCGGGGGGTCTTCATTTTTAGCGCTTCTAAACCACAGAGACTTGATGCAAAAGCTAGCGGCATCAGCAGTGCTGCTCTAGCGGGCTTCAGGCCTCAGGTAACTATCCTGGATTACAGCAGTCTGATCCCCTTTTTGGCTGTTTTTAATTGATTAAATGTCAACAGCATCCAGGTGCCTAACGAGATCTATAATTCATCGCCCAGGCTGTGTTCTTCCAGAGCACCGGGAGATGCTGGCAGCTGCAGCTACAGCAGCACTCGGCCCTCTGCTGAATTAAAGTAAAACTGCATCTCCGTGGCCATTCCCATCCAGCAGCAAACCACCCCGTGCAGAGAGTCACCATGCAGCATCAGGCTGCACCCCTCTCGGACGTCCCAGCTGAGGCGGACTTTTAAACCTTATCAGGAGAAAACTACGGCGATAATTCTGCCAAAAGAAGGGAAACACAAGAAGCTTCATGCACTTGGAGTCCGACATGAAGCAATCTATTCAGCCAAAAATATCTTAGGGACCGCTCGTTGTTTGCTCCACAGCACAAATTATAGCAAATCCACATATTCTTAGTCAAGCCCCTATTTGTCCAACAAGCAAATCCAGTGGGAACCTTGCAGAAGGAAAAGGCAGTCGACCTAGAGAAGCAGCTGCCTGAAACCAAGCCCTTGTCCCACTGCTGCGCTCCCCGGGGAGGGGCTCAGAGCATTACAGCTGTTGAAGTATTTTCTGAGTGTTTGATATTCCTGTTAGCCCTGCTGAGCCCATGTAGGCACAGGAGAGCAGGCTGGGCTCTGTCTTGGCTCGTGCCTCAAAAGCAGAATTGTTTACAGTGTTTTGATGATGAACCCACACTTATTTGCAAGATATGCAGCAGGAAGGGGCCAGCCTAATTTTCAGATTCTGTTACAAAGTCTGTAGAAAGAAAAATCATTCTTTGCACATGCCAGACATGCAAATTACACCTGGAAGTATGTTGTGATGGTGACTGTGGAAGCCCACAATGCGCCATGTGATCGATTCCATGATTTTATTGGTATGTTTGTAATGTTTTATAAGGGGTTTTAAAGTCCTGTTTCCATGAGTCACCTGGAATTCTCATCTTTTTCTCTTTAGAAGAGTCTGTGGTCGCAGAGAAATCACAAACATCTCAACCTGAAGATTCAGCCCTCAAAGGCAAAGAACCACTTCTTTCCTACTTTCTATATTTTTGTTATTTTTTTATTCTGCCATGCAAGGGAGAGGACTGGAGTCCTGCTCCTCAGCTGGCTGAAACAGGTACGGCCGAGTGCCAGCCATGGGCACTCTTGGAGAACTGCACTCCACAGTTTGCTCCTCCACAACAATAGCTGTATTCCTGACAGGATCCCAGCAGCATTCAGCTATCAACAGAGATTGTGTTATGACTAGGCAGCTTCCACAGGCACACAACAAGGCAGATTCCTCCCTCAATCAAAAAAACCACAGATTTGCCTCTTTGCTGATGCAAACCAAAGGCAGCAGAAGCAGAATGTGATGTCTCTGCCGGGGTGCCGGACTGTTGGCCCTTTCGCTCTCCCTGCGCTAGCCCAGCACCCCTGGGGATCCCCACAAGGACCCTGTCCGCGGGCAGGACACGGAGCAGGCTGAAGCACAGCAGCTGTGATGGTTGAACTTTAATCTGCAGCCTCTGTGGGCCTTGTGCAGCAGGTCCCGGGGGGCTCCAGTTCCCACAGCGGTGGGTGGGCTGACCACTGCATGTTGTCAGGTGGCTCCACTTCAACGGCCAGCCACAGCGAAAGCCGAGAGAAATAAAATCTCGTTTATGCTCTGACCCTCAGGAGAGAGCGGATAGAAGCAGCTGCTGGGACGGGTCTGCTCTGCGAGCGCTTTTTTTAGTCCCCTCCAGAGGTCGGCCGGCTGCCCCCAGAGAGGCGCGGCCCAGGAGGAGAGGGAAGCGCTGAACCCATCTGAGGAAAAAAACGGCCTCCCCGGGTCAAAAGCGGGGCCCGGGGAATCTCCGGCACCCGGCCACCCGCCCCTGGGCAGGCACAGAAGCCCTCACAGCCCGGGAGCGGGGGGCTCTACCGCAGCCCCCCGCCATCGGACCCGCCGCTCCCGCCCTTCTCCTCAGCGCCCGCCCTTCTCCTCAGCGCCCTCCCGGCCGCGCGCAGGGACACGCCCCGCCCCGCAGGTCCTGACAGGGCGATAAGGAACGCGAGTGCCGGCGGGGGGTTTAGCGGGTTTCGCCGCGGCGGCGGGCAGACCGGGCCGCTGCAGCGGGCAGGACCGGGCCGGACCGGAGCAACGCGGCCCATGCTGCCTGCGGGCTGCGGCCGGCGGTGAGAGCCGGGCGGCGGCGGTGGCGGTGGCGGGGGGGGACGGGGCGGCCGGCCGGTGTGTCTCTGACGGCGCTGGGCCTTGCAGGGTGGCGGCGGCGCTGGCGGCGGCGCTGGGCGAAGGCGCGGAGCGGCGGCGGGAGCTGGAGCAACGGGCGGCGCGGAGCCGGGCCCTCCTGCGGTGCTGGTGAGTGGGGCCCCGCGCCGGGCCGGGCCCGACCCCCCGCCCCGCGGGCTCCCCCCGGGCGGCCCTGCCCCGAACCTGGGCCGGGAGGGTAAGGCGGTGGAGTCCGGGCGGCCTCGGGTGGGGATCCGGGGTCCTTGGTGCCGGCAGGGCGGGCGCTTGTGTCCCCGCAGCCGTGTCGGAGACCCCATGGGCCGTGGGGGGAAGCTGAAGCCCTCGGTGCACAGCAATGCTGGCCCTTGGCCCTGTGTTTCTTCTCACCCCAGGGGCAGTGAGGAAGACGAGCGGTCGCAGCCAGAGGCCGGCTCCAGCAGCGGACGTGGTGAGCGCTTCCCTCCCGGCCTGGTGTCTCCTCCTGTCACACGGGCCCTAGGCCTGACCGGGGTTGAGCCAGCTTCGGTGTTACAAGTCCTTCCAGTGCTCTGCACCGACTTGAAGCCCCCTCTCTACCTTTTTCCTCCCACTTTCGTCCTCGGTGTTAGTGTGGAGTCATGCCACAGTCACTGAGGCCAGTGATGAAGTGTCTGCGGGCCTGACCGGGATGTGGTGATTGTCAGTTGTTGATGAAGGGGTGGTTGACTTGGGAGAACTGTCTCCTCCTGTGACTCGCATTCATGCTGGGCTTCAAGGCTTTTGGAAAGCCTGCCTGCATCCTCTTTGTAGTTGCTGTGGGAGTGTGGCCAAAACGCCCACTACACCATTCAGTGGGTTGCATTTCCTTCTGTGGCACCTGGAAGAGCAAATTAGTGTAGAGACAAATGGGGAAGGTCCAGGTTTGGACCTTCTGATACGCTTTTTTCTCTTGCAGAGAACAGACCTTCGCCCAAGGAGCTGGAGGAGCTGGAGTTGCTGAACAGGGCCTTAGAGAAGGCACTGAAAGTTAGGAAAAGCATCTTGAAAAGTCCATTAGAGGCTCAGGGAGCTACAGGAGAGAAATCTGCAGGTGAGGGACCTACTCCCAAGAATGCTGAAGAGCAGCAAGTGCCTGTACCTGTTGAGGATGTTCCTGAGAACACAAAGGTGAGAGCTGTAAGCAAAAAGCCTGCCTCTTTGAAGAAGCCCTCTCCATACCAGCTAAGAGCCCCTTATAGGACTGACCCAGATGTGAAAAAACTGCAAAGGAAAGCCCCAGCCAGATGTGTTTCTCAAGGTTCCAGGACAGCTGGGAAGAGCTCCTCAAAAGGGGTGGCTTGCAAACAAGGAAGGAGTCATAGGACAGTAATCTGTGCCAGTGACAGAGAGGTCCCTGCTCCAGCTGAACCCCAGAAGATACCTGGCTTGTCCAGATCTGCCCTGAATGAGCAGCAAAGCTTTTCCGTAGGGGATTCAGCTGGGGGAAAGAACTCTGTAGCTGCTGTCAAGCGGTTATCTGATGGAGGGAAAAAAAGTTGTGGTTTCCTGGGAGAGTCCAGCAAAAAGGAGGACCCTACAACTGAAGGTGCATTGGGAAGGAGCACCTCACCTCGGACGGTCACCCTGCAGGAAAAGGGGTAAGTGCCGAGAGATGGGCATGTCTGTCTTGTGCTTGACATTGACTAGCACATCTGCAAAGCCTGGTCTCTTCTACTGCTCTGTAGGACCCAGCTTGGTTTCACTGCTCCTCAGTTCCTTCTCAAGAGGAAGGATCCTTTAGAGTTTAAAAGCCTTTATTGTGATTGAGTAAGTGTTTTAATTTTAAGGGCTTACTCTTGGATGGCTGGGACTTTGAAAGTCTTTTAATTAAGACTTTTGATATTTCATAGCCACCTGTGACTGTTTTGGAAAGCTATCTCTGTAGAGGTTTCTTGAGCCTTAGTTTTCCTCTGAGTACACTTTCTATTATAGCTTATTGATTTTTTTTTTTTTAAACACGGTAATACATAATGCATGAATTCTCTCTCTCTCCCTCCCTCTCACTCCCCCCCCCCCCCCCCCCCCCAGTGCTGTTTGGAGAGATGGCATCTGGGTTTAATACTATCCCCTTTAACCTGTAAGATACTGCCCGTGTAACTACACAAATCAGTATTGACTAGAATGCAGTTGTTTCAAGTGTTTGGTGTACAAAGAATTATGAAGTGGATGTTACTGGGATTCTCTGTGGAAAAGTGGCTTGCATTCAGACCAGTCTGTCTTGTTTAAATAATTTCTATATTCTTTTATAGAATAAAAAGACGGAAAGGTGGCTTGCATTCTGACCAGTCTGTCTTGTTTAAATAATTTCTATATTCTTTTCTGTGTACACTTTGCTTTAAAGAAACAGTGAAGTTCAGATCCGATACGTGCCTGTCCCAGAAAATTTTTGAAAAATAGTTCTCAGCTGCCACAACTCAACTCTTGTGTTTGTGCAGGGAGGAAATTATCACTGTTCATGTGGTGTTGGAACGGACACAGGACTCTGAGTGGCAGTTGCTGGGGGAACAGGAATCTGGATTCAAAAATCTATTTACTTAAAATCCCAACTGTGGTCTTGCGTTCATAGTCTACACGTGACTCTAGCTATAACTGCCAACCCACATGTTTTTGCAATAACAAGTTAGGGATTATTCTACTTTGGGGTTAAGATGCATATTCCCAGTGGAAGCTGAAATGTCCCTTTCCCATTTCTTTGAGAGTGATATGGCTCTAGGCAAAGCTGCCTTGTCATGCTCAGGTATGGCAACAGAGTCAGGGTGATCTGCTTATGCTCACATCCGTATTGATCAGCTTGCTTGAAGATGTTGTTTCCATGTCTGTATTCTGCCTTGTCAGGGCTTTGCTCCCAGCTTCTCACCTTGGATGAACCTCTGATGGCTGGTGGTAGGACGCAGGAGCTCTCCCAAGTCAGCTCATTGACGCTTGTGGAAATGAATGAGCAGACTGATCCTCCTTCCTTGAGGACAGGCTGAAGGCAGTGGTGGATTCAATCTCCAGGGTTGCTGACATCTTCCATTACAGCTAAATTAATTTCAAATTTAGGCAAAATGTTATTTTCCCTGTTTGAAGACAAGGCTCCGCTGCTTTCCAGCAGTCAGGATTGATGCTTCTCTTGTTTTGCAGATGCCAACTGAAGCTACCCCTTCCCTACAGGAAAGCCTATTCCAGGAATTCCAGGTAAGCCCAGCCTGATCAGTCCAGTCCAGAACTACCCTCTGCTTAAGCACTGTGAGGAAGGCTCAGATGGGGGACACCTGGCTGGTTTGTGGGCCATGGGGAGGCACTGACCCCACAATGTGTGGGGCCTGAACTCGGAGCAAGAGGAGTGGTCCAATACAGCGTGCCTCTGCAAGGCTGTTTCTGAGGATATGTGTTTCATGTTATTCTAGCCACTAGTGTTACTTTTGTTTTCAGAGTGCTAATCCCTGTTAATCCCTGAGTTGTAAAGGTATTGGAATGCTTTAATCATGGGTTTAACAGTGCTGCAGAAGTCTCTGCTGATACCATATACTTGTTGAAGGCAGGAAGCTCTGTGGGGTGGGTGCCTGTATAGCCTGTGCGATGAAAGAGTTTCCCAGCCAGTTGCTGACCTGAACTGCTCTGCTGGGGCACCTCTCTAGCCTGGAAGCACTGTGGCTCTGTTTGTTTGAGGCTGTTTCCTGGTGATGAACTCTCTTAGAGCCAGTTAAAATGTTACCACACCGATGGTGCAAGTGGTTGGGTTTCTGGTGAACTCGGTGCTCTAGTCCATTCTCCAGCCCTCTGGAAGGGTTTTCCACCATTTACTTTGAGGAATCTTGCCATAATTCGGCAGATTTCTCATTATGAGGTTTGTCCAGATATTAACCTTAAACCCTCTCTTAAATATAGCTATAGCTCCTTGTGCTACTCTCAAGAATTCCTCCTCCTCTTGGAAACTGTCATTTATCAGACACCAATTTGTTAGTTGCCCTTCAGTGAGTTGTAAAGACCCGACTCCCTTAATTTTCACTTGCAAATTGAGCCTTTTGGCATCCTAATCACTCTGTGTAATTCTACACTCTTCACTATTACTTTCAACTCAGTGACAGATTGAAAATAACCTTTGCTCTAAAGATCCCTTATAGAAGGAATGCATCTTGTCTGGTAACTTCTGTTCTTTTCTGTTCCGTTAACCTTGCTATTTCTCTGTATAATCTGTTTCTGAAAACTGCAGTTTCTATCACGATTTATAAGATCCATTTGTATGGAGAGAAGACACATGCACACTCGGGTTAGACTGCACTGCATAACTATTTTAAGCTTCCTCCTGATGGCTCTCACTTACTGTGGCAGGTTTTGGGAGACTTGCTGAGATGTACTGGCTCTTTAAAGCAGTCCTTTACTTAAAGGATATTATGGGGACTGTGCATTGATGGGAATGTCGAACTCTGTAAGTGAAATGCACTTCTCTGGTAGTGCTATTATTTGTGTAACTTTCTTTTAAAAACTGGAGTCCGATACAACATCCTGGCCAGCTTACTCATGGTACTGTCCTTAAACTTCTATGTTTTGTGTCCCTGATACTGACACGCTGCTGTCATGCTTCTTGTCAAACATACTGCTTTGTCAAAGGATTAAAGGAGAGTCTTGAGGAAGTTTGGCATATGAAGGAATCACTGTGATAAAAGCTAGTGTGAGAATTTTTCATGTCTGCTCTTCTTTTTGTACACATTTGCTAACAGAGTAAATGTACAGAAATGCAAACAACTTGCCCCTGAAGAAAGGAAGTTTTGTTGTTTCCTATAGCATAAAAACATAAGTAGGGTGCTACAACAGAATTAGTGATGTGCTGCAAGTTCACATTCTGCTTATAGAAATGTGTTGTCTCTCTTCTGACGGCTGTAAATCCTTCCCTCAAAACAAGTTGAGAGAAATAACATGGGTGGTTTAGAGTGTCTAATGCTTTCTGCAGGGTGTCCTTGTTGATATAATACCAGCTGTCAAAAATGAGGGGGGAATGGCTAGTAAATAACCTGTAAAAGAGAGGGGTGAGGAAGATGCTTGTATTTGATGTGCTGATATGCTGTATTGGTGTGTCACAGCTGTCCTATGGGTACAATGGAGCATAACTCCTCCACCTCCTGCCCCTTTTGAATTTTCAGGGCATGGGAGAGATGTCGTCTCTGCCAAACAAGTGCAGATGCAGCAGCTGCAAGGAACCGTTTTATAGAGAGGATCCAGACCACTGTATCCTTTCTCAGCTCACCGCCCCCTTCCACAAGCATGTAGTGCAGTACAGCAGGCACTGGGTGCAATCACTCTGCAGTGTGCTCCCATCTGGAGAGAGTTATGCCTGCAATAACAGGAGTCTCTAGGAAGTGTTTTTTTCATAGTGCAGCTCTTGAGCAGTCATAAAACTTTTGATCCAGACAAACAAGGCCACAAGGCAAACATGCCATACACAGCTGTGCTGTTCTCTCCTTCCCCCTGCAATGCCACTTCACGGGCTGTTTGCCCTCTGCCTCTTCCCCTGATCCCAGCTAGCCTGGCCCAGGGCTTGGGGTAGCACACAGAGCTGGTGGTGTGAAACCTTCCTTAAGCTGCTGCTGTTTGAGTTTTGTTCAACAATGCTGGCCTTCAGTCCTGCAGAGATAGAGGAGGAATTAAAGGTCCTCCAGGATGTCCCCTCCCTTCTGAGCCAGTATGTGGAAGCTGAGCCTGCAGGTAAGGAGAGAAAAAAAGGGGGGTGGAAGGGGCAGAAAGTGGAATACGGATGATTTCAGTGGGCTCCAGTTTCATGTGTCTTGTATTCTTGGCACATGCTGGATGTGAGGGACAGGAGCATTCTCTGCCTCAAACGACGAGGGCTGGTGAACCCAAGGCCACTCTAGAAACTGGTATTTGGGGGGGACGGTTTCAGTATGCTCATGCCTGCTGGTTTTCCTCTGCTTCTCTTCTAGACCATCCCACTCTGGAAAGAGAGTATGAAAGCCTTCTAACCTTGGAGGGTTTGCAAACCACGGTTTCCCAGTGCCTGCATAAGCTACAGCTTCTGCGAGCAGGTGAGCCAGTCCCTGTTTTTGTAGTCAGGTATGAATATGGCCAGCTGTGCACAGAACACTGTGGACCAACATAATTTTTCTTCTGGCTATTCTTAATGGTAATGTAGCATGTAAAATTCTCTGGTGGCAAAGCAAGCCGTGGTATCTGTTTGCCACCCATCTGTGTTCAGGAGAGGCTTGAGACTTTTAACTGCTGCAATTCAGGAGGGCTGGTGAGGGAGCTATTGAGAGGTGGGCGAGACTGTATGCCATAGCTTAAGACGTCCCGATTGTGCCATGTGTGAGGAGCTTACCCTGACTTATACAGTGTCATTAGTCATTCATTTCTAGGAACAGTAAGTAGATCACAAATTCTGCAAGTACAGATTTAACTTGTATATTCCTGCCTCCTGCAAATTCTTCCACCCTGGCAGCTATGGAGTCCCAGATGAGTCTGCGCCCAGACTGTGCTGGGGACATAGGAAGCTGCTCTCCAGCCTGTGTTCCTCCCAGGGGACAGATGTGTGACAGTGCAGGCATCCTGGCTGTGCCTCTCCTTTGTTACTCCAGTTTCCAGGAGCTGAGGGACCTGTTTGCCTTGAAGCTGCAAGTGTCAATGCTGCACCAAGAAATTGCCTTACAAAAGGTAAGTCTTTAAAAGTGTTAGTGCTGCTGGGGTAGGGGAAGAAAAGGACAGTTGTGAGGAAACAGCTGGCATACGGGGTCTTGATGGGCAAGTAACAGCACAGCAAGCTCTCCCAGTGATGTTTCTATGTTTATACCTCGTGTCCAATTCACATCAGTGCCTCGCTTACTTTGTAGATGAATGGACTTTTTTTGTTAGGGCCAGAGCAGAGACCTTCAAATGTCTGACCCTCTCCTGATAAGACTCTTTTTTTTTGTTAAGCTACTCTGAAAGAATTTGGCAGTGGAGGATGTTGTTGCTAATGCCTGGAGACCTGTTTTGGCAGCCCTTTACAGTCCCATTAGGGCACTCACTCTCATTCTCTCCTGTGTGACCTCCAGCTAGTGAGTTCCTCTGCTGTCTGTCCTTTCCTTCCCTTCCTTTTCCTTAAGTCTCAAGCCATTGTGCTGCTAATCTTGACTTTACTGTTCTGAGACTGCCTGGAGGTCAGTCTCTCCATCAGCCTGAGCAGAGTGCTTGCTGCACAGGGATCATTTGTTCTTCTTGACCAACAGCAGCAAAGGGCAGAGAAGATCTGTGAAATCACATCTACTCCTTTGACCTAACCTTTGCTGTTGACCTGAATGATAGAAGCTTTGGAAAAGCCATTTTTTGTAAGCCAGGAAAGAGCTACTCAACTGGCAGCATTCCTCCCTCTGGCTGAAGATAGATTGCTGCCTGTCTTCAAATGGGACTTTAGTGCTATAATCCTGAATTATGGATTGTGAGGTTTTTGATTTTTATCTGCCCAAAATGAAGTAGTGACCAAAGCCTGCTGCCTGATGCTTCCTTGACTGACTCAATTTCCTCTGCACATATATCTAAACAGGTGCTTTGTGCTGGGTAAGCTCTGAGTATCTGAAGCACCTCTGTGCAGAGAGTGCAAGATAGGTGAAATTCTTGGGGGCAGGTGAAGTGAATGTACTTGGTACAAGATAAATACCCTGGGAAAGGATGTCTGTATTTCTGGGTCAAGCCTGTCCATTGCCTTCCTATGGAGGAATGTCAAGAATCATAGAAAGTCCTGGTAGGAATTAGCCTGTCTTTGATGGTGAAGGCCTGTTTCCTCTATTCTTATGCATCAGAAGTGGACCAGGCAGATGGAAGAGAAGGGGCTTTCTCGTAGAAGGTGGAGCAGTGCAGCACTCCTTCATGTGCCAACTTTCCCCTTAGGTAGCTTTCATGTCTGCAGCTCTTAACTCTTCCCAGAGAGTAGCAACTATGTCTTGTTTCCCTGTCCCTGTGCAGAGATTTATGGAGAACAGGAAAGGGACCCCCTCTGCAGATGCCCTATACTCTATTCTGTTTGGGTCTTCCTTTGTTTCCACCACTGAAAAATGCTTTGAGGGAGGTGACTGACGTGCAGTTCGTTGTCCACCCTTCTCCTGGGAAGGCAGTGTGTACAGTAGGCTGTGTGGTTTTTAATGTGGAGACTACTCAGACTTCGTTAGCTGATGCCAGCTGAAAAAAAAAAAAAAAATCCCAGGCAAAATGTCTTTCTGAGCATTAACTCAAGAGTGGGGCACTAAAGGCTAACTTTTGTCCTTTGATTGGGAGTTCACCTGTGTTTGAGTTGTCAGTCACAGTCATAATCCCAGAGCTTTGTGCTGTTAATTATGCTGCAACAGGCCAGTGGGTTGTTTGAGAGCATGAACTGAGAGCACAAGCTAGGCTTAATAAACCAGAGGCCAGGCCAGGGAATGTTGGACAGCTTTAGCATCCCCTGTAGCCTGTGCTGCTGGGGAGGCATGCGGCTTTGTTCTGTTTGGGCTGGCGTTGGCCTCTTGCCTGTCTGTCTTGGATTAATGTGGCCCAACTGGGAGGTGCCGGAACAGTTGTGAGTGAAGGGTTGAACTTACTGTTACATGAGTAAGTGCTTCACTGTGTGGTTGCAGAGCTCCTGAATCAACATCAGCTCCAGCTTCTTGCAGGATGCTGATCTCATCTGAACGCTGGGCCATCTCTGCAGCAGAGGAAAAGCGCAGCCGTTTATCTCGCTGCTTTAGGAACGCTGTGTGGCTGTTAGTGTACTTCATGAGCAGATGAACAGCTCTGCGATTGTTAAATATGACAAAAGAAAGTACCTGTCTATCAATTAGCATGTTATTAGTCATACTGCTCTGGTTAGATTTCACTTGTTATGCAGCCACTTCACTTTGTGGAATCCTAAAAGTGCAAGCTGGCTCTGGTGACATGTCTCCTTTGCTCCTCCCCAGGTCATGATGGCAGAACTCCTGCCTGTCCTGGAGTCCAGGCTCTACCCAGAGGCCTCTGCAGCTCAGCTGTATCGGGCGATTTACACGCAGCTCTGTGAAGGAGGCAAGCGATTCCCTGTGCTGGTGAGAGACGAGCTGGTGGACTGATCTGGTGGGAACCTCCTACTAGCCGTTCACATAACCAGAGACAGTTTTAAGCAATAAATCTTTTCAATTAACTTTTTTACTCTGCCTGTTTGTCCAACTAAATTTCAGGGGTTTGTTTGGGGTTTTTTTTCTTCTTTTTTCTTTTATATCGCTTTTATGACCTGCTAACTCTGAGGTTTTGTGAAGCCCCTTCAGAGCTTCATAGACACTGGTTTTGGCTTTTCTTCCAAGGTCTGTCTCTCTGGCTAGCTCTGGATTCTTGGCTGCCTCAGTTGGGACACCAGGCTCCTATATGCAGACAGTGTACCAGGCAATAAAACATGGACCTGTGTTCAGCTCTGAGGCCCCCAACATAAGAAGGACATGGACCTGTTGGAGCAAGTCCAGAGGAGGGTCATGAAGATGATCAGAGGGCTGGAGCACCTCTCCTATGAAGACAGGCTGAGAGAGTTGGGGTTGTTCAGCCTGGAGAAGAGAAGGCTCTGGGGACACCTTATAGCAGCCTTCCAGTACCTAAAGGGGGCCTACAGGAAAGACGGGGAGGGACTTTTTACAAGGGCATGTAGTGATAGGGTAAGGGGTAATGGCTTTAAACTGAAAGAGGGTAGATTTAGATTAGATGTAAGGAAGAAGTTCTTTAGTGTGAGAGTGGTGAGGCACTGGTGCAGGTTGCCCAGAGAAGTTGTGGATGCCCCATCCCTGGCAGTGTTCAATGCCAGGCTGGATGGGGCTTTGAGCAACCTGGTCTAGTGGAAGGGGTCCCTGCCCATGGTGGGGGTGGAACTAGATGGTCTTTAAGGTCCCTTCCAACCCAAACCATTCTATGAGTTATACTGATCAGATAGCCACTGTATTGTGGTGCACAGCCTTCCAGCATCTGAAAATCCAGAGAACCTGAGCTGCTCCTTCCCTATTACTCTGTTCACCAGTTGGCATATAACCAGCATTACAGTGGTCACTGTCTAATATTCACTGACCAACAGTGTTTTTGATGTCTTCATCCACGGCAGCCTGGGCCACATGCAGTAGTGCCTCTTTTGCAATTACTGTGGTTTGTGGGTACCTGCTCTGAGCTGATTGCTGCCTGGGCTGCGGTCAGCTGGAGCAGTCCCTTCTCATCAGCCTGTCAGTCACATCGCTGCTCAGTTCAGGACTCCTTCAGGCAGCTTCACGACTTTCCAGGCTCTTTTGTAAGGACTTACATCTTAGCCTACAACTGAAATATTTTTGCTATGTCAACTTATCTGGTGATTGTGCCTGAAGCAGCAGTCTAAGAAGGGTTGGGCTATTTGCACTTGAGAGATGTCAGGGAATCCAGCTGCAGGAGGAGGGAGCTGATCCAGCAGCCCGGTAGATGGCACTCGGCCCTTTGCCTTACTGCTCAACCTGTGCCGGTAGCTTCTGGAGGAGCAGTCTTCCAGAGGGACTAATGCAATGTCCTGCTTGGCTATGGAAAATACAGATTCTATGGCAATTCTGACCTTGACACCATGGGAAAGTTCCAGCTTCGGTTCCTCCCGCATCTTAGGTTTTTGCTTGTAATCCCCAAATCCCCCAGCATTGCTATGTGACAAAGCAAAGCTTTAGAATCATGTGGAATACCTCTGCTTGTGAGCACTTTGAAGCCCATTTAGGGAAGGGCCACTGTGTACCACTGCTTATTACAGTTTGATTTGCACCATATCTCTTAGCTGGACTAGGACTGCTTGGGGGAGTTTAGGTCTTAGCAGTGCTGACAGTGGTCACTATTTTTTCCTTCTGTTTTTTTCAAGGGCAGAGGTAGTTGTCCGTTTCTTCTGAACGTTTGGCCCTTTCTGACCCTCAGAATTCACTGAAAATCATGTAAATAATAGATGAAAATCAGCATCCTTTACTTTCACTTTTTTTTTTTAAATTGCATTGCATTCAATTCTTTGTGGATGGTAATTATTTCCCATGGAGTCTGCAGTCAGGGCAGGAGTTTGTCTTCTTCCCCACTGCAGTGTGCAGAGGAGTCCTGTGTGGTTTACATCTGCATGGTCTACTGCGGAAACCATGCTGTGGTCAACAGCACTGGAGGATTGCAATGTAACGATTAAAAGGCTGGTTATAGGAGCAAACACTGCCTCCTAAACTAACGTGGTCATATGCCATGGGCATTAACATCT
Source organism: Buteo buteo (assembly GCF_964188355.1). Lineage (NCBI taxonomy): Eukaryota > Metazoa > Chordata > Aves > Accipitriformes > Accipitridae > Buteo > Buteo buteo. The sequence goes on from NC_134199.1 coordinate 1,853,919, forward strand.
GCATGTTTGAATTTTAGAAATGACATTTGGTATTGTTAATTATCGTGCTGTTATCCATAACTTGTGTCTGTAAGCATTGCATGAGTCATGGAGCATCTGCTTCTTTGCACAGAGCAGCCCAGTGTAAATTGGCAGTAACTTCACTGCCACAGCAAGGACTGCGCAAGAGTGAAAGGACTGTGAAAAAGAGACTGAGTCCACAAAAATGGGTTCGCAGGGGTTATTACAAGCTCAAAAGGCAAGCTGATACCATAGGAAGGGTGCAGAAAGGGAGTACAGCTCCCAGCGTGATGACTGGCAGCTAGCTGGGTTGTTTTGTGCCTCTGGGTGCAGTGTAGTTTTATTACTCTTCCTACACCATGTGAGAGGCATTTTATAATTTTCATAGATGTGTAAGACTTTAAATCATTGGAATGACTCACTTCTTCAAATGAGTCTTGTGCTATAGCAAAGATAAAGATTCAATAGCAACTTAACTGAGTGGTTGGGGAGTCTTTTTCGTTATAAAATGTGCCATTGTTATAGAAAGAAATTATGCTGGTACATCAAATTGAGATGAGGAGAAAAGAAAGACAAAAGGTAGTATTTGTGGTGCCAGGGGATAGTATTACAAAAATACAGGAAATGAGCAGTATTTTTGGAAAGTGACAGATGATACCACTGTTGTATAGACATGAGCCGAAACAAAGCACAGTGAGGGTCAGGGAGGATTAGTAGCTCTTATTCCTTCTTTGTGCCCTACAGTAGAGTTTTAAAAGGTTTTTGTTCTTTCACTGCTGAAGGATGTGAAGCTGGATCACTGGGAGGAGACAGTTTTTTACTTTTCTTTCCAGAATCTGTGACTTTAAGCATTTCCAGCTGCTAATGGTTTGTCTTTTCCACCAGCTTCCTTCTTTCCTTCCCCTGTGCAACTTCTCCACTTAACTGTTTTTGGTTTTGAAAATCCGCTTGACCAGTGGAAAGACAGAGGCAGTGCCGCTGTTAGTGCACACTGCAATCGGTAGACCCTCTTGCAGGATTTCACACGCGCTAGTTGTCTTTAGTTAGTTCTGGATGTTCATTGTGCTGAAATCTTCAAGGGGTTTATCCTGCAGATATCAGATGTTATCCTGATGTTATCAGATGTGCCGCCAAGTGCTTGCTACAGCTGCCTCCTTGGGAGATACAGCATGTAGCGACTAAACAGTGTGCCTTTAGGGATACTCTCCATCTAAAACAGAAGTAATTTGAGTCTTGGTAAGAAAGAAGGCAAATCTCACCAAGAGTGGTGTGGAGGCACGTCCTGCCTCTTTCAACCCTTCTGAGGGGTCTAGCAGCATGTGAGCAGTGGTAGAGCATAACAACCTGTGACCTGCTGAAACAACTGCATATACAGCAACGAGCTGCAGCGTCCCACCCTTGGGGCAAGGGCAGGAAGAACTCCCCAGCCACCTGGGCCAGAAGCATGGGTTATGGTTTGGAGAGGCAAAACCAGATGAACTGTGTGAGGGATAAGGGAATTTCATCAGTGAGCAGTTTAAGATGGTAAGTGTTGAACTGGGGGGGGAAAACTCCCAGCTCTCCCTGTAGATGACAAATTTGGTGTTGGTGTTATTCTCCAAATGAGCTTTCTGTGAGCTCCAGAGAGCAGGTTACTTACTTAAAACACTATATGTAGTCAAGTCTGAAGCATTAACACCTGAATCAGCAAATTCTCAGGCAGCAGGCACTGTCGTGCCAGTCAAGGGTTTCTAGAAAGAGCAATGGTGCCGTAAAATGCTGAGACAGAAAGCTTGTATTTGTAGTAGAAGTATTGGGGGGAGCTATATGTCCTCACTCTTTTTTTTTTTTTTTTTTTTGACTCAAATCAATTTCTGCCTGAGCTACAGAATTCAGCATGAGCTTGGGATTTCTAGCTGAAGCTTTGCTGGGAAATTTTGTCTGCTTCTGAAAAATCTGAAAGTGATATTGTTGAGTTACATGTGAGTGCAAACCACGCTGGGGATGCTGAACGCGGGTAATGCAGGATGCATAGCAGTCCTCCAGACAGTCCCAGGGTGTCTAATTCTCAGTACACTGTAAGCAATGAGTTGGAAATGCTTTAATAGCCCTGTGAAGGCCAGGAGAAGGGGCCAACATGCATTTTTTGCAGGCAGGCAGCCAGTTCACGGCTGCCCATTTCCACTCCTGAGTCCTATCACCAGGTGGGGTCACTGAAAGGCTGTAGCAGATGATGGATCTGACACCAGGGGCTCTTTGCTTTTTATCTGTAAAATGAAGATTGATATTATTTCGCTTGCTCATTAGCTTGATTTTGCCACATCTATGCTCTCTGGAAGAAGGCATCTTGTTTTTCTGTTTTGTTTTTTTTTAAACATCTACACTGGGACTGGCGCAGTTGACATCTGGTTTCACTGGATGCTTCCTAGTCCTCCTTCACTTCCATTAAAAACAATCTCACAAAACAAAAGCCCTAATCATGACTCAGTCTGACATGAAAACAGTTCATTAAATAGGTATTAAAATGTCTATTTTCTACCATGCAGATCAATTACTATTTTTGTAACATCAAAACCACCATCCAGAAGAAAAGATCTATCATCTTGTTTTTAATTTGCGAAGAAAGAAGGGTTTTAGCATTGTAATCAAGAAAAATCTATTACTTGTTAATTAATCTGAGCCCAGTTAGAAAGCAGAGGGCAGGAAGCCGTATCCCATGTATGCCAGGGTATAAAGAACTGGTAATGAGAGGGGGGGGAAAAATTAAAACTGAGTTTTGAACTGTAATTTCAGAAGGCGAGAAATTACAGCAGTGGGCTATTTAGGCTTGCAAACGGAGATGTTTGACTTATTTTTAGACAGAACAAGAAAGATAATCAGTGGATCTGGAGTTCAGATAGGAAAAAGCAAATAGAAGCAAGCTCTGAGTCAGTGGAGGAGACTGACCCTGGAGGAAAGCCTGTCTGAAATCTTCCCTCCTGGTTTCTGAGAACACAAACTCCCAGCTGTGCTAACACCTACTGGTTAGGCTTTTTTTCAGCCCTTGCGGTTTACAGTGGGAAACAATTTATTTGTCTCATCTCCAGTTTAAGAAGAAAATAAGGGAGACTTAATGCAGACATTCAAGACAGTGAGACTTCAAAGTAGGGTTGCTTTATCCACCACAAATTAAGTTGTGTTGTAAATTACGTTGCACTGCACCTCTGTAGCACCTCATCATCCTTTTTTCTCTGTTAAAACTATTGCACCACATCTGTTGATGCAGCTGGCACAGCCTTGTAGCTTTGGAATTTGGAAAAGTGCATTATCTGAGGATGTCACCCTTTGGGGTTTTTTCCTGCTTCCAGTTCTAAATTTCAGAATATACAACACTTCTTGCTTTTGAGATGAAGTCTCTTATAGGATGTGTTAGCTCTAAACCTTGCTTTTGAAATTGTTGGGCAGCTCAGTGCCATCATGCAAGGCGATGGGCATCTGCAGTTCTCACTGCCTTCAGGAGGAATTGAGTCTTTGGTACCAACCAAACACGTGAACACACAGAACGAGAGAGCACAAGAATGATAATTTAAAAAAAAAAAACAACAAAACAAAAAAACCCAAACAACCCCAAACACAAAAACCACCTTTAAAAAAAATATTGAAACCATAAACAGTCTACAGTGCTTTAATTATGATTGTGTGCTGGCTGCATAATGGGATAGAATTCACATTACTGGATGCAGGGATGAATCAGGCATAGTATTTTGTATATTTTTAACAAGTTTGGGCATATAAATTTAACATAACCATGTGTTTGTGAGCCTGAAAGGCTCATTTTTAGTGTCATTAGGAAATTTGGGGTGTTAGGCAAAATCCTTGCAACTATTACTGATCCTAACTACCTGCTTTTGTCTAGTATTAAATGGTGTTCGTCAGGACCCATTGCTGCCCTGTTCTGGAGTCTTCTCCTTGAGGGTGACAAAGCTCTCAGCAGTGATCGTGTTGGCCTTGCAAAAGCAAACCCACTGGATTTAGTGGAGGTGTTTGAATGAACAAACCATTAATGATTTGAATCATATATGACTATGGCTCCCTTCCTTCTAGCGGTGCGAGTGCCATGGTCTCCATTTACAGAGTAATTCAGTTTTGCTTATGACAATGCAAATGGCATTATTTTGGGGGTTTGTGGTTGGTTTTTTTTTAAAAGCACTAATTACAGTAAATAGCTTATTCTAATGTACTAGGTGTATTTCTTATCTATGAGCCTTAAAACTAGTGTGCGTGCTTTATGAGTCAGACTAAGCTCTGCTGGCATCTCGCTCAGCTCTCTGGGCAGCACTTGCCTGAGGCTGGCCATGTGTCAGTATGAAGCATCTTCAGGGGCAGAGGACATCAAGAAAATTGCTGTGGATTAGCTTTTCTCCTAGTTAGTGGGTTTTTTTTCCTGTTTCTGCATCATGCCTGGTTCTCAATATTGTTTGTGTTGAGTATCTGCTGTGGTCTAATGTGGGGTCGTCAGCTGATGGGTGACAGGAGAGGAGCAGCAGACGGCGTGAAGGGAGGTCTGTATGTGCTCAGCCTGCACCAACGTTGCGAACGTAGCTACCACCGGGCGGACGATATAATAATTCTTTTCCATCTGCTCCTATCTATATTTGAATCCGCAGGAAAGCGTCCTCCTTGTAAGACACATGAATCTCTAATTTCAAAAGCCGTCCCTATTTCGGAAGTTCCTTTGGCAGGCTGGCTCTGGTTTCCCTGCCTGTGCTGAGCACTTGGCGCTGGGAGATGCTCCAGTGGGGCTCATCACGCACTGTAATGATATGGACCCAAAATAGCAGGGCGATGTCACCTAGCAACTTGTCACTGTTGCAAAAGTCTTTGTTGGAGTGGATCAAGGTGACACTTTGCTGCTATTTTCAGACCCACACTTCCTGATGGCTGTTGCCACTTTATTCCTCCGCTTTATTTATTTATTCCTTTTGCTGAATCATAGACCTGGAAAATACTTCTTAGGTCACTAGAATCCAAGATTGTGCCTCCTGATTTATTTTGCTGCCTATTTTCCAGTTTTACGTGGCACACAGCAACTTAAAATGGACTATGAGAGGCCAGCTGTGCTTCCTTAATGAAGCTCTCCTGCTGTGTGCGGACTTTCTTCTCTGCTCTTTATGTTAAAATTAATGGAGCCGCTCAAAACTTAATGCTCTCTTTGCCGGGATTGTTTCCGCAGCCGGGTGCAGCTATGGTGTGATGGCAAGCGCTGAGCGGCTGTGCAGGCACTGCCGAGGCGCAGGGCATGCACCTTGCACGGCTGGTGCCAGGAGGTGGCTGCATGCCCTGGCACAGCCGCTGCCTCCGGTAAATCCAGATGTCACCATTTCCTCTCCCATGGAATTCCTCTTTCCCTCTGAGTCTGTGATCTTTTAGCACCGAAGAGCTGCCGTTCTATATCTAGGTAGCTTTTGCCAGTCCGTGGAATGAGTATACTCAATGGCTATATTCAATGGCTATGTTAAAACTGTTGAAGTTGCAGTCGAGAGCTCAGAAAAAGCCGCAGTCCCAGGTTGCAGCTGCAGTTTGGACCATCTGTGGCAATGGGCGACATGGTCGTTGATGCTATATTCACCTGCTCTCGTTTCACTGCAACTCTTTATTGCAGTCAATGTTTGCTTATTACAGGAGATAGCTGTACAATAAATAGTTAATTAGTATTTCTTGCCTGAGTCTTAATTTAATGTGTGGCTCTTGCATGAACTATACCCTACCAGCCAAAGGCAGAATTATTCATTTCCTCACAGAGCCACAGGAAAAAAAAACCTTGTGGGGATGTCTTAGTTCTTACAAACTGCTGTGGGTTTGGGTTTTTTTACAGTTCCGCTGTGTGACAAGTCAATGCGTGTGGTCTGTTGGTATTTAGTTTTTAAGTAAGTGAGGGTCACTTGTTCAGAGCACATTTGTCACAGACTTCAGGGCTGCCATTTACTGGATTTCTACAACTCAGACCCCAGGATATTGAGCTGTGTGTCCCGAAAATGAGAAATGAGGTGGGCATGTGTAGGTATCATTTCTTTGACTAGTGCAGGGATATATGTGAATTGTATAACAGAGATTATCTTTGATTATCTTTGCCCAAAGCTGCTGTTTGCCCTAAGATATGTTGTTTTCTGTTCTTGTTTCCAGGCCCATTACCTTCTAGTTTCTGGAAAAAATAAGGCATAATTCCTTCACCTACAAACCCCTTGTTCTACACAGTCGTATTAGCTCTAGGCTGGAGGTGAGGCCATCCTGAATGTGGCAGGACCCGTACTGAGCAGCTGGCTTGTGCGGAGGTGATGGGCTATGTGCGGTGAAGCTGTAAGCAGAATAAGCGGGGTGTGGGTGTCTCTGCATCCTGGCCCTGCATTCTTTATTTTAGTGTTTCCGTGTGGTCTCCAAATTATTTTTGCTCTGTAACATCTACTTTGAAAAGTCAATGTTGGTGTCTCTGGTTACTTGTGTAATTATGGACCCCCACCATTATGGACCTCCTTCTTCCTGCCCCAGCACTGGGCGCTGAATGGCAGGGGACACGGATCACCTCCAGCGCCTTGCTCCTCCTGGGCTTCCCTGGTGGTGGTCAGCATCATATTTGATTCTGAGCTTTCTTACTTAAAAAATGGAGTAATTAATCTGTTTTAGAGGCATCCTGTGTTCCTCATCCTTTCTCACTCAACTCTGTTTCCCCCCTAGGAATCTGGGTTTCTTGCTCAAAACACAAGCTTTCCATTGCCCACCAAAGCAGTTAACCCTCTCTGATCTTTTTGTGTTCCTCTTAAACAGAAGTTGCTGTTTCCAGGCTTTTCTTTCCTTCCCGCATCTCTTTGCTGCAGTCCTGAGAGCCAGGGTCCAGAGCGTCTCGCCCATCCGAGGGCTCTGCAGCCCAGCTCTGGGCAGCATCCCCGCTGCAGGGAGAGCTCCTGCTGCCCCATCCATCACCCGGACGGGTCAGCTCAGTCCTTGTGGGTGTATGTGTGTGTGTAGTGTGGGGTGTCATCCATCTCAGCTCCTGCAACATGACTCATCCAGTCCCAGCTGCGCTTTTCTTTCCTCCTGTGGGAAGAGGGAGGAGGACATACACGAGTCTCTATTTCTGCTATGAAAATTACACCCTTACGTTAGTCCCAGAAGAAGGAGTGTGGAGGGAAGGAGCTGAGCACCCAAGCAGAGGAGCCCATCAGCCCCACCGAGGGGGGAAGATCCAGTGTGCCAAAAAAATGGACTCCCACCATGCAGCCCAACCTGAAGCCTCTTCCTCTCTCCCTTAGCGCATTTGAGTTTTATAGAAACCCACTGCAAAATCAGAGAAAGATTTGCATGAATTTGGCCTCTTTGAATGGAGAAGGGCAAGTTCGTCCAGCTGCTTTCTACGCGCCAGTGTGAGAAGTTTCCTGGAGGTGACCCTGTGCCAGCCCAAGGCCTTTTCAGGGCTGTCCTGGTCCTGCTAAGGCTTTTTGCTTTTCCTTTCAAACCAGGAGCAAAGCCGGTACATCTCAGTGATGTGCACTTGCGCTATGTGCCGTTTCAGTACTTAGAGAGCAAATTGCTTTCAGACTATCTCTGGAGTTTTAGAGGGTCCTGTGTCAGACATGCAGGCAGCGCTGCCTTATGCTTCTTTGGAAACACTATCTGGTGAGCTATGTCTTGGTGTATATATGGAGGAGTTTGGTATATCCATGTGTCCATGCATATGTGTGAGTACATATATATGTTTTACTCCTGTATAATTTTAAGCAGCTGTTAACACAGTAATGGGTGCAATGGTTTGTACCAATGCAGGAGATGCACAGGATTACTACAGCAGGATCACATCAGTGCTGCTGAGATTCAAATTCATCATGGATCAGAACTTGAGACATTAAAACATCATGTTTTTCTAACCAGTTGGAGCATGTTTTTGTTACCTCCAGCTTTTTCAAGGCCAGTCACTGCTCTTCAGCACCACTTAAAAAAACTTGTACAGCTGTCAGTCCACTAACACTGGCATGTTTCGATGGAAGTCCTTCCCAACCCAATGAGTGGAGGCTGGAGGTGTGGGGATGCTGTTGCAGGTAGGATCAGCCAGGGCAGGCTGAGTTGGCAGCAGCATCCTCTCAGGGGGCTAGAGCTGTATTTAGGGGTGTAATCGCATCACTGGTTTCTTGACAAGCAGTTTGGAAAGTAGCCCATTGCTAGGCTTGTCACCAGGGCATTTTCTTCCAGACCCTGCTCTCAGCAGCAGCTGAACTATTTTAGCTGAAATTTTCTTCAAGGGTTCAGCACAGAAGATTTAAGCCTGAACAGTTTCAAGTTTGACAGAGCTTCACGAAACTGAAGACGGAGCTTGTAATGGGAAGTATCAGCCTTAAGAAGGCAGCGTTTGGCCCTTGCTGCTCAAGGGGCATTGAGTAGTGGGGTTGTGCTGCTCTTCTACCCCTATAATGAGCAATCCAGAGAATAAATAGCAAAACTCAGTATGCAGAGCACCGTGTGCTGCACATCTGACTTATCTGTAGTTATTTTCTGAGGGCTATTTATTTGTGTAGCCAGAGTCTCTGTGCTCAGGTCCCAGGTGTCCTAGAGCTGGCTGCCTTGGGCAATACTGCAGGAGCACAAAGCCTCCCTGAAATTTGGGAATTCATCTGATACCTGATCAACCTCCACTTCTGTTATTTAAGGATGTTATTTAAGAAACTAGAGGCAAGAAGAGATCCCAGGGCTCTTGCAGACCCAGCCATCTCTCTTTTCATGTTAACAGGTCTCACACAGCTTTCCAGACAAAGCCTGGAGAAGGGCAAAGGCTGATTCAAACCAGCTTTATTCTCCCCCTTCCTGGGAGTGGAATGATTTCCCTGGGGATGGTGTAGGCAAGAGCTGTACCCACAAGCAAAGGGAGGATAACGTCCCAAACCTCCCTTTTGCCCAGTCAGTCCCGTCAGCTCCTCTGCTTCTCCATCTTCTTACCTTCCTGCAGAGCCACCCTCTCCCTGCACAGCTCCACTTCTGCTACAATGTGGATTTTCTCCCTTATTTTTGGCTTCCTCTCAGTTGATGCAGAAATGCAGCTGGGCCCCATCAGCTCGGGGGAAGCTCTGACCTGGGAAAGGCTCCAGGTCTCTTAGTTTGCTGCGATAGCTCATTCCTTTCCTCTTTCCTTCGGGAAAACCAATTTAAAAAAACCAAACAGTGAGGGAGAAGCGAGTGGAGATGGGAACTGTTTGTGCCAGCTCTGGTCTCAGCGTCTCCCTGATCCCCTCATGGGAAAGGTGGCACAAAAAAGTTTTGCTCACAAAAATGAGTCTCTGCTGATGGTCAGAGCTGGCCAGGAGGATTTTGCGCTCAACTTTGTCCAGGCTGTTTGTATCTCCATTCCTTCTTCCTTCTCCCAGCCCAGAAGCCCCAGACGGCTGCTGCACTGTGTGCCATTGCTGGGCTCTGCTGTGCTTTGCCATGTGCTGCGGCTGCTGTTGCAAGTGTGTGATTCTGCACTGGAGCAGGCTGCAGAGCCAACGTTACCTACCTGTGCTTAATATTGCTGTTTAAAAATAATTCATCGTGATATTCAAGATTTGGGCACTGCAGGGAAAGGAAGCAGAGAGTGCTGTACCCCAGGGGCCCTGGCAGGTACGGTGCTGGTTCCCAAAGCCTTTCCAGCGCACACTGGCTCCTTCCTGGGCGAGCTGTCCTTCCTACGGCTCTGCTTGTCCCCTCCCGCGCTGAGCTGCCTTTCGGTGTCCTGCCTGCCTGGCTCTTACCCTGCGGCTGCCTTGCCTGGACAGCAATCGTCTCAAATCCCAAATCCTCCTCCACCTCTGCTCTAGCCCTTTTCCTTCCAGGTCCCCTGACTGGTCACCCTACATCCCCAGCTGTGTCCCACCACCCCGGTGAATCTCAGCCTCGAGCCTTCTCCAGTCCAGCCAGCATCGCCAGTCCACGGGCTCCCAGTGAGGGTCCCCCAAGCCCTGTGCCAGGGGACAAAGCTGGCAGAGGGTGACACAGGCAGAAAGAGCAACTCGGAAGGAGGCGATGGTGTTGGCACTGTGCAGGGAGGAGGTGAAGAGGCTCTACGGAGCGGCTGGAAGTCCCGCTGCCCGTCCCTTCGGGGTTTCGCTGCCCGTGGGGCTGCCTGAAGCGGTATTTGCGGCAGCGTGGCCCTGGGGGGAACCGGGGGCGGTGGGCAACCAGGCTTAGCTCCCCTGCCGCCGCACTGCCTGGTCAGGGACTGGAGTGGTAAAACCAGGCAAACTGCAAAACCACATCCCAGGAGCAATCCCAGCTGGGCTGCAGGCAGCTGCCTGCTCAGAGCCCGAAACGGTTAACAGGCAGCGAGGCCAAGCCGGTCCTCCCACCGGCATGAGATCACCGCTGCCACCGCCAATCCTTGATCCAATTCTCGCTCCGTCTGGCAGCAAAAGAGCCGGGAGCCAAAGCTGGGAGCGAGAGCAGCGGCAGCTGAGATCGTGGCCGGTTTGGTCTGCACCGAGGCACCCCGAGCCACCGGGGGAAGCTGACCATGTAGGATCCGGCCTCTTCCCTCCATCACCGGCACAGCGGCGGGTCGTGGCGGGACGGTGACCGGCGTCCAACCCAGCCGCGCTTTGCGCTGGTCGTTCCTGGGTTTTTCTCGCCAACATGATGGGCTGCAAGTCCAACTCGCTCACTTGCCTGCAGGGAGGAAAACCAGGGCTGCCGCTGGCCACGGCCACCGACTCCACCGCTACGCTCAACAAGCTGGCGCTGGCCACGGGCGGGACTGAGAAATCCTGGTACCGCTGCATCTTCCCCTTCGGCATCGTCTCCGTGGTCATCGGCGTAGCAGCGACGTGCATCACCTTCACCATCAATGGCCCGCAAATGGACATCGCTAAGGTGGTCTCGGTGGCCACCTTGATCTTCGGGGTGGGCCTGCTGGTGGCTGCCTACGTGTGCTGGCGGGCCAAGCGGGAGAGGCAGCGGAAGAGGCAGCGCCAGGAGCCCGTCTCCTTAGAGCAGGGAGCCCTATGACCCAGGCTGGGGGCAGAGGCTCAGCTCTACCCGGAGCCCCCTGCTTACACCCCCTCCTCCGCCCAGCGCCCAACGGTAGAGGGGTGACGGCACCGGCTTTGTCGCACCCAAGGAGGTCCGGACCCTGCCCGAGGTCAGCTTGCTGTCATCCTCCACCCCGCCGAGCCACACCACCGCCCGCGCCCGGCCATCCCTGCTCCCGTCACACCTGCCTGCCCGGGACCGGCACGGAAAGAGCCCGGAGAATGGCCCAAGGAGCACGTCACCACGCACGGACCCGCTGCCCGTCCCCGCCACGCGCTGCCCCGCAGCCGGCAGCCGCAGCGAGCCCACGGCGCTGCTCTGTGCCAGGGGATGCCGAGACAGCCCAGCACCCCCTGCTCGGCGTCAGAAGAAACCAGTGTCGCTTCTGTCCTCTTGTGTTTTTTCCCCTGTCGTGAGGACCCATATGGCTCAGGACAAAAGGAGTTTCGAAAGAAACTCGCTCGGTGCGGAGAGATGCGGGGCAGGCTCGGCGTGGGGCTGCAGGCAGGGGAGGAGGGCTGGCAGGAGGCAGCAAACTCCGATGCGTGAGCGTGGCTGAGTTGGCACGTGAGCCCCTGGGGACAGCGTGGGTGACAAGGGGAGGTCGGGAGCTGAGCGCAGCCGTGGGGGGTGACGGACCTTGGCACCTGCTGGGGGGACGCGGGGAGCTGAGGGGCTCAGGCTGGGCAGCCCCCGTGGGTGCCGGCTGTCGGGCGTTTGCTGCTCACGGTGCGGCACGGCGTGGCAAGTGGAGGAGGAAACCGGGCTCTTTCTGTCACTGTGTGTCCCGGGGCACAGGTCCCCTCTGCGGGGTGTGGGGGGGTCCGTCTGCCTGGGATGCCCGGGGAGCTGGGGCTCATGCTGTGAGCTCGCAGCGGCATCCCCCAGCTGTGGGAGTCAAAGCAATTCTGTTGCTGGAGAAGGAGCTGGAGTTGCATTAAAAAGAAGCAAATACATTTTTACCACTTTTTTGGAAATTAAGTGCCTGCTCCTGTTCCTTGAATTTAGCTTTAAGCTCTTTACCCTAAAAAATAAGCATGAGACGTGGGCACGGGGGTCCCTCTCCGGCGGCTCTCAGAGCGGTACCTCCGCTCCGTGCCTGGCCGTGGAGGCTGTGGCAGAGCTGGGCTGCAACCCTGCCCTGGGGGCTGGCCCTGCACCCAGAGGGGCCCCCCGAAACCAGCCCTCCTCTGGGCTCCTGCACGACAGGCGGCCGTGCCAAGAGCTACAGAGAGCAGCCACGCTCCCGGCTGCTCAGCAGCTGGAGGCTTTCCACACACAGCAGAAGAGAGCAAATAAAGCCAAAAGCCTCAAGCGAGGGCACACGGGAGCAAAGCCGAGCGCGGGAGGAGCTGAGGGCCCGGTACCCTCCTGAGCGTGCCATGCCACATGCCATCCTTCCTCCCAGCAGCTCTGCTCCCACCGGTTCTGCCCCTGTAATTAAATCATGCTCTGCAGCCAGGAGAAAGCCCCGGGGGGTGCTGCATGCCGCAGCGTGCGTGGTCTGGAGCCGCCATGCATGGGATAGCAGGACTTGGAGTCCCAGTCCTGCAAAGTCAGGTTTCGAATACCCATGGAGTTTGGGAGGTTTGGAGACACTTTCAGCCTCAGCTCTGACGGACGCTTTGCTTCCATGAGCAATTAGGAGATGGGGCGGTGTTACAGGGGCCAGCCCAGCTCTGCAGTGGGTGATGAGTTTAGCAGGCGTCGAACCCGGGCTGTTCTTCAGAAGCCTGATAGTTGTTTTGGGGTGTTTGTGTATCTGAAGTTCGTGGTTTCAGCCTATCTTGGGGTAAGCAAACCAGTGGTTTCCAACCATGGGGGCTCAGTGGTGTACTGTGGGAGATGCTCAGCAAAGCACTCGTGTATTGAGAGTTTGAGGTGCCAGCTCAGTTTTATTATTATTGTTATATCCTTTTTTTATTATTTCCTTGTTCTTGCTATAATATTTCAGGCAAACAGGTTTGCAGCTGCCTGCAAATTCCTGTGCTCTCACCTTGCTCATCACCACCGCCTCAATACGCCAGCTCGGCCATCAGCCCCTGCTCCCAATTCTGCCCAAATTTATCTCACTTTAAAAGGGCTCAGCCCTTCTCCCCCTGCACTGTGAAGCAAGTGCTGTCTGACTAGGATGCAGGGACGGGTTGTCAGTGCACACCAGAGGAAAGCCTTGCCAGCCAGCCCAAAATCGCTGGCATCAGGCCCCATTACATCACACCCTTTTTGATCTGGAAATCTGATTCCCCAGAGCTGAATTGCCTCTCTCCCCCTGCTCCCAAAAAGCTTGCTGGGGGTGGCTCTCGGCAGGGCAGCACTTCCCTGGTGAGGTGAAGCCCATCCCAGAAAGAGACTGGATAAGCTGGAGTGCCAACCCAGCCCAGTTCTGGGCTAAAATGTCCTCTGCAGACCGATACTTTCTTTTGTTTCTGTTAAAAACTTCACTGGATTTGATTTCTGTAGTAAGATGCACACACACAAAAACCCTCCTGCTATCTGAAATGATTTTATTTTTGTGGACAGACTCCGGCAAGTTCCCCTGTGGGACTGTGGCCACTGCACGCGCTGGTTGAAGGGCAAGTCCTAGAGAAATTCATCTCCTTAAAGAACACCAAGTGATTTTTTTGGCTGCAGGCATAGATGGCCAGGAAAGTTACGCCCTGTTCAGCAAAGAAACTGGAAGGAAGAAGATAAAAGGACCCACATGGTCAGTCCTCACTCACAGAGCACCCGGGGATCTGAAATTTGCCACCTTGCTGGCACCACCCCGTATTGCTCTTCCTCGGGCAGCGTGCAGGGTGGAGCCGATGCCTCTCCGTTTGCTGGCAGACGACACCACCATCTCACCCTCGTCCTCAAGTCCCCACTGGTGGCATTGCAGATGTGTGGGAGCTTCCTGGCCATAGCCAGTCCCTTCCCTGTACAAGCTGGAGAGGCTCCGGAGGGCATCCCACCCGGGCATCCCACCCATACATCCCACCCATACATCCCACCCGGGCATCCCACCCATACATCCCACCCATACATCCCACCCGGGCATCCCACCCATACATCCCACCCATACATCCCACCCAGGCATCCCACTGCGCACCATGGCGCTGTTCCATGCGGTGCAGTGCCCAACAGTCACCGGGTGCCTCGGCCCCGGGCGCTCACGGCACAGCAAAAGGCCGGGGCTCCCACCAAGTGCTGTTGGCAGGGGCAGGCGGCTCACGGATGCCTGGTTGCCCAAACCCAGTGGCTGAGGTGTTGGGGCAGGAGCTTTTGGCAGGCAGCTGCAGCACGGCCAGCTGGATGCGTCTGTCCCCGGGAGCGGGGAAATGCCCTGGGAAGGCAGCGCTGTGGCTGTCTTATCGAAATCTGGGGCTGAAAGACAGTCTTTACCTTTTCTAGGCAGACAGAACCAAAAAATAATAAACCTCTAAAGCTCACTTGAACACCAGTCTTCATCTGCTTTGCTTCCACCGTGCCTGCGGGGAGCTGCAGCCTGGCCCGGCCGTGCCCCCCCCCCCACGCAGCACTGCTTGCTGGAGACTTGCACCCTGCCAGATACCTCCGCTCCCCTGGCAGGCGTTATCTGGGGAGGAAAGATGGTTCAAAGGCTGTGCCAAGACACCTGCTTCCCAAAGTCATGGTTCAATATAGCCTGCCCCTTGCATTGCACCAACACCCTCCATCAGAGGCTGCTTTTCCAGTGTAATGGGAATTCTCCCTTACACTAAGGACCCTAAATTTGCCTCCAGTGACAGCCTCCCCAAGGCTTTCTCCATAACAACAATTCAGCCCCATTAATGTATTCAGCTTTTGTGACAGCAATGTGCCCTGTTTCTGCCAGATCCACTCAAATCCCCTTTCAACACTAAATAAGCTTAAAAGGAAAAGTGCAGGTTTTGTTGCATCAAAGTGAAGGGTTAAAAATCATTGCTAACAGACGGGAAACAGTTACAAAGAGGAAACTTAAAAATAAAAATATGCATCCTTATAATACATCTGACATTAATTTCCTACCTTAGCTGACATATGGGTCTGCTCCTGCTGCCCGGGTTTAGCTGCACGAGGTGGAGGTGAAGCTCCTGGGGCTAGACCAGGCTCTGAGCTCAAGTCTCCCCAGGGTACCCAGTCTCCAGTCCTCATTGGGATGATGGGGATTCCTATTTCCCACTCCCTTTTGTGGAGACTGAAGTCTTGAGCCCTTCAGAGGCACAGTGACAGAGAGACAGTTGGAGAAAGACCATCTTTCCCGGCTGCCGCAGGACCCCAGCACGTCTGATGGAAAGAAGCCACAACAACGTCGCCTTACCGGCGAGGTGGCTATTGGCAGAGCTGAGTCTAACACTCAGCTAACACCAGGTGCCTGCAGGTTTCCCTGCGATGGGGGACATCCCCTGCCTTCATGTGACGTTTGGGTATTGGAGTGGGTGCAGAGATGATGCCCAGTCGCCTTCCCCGCGGGGAGCGGGACCTGCGGCTCTGCCCACTCTGCTCTCCCACCGGCACGGCTGGCGTGGCAGGGAAGGACCTGGCCAGCTGGCTCCTGGACAAGGGGACGAGATTTTGGGCTGGGGCATGCACCGGAGGTCCGCACACATGCCATGGGCCGGGGACGGTCTGTGTCCCCCGCTGCCGGGGGTGCTGCCGGCTCTCCCGGCAAGCGGAGGTGCCGGGGATGAGCTGCTGCCAGAGGGAGAGGTGACCCCTGCCCGTGCGTGACTGCGTGTCTGCGCTGCTCCTGGGCACCCTAAAAAAGAGACGCACGGTCCAGCTTCCTAAACAAGCCCATACAGATTTAAAAATACATTTCTTTTTGCTGCTTCTCCAGGTGTCAGCTGGGCCTGGAAATTCCCAGGTATGAGAAGCGAAGCTGCTCTCCTAGCCAGAAGCAGAGGTGCAGGCGAGTCGTGGTCCTGCACAGCTCACAGCCCGGCTCACCGACACACTAGTGAGGCTCTTGTTGTGCCAGCAAGGAGCAGAGAAGCCTGCATAGCCCGAGACGTTCATCCCTAGCAAAAAACACTGCAGCAAAACGGCGCCCGGCACCGTTCCCTGCACTTTAAAAACAAGTCCACGTGCACAGGGAGGTGCGGGAATGGCCAAGCACGACTACTTGGCTCCGGTCCAAAGCTGCCAGCAAAATAATGAGTAACTCCTAGACAGCTGGGCTGAATTCATGGCTAATAAACTAATTTATTTACTCCCCTTACAGTTATTTTTTTGCAGGGATGTGAATGGAAATTTTAACAGTTTTTTTCCCTAGCTGTGCATGGAAAGCTCTGTCTTCCCAGGGCAAGGACAAGGGGCTGAATGCCAGGCACCGAGTTGACATTGGGAGCAGATTTTGGAAACATGAAAATTACTAATAGACCATCTAACCCAGCATTTCCCTCCCCGGGGGGGTTGCTCTAACGTTGGTTTAGGAAACCCCACATGGACAATTACAGAATATTTTGTTCTTACAGGAAGGTTTTTTCCAAACAAATGCAGTTTCTGCTGAAGTCTGTGTGCTTGGAGGACTTACTGTCACAGAAGTATTGTTGCACACCAGCCCTGTTTCCGTGCTGCAGGGATGTCCCAGCCAGCTACAGCTTCTCCTGGGAACCCTGCGCGAGTCTCAGTGCCGTGACTCAAATACAGCCGTATCTTAAATTTGGGGACCTGGTGAGGTCCCGGTCACTGCTGCCGGAGGGGGGTCTGGGGGGTGTGAGTGGGGACTGCCGGCTGGAGCGAAGGGTGAGACCACCACTCGCCTTCAAGGACTTCTTCAGCTCCTCTCGCTGCTGCTTGCTTGAGCCCTGGTTTGGGTTTATACCATCTTCCCCTGAGGTTTTTACATGGCTTAAGGACAATAAGGTTCGGAAGGATGTTGGCGATCTTGTAGCATTGCAGAGAAATGGGGTGCTCATTGCAACAAAGATGCTGGTGGCATTCAAAGGCCAAAGCTGCTGCAAAGTTTGCTCAGCCCTGAAGATAGGAGCCTTTCTTGTCCTTCTGCTCTCCAAAATGAGCATCTCAGCCCGTGTCCTCCTCCCACGAGGCCCAGCCAGGTGCTCCTGGCTGGAGGTGGCTAGGGAGGTAGGAATCCTACCAAATGCAAAGACTAACCTGAGGCAACATCACCTTCAAATAAAGCCAGTTCCTTAGTGCCGTGTCCGCTCCTGCGTGCCACCTTCTGCTCATCACAACCTCCTTTCAGGGCAAGGCTGGGGAAGAGGCTGCTTTTTGCTCCGGCGTACCCGAGCCGAGGAAAAACATCTGAGGAAGCACATGGGATCCGGTCACACCAGCATCCTTCATCTGTCTGCTTTGGTGTCCCTTTGCTGGCAGACACCATCTTCGGGGCACCCCGCAGTGGACTCGCGTGCCGTGCCCCCGGCCACCCGGAGCGGGCGCTGCGTGGGTGCCGGCAGGGAAGGGGCTGCTTGCAGCCCCCTTGGTCCCAGCCCAGCTGGAAGGGGATGGCTGGCAGCTGCCCCTCCTCTTTACCCACCTCAGAGCTAAATGCACTTAGCAGCGTTTCCAGACCTGCCGCTGACTGTGCTTCATGCCTGGTTTTGTTGTTTATTCTGTTTTTTTGGTGAACCACGAGCATCTTGAATTCTGTTTCTCCCCGAGGTCGCCCACTGCCCCCAGGGCAGCCCCTGCCAAGGGCGTGAGGACACCCAGGGGGGGACCCCTGGGGAGGCGACAGGGCTTGGAGCGTTGGAGATCTCTGTGGGGCTAGATGATCTCCTGAGATCCCACCCAGCTCTCATCTTCATCGCAGCCTGCTTTTCTGTGCGTTAGGTCAGACCTGGAGTGGTGACAGCCCTGTGATCATCAGACCGGCCGCGGTCTGCGGCATGATGCCAGGATTTGCCACGTGCCTCTGCTTTGTAGCAGTGAAACCACCATGCTTTGATTGGAAAAAGCTTTTCCATCTCTCTTTCCCCCTTTGGATCATTTGAGGGGACTCTGAGAACTTGCTCTTTCCCTTTTCCATCCTTTGGGTGAAGCTGCTGCTATGGGAAGGCTGGAGCCAGCTGCGGGTCCCCAGCAAGAGCCACCACCACATCATTTCTGACACGTGCTTTGGGTATCGCCCTGCCCCAGCAGATGTGCCAGCATCGCCCCACTCCCCTGGTTCAGGTTCAAAATGCCATGACTCAAAACTATGCCTGGGCTCCCATATATACCGTTGAAGTTTCTCAGCCAGTGTTAATCCCTCCCTGGAGCAATGCTGGGGGGAAGCAGCTTTCTCCCTGTGTCACTGTATGCAAACTGAGTTCAGAGACTGCTCTAGAGACCTGGAAAAGGCCAGCTGTGCAGCCAGCTCAAAGGGATCTCCTGTATCAGCCTGGAGTTTATTAACCTTGTTTGTCACCATGACATAAGAGCACATCTTAAATGAATGGGTTATCCTTCTTGCAAAGCATTGTGACGCGTGGCATGTTCTGTCAGCTCCCAGGAGCAAACCTCCGGTGACACTGCATGGCAAGTGAACCAAACGGGCATTAAAAACAATGCAGGTTTTACCACAAGGCTGAAAAAAATCCATTTTAAATGTCT
Organism: Buteo buteo; assembly: GCF_964188355.1. Classification (NCBI taxonomy): domain Eukaryota; kingdom Metazoa; phylum Chordata; class Aves; order Accipitriformes; family Accipitridae; genus Buteo; species Buteo buteo. Next base: position 1,872,462 of record NC_134199.1, read on the forward strand.
GTCTTTGCTGGCAGCAAAGCTATTGGAGTGGTGCCCGGAGACTCATCCGTGGTCAAGCACCCTTCTTGAAGCCCTGCCTGAAGATGCTCGTGCTGTGAAGGAAACAGGGTGTTTTCTTCCCTTCCCACAGAATAGAACTGAGGCACAGAAAGCCACTGATTTGGTCCCATTTTCCATGCAGTATTTGCCAGAGCTGAGGCTTGAGCTCAGCTCTTTTGTGAGTTGAGCAGCCGGTGCCTGTACAGGCTCAGAGGGGCCAAGTTCAGCCCGGACACGGTGCGCCTGTCCATGCAGGTGGTGGATATGAACATATTTGGACCCGCGCTGAACCGCCTGGGGTGTACTGGAAACCAGCCCGCGCCGGAGCCAGGGATGGCATCAGACAGGGAGGACGGGCAGCGGGCTTGCTGGGCTCGGCAGCTGCCAGGGATGCTCCTGGCAGCATCCCACAGCGTTGCCCAGCCAGAGCCCACCGGCTTGTAGGAGGCAGGGGCAAACCTCTCCTTCCTCCAGCGCAGATGGAGGAGACGCCGTCCCCCGCCGCGCCGTCCCAGCCTCCGTCCCACCGGCCGCGCGGCGCCGGCGCGGCGGGCGCAGATGGGCAGGAGCGGTCGGCGTCGCGCGCGGCAGCGGGGTCTCGCCGGGGACAGGTGGCTCCTTCCGCTGGGCTGGGGTCCCGCTGTCGGAGGGGGACGGGGGGGACGGCAGCGAAGGCCTCCCCGCCGAGCGCAGGCAGACTCACGGCTGTGAAGGGAGCCGGTGGGATGCAGGGCCCGCGGGCGAGACATGGGCTCCCCCCCAGAGCACTCTACCCGTTATAAAACCCCCTATTTTCGTTCCAAGAATGAGACCCATGGGCTCCATCACCTTTTATAAACTCTCCCATGACCTTTCGGCCCATGTTCCCTTTTTTTTTTTCCATTTTGCTGGCTGTGTGTCAGTCACCCGCCTTGCCCTGACAGCCCTTTGAGACCAAGAAGAAGCTACCCACGGCTGGTAATCCCAACAATTTGTGATGACATTACAGCCCATCTAACAAATACATACAGACTGTGCTATGGACGGGTCGAGCCACCAAAGGAGACTGGAAAGCACGGCGTTTCGGACATCCAGGATGGAGCTAAACCATCCGTGGGATGCCGGCTTCTAATTTTAAGATGCAATTCTGCTGTCTTTTTACTCAAAATGGAAAGATGCTGGTGCCCAGCAGGCAGTGCTGAGGAGGAGGCCTTCACAAGGACACTCGTACTCGGTGGGAGGAAGAAGATGCTCCAATATAGGACAGCTGAGATGCAGCAGGACGAGAAACCTGCATGTTCCCCACCACCTTCTCCTCCTTGCGATCATGATGACTGCCCTGCTCCACGCTTGCTCTGTGCTTCCCACCTGGCGAGATGCAAAATGCATTTTTCCTGAGTCTGTGCATATGCAGCATGTGGAGGTGGAAGAAAATTATAAAAGGTTATCATTCTCTCTTATTGATCCTGTGAAAACCAGGTACAAAACAGCATTATGTCATGAAATGTATTAAAAAGAGTATAAATACCATGACATTATCAAGGTAAAATGCCAGAGACCATTACATTGTTATGGCTTTTTGCTGGACTAAAATTGGTTTCCATTAGAGGCACAGGAAGCTGTGGTACCTCTCCGTTCTGTCGCACTTATGGAGAGCTGTTCCTGCGCTCTGAGCTACAAGTACAGAGTAAAATCTCACTTTCATATTTAAAAGAACTAGTACATTAGGTCAAAAATTTGACCTATCTCCACTAAGTCAGCACAGTCTGAAGTATGTTAAAAATCAAAGCAAACCCACAGCTCTTTAATGGTAGCCAACTTGGAAACAGTTAAAATGGTGGGTCTGGCAGGCAACGAGGGTGTTTCGGGAAACTCTGCAGCACCTGTTAGTTAGCAAGTAATAGGTTTTTCTAGGGCTTGCTGCTGTGGGCATCCCTCTGGAAAAGATGCCACTCAGTAGGACTGTAAGGGAACAAGTGTGGTCCTCCAGGAGAGCGGCAGGAGAAATGATGGCAAAAGCTGGTCTAGCAGGAGGCAGCACAGCGGCTGGTGGAAAACACAGGCTGTTCCCAGGCTTCTGAGAGGAGATAATAACCAGACAGTTGGGAAAAATAGTGATAACTGAAAAAAAAAGAGAGACGAGCAGTAAGGTTTTGTTTAAATGGAAGTGCCGCTTGCTAATGCTGCCAGGGCTGTAGAGCTCTCACCAGCATTTCTCACTGAGCAAATTTCCTCTAACTGAGTAAGACCAAGGCGGCAACATTTCTTTTAAAATAAGCCTTAACTTCTTTAAACTACTTCTTTAAAAGCATTTCTCACATTATACTTAATTTTTTTAAAAGTCTCCATTGTACAGCATTCTGCTTAGAAGCTTAAAAATGATATGACACCTGTGAGTGAGATTGTCCTTTTCTGTTGAGATGTCACGGAGGCTTTTAATGGCCATGCCATCCTCAGTGCTTCTTAAACCCAGCACCCCGCGAAGCAAAACCACTGCAGCTTTTTGCACTGGGTCTCTCTGCAGCAACATTTTCAGGACGTTATCATTTCCTTGTTCTGTTCACAGCAAAATAAATGTTTTACTTGGAGTCCTCTGTCCTGAGGAAGTTTTCTTGAAGAGCTGCCTAGCACAAATCCTGCAGGGCCAGCTCAGTGATTAGGTTTTGCACGGGGCTCACTGAGATGTTTGCTCTTTTTTTTCATGATGCAGACCTGTTACAGTTACTCTTCACAGGGCACCCAGCAGGTGTTTTTGAGGAAGAAAAGTGTAAGCCATGCCAGAGCCCAGCAAAACTCAGCTCAGTTAAGGGTACCGTGGCTCCAGCTCATGCCGCATGGGTCATTTTTTGCTGCCTGCTTTTGTTTGCTGGACTTTAAAAAGTGCCCAATAAAGGCTGAATGTGCGTAACTTGCAGGTTGTAGGCAGTGGCTCATGGTAGTGCCCCAGCTTAGTAAAGCACTTCCGTGGGATTTATTTTGAGCATGTGTTCAAGACCATATGCTGAAATGTTTTGCCAGAGCTAAGAATGGATCTGAAGCTGCTGAGAGTTTTACACGTTCTTAAGCGATTCCCTGAATCAATCCCAAACTGGGTTAGTTCACAGCCTGCCCCACCTAGGAGCAAGGCTCAGATCCTGCTGGGATAAAGGGGACAAGAAATCTTGCAAAGTCTGTTCTTCTTCACTCAAAGTGTTGACTTTTCAGCATTAAAAAAATACTCCAGCTTACCAAATCCTTACATTAAGATTTTCAGTTTGACCAAAAATTTGGTGGGTATAGTAGGTGAACAAACACAAATAATTGGAAATTCCACAGCAGTAGCCCATCACATCACTGCCGTCCATATGTCTGTCCTCTCCCGGAGAGCTGGGCTGTCTGGTGGGACTGTATCTGCCCTGACACGTCGTACAAGCTACGGTGCATCATGACACATGTGGTCCTACGGGGATGTAGCAACCACAGAGGAGACCAGAGGAATGAAGCACCCATGGTGTAAACCCAAGAGGACCCGACTGGCATTTCTAAATCAACATTACTGCATTTTTATGTCTTTTGGGTTTTGATAGTTGGATATTTATGTCATGAGGAGGCCAAGGTGGGAGCAGAGACCAGGGGAAAACCAACCCAGAGAGCCACTCTGGCGAGTGGTTTCTCCTTCTCCTGCAGGTGGGCTGCACAAAACCAGGTCTGTGAGATGCTTGCCACCAAACCCAAGGGGACCTCCAGGGAAAACATTGTCAGTTTGGTCACTGCTTATGTGCCTGGGTTTTCAAGTCACTTGATCAATCTGTAATAAAAATAACCAAATGCTACAAAGCAGCATGACCCCTTACTATATTGTCGTCACAAAACTTGCTCTGGCTTTTCTGAACATAGGCACTTCTGGAGTTAGAAATTAAGCATGAAAATTGGTTTCTTGAGTTTGGTATTCAAAGCTTTCTGAGCTGTGGGAGTCCTTAATGCAACAGCTGAGAGCAATGGCACACTAGCACTTCTTAAAATGAATGGCCAGCCTTGTACAATAGGAAGACAATTGCAGGAGAGGAGACCTGATGATGGATGGCATATTTTGGGGAAGGATGTGTTTGAATCCACTCATGGCTGTCTTTCTTGTGATCCAAGATTTATTAAAGCTGCTAAATATAAGCCCTTAATTTTTGGACCAGACCATATCAGGATGGAGCGGGATCACGAGGAGTCATGACCCTCACCGTCATGATCAAATCCCACCGTGCTTGCAGTACAGTCAGTGCAGAGCAGCTGCGGGGCTGCTCTGAACTGGGCTGGCTTATGCTGTCCCCCAATTTCTCCTGGCGTGATGGGAAACCTGGAGGGGGTGAGCAGGAGCGGGAGGCATATCGCCTGGCTGGATGGCGCTGAGCCAGTCGGCACGGTCCTGTGGGGCTCCTCTCCCCAGGAGATGTGCAATGCTCATGGCAACGTCAGGGGATGTGACCAGAGGGTCACCTAAACGGTGGCAGGTCCCACTTTGGCAGCTCCCCAATGTGCATCTCTGCTTTCTGCCTTGGGCTCCGTGCAGCCACGTGCTGCCAAGTGCCAGCTTTGCTTTCCATTAGCGTGCAGAGCCTGCTCGAGCTCATTAGGTGTGGTGTGTAGGCAGTGTCACGGCTGTCCAGACCGGCCAGCTCAGTCTGTGTTTGCATGGTGATGTTGAGCCGTGGAGCGTGTTCCTGGCTCTCCCATCAAGTGCTTCCCAAGCCAGCACAGAGAAGTTCTCAAGTTAAACCAGCCACGAGATGCTGGCACCACGCACATACAGCCTCTGAGGATGTCTGCCAGAGATTCCTGATACTTCAAGATGCATTTAAAAGTTTCAGCCACTGAGTAAAGCTCAGATCTGGAGGCACACTTGGGAGGTTTACCCCTGTGCCGCTTGCTGTCCTGTGTCTCCCCAGCCGACAGCCTCCCCCTCTTCTTGTGAGAACCCAAGGGCTTCGAAGGCATTTTGCACTCAGGAAGAAATGAGAAAGTTTTAAAACTTGCTGTTGACTGAGGAAGCCCTGAAGCACCACTGCATCTCTTCCATGTAAAGGTCAGCCTTATTTTTTGGGAGGGGCTTCTGCTGAATATTACCTCCTGCAGTGTGACCCATGGCAGCGGATGGAGCGAGCGTAGCTGGGTGTCATGAGACTGATCTCATCAGTTTTAGATTTCATGCCTTCCAGACTGACTGATCTCCCTTCTGCTCATTCATTAGGAGACAACAGAACACAGCAATCTTCTTCGCAACACTTCTGTTGTCTGTAGCTTTCTGTTTGCTCCCTTTTTGGAGGACCTTTACAGCAGCAGGAACATGCCTTCAGTAGCAGAATATATAGAAGCTGAATGCCTTTTGCTAAAGGCTTTTTAGAACTGACCAGTGAAAACCTCTTAGTGCTGGGTCATCACACAGACTTAAATCCAATCAGTTTAGTCCAAACGTCATAGTGCCACTACGGGGAAAGGGAATTTTCATATTTACTGCACAGAAAGGATTTAAAGGGGTGCCTAAACTGAAGACTGAACCCACGTGCAGGCAACAACTTACACTTGCCATCCGAAGTGGCTGGCATCCACAGCAGGAGACACCAGCAACAAATCTGGAAAAAGAGTGACTCACTAGGGAAGTATAAGAAAAGTATATACACAAACATGAAGGCCGTATGTTTTTTCCAGAGGAGAACCTCCTACTTGAAGGCCAGCCTGGAATGACTGCTTTTCTTCCAAATTTGATCTAGAATAACAACAGATCCATTTTGCTGCGAGACGTAGCCTACTAGCACTGAAAAGTGTACCTGCATGCCAGATTCATCCCTGTACACGGGGTGGTTGTACAGCCGGAGTTGCCCAGGCACCTGCTCTTTTTCCAGTTGGGAATTTGTTGGAATCAGGTATGTTGGGGCACTTGTCTGGGGTTTCTGGATGTCCAGAGTATGTCGGAAGAGTAGCTTCAGCGGGGCTGGTAGATACCTAGAAAACTCATGGTAGATACCCGGAGAACATATCCACTGTGCATGCATAGAGCAACTCCACAGCAGGACCAAAGGAAATTTTGCAATCTGAACTAAAGAGGGACCTTGTGAAGAGTCTGCGACTGCAAGCTGATGAGGAGAGGCATTTCACCAAATTCAGCTCACCAAAGCTACAGAAAGGTGATTGCAAGCAATCAAGTTAACCTGCATTAAGAAGCTGGTACATCTCAAGGAAGGTCCGGTCGCTGATTGTAGACACGCTGCCCTCCAGTGTGGGAGCCAACCAACAGAGATTAACGTCAGGCAGCTTGGCAGGGAACAAAACAGCAACAGGGTTAAAGCTAACCTATTGCTCTTTGCATTTACAATACCTTGCTTGAGCTGAGGGACAGGACCTTAAGGTGTGCTGATGTGGTTGCACTCGGTTGTCTGCTCATCCTTTAAGGATGCATTAACCTTAATACTAAGGGACACGGTCTTAACTACAGAGGAAGCAGCACTGAAAAGGTTAAGAAGGGACTGGACTCTCCAACCACCCTTTGAGCAAAAAATATAGGCTAAATTAATTATAAATAGAGTAATAAAACATCCAAAGTGGAAGTGCATAGAAGAGGGACAGAGGAGGATGAAGCAATAAACAGCCTTGGCCCTATAAACAGGAGATAAAAATAGGGCAAAGAGATGTCATCAATCTGAGGGCTATTTTCAAAACATCATGTCCAAAAAAGCCTTGGACTGACCTTTTGGGGGTGAGATGGCAAGTGTTAAACAGCGGCTCCCCCACAGGTGCGAGCGCTGCCTGTGTGGGCAGTGGGCAAAAGAACTGGGTCGGGTGGAGGAGCTGGGGCTGCTGCACGGTGTTCCTTGTCTCGGGGACTTCAGAGCTTTTGTCACTGACATGGTGATGGGAACTCTTATTTCTGTATCCAGACTGCTTCTGGAGACAGAGACTTATTCAAGGTCTTCTAGTAAGGGACACGTACTCTAATGGAAACAATTACAGAACTTTTTATTCCCCTTTCTCTGGAGAACATCCCTATATATAGCTCAAACCCATCCCATTGTTCTTCAGATCTTTTCTCAGTGCTTGCCTTTCTTGCATCACCTACAAGACACACAGATGGAGACGGCTGCTGTCAAGCTGCACGTGCTGACCAGGACCCTGTTCTTGCTGTTTCTTACTCCCTCGGTCCATAGGCTGTACGGGGTGGTCGATTTTGATGGGAAGCACTTGCGATGGGATCATCGTCAGTGTTCCATGGCTGCATCGTGCGCTGTGCAGCGTGCTTCGGGCCCACTCCTGCAGTTCCTAGGAGATACATCAGTAGCATTTATTTTTTAATTACAATGATCTACACTATGCCCTGTGGGAATATTAGCAGAAACAGGCTGTGCATTGCCAGAAATCCCATTCTCCTTCAGTACTCCCTGGTGGGATTTTCTCAGAGTTGCTCTGTTGGGGTAGAAACTCCCTGGAGGTGTTGTGCCAGGATATTAACATTTTGCATCCTCGATGACGCGCTTTCAGCCACAGGCACTGCAGAAGAGCAGCACAATAGTATTTTGTGGGCACAGAGTAAAAACCACTGGTTTGTTTTGCATCCAAAGCCGGTATCTCCAAGGCCACATCTGCTCCAGCACGGACCTTGCACCTGGCTGAGATGCCAGTGAGCGTCCCATCCAGAGAACGCAGCATCCATGGTCAGAGAAACTGAGGAGTGTGTAGGAAAGGTGGAAACTTACTGTGACATGAGGAAGAGGAGAGCTGTGAAGGAGAAAGTGGTGGGAGAAAAGGGATTTCCTCCCCGAAGAGGTCAGAGTGCTGTCTGGGAGGGAGAGCAGGAAAGCCCAGCGTGCCCATCAACCCGGAGGAGCGCGTCCTTGAAAGGCTGAAGAGCGGCTCAGGGGATGACAGAAAGCTCTGGGGAGAGGGAAGGAACAAGCCAAAGCCCAAGGCAGAAATTTCAACTTTTAGAGTCGGGAGCTCCCGGAATACAGCTGGAAGAGATCACATGAGCTCTTTTGAGAGGCTAGTGGTGCTCAGCGAAGGCGGCATCACGCTCTCCACTGCAAAACCTCAGGGATAATCCAGCAGTTTGCCTCCGGCCAAGCGTGCCTTGCTTATTCTTCAGCCAGACCCGGCTGCAGAGGGAGGAACGGGGCTTTCCCTCCCCGCTGCGCACACAGAGGCATGATCCCAGGCTCAGCGGGGTCTGGACTTGCTCTGATTTAATGGCATTTTAACCATGCCTCACACTAATCTTTGGCCTTGTAGCCTCCAGATCCTTGGCCAGCAGACAGAAAGGTCCCAATAAGCTTTTAATTGTGTCTGTAGCCTTATTGTTGTGACGGCTGCTGCCGTACTGGTAAATGATGGCCTTAACCCTGCAGTGGGGGTAGGAAGCAGGGTAAAAAAAACCCTCTCGACAAACAAGCCGGGATTTTATTACAGCTTGTGTCACATCAGAGAAGTGAGAGCTGAGTCACTGCCAGGTATAGACAGTGACTGTGAGTCACCAGCATAACCCGGCTCATCAATAAATCCAGTGCTCTGCTGCCCAGTGCCCAGGCCAGCGCTCCCCTGCAGCCCCCCCCCCCGATGCTGCTTTGCCAACTTTTGCAGATGCCCTCGCAGCTCCGGCCACCCAGCTGCCAACTCTCGGCGCCCGTCCTCGCAGCTCGCTTCGGCTCACAGTGTCTCCCCCCTCGCCGAGGAGAAGCAGGGCAGACCTTCTCTCTGGCAGAAGTGGCCGCCCAAACCACCCACGCGCGTCAGGCGGACAGGACCCCAACCTTGCTCCAAGGCTGCTGGGCGATGCTGGTTCCTCCGGATCCAGCTGCCTCCTGCAGAAGCTGTGGAAGCTTTGCCGTACTTGCAGCTGGGGTGCAGAGGACATGCAGCACTCAGCTGCTGGAGGAGAGTGGTGGAGAATTCCCTGCTTCACACTGGGGCACCCAGGCGTGGTGTTGGCAAGGGCAGCGTGGGCAGAGGCAGATCCTGTGCAGATATGAAGGGGGGATTGTGGAGCCAGACGCCTTCAAGGCTTTTGGCAGGCAGAAAACCAGCACGTGGCTGTATATCCATGGTGTGACAAGTAGAGGAATTAGGGATCTGTGAAAGCGTCAGAGATTCAGGGCTGAACTCAATGTAGCCAGCAGGTCGAGAGGAGGAATTCTGCCCCTCTGCTCCGCTCTGGCGAGACCCCACCTGCAGTGCTGCGTCCAGCTCTGGGGTCCTCAGCACAGGAAAGACACGGACCTCTTGGAGAGGGTTCAGAGGAGGCCACAAAAATGATCAGAGCGATGGAACCCCTCTCCTGTGAGGACAGGCTGAGAGAGTTGGGGTTGTTTAGCCTGGAAAAGAGAAGGCTCCAGGGAAACCTTATAGTGGCCTTTCAGTACTTCAAGGGGGCTTATAAGAAAGATGAGGAAAGACTTTTTAGCAGGGCCCGTATTGATAGGACAAGGGGTAATGGTTTTAAAGTAAAAGAGGGTAGATTCAGGCTAGATAGAAGGAAGAAATTTTTTGCGATGAGGGTGGTGAAACACTGGCACAGGTTGCCCAGAGAGGTGGTCGATGCCCCATCCCTGGAAATATTCCAGGTCAGGTTGGACGGGGCTCTGAGCAACCTGATCTAGTTGAAGATGTCCCTGCTGATTGCAGGGGGCTTGGACTGGATAACCTTTAAAGGTCCCTTCCAACCCAAAGCATTCTATGATTCTATGACACTATGATTCTAAATCCATGCAGAAATGTAAACTGACATCTGTTCTCCTCTAAAACCCCAAAGGCCTGAGCTCTCACCCACATGAGGGACCCTTTCTCCTCCCTGGTTCATCGCCCCAGCTGCAATTTGCGCCTCCTCCCCAGCTGACCAGAAGAGGCTGGGAGGGCATGTGGCTCCCAGGGGTCCCCCAGCTTCAGCGCCAGCACCTCACCATAGAATAAATGGATTTTTTTTTAATTGAGAACTTGTTAAAAGATCTATTGCCACTGGCTGGGCTGGCAAAGGCAGAATGCACTGAGGCCAGCGTGTCTGTAAGGAGAGGGTCTAGCTGGGGTAGCACTTCATGTTTTGGATTCTTGTTTTAATATGCTGATTTTTAATCAGTGAAATCAAGCTGAGGAGAAAGACGCGCTTTCACCTGCATCAAGTGCCTGACTGGCCACGTGATGCTGCTGCAGTACGAGCAGTGTGAGCAGCGTGAGCCGTGCGAGCAGTGTGAGCGGTGTGAGCAGCGTGAGCTGTGCGAGCAGTGTGAGCAGCGTGAGCCGTGCAAGCAGTGTGAGCGGTGTGAGCAGCGTGAGCCGTGCAAGCAGTGTGAGCGGTGTGAGCAGCGTGAGCCGTGCAAGCAGTGTGAGCCGTGCAAGCAGTGTGAGCAGCGTGAGCCGTGCGAGCAGCGTGAGCCATTCAAGCAGTGTGAGCGGTGTGAGCAATGTGAGCCATGCAAGCAGTGTGAGCGGTGTGAGCAGCGTGAGCCGTGCAAGCAGTGTGAGCGGTGTGAACAGCATGAGCCGTGCAAGCAGTGTGAGCGGTGTGAGCCGTGTGAGCAGCGTGAGCCGTGCAAGCAGTGTGAGCGGTGTGAGCAGCGTGAGCCGTTCAAGCAGTGTGAGCGGTGTGAGCAGCGTGAGCCGTGCAAGCAGTGTGAGCGGCGTGAGCCGTGCGAGCAGTGTGAGCCGTGTAAGTGGTGTGAGCAACGTGAGCGGTGTGAGCCGTGCGAGCAGTGCACCAGGCATCTGCCCCCGCTGCAGCAGGAGCCTGTGCTCAGGTCAGCCTGACGCGGCCGCGAAGCTGCAACAGCACCAAATAAAATAGCGTGCATTCAGCAAATACATCCACATCCACCAACCGCAGCCCCGCTGGGCAGCCGACACTGCTTCGGGGTGGTCTCGCTGGGAAAGCACCCCCGAGCACTGCCCTGCCCTGCAGAGCATCCCCTATAGCCCACCGGGCACTTCACAAATGTGCATCAAGACCTAAGGGCAATGGCTAAAACGATGGGCAGAGGAGGCCGGGCAGCCGGAGGGAGTCGTGCAGGGGACAGGGCCATCACAAGAAGTCTCCCTCAGGGACAGCGGGTCAGGCGGGGAAGAAGAGCTTCGGGATCTCTGCTGGCCGGCTGGCCTGGAGCCGATTTGGTGATCTTGGGCCATTTCCTAATGGCAAGTGTTCTCAGCTGAATTGGCACTTAGTGCTGCCTGTGCCCTGCCAGGGAGCTCAGCAGGGAAGGCAGAGAGCTGTCTGCCAGCCGCAGAGTGTGGCCGCGCCACCCGGGCTCTCTGTTTAAGTGAAATGGGGACCTTTTCCTCTAGCACTGCCCAGTGCCTGGGCTGGGAATAAAAGGATGCTCTGTTTCTCTGAGGTGTCGTGCTAGTGGCTCCTGAAACTTTTACTTCCACAAGAAGTCTTTTTAAAAATAAACCAGACAAAATGAAACAATAAACCTCTTGAAAAATTAAAGGGAAAGAAGGGTAATTTAACACAGAGTTAATAAAGGCAATGAATAATCTGCCAAGTAGCCAGGGGACAGACATGGCATGAAGCTATCATTTAAAGTCTTTGCATCCTTCTTTCCTAACTCACCTTCTGCGAGCATCACCCCATCTCCTGCCGTCGTCCTCCAGTGACATGGCACCTTTTATATCAAAGGGGCCCAAGCACTTCCCATTTTTCTGTGTGCAGAAATCACCTCAGTCGGTCCCAAAATACATTTGTGAACGTGGGTGGAGTATGGCAGCATGCGGTAATTAACATTACACAACAGCTCAGGACCAGAAGTGAAGGATAAACTTGGTGCTGGATTGAAAATAAGCAGGGGGGTGGAGGACGAACCAGCCAAGCTGGAACTCAGCCACAAGCTCCTGAGCCCTGGGTGTGCAAGCAATCTGGCGCTGTGGTTTTTGACTTCATTTTAGGAAGTGGCAGTCCTGGCCTGGCAGCACCAGCTAACGCTGGACTGCACAATGGGCTCGATCTCGACTCCGACAGCAGCACCTTCTTAACATCTTCATATTTCCAGGAAACCTTGGAAGGGCGCCCAGCCTGCCAGACGGCTTTTTAGAAATTGGGAAACCAATCATAGTTTGAGAAAATCGTATTAGTGCCTCTCCACAGACACGGTCCGTGCACACGTGTGAGTCGCTCTTAGCAACCCAGAAACCTGCTCGCACCAGTGCAAATGTCATGCTGGCGCTGGGTGAGCTCCGGCTGATGGATTAATGCCGCAGCACTGAGATGACTTCATGGCTGGTGCAATAAAGCAAAGATGTCAAACTTCGCAGCAAGTGCAGCATACTCCGAGCAGTCCCAGCTGGCATCTGGAGAGTGGTGCTCGCTGAAGCCCTGTGAGATGGATACTTTTGCTTCTGGGGCTAATAAGTGAATTTAGGTGAGAGTAAGTTAATTCAGTAGGTGAGATGCTGTTCTGAAAGGGGAGGACATAGCAGGTGGGACACAGGAGCCTTGCAACAGACTGCGCCGCTGATCGGCGATGACGCTGCAGACGACGGGGACCTCCGCTCAGCTCCTGGCTCATGCTGGGGTGACTCAGGGCCGGCGCAGGGCACAGGGGGCACGGGGACGACAAGCGCCAGGAGCAGTTTGCTGATGGGAATGGGCCATCCTTCCCCAGAAGACCTAGTTTGGGGACAGCCAGCATGGGCAAGCAGCCAGACCCCCGTGCACCTAGAGATGTCACCATGAGCAGTGTCTGCTGATGTCTTCCTTCGTCACGGGGATTTCACCTACCAGCAGCCCTGTACAGCAACACAAAGATGCTGCCAACCGTGTCACGCAGCATGGGGAAAGTGCTTGCGATATTCAGCATAGGGAAAGTGCTTGTGATGTTGAGCACGGGAAGGTGTCCGCATGTGCATGCGGTGCTGCAGGACACAGGGTTGGGAGCAAGGAGGTACCTGCAGTGACGAACCCCCAAATCCCCTTTCATCAGCATCCAGCCTTGCTCACACAGCAGAGGTTTCGAGCACCCTGAGAGCCCTGTCCGTGACTAACAGCTCTGCATTCAGCAGTCTCAGCAACACCAACAATGCTTTCCTGTTTCCCAGGGATTTTTCCTCCTGTTTGTCCACCAGTGTCAAAGATCTTTAGCTAAGGAGAGTCCTGGCTGAAGCTGCCTCTCCTGCAGCGAAGGAAGGAGGCGCTGGCCGTAAAAGCTTTCAGCTTATTAGCTGCCACTGGAACAGGTAATTAGGTTAATTTGTGCAGGAAGCACGGTGGGAGCAGTCTTTCTTCTTCAGGCACTGCTGGCAGAGAAGGAGGACTCCCGTCTCCCCTCTGGTGCAGGATTAAGGAAAAGTATTGAGGAAGAAAGAGCATGTTGAATACCAGCTCTGCTGGGGAGACCTCTGGAAGGCTCTGGAGCCTTCTGTGACACAGGAAGGGACGGGAGAGAAGCACAAAGTAAAGGGCTGGCTCTGGGTGGTCTCCAGGGCTGCACTGGGAGGACAGGTGAGGAAGGAGGATGGTGCAGTGGTGGGACTAGCCTGGGGCAGGCTGGCCTGCATCAGATCTCCTGCACAGACCCTCCTGCCTGGAGATTTACCCAGGGCTTTTGAGCCTAGCTCATAGCTCCATCAGTACAGAAAAAAAAAAATCCAGTTGCAAAAGTTGCAATGGTGTGCCACAACGAAGAGCCCCGCTCCCGGCATGGGTGGGCGGACGAGGGGGCTGCAGCGTCGCTGCCCTCACTGGGTGTCCCGTGGGACCTTGACCCCCTCCCTGCCCCTCCGGCCCTGGGCACGCCTGCGCCTGGCTGCCCATCACCTTGCCCTGCCCCACATGGCACCAGGCAGGCGGGATGCGGGCATGGGGTGTCCTGCAGCACGGGCAGCGACAGGGTATGGGAATGGGGCGCTCGGCACCTGCTTTCTAACAGGCACTAAATATTCTCTGAGCCTCCTCAGGTGGGACCAGACCCCAAACTTTATTTTTATTTCCAGGGAAGAAGGTATAATCGGTTACATCAAAACTGATTATCACTAGCAAAAACAGAGAGTGGAAATCTGGCGCTGGTCTATGGCTTTACTCCTAACCCCCATATGTTTGTGGGGTTTGAGACAGACGAGTGTTTCCTGCCCACACCTCCAGCAAAACTTCTCTCCTGCTCATGCAAAAAGCTCCTGCCAAAACTGTGGCTAGCACAGCAGAGGCACCTCGCCATGGGAGCCCGTCGTGCAAGCACCACGTGTCCTCTCCTGTGACACCATTCTCATCCCCATGGGATGCTCCTGGCACAGGCTGTTTTCCTCCCTACACCGGGGAGAACAGTGTGGGGCCCTCGGCTGCACAGCAATGTTGTGGGGCTTTTCTGGAAAGCCGTTAGCCAAAGGCTGCGAAGGGAACATGGCGACATAATTGGTGAAGATGAGCCTAATCTCATTTTTTTGTTGTGAAAGGGGTGTGAAGAAGAGAAAAGGAGATGTACTGGTAAATTACCATCAGGGCTGCTATAGTAACACGGCTTTAAAGATTGCCTAGTCGGCCTCCTTGGGGCTATAGAAAGCTCTTCAGATTGTTCTGTAGTTTTCCACTTTCTCCTGACGCAGGCTGGCCAGGGCTGCCTCATGCTTTCTGACCGCACCGTGACTCGTGGTCCTGCCTGCGCGCCCACCACCACCCTCGCCCCAGCCGTGCCTGCGGCCGGGCACAGGCAGAGCTGCCTACGCGGGCAACTGCTGCCTGCAGACAGGGTGCAGGGGAGGGAAGCAGACGGAGTCTCAGGGCTGTTTGTTAACTTTTCTCCCTTCCAGACCCCCGGATAGTTTCAGGGAAGTACCTTTACTCCCTTACTTACTTCTTTTTTCTCTCTTATTTGTTACCTCTGCTCACTTATTTCCCTGTAGGGCATCAGCAAAGAAGAGAGGGGCCTCAGACAAGCCAGCTGCTGAACCACAACCGCCCCGGTACAGCACAGGCTCAGAGACAGTGTACGGCCTCATCCCAGACGAGGTGCAGCCAGAGCATCCCATGGCCAGCGCAATGCCCTGACCTGAGCCCTGCCCGAGCCCCTTGGCCCCAACAGATCCTACTGACCCAGCGCGCTTGTGCGCAGACAGTCCCCTACGAAAGGGCTGGGGCTGGCACGGAGACATGCGAGACATGAGTCAAAGGGGGAAACGTCGCTTGCCACAGCTGTGTGGTTCCCTAAGAGTTGTTTCCCATCCCTAAAGGGGACAGTTTCCCTCCTCTTTTTAAAGGGAAGCCCCAAACTTCCGAGAAGCAGTGCAATGGCCCCAGTCTGAAGTGCTATCAGGTGCCTCAACTGAGACAATGGGTATCATGGTAAAGAGGTTTTTCCTCCAATCTCACATCAAGCTGCTTGAGCTTTCCTCTTATGCACGGACCGTTTATATTCTAAGCAGTTCTCCAGCCCTCATCGCTGTAGAGCAGGCTGCTTTCCTCTGTGTACTCAAGAGCAAGCCCTGTTCTCAGCGCAGCAAGCTCCAGGTCAGATGCGTCATTTGTGTGTATTTGCTGGATAAACAGGATTTAACAGGATTTCTGACTCTGGGGACTACTCATGAACCCCTGTCTTCTCCTAGCACTCTTGCATTTCATTCTTCTTCAACATTAGCTTAATATACTTGGAGGCACCTGTATTTTATGTCTTTGTTTCTTTGAAGTTCGCTGGGATGGAGGAATGCTAATGTTTAATTTCTGCAGGAGGGAGAATGTGTTAACAACAAAACCCCACAAAGCAACCCAGGATAATTTAGTAAAAACAAAAGGCTGGTGTGAATTCTGCCATGAAAAATTTGAAATCAGTAGGTGTGCTGGCCTGCAGCTTCAAGCATTTAGGAGTTTTCAGTTGCTTCAAGCATTTAAGAGTTTTCAGTTATACACTGTAAATCCATAGAAATAATCAGTCTTATTCTTTCTTAAAATAGCACCTAAGGTACAATTTTATTTCAGATGAGACAGATGTTGTCCCTGAGCTTAGGGTCTTCTAGATGTGCTGCAATATATGAAAACAAGCACAGGTGAAGTAAGATTTGGCTCACAGCAAATGAGGCCACACGGTTTCTCAGAAGCAGGAAAGCACCAACATTTGTTATCCCCTGGTCACACACACCCATGCAGCCCCCAGCAGCTCCCATCATTCGCATACTGTCTTCCCAGCATCCCAATGGAGCCATCGAGCCCGTCCTGCAAGCGGGCAGAGTGGGGCTTGGAGCAGATGTGCTTTGCCCATGGTCACTTCACGCACCGAGAGACGTGGGGATTAGAAGATGCATCCTACAAGTCTCGCTCCACCTCTTCACCACTTCTCCCTGGGCCATGCTCACACCCACGGCGCGATCGGCTCCACCAGTCTCTCTGGAGCCAGCTACAACCCACTGTGGTGATGGGCTGGGCTGCGGGCAGAATCATTCGTGCCCTGTCAAATAGTATCTAAAAACCTTAGCTGCAAGGATTTGGTAAAAGTAACTAAATACCTATGCAGTGGCTGTTATTCAGTTTGCTTCCATCGTGCCTTTGGCACAGGAGGAATTCACGCAGCCGTCAGTGGGACCACTTACCGGAGTGGACGTTGAGCCAGTCAGGATCAATGTCAAACCCTCGTTAGCTGAGAGGCTTTTGTAAGCATCAGCAAAGAAGCAAAAAAATCATGAAACTGTTCACTTCTTAGTAAAGATCAAGAAAAATACGGAGGTATTATTTAAAAATGGGTGCTCTGGAACTGAATACCCACCTGCAGTGGGTCCCTGCTGGCAGCTGTGCTCCGAGCACGGCCCAGACCCACTTTCGGGGACATGTGCTCAGGAGAGAAAAAGGATCTGCTGCGGCTTGAAGCCTGGGAAAGCAAGGAACCATAAAACCAGGAGGGCAGCTCCATTTACTCCTCTGCTGGGGCGTTGGTGTTATGTGCTGTGATACACCAGAGGTGGATCTGCTGAATAAAAATATCAGCTACCGTTTGTCAAAACCAGACGGCTCAGGCCTGCTTGTGCATGGCAAGCAAACGGCTTGCCAGGCCCGCTGCAAGACCTTGCAGCCCATTGAAGGACCATTGGATCTAGCTAATCTTCTCTCCTGGCAGTGTTTGATTAATATTTGCAGCCTCATTTCGTCCACTCAGACAGTGTGTCATCACCAGGCTGCTTGAGCACCAGCATGTTTTCAGGGAGCAGAGAGCAGGTACCTTCCATGATGCTGGAAGAGAAGAGAAGAGAAGAGAAGAGAAGAGAAGAGAAGAGAAGAGAAGAGAAGAGAAGAGAAGGGAAGGGAAGGGAAGGGAAGGGAAGGGAAGGGAAGGGAAGGGAAGGGAAGGGAAGGGAAGGGAAGGGAAGGGAAGGGAAGGGAAGGGAAGGGAAGGGAAGGGAAGGGAAGGGAAGGGAAGGGAAGGGAAGGGAAGGGAAGGGAAGGGAAGGGAAGGGAAGGGAAGGGAAGGGAAGGGAAGGGAAGGGAAGGGAAGGGAAGGGAAGGGAAGGGAAGGGAAGGGAAGGGAAGGGAAGGGAAGGGAAGGGAAGGGAAGGGAAGGGAAGGGAAGGGAAGGGAAGGGAAGGGAAGGGAAGGGAAGGGAAGGGAAGGGAAGGGAAGGGAAGGGAAGGGAAGGGAAGGGAAGGGAAGGGAAGGGAAGGGAAGGGAAGGGAAGGGAAGGGAAGGGAAGGGAAGGGAAGGGAAGGGAAGGGAAGGGAAGGGAAGGGAAGGGAAGGGAAGGGAAGGGAAGGGAAGGGAAGGGAAGGGAAGGGAAGGGAAGGGAAGGGAAGGGAAGGGAAGGGAAGGGAAGGGAAGGGAAGAGAGAAGAGGGAAGGGAAGGGAAGGGAAGGGAAGGGAAGGGAAGGGAAGGGAAGAGAAGAGAAGAGAAGAGAAGAGAAGAGAAGAGAAGAGAAGAGAAGAGAAGAGAAGAGAAGAGAAGAGAAGAGAAGAGAAGAGAAGAGAAGAGAAGAGAAGAGAAGAGAAGAGAAGAGAAGAGAAGAGAAAAGAGAAGAAGGGTATTTGTCCCACTGGATGTGAAACATAACTCTGAGGTCCTGCAGGGAGCTAACGTAAGAGTCTGATGAAGGTTGCCTGGGGTCAGTCACAAGCCTCCCAAGAATCAATCCTCATGTCCCTGTCTGCGGAGATGCTTCCAAGAAGGACACTACCAGGTGACTGCTGAAAATTTGCTCCAGCACGGGAACGCAAGTCCAGAGGAACCACTGTACTTGGAGCCTAGGCGAGGATCTTGAGACCTGCTGTAAAACTTGATTTATGCCCAGGAGGCTTCCTGACAGCTGTAGGCCACCTTACACATTTCAGATAGCTGATGAAGAATGAACATCCCCTGGCTCCAACATCAAGTTTGTTTACCCTCTCCTCCAGTTACATGTCTCGGAGCACGTCCATCTTCAGGAGTGGGACCAATGCCTACAAAGAGGGCAAAGCTGTACACAGAGACTTGCTAATGGAGAGGAGGAGATTGCAGTCCACAGCTCAGACCCTGTTACGCTGCTCTGTAATTTTCTTCCATTCTTCTGCAAGTAGAGGAGGGGTCCTGCCCTCTGCCAGCAACCACAGGCATAAATCTCAGCTGTGACCAGACCTGCACTCCCAGTAGGCATATGTTCCCTCATACACGATAACACCATCACTCTGGGAGGCAGCCCGTGCCCTTGGATTTTTGTGCTGTGACTGAAGAAATTGCTTTTCGCAATTGAGCCTACCTGGCCTGGGTTCAAGAGGAAGCAGCTCTCCCAGGCTGCCACTCATTGGAGTGCAGACCACGAGCGGTACAGACATACCCCAGAAGGAGGGCATTCCTAGTCTTAGTAAAAACCACTATTTTTTTCCTTCATGTTTTAATGGAAGTATGCAGTGCCCCGAAGGTTCCTCTGTTTCTATTATGAAACGTTTCGGAGTTTACCAGGATGTGGCTATTACTCGTTGGTTTGCAGGCTTGTGAGCTGAAGGGTAAATTTTTATTAACATCTTCTCAGACGAAAGGACTCAGCCTTCGGGTTTCATGCATATTTACATTCAATGCTAGACTTGCAGGGATGTTCCTCTTGACATTTTACTTGGTTTCTCTCTGAGAACAGAAATCTTCCCAACCTCTTGCTTAAGCATTGTGCAATATTCAAGTGAAAACCAGCCTTTGGCTAAGAGAGAGAGAGATCTGAGGACCTGACGTGGAAGTTTTGCTATCTAAGAAACTAGGCTGCAGTTCCCTAGCAGCTTGTGAAGGGTACCATTCCTCCATCATAAGGAAGTAAATGTAAGAAACTTTCCTGTTGGAGGCAAAAGATGGCTTTAAGACAGATGTTTTGCCTTTAGAACTGGACATCCAGAACTGGTTCCCATTTTTGCTCTAGATCCCATGTGTGACTTATCCAAAGCCTTTGCTTTTCACCCTGAGATCCCCTGCTGAAACACTGAGTGCTAGGGCAGGGACTGCAGTGTCTTGCTTCAGAAGATGATGATTTAAAACACAGCCTTCAGGTGCTGTGATAAGGTATTGTGATGATTCATCGTAAGTGGAAGCCATCGCTGCTTGGTAGCTGGCACAGCGTCTGTGCTGGCCTTTGAAATGCGTCTTCTGCCCCTCCCAACCTATGCTCTCCTATGAGACAGAAGTGACACAGAGCAAGCTTTTGTGGCACAACCCTCACTTGCAATTTGTAAAGCTTTTTAATTGGCTGGGGAAGGCTACAAATAGCTCTCTAAAAGCTTTCCATTGCTCCTTTATCACTCTTCCCTATTGTGTGCCTCAGATGGAATAAGGACAGGTCAGCCATGAGTGTTTCTGTCCTGAGCGTGTCTCGCTGGATGTCCCAGACTTCAGAGAAGTTTGGTATCAAGAGACATTGGATCCGTGGGTCCTGCCTTTACCTGAAGATTGTCTGATGGAGTCAGGGACAGCTTCCTCTGGGAGAGAGGAGGGATGGGGCTGCACACACGCTTCATTTCAGGGTCAGCTTGCAGCAACTCAGCCCCATACTTCTTGTTCTGGAGGCTGCCTTCCTCTGTTAAACTCTAAGCTTACATCCACATTAAAACAATCTCCAAATCTTCAGGTTGCAGAGACAAAAAGCTTTAAATCTGGAATCGAGTGTAAATAGATCCATCAGCATCTGTCTCTGGGCTGCACATCTGATGTGCCAAACAGTGCCTGGCTAAGTGGAGTGAGTATTGATGCTGGGATGAGTGACCGACTAAAGTGCCCATCTGTTTACCTAAGCCTCTTCTGATCAGAGAGCAGAAGGAAGGAGAGGTGGGTGAGTTGTGAATGACTCTGTGTTACCCTCTGGAATGGCACTTGAACCTTGCTGAGGAAAAGCTAAACCCACCACCCATCATAGGAGCTGCAGTATTGTATTTATCTCCATCTTGACACCCCTGGCATCACTATTCTTTTCTTGTTTTTCACTCCTGCTTGAGAAAAAGACGTCAAGTTGATATTTAATGCAGCCTCGAGAATGTTTATTGTGCCATCACTTTAATGTCCCTGAAAAACTGGGCTGGAGACTGCTGCCATCAACTGCCTATCAAGGGTGAGAGTACAACCCCAACAGCAGCGCCACAAGCTACAGTCTCGTGCCAGACGTTTCTTAGCAAAAACTGCTTTGTGCTATGATGGTAGTAAACTCAGGCTTGTCGGGCAGCATGGCACGCATACAGCAATCCCACCTAAAACACAGAATATATCGAGTTCTCCTGGGAGTACCCAAAGTACTGCCCATGCCCAGGTCACAAATGTCTAGTTGTTGGTGTTGGATCTGGGCTTTCCAGCTGGGTGGCTTAGTTGAATACTTTTACCAGGGGCCCCACACTTGCCTGAATTGGGGGGCTACCTCTGCCAGATCTCAAATTGAAACAGAGCACAACTTTTGGCCTAAGATTAGATGAGAGACTCCCTGAGGGGACGAGTGCAGAGATCTCCACTAGCAGCGCTCTCTGCCTTGAGTCCAATTCGGGATGACTGTGCCTCCGCTGAAGGATGCCGTGCTGCCAGCGAGGCTGTCTTTCTGCTGATGAAACTGAAAACAGAGGAGGTTCAGCCTGCTTGCAGTCATGCGGAGTTCCCTTGGTACATTCCCAAGAGGAGGCTGTTAATCCCATTGACCTGGCTTGATTTCAATCAATGTGGGAACACTCTGCCTATGCAGGTTGCTCTGATAGTGTTATTTGGTTGCAGCAGGGGTTCCCATCCTTTTTTCATATTTTGTATGCGTTTTGTAAATGGAGTGTGTCATAGATACTTCTGCCTTGGCAATCACACGTGCTCTATCCCCACCTGTCTGCAGTGTCCATCCTCGACAATGCCCCGGTTCGTTTCTACAATAACATAATTTTTCATCTCTCTACTACCTGCATTAAATGCTTTTTCTTTTTTCATTAACAAGTTTTCCTGAGCTTTACACTCTCTGGCTTGAGCTGTACATGAAACCTGCTCTCACTGGCAAAGCCACCTCTGAGAGCCTCTGACAGTCCAGGGACTGGGAGCACATTCATCTTCTTGTCCTCTTGCACCAGCCCGTAGTTTGGCCGCACGGTGTGGGGTTTCACAACCACGGCATTCTCTCTGCTTAGGAGAGAACCGATGCCCTGTTTGTACACCTTTTCTCACATCTTACAGTACAAACATTTTTAGATATGAATCTAACATGTACTTTGTTACATGACTACTAATCATTTAGTCATGTGTAGTGTCTCTCTGCCCCTAAGATATACTTCTCTGGAGGTAAGATGTATATAAGAGCTTGCCTCTATTTGTCTGGTGATAAAGTCTTTTCAAAGTCCTGGGTTTTGCTAGCCCCATGATGCAGCTAACAGATGTACAGGCAAGGCTTTGAGTTATTCCAAGCGTTTGCAGATGATATGAATCCACCAGTATCTGTGCACAACCAACCATGGCCCAACATTGTACTGGGGTTCTCAGACTGCCACTTTGGGGCACGTCACAGGTTTTGCATATCCTGCTCTTTCTGTACCCTTGGAGCACTTGATTAAGACACAGTACCTTCCATCTTTACATCAGCAAAGTGTCGCTGAGTGACTTTCAGCAAGGACAAATTGCCAACTGTTAACCACGTGGTGGTGCATGCACAGGTGGTCACCCAAAAGACGCTGGTGGCCCGGTGCCTCAGCTGCATGACCAAAGGACTGAGATAGGTCTTTCTATACATGTATAAGATGTATGCAAGCATGTCCTTGCACAGTGTCCCTCCTTACCGACGTGTCTTGGTCAGAAAGCTGGCAGGGCAGCGAGTGAGACACCATCCCCCTCACCCACCCCCATGCTTTCCACTGTGGTTGTCCAGGTTTGCCACTGTTCCCCAGCGTGCTCGGTTCTGATGTTCCACGCTGATGTTTTGCTCACACGAGGTGTGACATCCCGGGGAACACCTGCAGACAAGGAGGACTTGAGGTGAGGACATCAAAACTGGATTTCAGAAAAGAGAAGCTCCCTCTGCTTGATCCATTCCTGGGATCTGCTAGCGAGCTGCTGGGCTCCCTGCCTTCCCATGTGCCATCTCCTGGCTGGGACTGCCACCTCATCGCAGCCTCTTAGGTTAGGCTCTTCTTGCTTTACAACCTAAATTCCAGAACACTCTTAAGTAAAATTATTTACTGAGCATCTGGCAACAAACCCTGGAAGGTGAATCTGTTCTCTCCACCCCAGCATCATCCATGGCTTTGCCACTCTCCTTCCACACAGGTCCTGCACTCTTCCAACACACTACATCGCACTGTCCCTATCTCTGCCCTAATTCAATGGCATTGAATGATCCTTCCTATCAGATGTGAGCTCTGGAAATATGATAGTTTTCTCTGGCAATAGAAACAGGTATCCTCTGGGACTGGTATGACCTGATTAAAGAAAACACTGAAGTGCAAGACAGCAGCAACATTAATAAGCCTGTCTGAGAACAGATGAAGCAGGAGAAAAACAGTCTGCCTGCTGGCTTCTGAAAATTAAGCTGTGCTGTGGCTACAAAGATGCAGAGTATCACAGGGAGCTTAGAAAGGACCAAAATATCACAGCTCTTGTCATGCGAACACAAACACCTCGTGCTCTTCTGCAGGGAAGAGTGGTAGGGATCTGAGGAGCTGTTGCTCATGCAAAACATGTTTCTGAGAAGGAGGGGATGAAAACTGTTCTCCACACATGCAGGAGCAGGCAACCTTCTTGACAGTGAATAAAAATTACTAATCGAAAGAATTGTAATTAAAGCAATTACCGTGTTCTCTGCATACACGCACCCTGCATGTTTCATAAAGTCTAATAGAGTACAGTGCTGGGCCTTGATGGATAGGAAATCACTGGTTAATCACTAAGGAATGGATAACTTCCTCACCCATCACTTCAGCTAATGACTTTAACACGCTCTTTTGAATGCAATTTGTACCGGTTGTGGTTATAGAGAGACTGTTCAGTGAAGTAAAGCTGGTTAATGAAGTTACTGCTCCCTGCGTGTGTCAAAACAAGACTTTGAAGCACTTCACATGAGGTCTGGCTTCACCAAAGCGGTTGCTTGGGTACTGCGTCATGCACAAGTGAAGGCTCCTGTGGTGTTGCTGATTGTTTGGTCTTCTCGCAGCCTGGGATGGAGTTGCTTGTAGCTCCCCAGCACAGCCCAGAGCACTGAAGGAGGCCACAGCTGCTTCACCCGACTCGTCCACTGGCAAATCCAACCTCCCAGGAATTTATTCTCTGGTTTCTCCACCTAGTGTGGACCTCAGACTGCTCTGAAAAGTCATATTTCATTTGCATTTATGGCTTAGGAGGCCTACTGCCACAGCCTCACGGTGGTCCTGTAAGGGAAGTTCTCACTCCAGAGCATTTGAAGCCTTTCTGTCTTAACCTTAACTTCTTATTCTTCCACTGGCTCTTTTTTTCCCACTTCAATTTCCTTCTTGGAAATGGCTTCAGGTTGGTATCCTGAAACCCCATCAGGAAAGCTTTATCCCTCAGAGACCTTTGGCACAACTCAAGAACTCAGCAGCTGAACCCCAATTTAAAGTGCCGGGCCAGCAGCTGACTCCCCAGGCTCGGTGCAATGCCACCCGGAGAGAGGCGGTGTATCGCTCCACACATCTGGCAGGCTTTGGGATCTCTTTTAGCAGCCAGTCCTTCTCAGCCTATGGTCAGGACAGCAGCTCCCCAAGGTTACATCACTACAAGTGACAGGAGAGTCAGGCTTTTTAGTACCCTTCTCTGAGATCACTTGAATTCCTGGCAACTTTGCTCTTATCTCAGTTTGGGGAAGTCCAAGCCAAGCTGACTAATAGTCATCCTAGACGACGGGCAGAAAATAAACCCATCAATCATCTGCAAAGAGCATACAGCAGCATGAAGCAGCACATTAGAGGCAAAGTGGACCTGTCAGAGATTCAGCATGAGGTGCCTCTTTGGGAAGAGAGGCTCCCATGCTTTAACATTGCCTCTTTAGAGATAACTTAGTGTCATTTTCTATGTGCCTTATAAAACAATTAAAATAAATGTCTTCAGAGTACAGTTTTCTTTCCTCCCTGGGACTGTTTCCAGCTCGCTAAGTTACAGCATCGCCACAAAGAAAATGAAATTTTATAATTATTTAAGACAGCTATCAGTAGAGGGTAGTACTGTTTAACCATGGAGTTGCTGGTAGCACTGGGGCAATGCCATGGAAGGTGCATTCAGAGGTTTTGGCCAGACTCCTCACCTTCCTGGTGCCGTCAGGGTCCAGGCTCTGGGAAGAAGTTTGGGTCACCCCTTGGAAGTGCTCGGGACCACAGAGAGGTGCTGCTCTGGCGCTGCTGGCTGGAAGCAGTGCAGAGCTCTGCCTTTACCTGCTCTCCCGGCCGTGGATCAGGAGGGGCTGTTCTGTGCCAAAAACACAGAGTGGGGTGAAGAGCCTGGAGGACTCAGCACAGTGGACACATGCTCCGATGAGCATGCAGCGTCATAGCAGCAGGACAACAGGACTTCTACAGCAAGCACTATTTAAACCCATTTTTTATCCACAATGAGTAATATTAAAAATTGAGTTCAAACTTATATTCTCTCTCCTTCCCACCGTCCGTTCCTGTCTCCTCTTTCTTTTGCTGTCCTTCAGGCTGCCCCTTCTCCATCCTGTCCCCTGTTGGCCAGTCATTCCCTACCTTCCAAAGTCCTCCACCAACCTTTTTGCTTCCGCAACTGTGTTTATTGCTCTTCTCTTCCTGTTGCAGACACACTCCCCTTCCTCCCCGGTGATGTCCTGGCTTCGAGTTTGCCTGTGTTAGGTTACAGATTCCTTGGATAGGGCATGGACCTTGCAGTGTGCTTGGTGTATTCCTGGCCAGCTGTCAGTAACATGTTATGCAGGCTGAGCCTAAGGCAGCTCTTTGAATGCATTCCCATGCTCGTCTCTTTGGCTCTGCTTGTCCAAGCTTCTTCTGTTACACCCTCAGCCCGCTTACAGAAATCACTTCTAATTTTGTAGTTCATAAAGCCAGAAATGTAATTGCAAGCATATCAGCGACTTCCTTTTCTCAAGCCAGGACTCCCTTGCAGATGTTTTATTTCACAGGATGTTAAAAAAAAATCCTGATTTACAACAGAAACTGGAAAACGTGGTCTCCAAACCTGGTGTACATGACTCTCTGGCTTTCCTGTATAGGACATGATTTTTCTGATTTTGACTAAAGCTTTATCACATTGCCATCCAGTGCCAAGTGAGCACACACTTCTGGCAGGAGCCAGTCTGCAGTGCTTGTGCAGAGCCTGAAACAGCGGAGTCCTCATCTGCAGCTAGGACTACTTAGTGATATTGTAATGCCAACAACAGTAATTAAACACGGGTGTAATTTCGCATGAAGAGTCCTCTAATTTAACTTACACTGGAGTGAGAGGAAAGCTCGTTCAGCAGCTGAGATATTAGCCTGTGACTTGTATGCTGCAGATTTCATTTCCAACGTCAAGGATGCCACTTGTGCCTGAATTCATCCCACTTTATGCATTTGGAGCCTAACAACCAGGGTCCCTCTCTTGGAGAGCTGTGCAGGGTGACACCACCCACACGGTGTCTGATTCACGTGCCAGACACCTGCCCTGCTGGCTCCACCAGGACCAGTGGCCACCAAGACCTAGGTTAGGTAGTTTAATTAAGGTCTGAAGTCAGGCTGGATGAGTATTAGTTCTTCATCATGGTCATCACAGAACAAGGTGAAAATTTTACTTTCCTACTCAGTGGGGATTTGGGAGGTGGCAGCCAGTATCTTGCCTAGCCTGTGTGGCATCTTAATAGATGGGACTTGGCATAGCTGGCTCTGCTAGCGGGAGAAAGTCAGGATCAGTCAGGTATGTTCTTCAGTGTGACGGGACACATTTACAGAAAATGCACATAAAACCTCGTTTCCTGAGCCCTCTAGAACCAAGCAGGATGACAGTTTTCCTGCTTAGAAATCCGCATCTACTTGTAGTGGAAGTACTTTATCCAAAAGAAGCCTCCTGTGGGGCTCAAGCCCATGCAATCCCTGCACAGTCAGTGCCCACCTTCTCCCTTGCTGTGATCCCAGCTGCACAGCTCTGCCCCTTCCCCAGTACCACCTTTGTGTGGCTGTGCAGTGAAAACGCACTTTTGCAAGGTTAGTTTTCAAATGACCAGGGAGCTTCAGGGCTTCTGCTCAGACCTCCATACGGTTGTCTGTGCCTTCTGTGGTGGCATCCGCCGCTTCAGTTGTTGCAGAAAGGAGATTTAATTGCTCCTTCCATTTAACTCAAGCATCTTTATTACCCTCATCAGATTTTGTCAGGTTTGTGAGTCATATCAGCCATCAGCTGTATATCAACATGCACGGCTGAGTTGCTCGGGTACTGCACTAGCAGAACCATGAGCTACTCCTGTGACCAGAGTTTCCTGGGCTGGAATACCAAAAGGTGGCTTGGATGACTGAACAGCATCAACCAGACTCACCAGCTGCGTTTTCCTTTGTAGATGAGTGTTCATCTGCTCCTAAAGATCCTAGTTGTTGCAGAAAGAATTGCTAAGAAGTCTTAGCCCCTCAGAGCTCTGCCAGTCCTTCCCATCCCACCGCCCCAGGGAGTGAAGAAGTCTGGCTCTCCGGGGAGCATCGCTGGAAGCTGGAGCTCGCGCAAAGTATACAGGTCACTAACGTAACCAGCATCTGCACAGGAATTACTCATGTTTCAGACAGAGGGCTGACGACTGTGCCAGGCAGAAACTTCCGCATGCTCTCTGCTTCTGGTCATGGTTTGCTCTGCTGGGTTGATTCAGGCAGGACAAATCCAGAGCTTCCTCTGTGAGCATACAGGCACCAAACAGACGGGATGTAAGAGATGTCATTACAACACGCAGGTCAGCTGTTTAAACGCTAAAAGGCCTAAAAGGCATAAGAATATAGGGCTACTGTTGCACCTCTTGGCACTGAGGAGGCCAGAAGCCAGAACAGGATGGTGGCAGACAGACAAATCATCACCCTGCACCCATCTCCTCACCTCAGGGAGTTCACCATCCCTACCAAAGGCTGCAGAAATGCTTATTAGCCTGCCCAGGTGGTCATAATTGCTTGCATTTTGGATATATCATGTGCGAAGCCCTCACACTGATCCTTTGCAGAAGACTAAGAAATTTCAACTGAATAAGGAACCAATTCTTTTTTTCTAAACTAGAGATTTCAGACATAGCTGCACCTGTACAGATCTGGCTGAGCCTGTGGCTGATGCCTCTCACTGCAGGAGGCAGACATTTTGCTCATACTTACTCAGAGAGGCAATTTCTGGGAAGCAGACTGAAACAAAGGCAATTGGGATGTCAGGAGAAATGAAGTCACTTTTTATGTTGCAATTAACTAAAAGCAAAGAAAGTGACTGTGTCCTACAGTGACAGACTCCCTCCTGCCTCGTGAACTCCAAGAGGAGCTGCAATTTCTCCCCGTCTCCAGGTGTGCCTTCAAATTATTATATAAAAAAAGAACAACCCAAATTATTTGTCCCAAATTGAAAAAAGTAACCAACGAGCAATCAAAAATAATTTTGTCATAAACTACCCAATTCGATTTTGCTTCACAATCGCTATCTTTCCATTGCAAAACAATTCATATGGGAGATTTTTGGCAGCCTGATTCTTACCCTTGCTCTTCTAATTAATAAGATGGTGGCCTTGCAGCTTGACTCTGGTTTATGTTCTAGCTAAACTGTTTAGAAATGTGCTAATGATTCATTCTCCTTACATTTAGATGCAGCAGCCAGACTCTTTCCTACACTTCTGCGAAGTTTGCTGTGACGAGGGGCAATTCAAGTACAGTATGGAGAAACAAGTCATAGATCCATGCAGACAATCGATAGCAGTTAGTTGGCAAAATACATTTGGGGATCTGGACCTGTATTTAATGCATGTCATTATCTATTTGCAGGAGACAAAAGACACGAGGGAAAGCAGTTTCTTCCTCTCTGCGGAGAGCTCAAAAGATATCCTTCAACATTTTATATTCCACTTCTTTTTTGTATTAAAAATCCAGGCCTCTAAAGATCTACCTTTTAAAATTGCCTCTGAGGTGTAACGGGAGACACCATGACATCCTGGCACCACAAAACCCAGGGAAATGAATTTCCCATTGCAGCTGTGCATAAATTCGTTCTTTGCTGAAGTTGAGCCTGAAAAGTGACTGACGTTTTTATGCCTTGCGTTTGCAGGGCTTTGAGGCTTGTGTTTCACAAGCGGTGCTGATGCACCACTGTTAGCTCCTTGGAAGCTGCTATGTTTACAAGGCTCAAACTGGCTGGGCTGTGTTTCATCCAAGTCAAGTCACAGAAGATTGTGTTCCAGCCTTCTAGTCATCGACCAAACTATATTTTGACATATGCTACCACAGAGGAAACATTGCCAATTTGGGAAGGAAGGGCACAGCATCTCTTAATGCAGTAGGACTTGGTCCGAGGTCAAGCCAAGAAGTCAAGTCAGCAGGTCAGCGTCCGAACCAGAAGGACAAGTTCAAGCATGGCCTTAATTGCAATGTAGCTCGTGTAGTGGCCCCGCAGGCAGGAGCCTGAGCTTAAAGGCAGCTCTGGAGACCCCCGCAAGGCTTCTCACTGCTCTGTCTTGCGCAGCATCCTGACCCCAGGTCCGGGGTTTGTACACCCGTACCAGAGCCGGCCTTGGACACAGGCAGCCGAGCCCCGAGGAAGGGAAGGGGCCGCGCCGAGGGCCCTGCCAGCACCCTCCCGGGCCCTGCAAGGGGCTGGGGTTGGAGAACCACATGCTGGGAAATGATCCGTGTGTTACACAAAGCCGTGGGTGCAGGCTGGGTGGGGAGTTACCACGGGGTGGCTGTGCCTTACAGGCGTGGGGCAGCTCAGGCTTGGGGAGCCACGGGGGGTCACTGAGGGGTCCTGGGGTCCCCAGGGCTGGGGGGCTGCTGAGCTGTGAATGCCATATTTCTAAATGTGTGGGCTTTGGTGTTTGTTAAACGGTTGCTCTATGATAAGGAAGCTTTTCTGTGACCATAGTGGTTGTGGTGTACATCTGGAAAGGGTATTTCTGTCACCCGTTTGTTGCCTGTCCTCTGACGAGAAATGCCTGCTGATAGCCAGTGGGCAGTGCCAGGAAGCACACTAAGAATATCTGCACTAATGGGCCTAAGGCTGGCAGAGATGGATTTGCTGTAATAAGACAAATGCTAGCCCTGTTGACTGAGCAGGCCTGCACTGGAATGCAAGCAAGAAGAGAAACCTCCGTTGTAATGTTAGCCATGGGCAAGGTTTTACAAGGCTTTCGCCTGTTGCAGGAAGAAGATTTAATTTTGCTGGAGTTATAGAGAGCAACCAGTAATCCCGCACAATTTCTCTTTCAGAGCCCTTGTTTCAGGTTGACTGGAGGGAGGCTCACGCAGACATCATGGCACTGAGTCACGGTCTGAGGAGTCTGCAGTTATAATGGCGAAAGAGTTCATGCTTTTCCTCTGTTTTCAAACAGCAGCTTAGTTTCTGCAGGACGTCATAGATTACAAGAGAGGGAACTCTGGTGTTGTCAAGTTTTTCTACTACCCTACAGTTCACCTTGTATCCTTCACATGCTGAATGCACGTTTCTCAAAAGCTTACTCCTTCCATAGCGTGCCTTGCACGCTCTGATGCTGCCTAACTGACAATACATTTGCCAAGTGTCTGTATCTGTATCTTCCTGATGTATCTGGTAAGGTAAGGGATAACACTGCCCGGGCACAGGTGAGCGCTCCTCAGAGAGGAGAGCAAATGGCAGACAATGTGCATGCCTGCACCTGTGTCTAAGCTCTGCTCCAGCCTCTGTCTAGCTAGGGACTGCTTCTCTCCTCGCCCTGCTCTTGCAGTCTCCTTCACCGTGCCCACCCAAGACCTCCCGGGCTCCAGCGCCCGTTGTCTGGCTTGTGCAGAGAGACACAATCTCGTGATGCTCAGCCCCGGCTGAATGCCTCTTCAGTTCCAGACTAAGGACTTCACCTGCAGGGACTCTGCCTGTGTCTCCCCTTCTTGTGCCTCCTTTTGCTCCTCAAGACCTTGCGATGCCTCTGGCTTCACAAAGTCTGGAAAATGTCTCTTTTACAGCTTTCTTCACTACAGCTCTAGCCCTCCAGAATCGCCGTCATTTATTTCTCTGCATCATCAACTCTCCACCCATTTCAAATTCAATTGAAAGCACATTTTCTCCCTTGCCTGTGGTTCCTAAATTATATACCCAGCTCATTTCAAAATATCAATTCAGAAACTTGGCGAGGTGATTATTAATAACAGCTCTGTTCTTCTCTGGAGGAGAAATAATACTAGAAATATGTGAAATGTGTACACAGTTGTCATTCTCACTCTCCTCTTTTGCCAAACACTCTGTTCTTTATAGGGAATAAAAACAACCCTACACCCAGTATTAAGTGGCTGAGGCTGTGTAATCAGCGAGGAACCGCACAGAACTAGGGCAGTATTCCTTCACATGTTCTGAAACTCAGGTTGATCATCGCCTTCTGCGATGAATTAGTGCTTGGCTATATGTAGATCAGCAGCACGTATAGCCAAGCTTGACGAGCTGTACACACAGCAATCTGGAACCCATTGGACCCGTGCGGTTTCTTCATTCACTTGTGTGGAGCAGCAAAGCACATGATAGATATAAACACGCGTAGCTAGTCATGACAAATTGTGCTTCAGCTATAATGAAGCTGTTAATAATTTTATTCCAAGAATTCACATGGAAGGTGAGCCAGGGCGTCCCAGGGACCCAGAGCTGCTGGGAACCACTGAGCTGCAGTCTGGCCTGCAAGCACCAGGCTGGCAATGGGTTAGGTACATGTTTTTTCCTTTCTTCTTTTTCTACCTGTATTTATAAAACACGTACTAGAGAACTGAAGACTTTTTCATTGCCCATAGTGCCACACGATGTGCAGTGAAGAAGCTCTGGGGTCTCTCCCAAAACAAACCCGCATGTACAGGTGCTGTGTACACAGGGGAGCTGAGCTCAGCCATCCAGGCATCCCACCTCATCCCACGTTCCCGTGTCATCCCAGCAGGAACTGGGGCTGTGCTTCCCCGAGGCACACCAGGGAAAGAAGGCAGCTTTCCCAAGTCCTTTGGAGGATGAAGGGGGAATAGAAAGATAGGGTACCTTGTACTCCTGTGGTAGAGGGACGACAATGAGGGCCTCCCAGGGAAGGGAGGGAGAGAGAAATCCTCTAGGGATGGATTCATGCACAGAAGGGACTCTGTTTTTAGCCTTGCAAGATAAGGAAGACCTAGCTAGAAATCACTTTGTTTTGAGAGGAGGATAAAGTGTAAAAGAAGATATAGAGGTATCCAGGAGCTCTTAACTGTGAAGATTTGCCCTTGGAGTCATAAGGCCCAGACCTCTTCAGTGGCATTTAGGGACTTGTAGGGAAAGAAGTGCGTGCACAGACAAGAACCAGCTTGCCACTCACCTTACCTAGTAATGCCAGTGGCTTCAGCTATCATGGGCCCAGGGCAACAGCCCCTTCCTGGCACCGCAGCCTCTAGGGACCTGAGGATCTGTGTAAAGTATCTTGAAAACATGGGGGTTTTTAAAATAAAGAGATATAAATTGAATGTCTCATATCAGCAAGAGCCTCCGGAGAAAGTCTGGTCACAGTAAGAGCCTTTGGCTCTGTGCTATGACAGCCATTGCTTGTCTGGCAGATAAAGCGCTGCTCTGTCTGCCTGCGTTGTGCAATCCTTTCTCCCAATTACGGCTCGCTGGCTCCACTCCAGGTACCTCCCTCCCACACAAGTGTGTTTTTTTTACGAAGTGATACTCTTCAAGTGCTTAAAATGCAAGAGTTTAAAGGGAAGCAGCTATTGTTTGGAAGAGGTTGGCCAAGTTCCCTGTTTTCTGCCAGGCAAGCGATAAGTTTCCATTTGAATGGCATGGGAGTAAAAGATGCCCCTCTGAGAGCCCCCAAAGCGGAGCCCTGCAATGCCCCAGGGGATGGGAGAGGCACAGGCTGACAATGAGCCTGTCCCTGGAACCTCCGGAGATCAGTCACTGCTCCACAGCCTTTCCTGGGGCTGCCTGCACTGGGTCTGACCATCCTGGGAGGCGAGTTGTTTCTGTACCTTGGCTGAGCCAGTGCACTCGTTTCACACGCACCTCCACCGGACACAAAGCTGTCAGGTCCCATGAGACATGAGCATCACACCTCGTGCTCCCTTTTCCGTGGGTTTTGTGCAGCATCACTGCACCTTTCCCACCCCGAGTCCCCCCACGCTGCTCATCGCTGCCGAGAGTCTCTGTGCTGTGCAGAGTATGGCCCCTGGCTTCTGCAGCACTTGCAGGAGCCCACCTAGGTCATCCACCGCTTCCTACACGGTGCCGTGGGCTTTCAGCTGTCGCACAACCTGTCCTCTCAGAACGAGGACCTCACAAGAGCCAATGCACGGGCACACATCTGTTAGCTGATTCAGTACATCAGATGCCTGTTTCACCTTGCGTGCTGAGGCTTCAGAGGCAGATGGCAGATTGCACCAGCAGAAACCACAGTCCCCTTTTCAGGAAAATTAAACTCACTGCAGGCCTCTTTTGCCAAGTAATTTGTTGCTAAAAGCCGTGTTCACTCTTCCTCTGCCTTGGTGGGGACAGACCTGGATTTTGGAAAGCACTGTATTAACCTGCTTCATGCAGATAGCCTGATTCATGTTCATCTACTACCGTGGAGTAGTACTATTCATGGAAGGCAGTGAAATTACACACGGCAGTACTAAGCATGAAGAAGATTCGTAAAATGTGAAGCTTCTGCTTCTAAAATATCGGTGCACTCCTTTTTGGGTTAGGACTTCTGCACTGAGATGTCCTCAGAATTGGAAAAAAACCCACCAACCCAACAGCTGAAGGTTTGATGCCCCATTATATGGGTTTGATGCCACCTCGTGGTACTTTCATGTCCTGATTTGCAAGGGAAGATTTTCACTCTTGGGATGTTTCCCAAAGCGTGTTCCTTATGAAAGAGAAAAGCAGTTTGGAGAAAGGATGAAAATATTACAGATGTCCTGCTCTGCCCTTGCCCTTCACTGCTGATTTGCAGCACTGCCTCCAAACAGCATCGTTAATAAATGTTAGCATGAACTTAAAAAGCAGGGATTGCAAATTATACTCAGTAAGGTTATGCAGAAATACCTTCAGGGTAGGGATGTGGCCATTAGAGAATATGCTGAGATGTCCTGACATAAAACTTGAGCCATAGTTGCCTCATCATCTAAGGACCTCAGACAAACACTTCCACCCAATTTGCAGCTAGATTTGCAGATCTGGAGAAGCTCTTTCCTCCCTTGGAGAGCAACTTCCTTCTCCAGCCCAGTAGTTATTATATTGCGCTAAGAGTGTAATAAAGAACTGTCCCCCTTTTAAAAGTGGGACAGGAGAAGTTACAAAGACTGGTACCACTATTTGAATTGAGGATTGGTTCTTTGAAGAGAAAATTGGCTCTCCTACCCTCTCAGTAATTTAGCCTTATGACAGCAGAGAATGATTTGCCAGGAAAATTCGCAGAGCATTTCAGCCTTTCATCCAGTAAATGGCCTATATTGCTTTTATTTGCCCTTTAAACTGTGGAAAAGATACCATTTTACAACTGACTGAACACATTCTTCAGACATTATAATATAAAACTATCATGTTTATTGATTGAATAATCATGGACTATGTAAAGATTGTAGCAAAATGACTCCCTATTGCCCACTTTTTTTCCTAGCCTCAGGCATCCTCATATTCAAAGTGGCATCACATCAGACCCTGCAGAAACGCTAGATCCTGGAGGCAATATAGCTGGGATGTTGCTGCAGCTGAGCTAATTACTCTTGGGTTTCAGCTTGGCTAATTAACTTCCATGTAGCCCTATAATATCGCAGTCATTTTGTTTTCAATTCTGGAACTATCTTGGACAGTGCTAGTCTGGGGGGAAAGAACCTCTGCAAACCACTCAGCTCCTCTGTGCAATGTAAGCATATGTCATTTTACTGTCTATCTAGATGAAATTACTTTTGCAACAGCATGTAATGTAACCTTTAGTGTTTAGGTGCTTGTCTGCAACTTGTTCACCAGACTGAACACATTCTGAACGTCTAAATTAAGCTGTTTGTTAACCCATTCACTAGCTGAAGACATTAGACTGGATGCTACGTTTGTATTTGTTTATCTCACTTTCTGTTAAGTCCTATTTGACTGAAATTTTTCATCTTTGCTCTTTTCTTAAAATCTGCACGTTTGAATCTGACCACAATCCATGTACAAATTAGGGTGGAAAAATAGACTAGCTCTAAAAAGACTTTCACAAATGCCCATCTGAAAAGGCTTAAAACGCTGCAGTTGCTGAGAAACAGGACATCAATGAGCGATAAGCTGTGCAGCAATTAATCCTCTTTCTCTCACAAATGGACTTGAAAAAGTGCAAGCTGATATTTGCCTAATTAAAAGGTATTTTCCAGCAGATTTTCAGTTTTGCTAGGGGATTGTTGCTGTTGACTGTGGATGTATTGCTTAGATGCTATGGTCTCAGGCCCTTGAATCTCTTCACAAGAGGGATCAACACCTTGACTGAAACTTGAGCTAGTGTAGCAACAGCTCTTGCCTCCAGAAGAATCACAGGTTGAGCAGTATGGCGAGTAAGTGTTACTCCTTTGTTGAGTTTTGTTTAAATCACAACAATCAAGGCAAACAAAAGACCTTCACTGTATTTACCCTCACTTCCACAGCCAACAGATGTGAAGGGAGCAAAGAGGCATTCTGATTTAGGAGAAACACAACCCTCTGCCTGCTCGTTCAGTGGAGGAAGAGGCATGATAAATAAGGGAAATCCAGCTCAGGCGCTGGCAACAGTGATTAAAACATGCACTAATCAGACTTTTCCTCTGTAGGGACCGACTATTAATTGTGTAATGCCTTTGCGAGGAGGTGCAGCAGTGTTTAGGACTGCGTATCCAACCTGGCATTAGCCTGCCTGTTGAAGAGGGTGCAGGTCCCACTCCTGTCAATCTGCCAGCTCTGAGAAGGGGCTGCAGACACCACAGGCTTTTGAAGATCTTGCCAGACAGCCGTATTTAGGCAACGCAAATCCCACTGCACACCGGTCAGCCTCTGATCTGGTTTGTCTGTCAGTGATAAAACCATCTGGATGTTCTGCCATCTGATTCCAGAGAGGACAAAACAGGTGGAAGTTTACTGCTTGTGAAAATCTCAACTCCCACCTCCCTGTGCCCATCCAGGTTTTGGTTATAACCTGTCTCTGAAATATAACCTTCTCCATGCCCTGCCTTCCTCTGCTGCTGCAATATCTGGAAAGATTGGGATCTACCTGAGGAGACTGCACCGCAGATCACCTATGACTCAAGGAGCATCTCCTACTGGTATTTTAGCTCTCCGTGGGGAGCTGATTATTCATGTTTTGTTTGCTGGTTCAACTTATTTTTAGTTGACAGAAACAGCTGTGAGGGGGAGAAGAAATAAGGAACAAAAGCCGACAGCATGATTAACTCAAAACACTTCTCAATTCAAAGAAGCTAAATATTCCCTGTGCTCCTGGTACAGCTTTTCCACATCAGCAGCTGTGCTCCCCAGGAACATTATGCAGTTTTACAGATGGAGGTGGAGGTGAATCTGCATGGGCAAAAGCCTGTCCACAGCAGCTCCTCCCCCATGGTCACTGCACAGGACTGTGGGTCAAGTGAGGTGCTGACAGTCCCAGCACAACCAGCACGGTGGTGTGAGCTCAGACAAGCCATCTAGCCGCCCGAGCTCAGCCTCCCCAACCATAAAACAAGATCACTGGTGAGATTTCAAAGCTATCCCAACCCTTGCAAAGGCGTATGCACAGAGAAGCATCCAGAAGTTCATGTTTTACTGATGAAAAGCACTTGTGAAATCTAGGGTTGTCCTTAAATAAAACTCATACACACTATGCCAGGAAGAAACCTCAACCGTGCTGGGATTCACAATGTTTATTCAAGGTACACAGCATCGGGAAAGTTGCCAGCCAGCACAAATTGCGACACGGTCATTTTATGTCCCACGAAACGACAGCTCCTCTTCTTGCTGCTCTGTTCTAAAAGACTCACAAAAGTCTTCAGGTGAGCTAAAGCAATAACTGATTTTCCCTGTGTTGCTTGCTTTGTCTGCCAGCCTTTTGGATACACCTCCATTGCTCTCTGCTCTTTGCCTTCTGAGGATCAGTGCTTTCCTCTGAATCCTTGACTCTGGTTTGAACTTTGACTCCTAATTGTCTTCCTAATTCCCCCTCACCCTCACGCAAGGCCACGAAGGGGCAGGAGCAGGGCTCGGTGCCGTGGAGGTCCGGGGCGATGCTGCAGCTCAAGGCATCAGAAATGGACTCTGTCTGGTCAGCCCTGCTCCTTCCTCCAGCGGGCATGTCCTCCCTGCTGCTCTTGCTCCAGCACTGACACCCTTAGGCCCCAGATACTCAGGGTGGAAATAAATTAGGTGGAAATAAGACACAAGAGCTCCCTCAGCAGTTGCCTGGTGTAGCTCCGTTGGCCTGGCAAGCCTCGGTGCCAGAGCAGGTGGCCGTGGCTGAGCGGCACCGCAGAGGCGGGGAAGGCTGCCGCCGGCTGGGGCCTAGAGCGGAGAAGGGAATCACGGCCCACGGGAGAGCCCGGGCCACCGCTGCGGGCTCCCACCTCCGCGCTGGGCCCCTGGGTGACAGAACCGGCGGGAACGCGGCCCCGGCCCTGAGGGAAAGGCCGCGCAACCGGCGCCCGCTGCCATGGCAACTCCCCCCCACGGCGGGGGAGGGAGGGTGTCCTTGCGCCGCACGCATGCGCCGCAGCCGCCGCGTCCGCGAGGTGCTCGACCCGCCAACTGCCCCAATTCGAATTCGCATCCTGGGCGCCCAATCAGAGCCCGCGGGGCGGGGAGGGCACCGCCTCCCGCCGGTCCTTCCGACCAATCACGGGGGCTGTTGTGTTTAAAAAAAAAGTGCGCGCGGCTGGTGGGCGTCGCTCGGAAGAGCTGGGCCTATCGCGGGCGGGGGGAGCTCCAGCCGCCCCGGGGAGGCGCCTCTGTCCCTGACCCTCGCTGAGCGGCGACGGGGCATGGCCGAGGGCTGGGGCGTGTCCTCCTGCGGGAAGCCCCGCCTCCCCCGGCCGGTTCGGCCCCGCCCCCCGGCGGCTCCCCCTCACTCGGAGCCGGTCTGGGCGCGGCGGCCGGTGGTCTGCGCTCGGTCCCCGGGGACGCGCCGCGATGAAGGCGGGCGGTGAGTGCGGACCCTGGCCGCGGGCTCCGGGAGCGCCGCTTCGTCCCTCTTCCTCCCTCCCGTTCGGCTCTGAGGGCCGCCAGCGGCTCCGCGGGCGGCCTCTTCCCCCGGCGCCGCGCCGGGCCTTCTCCTGAGGGGGCTCCGAGGGCGGTGGGGGCGGTAAGGCCGCGCCCCGGGGGAGCGGCCTCGGCCCGGGCACCGCCGCGGCTCCCGCCGGCGCCTGAGGGGCCGCCGAGCACAGCAACGGCCGCGGGGGCCGGTGGCGGCGGCTCGGCGGGGCGCTGGCGGCAGCGCGCCGAAATTCAAACGGCGGCGGCGGGGGAGGGGGCGGTGCGGGCCGCGGCCCAGGCGGGGGGCTCTGGGGGGGGGGGGGGGGGCACGGTGGGTCAGGGCTGCGGCTTCCCGGGGCCTCAAACGGCTCCGCCTGCGGGAAGGGCCCGCGGGGCGCTGCCTGCCGCCGCACCGAGGGGGGTGTCGGTGCCGTCCGTACCTGAGGGGGCTTCGCTTTCGGTGGAGGATCCGTCGCTGTAGCTGGCTGAGGTGTCTGAGCGCTCCCGCGCTTCGGACTTCCAAGCCAGGCGTTAAGAAACGTAGATTGCGTGCGGGATAACGTCGAAGAGGTCTTTGAACTTGCTGGGCGCAAATCGGTACCCCATTCAAACACAAGAAAAAGCGTTTTTTTTCCTCTGAGGGTGACTGCACGGTGGCACAGGTTGCTTAGAGTGGTTGTGGGGTCTCCATCCTTGGAGACTTTCAAACCTGACTGGAGGTGGTCCTGCACAACCTGCTGTAGCTGATGCCGCTTGGGCAGGGCAAGCGGGATGTTGGGATGAACTCCAGAGGTCTCTTCCAGCCTAAACCACTCTGATTTTGTGAAGCAGCAAATTGAAGATTTCCCTGTGTGACTTCCTGTCTTTTGAAATTGAGTTTTCCTCTTCCCTGAGTTGCTCAACTACCCCGTGCTCCCCAGTCATTCAGATGTTCACGCAGGTTTAACGGGCATACCAGTGTAGAAGTCCATTTCTTTTTCATGGTAAAAATACTGCTGAAGTTTTCTCCAGAGAGAGGAAGAGGATGAGAAGAATAGCAGTATTCTGCCCTGCGCACATCAAAAAGTTTTTATTTTCATGGGAATAGCTTTTTAATCAGACAGGTAACATGTCAGACTGCTGTGGGTGTTGGGGCTCTGGAGTGCAGGCAGGGGCCAGGCTCTTGGTGGCAGCCCAAACACTGCGCTATCCCCAAGAGATGGAAAAGGGATTGGGCTTTCTACCATGGAGTATGAGTCTCTACCAGCGAGCAGCATTCATGTGCCCTTCTTGGTTTTACCTTATCTGTTAGATCATTTTCGTCTCTTGGCGAATGCAGTGAGGGTAAACTCTGTCTTACTGAGGAACGGAAGATGTAGGCAATGCCTTAGTCTATGAATGCTACAAGGCGCTGAAACTTCATAGAGGGCTTCCTGGTTCTTAGGGATCTTCCATGAGCACCCATGGCAGCAACTGGCTGGTTAGAAAGATGGGCTTTTGGCTTGAGCTGGTTTGCTGAGTCTTAACTTCCTAATCTCTCCGGTCACATTCCAAGGACTGCTATCAATTAAGAAGGAAAAGTTGGGGCATGGGGGAGGTAAATGAAATTGTAGTAGTGACAGTTTAACTAAACACTGTCAAATGATGGAGTTAGGGCATGGAAGGGTTCTCGATGAAGAGGACTAGAGTATGAGCCATCCCTTCTGAGCCTCTTAGCTTAATTGACGAAATTGAGCAAGTCACTTGCTACTTTGTGGCTTACTTTATGGTGTTACATGACACATGCTAAATTTCTCTATGATTAATATGCTTGAAGATGCATCCTATGCTGCAGTAAATAGGTGCCTGAGTAAATGCATATTTGTGTATGTATATACTCTGTAGTGCCTTTTTCCCCTCGTATTGTTCCACCACTAATGGAGGTGTCCTGTGTTTTTTGTTTTCCAGTGATTCACTGTAGATGTTCCAGGTGTTTTTCTTTCCCTTCAAAGCGAAGGATAAGAAAACGGCCTCGAGTCCTGACGTTGTTAAGTCTACCCGAGGATGTTCTGTTTCATGTTCTGAAGGGCCTTCCTGCTGAAGACATCCTCTCTGTCAGAGCTGTGAGTCTGCTACTGCTTCCCCTCTGTCATGCACCGTGGCTTTTATCTGCCTTTAGGAGCCAGGACTGCACACAGAAAAGGCTGGCTTCTTGTGTCAGAGTAAACCTGAAGAAAACCAAAGAATACATGCAGTAATTAGATTTTTGCTATCCCATTAGCAGCTTTATTTCTCAGTACTCAAGCTTAAGAAGATTAGCAGCAGTATTTGAGTGCTCTGTGTAAATTTTCTGTGGGTATTGTCCTGCTAGATCACTGTGGCTGAACAAATTAGTTTGGTTTGGTGCCTCTTGCCTTAATGGTGATTAGGTAGGTAATGAGTTATGATTAACTTGTGATTAATTAGTTGCCTATCTAAAATTAGATTGCAAAGAACTATTTTTCTGCTGGTCCCTTTATTTTAGTAATTATTATTTTATGCTCCCCCCTTGCAGGTGCACTCGCATCTTAAATACCTTGTGGACAATCATGCTAGTGTTTGGGCATGTGCAAGTTTCCAAGAAATATGGCCTTCTCCAAACAATCTGAAGATGTTTGAAAGGTAAGGTTTAAGAATCAAATTTGTCTGACATTGTAGAAGAGTGTGTTTGAAGTTAAGTTATTATACCAAAGTTATTTCTCTTTAAGGGCATTAATATTCCATATTGGAACATAGCACACTAACTAAAATCTGTTACTGGTGCTTTCATATGAATGTGCAAGTGAGATCAGAGTCTCGAGAGCATAACCACATTTCTAAGTCTGAGCTGGCTTGGTCACTTCTTGTACAAACCAGCATATTGAAAAACAGGTAAATTTCAGTATTAAAACAAGTGATGTTTGAAAGGCTAGTGATAAACCTGCTTAAAAATGATGGAGAACATATTTTTATCCATCTGATTTGAAGGGGATACATCAGTTTAAGCGTCATGATAATTGGTTTACTTCTACCTGTTGCTTCTTTGGTGCATGTATGATGTTCTTTCTGAAGAAGACTACTACATGCACATCAGTTTGGAAGGGAGGAGCATGAGGGCTTGATGATGTCCTTGAAGGTGCAAGTACCAAAACGTGTTATTGCATTCTGGTGTTGGGGATGTTGCATGGGAATGGGAAACATTCCTGTGAATTGTCAGATTATCCTGGACATTGGCATAGAAAAGTGTTACAGCAAGAAGAGCTTCAGCATAACTTATGTTTAACTTCTATAGTGAAAGCACATATGCTTATGGTTGGCGATCACCAAATGCACAGCCTGGCCTCCACCAAAGTAACTTGTTTGAGGACGTGGGCCTGGAAGCACCTACTGATTTCAACCTCAAGTATCTTCTCTGTTTCCCATTCAGGGCTGCTGAAAGGGGTAACTTTGAAGCTGCTGTGAAGCTGGGGATAGCGTACCTATACAATGAAGGCTGTAAGTGTGGAAGCTTGTACTCAGGTGTTTGGGGAAGATGACATGACAGAAGGACATGGTAGATGAACTAAAGACTTGTTTATAGATACAGATCAGACTAATTGTCTCATAATAAAGTTGGCACTTTTACTGGCTGCTTAAAAAGCTGTTTCTTCTGTATCTCAAACACTGATGCTTTTGTACCCAGGTTCTTGAGCAGTGAAG
The DNA here is from genome assembly GCF_964188355.1 of Buteo buteo. Classification (NCBI taxonomy): domain Eukaryota; kingdom Metazoa; phylum Chordata; class Aves; order Accipitriformes; family Accipitridae; genus Buteo; species Buteo buteo. The sequence continues at coordinate 1,913,840 of NC_134199.1, forward strand.
TGCAGAGCTAGCTTGCTGCCTTTCAGTGAGTGGTTAGGTCGCATTTACTATGGTGCCTCTTCAGTTTTACCTTTCAGTGCAGCTTAAGCACTGGCCACTAAACTGCTAGGTGTTAAATGACAGTATAGTGCACAGCTCTTTTAGAAAAGAAGTCAATGCATAGCTTATGAATTCATGTTTAGAAGTTACCCTTTGTAAATTTCTGATCAAACTTGGCTACTTACCTGGTGTGATAAATGTAACAAAAGGGACTGGCAATCCACAGGACAAGCCTCCTAGCAGAGGGTACTGGCAAGGCAGGTGCCTTGTATACCAATCTGTTTGTACACTGACAGGAATTAACATTGCTTTGAATGTTGGTATTTGCAGAACGTGCCCCCTGCCCCGCAGCTTAGGGTTATATGTTCCTAGAGACTGACTGTAGTAAGATTTTTCTTCTTTTGCCATCTCCATCATTTTTAAGGCTCTAAAGGGAAGACACTATTCAATCTTTTCCTGATTGTATCCTATTGTCTATCTTGGCCTGACTAAATGCCTAGCATGTGTTGTGAATAAACTCTAAATGATTTCTGGTGGTTTTTTTGTTCAGTGTCCATCTCTGACGAGGGTCGTGCAGAAGTGAATGGATTAAAGGCATCTCATTTCTTCAGTCTGGCGGAGCGTTTGAATGTGTGCGCAGCCCCATTTATCTGGCTTTTTATCCGTCCTCCCTGGTCCTTGAGTGGAAGCTGTTGTAAAGCTGTGGTCTATGAGAGTCTCAAAGCAGAGTGTCAGTTGGAGAAAGTAAGATTTCTTTCTGCCCTTTATTTTAACATAGGCTGGTAGCTGTATCTAGTTATTTTGGAAAAAATATTTTTGTTTCCCCAAGGAGCTCCTATGCTCTTGTTGCTTAAATGACTGTGGATCAATCACTTTAATGAATTTATTGCCAAACTGCGCTCGGTATATCATGAGTGCTGGAGGCCTGTACTGTCTCTCCTGAGAGACTCAGTACTGTCTCAGAAATAACTATTCTTGAGAAAAGAAAGGGGGAAGAATGATTGAAAGGCAAACTAAATTGTAGTCTGGAATTACTAGCAAAAGTTGCTATTGTTCTTTGTTTATCAATGTTTTATCTTAATGCTTTCTTCAGGCTCAAAAAGGATCTATTCTCCACTGCTTGGCTAAGATCTTGAGTCTCTTTGAGGTGAGCAGTATTACTGATTTGATGTGTTTGGGTACTTTTTTTGGTGATGCTAGTGCTGTTTACCTTGGGTTTGGTTTTGGTTTTTGTGGGTTTTTTTGTTTTTTTTTTTTTTTAAAAATCAGCCAAATGCTCTCATATTCCTCACGTGGCCTAGGGTTTTCTGTTCTCATGAGTTTAATTTACTGGCTGTTTAAAGGGACATTATCAACTTAGTTTATTGAATTTTACAAATGATGAAATTAATTTTGGCTTGATCATGGGCTTGCAGTGTGTTCAGGTCTCAAAGGAAGCCTTCCAGTCATAATGCGTATCAAAAAAAAAAAAAAAAATCCTTCAGTGGCAAGCAAGCCAAAAAGCTTTTGTCTAGCTGAGGAAAACCACTAACAGCTTCCTGAGCCTGGATCTTCAAATGGCAGCACTAAGTGGATGTGGGAGTACCCCTCATAGTCTGAAGGGGACTCAGCTGATTGGTTCTGCTCTGTAGCTTTCATTACAGAGCTGTTCTGTAGCTTCTGAAGTATTGAGATCTGGCATCCAGTTGGCTGGACAGCAAAAATACTGTCATGCCTTTTCTTTGTAGGATGAAGAAAAAAGAAAGGAATCCCTTGAAATGTTTGAAGAATCTTCAAAGCAGGGTTGTTTAAACAGTTCCTACCTCCTTTGGGAAAGTAACAGAAAGGCTGCTGTAAGTAGTGGGGTTTTTTTGTCTCAAAACAACTTTTTCACTGTAATTTCTGGACCTCTGTTATGCACAATGAATGTACACAGAAAGAAACTGCTGTTCCTCAGAGCTTACTTCCTTCATAAACAAGGAGAGCGCTGAGAAATCTCTCAAATGAGCTTTGGTGTCTGTCTTGGTGTTTAAAGTAAGTGAGTCTACGAGCAGTGGTAGCCGAGGTGCAAGCAGAAGTTCCTTTATACTAATTTTGCTCAAGACATAGGCACTGCTGACTAGTGGTTATATGGCTCACTTGGGAACAGGAAGGGGGAGACTGCCTGCATTGCCATTAATAAATCTGCCAAAGCTCTCATGATGGAATCTCAAGTGACCTGTCTCATTTCCTGTGAGACCTTGGGCAAGAACTGAAGAAAGTTTCTTCAAAACAACGTTGTCATCATGATGAGAAACAGACTGGTTGCTGAAATAATATATGTACCCAGAGGCAGTGTTTTTTCTCTGGATATTAATACTACAATCCTTCTGTTCGTTGTGTAAATGTAATGGGTTTTGAAATCTGTTTACATTCCTCTCTGTAGATGTCAGATCCTGGCAGATACCTCCAAAGTCTCAGGAAGCTACGAGACTATGCAGCAAAGGGCTGCTGGGAAGCACAGGTAAGACTGACTTTTCCCAGGAAAACAGTCTTTATTCGGTCTCTTCTATGCTGCTGTTGTAGGTTTAGAGTCCTCCCTTTAGAAGCAGGGTCAAAATGGCTGAATGATATCTATATGTGCATGTGTGTATTTATTCTGCAGGTCCCCCTCTTTTGGAAAATACTGCATGTCTGTGGTAGAATCTGAGTAAAGATGCATCTTATGAGGGACTTAAAAGCCTGTGTCCAAATAATGTGTGTTCAACATTTAAGCCACACTAAGAACTACTGGTTCAAGTAGTTTGTCATGTTTGCTCTCTGTTTTCTGCAGGAAAATTACAGGACCGTCCTGTGCTGCCTTAGTTTATATTTGGTAAAAAAAAAATACTTTTTTTATGTATTCTCTCTACTACAGATAGCTTTAGCCAAAGCTTGTGGGAATGGAAACCAACTAGGATTAGAAGCAAAATCTTCCAGTGAAATGGTGTCTCAAATCTTTCAAGCTTCCCTTCCTATCAGCAAGCAAAGTATCTTCACTGTGCAGAAAGGAATGAATGAAACAATGAGGTAAAAACTCAGATCCAGGAGTCAGGCCACGGAGCAGACACCACTGCCTGTTTCCTTCCACATCTGTAGAGGGAAACAAATCTAGAATGAGGTCTGTTGGAATATGGAATTTTTTGCTTTACTCTTCTGTGATGCATTGCGTACAATCAGAGAAACACATGACATTTCACAGAGGAAGTATCAGAGCCTTTATTTCAAGCCCTGATGAAGAACTGAAATGAAGTGTGTGAGTTTTTTTTTCTGGACTTGTAAGTTCTTGCATTTGTCAAGACTAACAAGTTCTTAAAGAACTGGAGGCACTGTTTGACTTGTTAAAACTATAGTTACTCTCTAGTTATCTTAGGAGTCCTGTAGCCTCCTAATTGGTATGCCCTACCATTTTTTTTGTGCAAGTGCCTATTATAGGATAGTTTCTAATTCCATTTCACAGACAACTTAAGACCATTGACTCTTCAGAGAATAACAGGCATCTGATTGCACTGAGATAAGGATTTGCAACATGTCATTTTTCTGAAAATTCTTTTGGTGAAATTTCTTGGCTTGGAACTTTTGAGTGGAGAAGGGACTCAGTAACTAGGCGTGGGGAGGATGTTCAGCATGGGTTTGAATGGCTTTTAACTGCACAGATTATGTCTCTCTCTTTCTTTTCTAGGTACATCTTGGTTGATTGGCTGGTAGAAGTGGCTACCATGAAAGACTTTTCTAGCCTATGCCTTCACATGACAGTGGGGTGCGTGGATCGTTATTTGAAGCTGAGACCTGTACCTCGAGCTCGACTTCAACTTTTGGGAATAGCCTGCATGGTCATTTGCACACGGTAGGGGTTCTGACTGGTGAACAGAGATGGTTATTGTGATCATTCAAAGTCATTTCTGCAGCTCAAGCTTCCACCCTGCCCCTTGCTAATAATAATACTGGAAAGAATCTTTGGCTTCCCTCTACATTGCTGTTGCTTGAACTGTGTTTGCATACAAACACAACTTCTGCAAATGAGATACAAAATGTGTTTTTAAATATGAAAAAATTCCATAGTGGTGGATTGGTCTAAATGCATTCCATCAGCAACTGAAGCCTCATGCCATGTTAGCACAAGTAACCCTGTAAGGAACAACTGCAGTGGTGTTGCTACATAGTTTAGTGTATTATGCTCAGATGAACTGCATGGTATGGTGGAAAGTTATTCTTCTGTGTTAGTTACCTTAATATCTTGCATCTTAACCTAGGAGAGGTTTCATAAATGAGAAATTAAGAACATTCTAGTAGGTGGTTCCAGCTTAAAGGTGACATAAATGAAGAGCTGCTGTTCTTTCTTTCCTGGTCTGTACCTGGGAAAGTACCTTATAAAGTTGTTTAACTCTTTGGTCATCTTGGGTGCATTTATCAGCCACAAAAACATTACTGCACAGGTGCACAAATTCCCTTACTTCTGGGGCTAACTGTTAATATTATTTAATATTTTAGTTTCATCAGCAAAGAGATCTTGACAATACGGGAAGCTGTGTGGCTAACAGACAACACATACAAGTATGAAGACTTGGTCAGAATGATGGGTGAGATCATTTCTGCCCTAGAAGGAAAGATAAGGGTGAGTTTGGAAGTTGGATGGAATATTTCACCCTTTGGGCTGCTATTGAGGTCAGGCTGTTGTAATTAGCACTTATCCTTATCTAAGATGTTGGGGTTTTATGTGAGTGTTCTCAATCACTTCTGGCGAGCATGCAGATACAAAACCCTCTGCCTTTCTGTAGAGATTAAAATTTAAGTTTTAAGAGGCCATTTATTCTTTCACTTGAGAATGTTTCAATGTCAGTATAGTAGTTAAACAAACAAAACCCAAACCCTAATGTAATGAAAACAGCATCTCCTGGAAACAACTGTTCTAAATATTTGGTGCTCATCTTGTATTTCCAACCTCTGTTCTCCTTTCTGCACTAGATACCTACCATTGTGGACTACAAAGAAGTATTGTCAAACATAGTCTCACTGGAGAGAAGAACTCTTCACCTTTACAGCTTCATTTGTGAACTGTCACTCTTAAACACAAGTCTTTGTGTGTATTCCCCAGCTCGGCTGGCTGCTGCAGCACTGCTGCTGGCTAAGATACTACACAGGCAAGGTAAGGGACCTTAATTTAATTGGAGCTACAGCATGGTATCTCAGTCTGCCTTGTCTTTTTAGGGAGCCTTTGGGGTATTTTTGGTGTTGCTTTGTCTTTAGGCAAGATGTCGGAATCACTTGGGCTGGGGGAGAGGGGCAGGGGGAAGAAGGGGAAAGGTATAAGACTTCAGAATGAAGAGTTGAGCTCGGTCTATTTTACCCCTTAATAGCTATGATGAACAAGAATATTAGCATCAGACTATGCAACCTTTGTGTTTAAACAAGACTGAAGATTTCTATACTTAGGTGTAACTTCAGTTTGGCAGGTAAACCTATCCTTGAAGCTAACTGTGAATTTGTTACAACTGTGTACAGGCATAAGCTTGTAAAGATCATGATCTTTATCCCATTAGAAAAATAAAAAGCGCGTCTGATTACAGAACTACCAAGCTTTGTGAAATGGTAATCTGTATTCTCTTTTCCAGCACACCCCTGGACCAGCCAGCTGTCTGAGTGCACTGGTTTCTCTCTTGAAGACTTGTTGCCCTGTGTGCTAAGCCTCCACCAAAAGTGGTAATAGTTTTGGAACTCTTTTGGGAGGGCACCTGAGTACTTGGATCCCAGCTCTTGCAGGCATACTGCATCTATACAGTCAGCCCTTCCCAGTGAAGGAGGTGGCTTTGGGAAACTGCCTTGCTCCCACATCACAAGGCACTAAGGCCTAGGGGCCAGTTCAGGGACAGCTGTTCTATTTCTCCAAACTGGTAGTGGCCCTGGGTTACAGAAAGTGTGATGTTCCTCAAGGCTTAACAGGTTTCAGCTTGCCAAACAGCACTATTTTCATAAGACTGCAAATGGCTTAGTGGTGTGCTTCAGAAGGAGTTCCAGTAGCAAAAGCAGCTCATCTTTTTAAAGAGTACAAGGCAAGTATCTTGTTTACCTCAAGGAACAGAAAAGGAATTAGATGCTCATATGTGTAGAAACAAAGTGTCCTGGCTAGCTGCTTAGCAGCTCTGCTGAAACACCAACTTCTTCAGCACAGAGCTGAGAGGGACAGAGGGAAAGTACTTAATTGGCAGGTTTTGTTAACCTTGTTTCATATAATCCATTCTAAGACTGGGGCTTTGATCTTTCTTTCCAGTTTCCATGATGATGTCCCAAAGGATTATAGGCAGGTGTCCTTAACTGCAGTGAAACAACGATTTGAAGATGAGCGTTATGAAGAAATAGGCAAAGAAAAGGTGGGTGAGCTCTTTGTCTTCATTTGCTGATGTCTGACACCCAGAGCAAAGCTACCATATGGCAGGATATAGTAATCTTCAAATAATAGGAAGTGGGTTCTAACTTTAGACTTTTGGAGGAGAGAATATCTAAATAAAGTGGTAGTTCTAAACTTGACCTGTGGGGACTATAACTGCTCTGTTTGAGTACATGTGGGAAGAACTCACGGGGATAGATTTCTCCTAGAAAATAAATAGCCTCTTTCTGGGAATCTCATGGTCTAATTCTTACTGGTTCTTTGATTTTTTTTTTTATTTATTTTTTTTTAGATGATGGGTTACAGCCAGCTCTGTTCATTGTTGGGTATGAAACAAGAGGACCCAGAGCCCAGTCCTTTGCACACGAATGTGGTGGAGATTCAGACTTTCCTTAGCTCTCCCTCTGGAAAGAGAACTAAAAGGCTAGTATAACTCATCACTGTAAATGTCTCTGAAGGTTAGCATGAGCTTTTCTTCTTTGGTATCCTGGGGTTTCATTCTTAAATGTGGTCAATTTTTCTACAATTACCTTGACATACCTATTAAAAGATCTGGAAAGAAGACCTGGCTTTCATGTGTGACTTCTGGATTTTCTTGCTACAGGAGGAGGGAAGACAGTATTCAGGATGACAGGGGCAGCTTTGTGACTACACCCACAGCAGAGCTATCCACCCAGGAAGAAAGTCTTCTAGATAACTTCCTAGACTGGAGTTTAGATTCCTGCTCTGGTTATGAAGGTGATCAGGAAAGTGAAGGCGAGAGAGATGGAGATGGTGAGGCTTTTTATTCTCCTTATAAAAAGCAGACAAGAGAATTAAATCTGTCTTTTCATCTTTGCTTAAAACTGTTTCTCAGGCAACAGAAGCCTGAACTTTCAGCTGGAGACCAGTTGGAAAAACTCTTCCCCTTCCCCAGTGGTTATAATTGTTAAACTATTTTAGAGGTATATACCTGTTCTCTTTCTTTATACTGCTTCAGAACATGATGAAGGGTTTTGTAGCTGCTTAGCATTTCAAAGTGAGACTGTTCTCAGATACTGCTGATAGTGGACCAAACATGAGTAATGGCCCACTGTGTTAGAAACACGGTATTACCTGTTCTGCTGACTCTGGGACTGCCTGTTCAATGGTCTGAGGGGGAGGAATAGTTACTGTTTTAAATGAGGGTGAACTTAGTGCTCTACCCTCTCCTCTGTGTCTAAGTAGACATAAGGTTTACACCCTTGCTTGTTTGTTGTTTTTTCTTTTTTGCTTGATTCTGTGCTGAGTGCCTGCTTGGTGTTGACCAAATCCACACTAACCTTTTTCTTTTATCCTGCAGTGACAGGTCCCAGTGGGATCTTGGATGTGACGGTGGTCTATATGGATCCTGCAGAGCACTGCTGTCAGGACTCCAGTGATGAAGACACCCTAGCTGTAGAGTGGTCTGGGCACATGGCACCACTGAGGGAGGCTAAGCTGCTGGATGACACTCGCAGCCTTTCAGCATATCTCACCCCAAGAAATCCTAAAGTGGAAGGGAGCTCAGGCTACTCTTCTGTCAACAGTGCCAGTCCTACATCTTCTACAGAAGGCAGCCTCAGAGTACCTCTTAAATCTACCTCAGCACTGTCTCTTGGCAGTGCAATGAACAAGAAGCCATGCCTGCCTCACTACCTGGAATCATGTTTACAGTCAGTCTGTGCTAGGCCTAGTGATGGCAAGTGTGACAGAAGGCGAGTCAAGCGAAAAAATGTGGCAGAACACAGTGAAGAAAGGTTGAACTTGGGCTTCTTAAGCCTCTGATTTCTTCATGCTCTCTCCTTTTCTAGGATTCCTGGAAACAGTATTTCTGTTGTAGTCATACAGGGATGATAGTGAATAATTGTCAATACCTCCAAAAAGAGCCCTTCCCCTCAACTTTGCCTATGACTATCTTCTAATTCTGTAGCTCACTTCTGGGCCACTTCCTTCCTTGATAGCTGCCTTTTTAAAGTATTCCCTATTGTCTGATCCTCTGCAAATTTAAGATTCTTCTCCACAAAGGAAATTTTATAGCTCATTTCTGTCATACCTCACCAGTTACTGCTTGGTGATAGGAAAGAACTTGTCATGTCCCCTGCTTCGCTGTGAGGCCTGGCACTATAAAAGAAAGGAATTGACCTTTGGTTCTCAAGTTACTGGATGTAACACTATGCTTGAATTCTTCCACTTGAAAGACCTTTTTGAGGTTGTGCTGCCTTTTCCTTCTGGCCAGGTACTGTCTCACTCAGCTGGTGCTTCCTTCTATGTATATACCATTTGCTGCACTGATACAAGGTTTTTATGAATACAGTCAAGAGGTAAACAAAGGCTCACTGCAAGTTTGAGCATCTTTTTTACCTACCTCTCAGATGGTTTTTAACCATGTTTGCCTCTGGCTCTAGTTGCCATGTTCTCGCCTGAAAAAATCTTCCTTCTGTGCCTTAATGCTTCACTGCCCAGTACTACAGTAATGTGATCTCTGTGAACTGTTAGTCTCTGCTGGAACAGCGTGGTTGAACTGCCACCTGCAGCCAGTGGCTCAGTTTCATTTCCTGTCTTGCAGAGTCTTCCTTGCTATTTCCATTAATGTGTCCTCAAGGGAAGCACACATCACTTGAACACTAGAAACAGGCAGTAAGGGCAGACAGTTTGTCTTACTGAAAGCCCTCATTTAAGCCTTGCTACTAGCTCCTAATCTGCAAGGGCAGCATATGCTTTTCTTATAAAAAAATGAAATCTGTGCTGCTTCAGTAACAATTGAAGAAGCCACCTACACTGACCTCAGCCTAGCAAGCCTGGGTTAAAGCTCCTTCAGCCTGTGAACATTAGGAAAACAGCCTTCTCTTTACAAACAGGTAGTGAGCATTGAAATACCAAGGTACAAGACTTCCACGAGACGTCACTGAATTTAACACTGGAACTGGACTCCATGACTCTTCCTTTGTATGAGTTACTGTGGCAGATGGCAACAGTTCAGATACACACAGTGTAGTGACTTTTTTATAAAAAACTTTTTTTTAATATAGATGGCTTCTTGTCTTACTTCAGTGACTGGTGTTTCACTGACCTGGGGCTTGAAGAACTGACGGGATGTTTGGGGATGAAGTCAGAGGTTAGCTCTGAGCTAAATTCTTGGGATTAAGTTGCAGCTGGGACTGCCTATAGGCTATTTACTTCAATAATATGAGCAGCTGGGAGAACACCCTGCACAACAAGTAGCATAGGGCTCAAACCACCATCAAAACTCTACAGCAGCCCCAGAAAGCCTACAGAAAAGGCCTTGAGCATGCCAAATAACAAATAGAGAGCAGCCTTGGGTGCTTGTCCACAAAGTTTATTACAAAACTAGGTACTGCCACTGTAGTTAAAAAAACAAGTCCCTGATTTACTTCTGTGCCAGGCTTCACCCTTCTCCTGGTGGCTACATTGCAGTTCTCCAGCTGCTTACAATGACTTGCCATGCAGGAGCATCTTCACATTAACTTGTTGCAGCAACAGGTCAAAATTCAGCATTGGGTCACATTAAAATTGGAAGAAAACACTTGTTAAAAAAACTCTCTCAGTTCTAAAACAGGTACATAAAAGTTAAATATCAGCAGGAAAGGCCTCACACTGCAGAAAGCTTTGAACTCTTCCTGTGCAAGTTTTCTTGATCTGAAAGAAAAGACACTAGACAGGAACATTAATCAGTTCAATTACTTCCCAGGAAGAGTAAATTAGGTGATGAGGAGCTAGCTCCATGTTCCTGGGGCTTGCCGCTTAATCCAGTGGCCTTGGCTGATGCAGGCCTGGCCTAAAACCAGATCTGTCTCAAGCCTCAATCTTGGAAGTGCCTCATGGATAAAACAGAGTACCTGGGTCTGGAGAGCCACAGCCCTGAGGCAATAAAACCAGAACTACAAGCTGCTTTCTAAAAAGGAAAAGCAAAAGATACAGCCCAGAGGGTTGGTTCTTTAAAAAAAAAATAAAAATTAGAAAGGACCAGATTGCATCAGTCTGCTTTATGTTAACACTTCCACATCCCTGCAGACCATTCAGGCTGTGCTTTATTAACCCCTGTTATATTCCTCCAAGGACAAGTATTTCCAGAAAGTTGTGGAAACACACACTGTAACACAGGCTAAGCCCAGCTTTGTGTAGCACTGGGCTGGTGTCTTAATCAGGAATGCTGGAGGGCCAAGTGCTCCCTTCACAGATCAGGAGGAGCCCCTAGGTCTCACCTGGGGAGGTTTCACAGACCAACCTGCTCTGTCCTCATCTCCTGACTGCTGCCTCCAGCACTCCAGGGCAGATGGAGCAGGTCAGCAGCACTGTGCTGCTCCTGTGCTCACAGCAGTAGAGGGGGACAAGTACTTTGTGCTGCTGCAATCTAAACTACTGGCACTTACTTAGGGCACCATTTTGATATCCAGAGAGTCATAAGCTGAAGCTTTCATCTTTTCCAGTGGCTTCTTGAAGAGCTGCCGCAGGGCCTCATAGTCAGGCTTCTCCTCATACTCTAGTGCCATTACTTGCTGCAGGTAGCTCTGCAGGGCATCTGCAAAGCAAGGAACATCACTGCATGGAGCAGCACAGCAACTCCAATTCTGTTTACAAAGCTGCTAAATGGCCTTCTCAGACTGCTCTCCCTGTAGACACTTCACCCACCTACCTTGGCCAGCTGCAGAGAGGGAAAACAAAACCACAGACTAATATGAAGCTCAAAGACAGAATGGGGAAATGACCTCTAGCCCCAAATACTGCATTTTTAAAGCCACCAGAACACTTGCCTCTTCAGCAAGGCTCATGAATACAGATAATGGGTAGCAGCCCTCCTTGTTTTGCTGTAAAGACAAGGGATTTGTTCACAGGAGGAGCCTGTCAACCAGTCCATGCAATGCTTGGTCACCATCACCAGTGGAAGCCATCCTGGACTAGCATCCCAGCACAGAGAAGGTTCTAGCTTCAGGTACAGTCAATCCTCGTTCCCCAGTCCCACTGTCACGGAGAGCAAGCCCATACCTGGAATGGGTCTCTTCTGCCTGAAGCACAGTCGGAGAAGGCATTTCACATCCCCTTTGTACCTGGAACAATCAGTGCAGAGTGCTGTCAGATGAGAAGAAACGGAGCAGGCACCTGAACAGGCTGTCTTTGGCAATAGGGACAAAAAATAAAAAAGGCTGAATTCAGATGGCCATGTTCTGAATGGAGCAGAAACCAGGGTTTGTCAAACACCCTTTGGCCAGGCTCAGCCTTTACAGCAGGATTTACCCGCATCCCAGTAGTGTACTATGACTGAGTGATTTCAGTCTCAAAACCTCCCTCACTGCTTTCTGCTGAGCATTTCCCAAGAGAGTAGATGATTTCTCCTACTTTTCCTTCTTCTCCACCACAGTTTCTACTTTGTCCAGCTCCTCAGACCAAGGCAAGAAGCCAGAGAGCCATTTCAGAAGACAGTAGCCCAGAGATTCCAAGTCACTCCGGCGAGATGGTCCTGATGGGAAGGAAGAGATATTCACATGTGAAAAAAACAGTTTGCTAGCCATTCCAGAAGAGGCCTGGGCTAGCGCCTCTCCTCCAAAGGAGAGTAAGGACTCCAGCACTCACTGCGCAACCTTGGAAGTCTCTGTTTGAGGTACCCCTTCTGTAAAATGGGCAGCCTCATTAAGGGGCACAAGTCTAAAGAGCAGAAGTAAAGAAATGCAAGACCTTCAGTAAGATGGGCTCTGGGAGATCAATACTTCTGCGAGCCTGCTAACTCACACCATTGAGGAATCACCTGCCAGCCTCTGGGGGAATATTTGCCCAGTCTGAACACTAGGAGAGAACAGTCACATCCCAACCAGGAGAGGAACTGGCTAATTTAAATGGCTTTCCAGCTCTCACTGTTTCAAGGTCAGAGCACAGCCTGCTGCAAATCTGTTTTGGGCAGGGATCCAGTCTGGCTTGAAACAGATCCCTGCTAAGCCAGCATGAAGCAGCCTTGTTTTCTATTCCTTGCACACCTGCAGTAGCCAAGGCTCCAGATGGAGGAGCAACATCCCTGCACCTCTTGCTGCAGTTGGAGTGACGTGGCAAATCTCAACACAGCAGCCCAGAGAGAGGCAAGAGAAATCAGCCCAAGTAAGAACTTCGTTCCAGGTGCATGTGAATGCCTGGAAAGCAGCAATAACAGAAATGCCAGCAGGGAGCCCTAGCTTCAGAGAGCACTGCCACAGTAACAGCTCAAGCTGAGCTTTGCTGGCTGGCGTTATAAACTGAGACTCACCTGCTCCCTTGTGGCTGTCCAGACTGATAAACTCTATCGTGCCTTCATGAGGGGTCCTGCTGCCTTCGCGCTGAGCCACGTGCTTCCCTCCTGGGCAGTAACGGAACGCATAGCAATAGCCTGCTAGGGTCACCTAGAAGACATCAGGAAGTACACATCTGAGCATGTGTGTGGTGTGAATTCCACTTACAGTGTAGCCCACAATCCTGCACCACAGCACCTGCTTGAGCACTGCACAGAGTGCACTGCTCCCCTGCCCAGCCACAGGAACCTGGGTGTTGCTCTATCCCATTTCACAAGCCCACCTTCACTGCCATTTCCTTGCAACTCTGCTCCTTACCTGTGTGAGGTCTGCTGGGTTCAAATAGATGTTCTCAGCTGTGATGTTCCCATGAACGTACTCATTTTCATGAATGTACTCCAGGCAGTCTAGCTAGGAGTAAACAGAAGAGGTGTAAGCATATCAGAACCACGCAGACTCCTTCAGCACCCTGGCTATCACTGAGCTGGACCCTCCCCAGCTCCCCAAAGCTGTGTGGAGGAGCACAAAAACCACTATGTCTCACAGCCTCTAATTTTCAGGTGTCAGGTTTCTCTCATTCTCCTTACCCCAAATTCCTTCAAGGTGACATATTGCTCAAAAGATGCTACTCAAGTTTACAACAGGCTCGAGAGATGCTACTTAGAGATCCCAGCCAACCCCCTGGATCAGCTTTAAAACGCCTTTGAAAGATCCAGAAGAAAGTTTTAGGTCTTTTCTGAAAAAGTGTCTTAGAAAGTATTGGTTCTCTACATACCAGCCGGACTACAATCTGAAAAGCTGCTTTCTCCCTCAGTAGGTGTAAGCCATCATTCAGGACGGACTGAAGAGTTCGCCCTAAGTCAGAGAACACCAAAAACCTACAAGAGACAAGAGCTTAGCACGTAGCAGTACCTACCTGATTTGGAAACCCTGCAACAGACACTTGTCAAGCAATCCACCTGGATTAGACCCTCCTTCAGGTTGACCCGGGCAAACATTTCCCCAACTTTTGGTAACAGAAAACTTCTTGAAAAGGAAAGACATGTTGATCACGTGTTGCAGATATAGTCTCCCCTTTGTGTAATCAAGCTTAAAAGGCAGGAATAACGTGTCCCCTGGCCTGAAGGGCAGAAGCAGCAAAAGCAATGACTTCACCAGCAACACAATGACTGAAGGAAGCAGGAAAATGAGAGAGGCAAACCATTTGTTAATAAATTAGATAGGAGCAGTACATAAAGGTTAGAAGTCCAGGGGACAATGAGAAAAGGAATAACAGACAGCAAGGAGAGAAGAGGGAAAGCCCAAGAAGATGGCAGTTGTGGACAAAAGAGCTCAGCTGTGCCCCTCGCAGTCACCTCACCTGTAGCTATCTGCATGCAGTCCAAAGCCAACGCAATTGGGGATTCCCAGCAATGGCACAAAGTGCCACTTCTTCCACTTCTCCACTAGAAGGGGAGAGAAGAGGACAGAGTGCAGCAGATGCTGCTAAGGAGCTCCAGAAAAAAGGCACTCAGTCAGGGATGCCCTTTCTCTGAAGGCCTACTCTGCCCTGGGCAGCTGACAGCAGGAAGCCTCTCTTGTACTGATTCTGTCCCAGAAATGCCAGCCTCATGTGCTGGGGTATTGGCATGTCAATGCACATAGCACTGCAGAGCAAGAATAAGACAGAAAGGATGCTGGGAATACCAGAGCAGGCTAAGGCATGTGGTTGCTATAGGGCTAGGTAAAACAAGAAGGGGGAAGAGAGAGAGGGATGGAGAAGCAGATTTTTACAGTCCTCCCAGAAGTGCAGGTTTGACATAAATTCCTCCATCACCCCTGCCAACATTCTCTGGTCAGCTTTGCTCTTGCTCAGGTTTTTGGGTCAATGGAGCAAATACCAGACAGCAACTGACAGAAATGCCCATGGAAGGGGCACAGAACAGAGACAGAGCCAAGGCAGGTCAGGCTGCAGGGCTGAACAGCTACCAGTGAGATCAAGACAAAGCACAGGTAGACCAAGAAAGCTTAAAAATGCCAACACTGTGGTGTCCTCTGTACACAGAGACTCCCGGGAGAGCAGGCTCTTGGCCAAACTTCCCAGCACTCTGCCACTAACCAAGCAGTGAAGTAGTTTATTCTAGCCTGGCCTTCCCAGAGACTCACATGAGAGAGGGATACCAGCTTTCCTAACAAGCAGCCGAGTCCTTACCCCTCCAAGAAGCACCAACCTGTGCCTGCCTTCGCAGCTCGCTGGAAGAAATTCTGTTCATTGTAGATCCTGCCATCTTTGACATCCTAAAGGGAAAAGGAAGGAGGAGCATTACTTCAGCCACACACACCCTGCTAGAAAGGGAAACTTGGGCAAGATTGCTACAAGACCTTCACTACTCATTTTAAATAAAGCAACAACCCCCCCCAAAAATCAAATACCAGATCAGCGACAGAGCTGATGTCTTTTAGTTCACTATTTAATACTGTGCCTAACAACCACATAAACTCTGAGCATCAGCACAGAATAAAGGAGTGGATGTCTCATATTGGACATTTCAAGCGCTACCACTTCTGTCTGTGGGTTAAAAGCATCTAGATAATGTAGATCATCTGGCAATGTAGAGCGAGCTCTAGTCCCAAAGATGTTATGTTAAAAGGAGCCAGAGGTGACCTTCTTATCCACAGCACAGATGAGGTTATTTCTGCAAACAGGCAAGTCCCAACAAAGAACTGTAACATTTTATTCTAGCTGTCAGAAAGTGAGACAAGTAAGAAGGTCTGTATTTGTGACATCCAAGTGTTTGGGTAATGTGTGGAAATCTTACGAGCATATTTTTAAACCAGTAAGTGCCCTTTTACTACTGCTGTTATCAAGTAACCTGAAATACATATAGTTTACAGTCAATATGTATGTGTTTGCCTACACACATGTATATACATACTCAGCATACTGCAGGCTAACTTAGGACAGATGCTATTATGCATGGGAGGAGCCAGCAGTTTTATATCCTGGCAGGTTTGATACCAAAGGCCCTACCCGCAACCAGCCAAGGTAGCTGGAGGATCAGCAGGCCTCAGGCAACACAACCAACCATGTTCCAGAGGATATTTTATTCTGCACCTTGCCTGGTGAGCCAATCTGAGCCATCAAACCCAGGAGCCAAAACGCTCTCGTGTGCCATCATACTCTACAGTCCTCTGCAACCGCAAGGGCTGGGCTATTCTGTCAGAAGCCTACCAAGCAAAACGCCAAAAGATGCCAAAGGTGCGAAACGGAGTTGGGAGTGTTGCGTACAGAAGCGATTATAGTTTCCCGCCTACTGGTTCTAGTTTTGTGGCAACTTAGCTGTCTTTTCTCATTAACACTGTATTCCTCCTCCATCCTCTTAAATGTCTCTTCTGACAAAAGGGAGAGGGATTTTTCAAGTGCCCACAAGAGTGGTCAACACAAGGTCCCCCACAGAGCCATTAGTCAGCACTGGTCTTCCCACAGACAAGCAACCCCCAAGAGCCACAGCAGACAAGAAGACAGTCTTTCTGCTCTGGTTTGTGTGTTCCTGAAAATCAATCAACTGAATTTCCATTGCAGAACAGCTATTACTGGAAATAGCATGTTTCTGGAGAACCCAAGTTATTGGCAAGTGCCTAGAAAGCTGGCTCGAACTCCAACTATAATTACTGTTCGTTTTAAAAATGGGCTCTGGCCTTACGGAGTCTCTCAGTGCTGGTTCATCACATCACCTCAGCACAGGCAACAAATTCTAACCTCTCCAGTTTCGCCAGACTTCAGGAGGGTACGTGCACACTTGCCATACAGGAAAAAAGTAGGTCTGACATTAATGAATGAAGATCTGTACTTTACACCACCTAATTCAGTTTTGGAGATTACTGAGCCTGGTAAATCAAAGAGGCAACCTTCTGTGGTGAAGGCTTTTCGTTTGTTTAGTCCTCATACCTATTTTCTTCACACCTTTAGTGGAAAAGCCAACTTCTACTGAAATCCAAGCATGACACCCTCAGGAAGTTATATCCATCTCCTAAGCTAGAAGGAGCCTCTGCGACCACTTTCTCTGAATTCCTCAGACAGTCTTAGCCATACAGGCCAAATGGGTCAGGCCCTGGACACAGTACACTATGCACTATTCCTTACCCAAACAGATCAAAACTCACAAGTTTGAGGGAGTATCTTTGCTTTTGAGGACAGGTTCCAGATGCTGACTGCGCTGTGGAAGGATGGAACAGATGTGGTTACAGGAGCATGGAAAAGAGATACTTGCAGTGTCAGCTGCATCATTAAATGCAGCCTGTGCAGCTGGCTTTTACTTATCCTCGGCTTCTTTCACTTGCTCTTTGCAAAAGCATCCTCTGCGACAGTCTCTTCCCAGATTACTACAAAATAATTCTTACCTTGCTCCAGAAGCACAGCACCCCTGACATGCTTCGAGTGCAGTTCTGCTTAAGTCACAGAAGCATCTAGGCATGGTTACAGTAGTGGGGTGCTTTGCAGGTAGTATGTAAAGAACAAATCATTAGTAGAATCTCAAAGGCACCCCCAGATTCATTTGCTGAGCATTCCCTCCAGCTGACTTCATAGTTTGTCAACTCTGTAAGAGATGCCAAAGTCCCTTCTACTCTGCATGAATGTTAGAGCTGTATGTGGCCTTCTTTCTCCAAAAAAGATTTGCACCCATTACTTGGCCTTGAGGTAGTTCCTCTTCTCCTGCTCTCAGGCTGAGTGCTATAACACAGGTTATCTGCTGCTCAGCACCCAAAAGGTGTTTCTATAAAAGCACCCTCCGCTATAATAACAACACTTATTTTCTCCTTTTCTAACCTCACATCTTTTTAAAGACATAGGTGGATACCCAGACTTTGTTATGCAACAGCGTAAGTAATTAAAAAGAAACTAAAGCCAAATATCAGGCAAAGCTTACTAATGGAGAAAACTCCTCCTGAACAGTTTCCAAGTTCACAACAGGGAATAAGTTCGAAACCCTTCCTTTGGAAGTTTACAACTACACTGGAGAGAAGAGATCAGCAGTCGCTAAACAGCTGAGAGGCAGCCCAGATGACTTAGCTACTTTCTTTTGGCCCCCAAAACAGGCCAAGAATCCAGAACTGACATTTAGCCGATACTGACACCACCTACAACACAGGAACTCCTGTACAGTGCCGGCAGCATTTAAGTTTTGAAACCAAAAACCAGAAGGAGGAAGCATGGCTCCCAACGATTCGCATTTCTTCAAGTAACAGAGCAGCCCAGCCTCCGCTCGATCTTACACCAGGGCTGACGTCCGCCTCGGCAGGGTGGGCAACGGGCGGATGGCCACCGCGGGAACGCCAGACCCCGCGGGCCGGCCGCTCGCCGCCATCCCGGAGGACACCGGCAGACTGTCCTCAACGCGCCGTCTGTTTGCGGTGTATTCTGGCGGTTTAGGGACGGCTCGACAGCCCCACCAGACACCGACTGCGGGCCCCTGCGAGCTGCCCAGCCCAACGGCCAGGACCACGCAGTGCCCGCAGCAGGGACCGGCCCCGGCCCCGGCCGGCCCCTCTCCTCCCCCCCGACTCCCGGGAAGGCCGGGCCCGCTCCCGGGACACCCCCCCACCCCGGCCCCCACAGCACCTTCGTACGTCAGCCCGCAGCCGCCCTCGTCCAGGAGCCGGACCAGCCTCCACCGCCTGCCGCCCTGGTCGGTCAGCACCGACTCCGCCGGGAGCGGCACCGCCGGGCCGGGCCGCGCCTTGCGGGGCGAGCGGCAGCTGGGCCGCGCCGGGGCCGAGGGCCGGGCCGGGGAAGCCCGCGGCGGGGCCGGTGCCGGTGCCGTCTGCTCCGTCTCTTCCTCCTGCAGCGGCGGCGGGGGCAGCCTCCCGCCGCAGGCCGGGCAGAAGCGGAAGGCGGGCTCCACGCCGCGCCCGCACTGCGGGCAGAACCGGCTCACCCTGCGGGCACAGCGGGGACAGCCGTCAGCGCCCGCCCCGCGCCCCCACCGAGCTCAAGCCGCCCCGCTCCCCCACCACCACCACCACCACCACCTCGGGGAGGCGCAGGCCGCCTCGGGTTCGGGCGCAGCCGCAGGCCCCGGCTGCTCCTCCGCGGCCCCCCGCCGCCTACGGCCCCGCCGCCCGCGGCCCGACATCGTCCCGCCGAGCGCCGCCCCGCCACCGGCCGCGCACACCGCGCATGCGCCGCCCCGCCACCGGCCGCGCACACCGCGCATGCGCCGCCCGCCACTCGCGCCTGCGCAGACGCGCCCCTCCCAGCTTCCACCGGTGCGGCGGCGCCCGCGCATGCGCACCCGCCCGCCCGCCCTCCCTCAGCGGGGCGCTGCCCCCCTCACAGCCGGCCGCAGAGGTTGAGGTGGGGGGGAAACGGTTCCTCGGCCACGGGTGGCCGTGTACCGGGCCGAGCAGCGTGGGCCTGAGCGCGGACAGGTCGCTCTCGACGAGCCTGGGCCGGAACCGGGGCGGGAAGGAGCCGCCCCGGGAGTCTCCTCAGGCCGCCCTCGGGCAGGAGCGGGCGGCGTCCCCGGTGTTTCCCTCAGGGGTCCGGCTGTTCGGTTGTTCCTTACGAAGCGACATCAGCAAGCTGCTTAAAACCGACCTCGGGACTGCGGAAGAGGCTCTCAGAAGTTGATGAGCGTTATAGGCGCTCGTGACGAATTGGGGAAGCCAACTTGTATTAAATAAAAGATCGAATTTATTAGCAAGCGATAAAAGAGCAAAACAGCGCTGGGCGGCCGGGGAGTCCGCGCTCCACCAACCGCTCGCAACTTTATGTTATAGTTACATTCCTCATATACAGTTCGTGCACCCCTTTCTTGTAAGTCTCCGCCTTGTCCTGCTCCTTCTTTCTTCACTCGTGCAGGTTTGTTACTAGGCAGATTCGGTCGATCTTCTCAAGGATGAGTGTCCTTTGATGTAAAATGTCTTTTGATGTGGAGAAGTACAGTCTTGGCAGAATTAATCCCTCATCTGGTAAATTGTAGCTGTTGTCTTTTCCCTCCTTATCTAGTAAGTTATAGCTGTTGTTCTTTTCCCTCCTTATCTAGTAAGTTATGGCTGTTGTTCTTTTCCCTCCTTATCTAGTAAGTTATTGCTGTTGTTCTTTTCCCTCCTTAGTTAGTAAGTTATAGCCGTTGCCCTCTTCCCGTGACCTTTAAGCAAGCCTTGTTATTTACACAAGGCATCTGCTAAATCTCAATATGTCTCTTCCCCCTTCCCGATTTCATGAACAAAGTTAACCCGTTCGTTACAATGAGGGCTAGAGTTAATTAGTGGCATAGGGCTGGGCGGAGTAGCTCTGTGTATTCAGTGTACGTGCCATCCCTTATGTACGTTGCACGCCTATAAACCTCAAGCAGGCACCAGTGTGTTGCCATGAAAGAAGCATAGGTGGGCAGAGACCTTTCCCTTCTGGAGGGATGAGACGGAGGTTTACTTCGGGAAGGTGCCGGCACGCGAGGCCCCGTGGCTCAGGGGAGAAGGGGGGGGGGGGATGCGCAGCGGGGATCCCGAGTTTCTTTTCCCAGAGAACAGCTCATGTGGAATGACATTGCTTTTCAAAGCCCATCCCAGTGAGCCATCTGAACACCATGGCCATGGGGTGCGAAGAGGAGCTGGAGGGTGACAGCTCATACCACGAAGAGCCAAGTGGCAGCAGTTTCTCTCACAAAAGCTTAGCAGGGAACGAGGAATGAGCTCGGTGCACGGATGGCGGAAGGTAGAGCAGCAGTGGAAGGCAGCATAAAATAACACATGGGGTATTGACCCCCTGACGGAGCCTGCCACAGAGCTCTGGGGCTTGGAAGAGGCGTCTCCAGGCAAGGCGTTCTGCACAGACCTCACCCTTGCTGCAGGCTGATCGCCCCTTCCCAATCCCTCCAAACACCAGAACGTGTTCCTAACATTGACTAAGCACACAAAAGAGTCCCAGCAAAGCCAAAACTCTGCCAAATGACCCTGGGAGGCTTGACGTGTTCGGATTGGTTTCTGCAGCCTGTTGCTGTTTTTTTCTTTAAAGCGTGTGGACGCTATCAGGAGCGACAGGGCAGGTTGGCTGGGTTCTGACATTCCTCACTACCACTTTCGTCAAGACACTGCACTCAACAATCAGTCTTTTCTCATTTTTCCCTGGCATTGTAGGTGGCAGCAGGGGTGCACTGAATTGGCTTACCTTCCCTGTCACCCCCCACTGCACAACCTTCTTTTCAGTTCCAGTTATTCCCGCACCCCATACAGGTGCAGATGGCAATTCCTTTATTAACTAAAGCATCCCCTCAGAATTTTGACAGAAAAGAAGCGGTCCTTCATCAAATTGGTTTGAATTTACCTTTACAGGCTGGCGTGGGGTTCTTTGTCTTCCCCTAGTTCTTGAATCAAGATCAACAGTCACTGTACTAAAGCCCTCCATGGTGACTGGTGGCACTGCTGTGAATGCCTTTTTTTCAGCAATGATTTATTAAGCCTTGTAGTTACCCTTTTATTTTTTTTTAAACTTTTTAAAACAGTGTTAATTCATGATCATAGCTCTATCATTTCGTTGGTGGTTGCCTAGGGAACAATGATCATGACCTGATTACATTCAATTTGGGCAGAGAATAATCCATTCGGTAAACAAAGATACATGGTGCTTTAAAAAGTCAAACCCCACAAATACAAAAAAAACTCTACGGTCATGGGAAAAGGCAGACAGAAAATTGTGGAAAAAGACAATTCATTAAGATTTATTTCCAAGAGCCACCAAGCTAACATCACAGGAGAGAAACCCCCACCCTACTTCAGTGGCATATTGAAAGTAATAATTAGCAATAAAAAGGAAAGCTATAATAAATGGATGAAAAGGGAAATAGATAGCAATTTTCTCCACTTCATAACTGGTAATTTGCATCAGCAGTGTGGCGAGCTGGGTGCCTGCAGTTACGCTGTAGGGGATTGTGTCTGTGGGCATTGCACCTTCCACCTGGTCTCAGCTGGACAGGAATTTGCTCCCTCTTTCCTGCCTCGGGCATTGAAAACCAGCCTAGATTTTGGGCTGCAGAGGGGGACCAACTCCTGGAGAGCAGGACGGAGCAGATCCCAAGGTCAAGCTTTGCTGCTTTGAACCTTTAGCCTCTCAAGCCCCACGAGTAAGCGTGGGAGCCCCCAGCCCCAAGCTGCTCAGGTGCTGCTGGTGTCCCAAAAAGCTGTCAGGAGACACAGGAGGGGGGTGAGGAATTGGGGAGCGTCTGGGGCTGGTCCTGTGGCAGGTCCCTGGCTCTGGATGCTGGGGAAGTGCCACCGGGCTGGGGTGCCCAGTGCAGCTGCAGCGGGGTAAGACCAGGGTGGGGAGACCTGGGACTGTTCAAAGGCTGAGTCAGAGCATCAACAAGGATCTTGTCGTTGTCATCTTCAGCCAGGACTGGCCTGGGAGCATCCTGGACTTGCCGCAGCCCCAGCAAACCAACCCTCTGTGCGCTCTCCTGATCCCTTTTGAATCCATTTGCATGCTTGATCTCCACAGCTGAGGCAGCCTCCCACAGCGTGGTAATGCACGGTTTGAAAAGTGTTTCCTGTCGTTTTAAACTAGATCCAGCCCTGTGGTGTTCCTTGAAGCTCTGCTCTAGGAAATGAAAATATTCTTTGCTTTTTTCCCCTCTCAGTGACCCCTCACCAGGTCCCTTCCCCGCGGCCCTGCCAGGCTACAGCACGCACCAAATCTCTCCCCTGTGGGAGCTGCTCCGTCTCCCTGCTCGGCTGCTTCTCTGCCTCACTGCCCTGTCCTCTGGGAGCTGCCCTAGCCGTGCTCGCACATCACCGCAATCCCAGCAATTCCTTCCTAATGCCCTTTTCCCTTGGTTACCAATGCAGAGCGTGCAGACGAAGCACTCGCAAGGTCTCCAGCATCTCTTTCCTGAATGATAGAGCTCATTTAGAGCCCATCACTGCATACACATAGGGTTACTTTTACATTGCCTTGAATTTAATTATATTGAATTGCATTTGATATCTGTGTGCCTGCTCAGCCGCTTGACATCGTGCAATCTCTTTCCAGCTCTTCACAGTCAGCTTTAGATTTGGCCATCAAAACGCTATATAGCGTCAGCAAGATCTGCTCTCTTTTATGTGTGTATTGACTAGCACAGGTCTGGCACAGATCCTGTCTGTTTTTTCCTAGCCTTGTCTCCTAACTTTTAAGCAGTTAGTTTACAAGCAAAACCTCACGGTTAATCCACCTTAACATCCTGAAGAGCTTTTGGAGAGAGATTTTGTTAAAGATTAGCAAAAATCGTTGGGTTTATATAATCTGATTCACCATTTTGTGTACCTTCCATGTAATTCTAGCAAGGCTCCCCTCCTTCAACACGTGCTGGACATTGTCTCAGCATTGCATGTTTATTCATACATGTTCTAATGCCATTTTTGCTTCCATCTTTCAGCAAATGTGCCTGGTACCAAAGCCAGGTTAAAGATCCCAGTGTTTCCTGGATCCCTGCGGAGCCCTTCCTTAAAATTAGCCTGGCATTTGCCACCTTCCTCTCCGGTGCTGGGGAGGTCGGGGACCTGCTGCCTGCGTCCTGCTGCAGGTGCGGGCTCTGGCCCAAGCATGCACCAGCCCAGTCCCCCACCAATTGCAGTGGGTTTCCAGCAGGCTTCCTGCTTCTGATGGGTTTTGCAAAAATAAGCTGGTGTTAATTTTTATGTGGTAAGCAAATTGCACTCGAAATATATTTTCATCTGTGTGAATGTGGTTTTTAACTTGCTGTGGTTTTTGCTCTTTGCTGTTTTCTTGCTTTGAAAAAGAAAATGCCAGTTTTTGAAGAATTTTTATTTTCTTTCATTTTATTCATTTTAATGTTACTATTTATTTGTATTTTGGCTAGCTTGCTTTGCTGTTAAACCATCATCCTGTAGGTTCACCATGGTATTGCATTAGGATCTCTTTTTCTAAGAGCCACACATCCACACCAGCTAGACAGTATTTCCCTGTTGTTTGCAAGTATTTCCTTCTGTATTTGATTTTCATTTCTTCCAACCAGTTTCTTTATTTTATGTAGTTCCTTCTGGCAAGGACAGGTAAGGCTGCAGAGGTTTTTCACCCTTGACGACAGTGGTTTATGGCTCAGGAGATGCCTACTCTTGTGGTTCTCTAACTAGGGGCTCCTGATGCAGCCATTTAGGATGGCTTTGCTGTGATACTTCCCCGCTTCACGTCTCCCCTGGCAGTGGTTTCTTGCTCTCACAGCCTCATAGCCTCCCTTAGCATTTTGGGGCTATTGTCCCCATCCTCTCTGGGTGGTTTATAGGCAAGCCTTAATGCCCTCCTCTGTTCAGCCTCCATGTTTCGTGGTCCACTCCCTGCGGATTCATGTGGATTCCTGATACACATAACCTGTTTACTCGCTTGAGCCAATGCCTCCCCTCACCCTGCTCACACGCCAGCCCTCCACTAGCTTCTTCTCAACTCTTGTCCCTTGGCTGTCCCCATCACTGCACCATGGGGTTTCCCGATGCCTTATCCTCATCTAAAACAGGCTGCGCTCCTCTCCCCACCAGGACCACAGCCATTGCAGGGCGTTTGATCTTGTCCTGGCAGCCTGCTTTTTTAATGTCCTTTTTTTCTGATTTTTCTCATTCCTTTATTGAAGGGACAAAGTTACGAATTTACCTCTGGATGATTCCCCGCCCCACTGCCCACTCATCTTGTTACTGCTCTGTTATTAGTTACAATTAATCATATTCAATTTTAATTATAAGAAATATTTTAGCAAAATTATATATTGCATTTTATACATTTAACCAACAACCAACAGCTGTTGTGAAATCCCCTGTATACCCCTGTACCAAGACCAGGGAAATTGGTATCTAGTAGGAAGATTTAGAACTTAGATAACAGGCATAGTGTTGCAAACATTTTGAATACCTGATGGCGAAAATCGTACTGCGCAGAATCACAGAAGAGAGGTCAACTATCGGACAAAGTGAGGAAAACTATGGAAGACCACCAGAGGGCTTCCAAAGACCACCAGAGACCTTTAATGCGCTTGCATAAAGGACATTAACATATGCTAATAACTTCCTGGAAATCTAATGAATATGCATAACATTTCTCAGAAATCTAATTAATATGCATGACTAAGTTTAATATAAGGCGTATGCTTTTGGTGTTCAGGTGTGCGTGGTTTGTGAGAAGACTCACCCGCGCACCCGGCCGTCAATAAAGAAGTGTCTGCTTATCTACACTAAATTGGTGTTGATAAGTTCTTTATTCCGAGTTTTTCGGTAACAGTTTCTGGCGACCCAGATGGGACCTCGCTGAGAGAGACCGGAGGAGTCGGGGACCTGATCGGTTCCTGCCGGCACCGAGGATTTCTCGGGGATACCCATCGATCCCCGATCCATAAGGCTCTTTGCGACGTCCCCTGGATTTTGGTAAGACACTTCTTTTCTTCGAAATATTAAGGATAGTGGGTTAGAGTCCCACCGAGTGGGTTAGAGTCCCACCGTATTGTCTGCCTGTGAGACACGGGGCAAGCTGCACAGGGTTGGACTAAAGGATCCTGAAGGAAGTGGAAGCCTGGGCGTCTGCCCGTAAGACATAAGTAAAAGCTATTGCTGGGTTGGACAATTTGGGAGTGGGTTAGAGTCCCACAACTTTTGAGGATTCTGGGTTGGAGTCCCAGCTTCAAAAGCATTTCGGAAACTTTGGGTTTGAGTCCCAGTTCCAAGGAATCTTTAAGAGTATATGTGTACCTTTGTGAGACATTTAGTGTATTTGGAAGTATCACAAATCAGGATTAAGAGTTGTGTTACAGTGTGTTATATACCTTTGTTTAAACTAACAATTGTGGAAAGGTGTGAGTGTGAGTGTTGTAAGTGTGAGACGTGCAATAGGGCACAAAGCGAGTCCTGGCAACAATTGTAGTACCTCCAACTGAGGTTGGAAGTTATAAAGTGTGAATACATTTGTTGGTTAATAATTTTGCCAGGGGATATTGGTTATGACTTGCTTAGGGAAGTCGGCTTTGTCCGTGCCCTAGACAAGTAGGTGGACTCCATTACCTGGCAACAATTGTTATTTGTATTCATTTGATATCTGGTGTTTGATACACGCATTTGGTATTTGAAACTTTGTACTTGATACTTGGCATTTGGTATTTGGTTCGCTATTTAACATTTGATAATTGATTATTGATTTCTGATATTTGATATATATTTAATAGATATTTGGTATTGGGTATAAACATAATGGCATTGGCCAAATTATTTAAGAGTAAGAGTATGGGAGATTTGTCCGCTGATGGAAAGATACCGAAAACATCTCCGTTGGGATGTTTGTTGGCACATTGGGGTGAATTGCATGATGATTTACGTAAAAATCAAATGATTGAATACTGTAATCATTGGTGGCTGGCACAAACAATACCTCCCCTGCGGCAGGGAGTTGGTAATGATGGACCGGTGTATGTAAAAGCGCCCTTTTCGATTACGGACTTGATGGCTTGGAAGCAGGCAGCTGGAGTATATAGAGAAGATCCTGAGAGAGTAGGTAGAGTGGTGGATACTATAATTAGAACGCAGAATCCGGACTGGAGTGATTTACAGGTGATCTTGGATAATTTGTTGGATGATACAGAAAAGCAGATGGTACTAAAGACTGGCAAAGCACAGGCAGAAGTGGCTGTATTGAGTGGGACAACAGGTGGAACATTAGAGCAGAATTTTCCGTCTGGGGATCCGCAGTGGGATCCAAATAACGTGGAACATAGAGAAAGGCTGAGTCGGTATCAGAAATGGATTTTATATGGAGTTAAACATGCTATGTCTAAATCTTTGAATTGGTCTAAATTATATGAAGTGAGACAAGATAAGAATGAATCTCCCTCAGCGTTTCTGGAAAGATTGAAGGAAGCTGCCAGAAAATATACTGATTTAAGAGTAGATACAGAGGCGGCTCAGATACAGTTGGCTTTGATTTTTATGGGACTGTCGGCACCAGACATAAGAAAGAAACTTCAGAAGCTGGAGGGAGAGGATTCAAGGAGTTTGAATAAAATGTTGGAGGCAGCATGGAAAGTATACAATAATAGGGAAAAAGAGGAAAGGAAAACCAGAGAAAAGAGATTACTGGCCATAATGACAGGAACAGCAGGCAGAGGACAAGGTAGAGGAAGAGGACGAGGTGTCTATGGACGGGGAGGATTTTTGAATTTTAGCAATCGGAATTTTAACACCCCCTTAGGAGTGAATCAGTGTGCTTTGTGTAGGGAGGAAGGACATTGGAAAAGAGATTGTCCTAAAAATGAGCAGTGTTCAGGAGGAAATATTCAGAAGGAGGTAGCCAGAATGATGGTTTTGGATGAATGAAGGGGACCGGAGGGGAACCCAGCTGAGCCTCTGATTATAATTAAGCTGGGAGAAAAAGAAGTTAAATTTCTAGTGGATACAGGAGCGACATTTTCAGTATTAAATACTTGTAAAGGAAAAATTGGAACAAAAATAGCAAACATAATAGGAGCAACAGGGAAAGAGGAAAACAGACCATTCCTGCAGCCTCTGGATTTGAAATTTGGAAATAAAATAATTACACATGAATTTTTGTACGTACCAGAATGCCCGATACCCCTGTTAGGAAGGGATTTGTTATCTAAATTAAATGCACAAATTGTTTTTGAGGAAGGAGAACTCTTTTTGAAAATACCTGAGTCAAAAACAGGAGAAATCCTGATGATACAAGAAAAGTGGGAGGAGCAGGAAATTCCACCAGAGGTGGATTCTGCAGTGATTCCTACAGTATGGGAAACAGATATTCCTGGTAAATCAAAATTAGCAGCACCTGTAAAAATAGATTTAAAGGAAAGTGCAGGAACAGTAAAAATTAAACAATACCCAATCAAACCAGAAGTTAGGCAGGAGCTGAAGAAATTGATTGACAAATTTTTAGAGTACAGAATCTTGGAGGAATGTGAATCTGAATATAATACTCCTATTTTACCAGTCAGAAAACCCTCAGGTGAATACAGGTTAGTGCAAGATTTGAGAGCAGTGAATCAAATAGCCAAGGACATATATCCTGTGGTAGCAAATCCTTATATGTTGTTAACAGCATTAAAGGAGACTCATCAGTGGTTTACAGTGCTTGATTTGAAAGATGCTTTCTTTTGCATACCCTTGGAGAAGGAAAGCAGAAAGTTGTTTGCTTTTGAATGGGAAAATCTACAAACTGGGCGAAAGATGCAGTTGACATGGACAAGACTACCCCAAGGATTTAAAAATAGCCTGACAATTTTTGGAAATCAGCTGGCAAAAGAGCTTGAAATCTGGAAACAGGACAAACCAAGGCCTGAACATTTACTTTTACAATATGTGGATGACATACTGATTGCTACAGAAGAAAGATTTACCTGCATATAGGTAACCATTGACCTCTTGAATTTTCTAGGACTAAATGGGTACAAGGTATCCAGGAAGAAAGCCCAAATAGCACGTCAGACTGTGATATATCTGGGCTTTGAGATTTCAAAAGGGCAGCGACAATTGGGAAAACATTGCAAAGAAACCCTTTGTAGTATACCTGAGCCAAAAAATATCCATGAACTTAGAGCATTCTTGGGAATGGCAGGGTGGTGTCGTCTCTGGATCATGAACTACGGTCTAATAGCTAAACCATTGTATGAAGCCCAAAAGAACTCTTCTTTTGTGTGGGGCCCAAAACAGCAAAAGGCCTTTACAGAGCTAAAATGCGCTTTAATGTCTGCACCTGCTTTAGGTCTTCCTGATTTAACTAAAGATTTTCAGCTGTTTGTTCATGAAAGACAACGCCTGGCACTTGGTGCGTTAACCCAGAAGATGGGAAGTTGGAAACGACCAGTCGGATACTTCTCCAAACAACTGGACACAGTGAGTAAAGGGTGGCCAAATTGCCTTCGAGCAACAATAATGATCATACAAGAAGCTCGGAAATTGACCTTGGGAAAAACAATAACAGTCTATGTCCCACATATGGTGAAAACTGTTTTAGAACAAAAGGGGGGACACTGGCTATCTCCGAGCAGAATGATGAAGTACCAGGTAATATTAACTCAACAAGATGATGTAATTTTAAAAACAACTAACCTGGTAAACCCAGTGGTGTTTTTAAGTTCCATACAGGAAGAAGAACAATTGGAACATGATTGCTTGGCTGCTATTGAGTATGTTTATTCCAGTCGTGAAGATTTGAAGGATGTACCATTGGAGTGACCGGACTGGGAATTGTATACTGGTGGCAGCAGCTTTGTGGAGCAAAGGAGTCCGATACGCTGGATATGCGGTAACAACAGACACCACAGTTATAGAAGCAGAAACATTGGCAAGTACCACCTCAGCTCAGAAAGCTGAACTTATTGCTTTGATTCGAGCTTTAGAACTAAGCGAAAAGAAGAAAGTAAACATCTGGACAGACTCAAAGTATGCTTTCGGAGTGGTACATGTCCATGGAGCATTGTGGAAAAAAAGAGGATTATTGTCCTCTCAGGGATCAAATATTAAACACCAAGATGAAATTTTACAATTATTACAAGCAGTTCAAAAACCAGATCAGGTAGCAATCATGCACTGTAAAGCACACCAATTTGGAAATACAAAGGAAATTGCTGGAAATAATTTAGCCGATCAAACGGCAAGAGAGGTAGCAAAGGGACGAGCATTGCAAATGGCATTAATTCCCTCCAAAACAGTAACTCTTCCTAGGGAAGAACCAAAATACTCAGAAGAGGATGATAAGTTAGGTCAATTATTAAATGCTAAGAAAAACCAAGCCAGATGGTGGGTAACACCTAAAGGACAGGTAGTAGTTCCATCCTTTCTGATGAGAGAAATAATTCAAACAAAGCATCAGGAGTGTCACTGGAGAGCAGAAGCCTTAGTAACTTCCTTACAAAAACAAGTGGTATTGCTCAGAATGTTAGGAATGGCTAAAATAATAACTGCAAAATGTGAAGTATGTTTGAAAAACAATCCAATAATCAGGAAAAAGGTTCAAATGGGTCGAATAAAATCTGGTACAGAGCCTGGAGATTATTGGCAAGTAGATTTTTCAGAACTACCCAGGCAAAATGGGTATCGGTACATCCTGGTGGGGGTTGATACTTTTACAGGATGGCCAGAAGCTTTTCCCTGTCGTTCCACACAAGCGAAGGAATTAGTAAAGTAGTTACTACAAGAAATAATTCCAAGGTTTGGAGTTCCTATTGGAATTTCTTTTGACAGAGGTCCACACTTTGTTGTAGAAGTAGTCCAAAATGTTAGCAAAATTCTGGGCATCACATGGGATTTGCTTGTCTGAAGAGACAATTTACTAACAGAATTGCAGTCAATCGCATGATCATGAGAGAAGTTCCAATTATTCCACCAGAATACAGCCCACCACCAAAATATGTTGAAACAAATATTAACTCTCAAAATAGTAGTGGATAAATGTTATGTAGATAATGTGAAAGTATTGAAATAATTTTCAACACTTTCAAAGGGGGGAAATGTTACTGATCTGTTATTAGTTAGAATTAATCATATTCAATTTTAATTATAAGAAATATTTTAGCAAAATTATATATTGCATTTTATACATTTAACCAACAACCAACAGCTGTATACCCTGTATACCCCTGTACCAAGACCGGAGAAATTGGTATCTAGTAGGAAGATTTAGAACTTAGATAACAGGCATAGTGTTGCAAATATTTTGAATACCTGATGGCGAAAATCGTACTGCGCAGAATCACAGAAGAGAGGTCAACTGTTGGACAAAGTGAGGAAGACTATGGAAGACCACCAGAGGGCTTCTGAAGACCACCAGAGACCTTTACTGCGCTTGCATAAAGGACATTAACATATGCTAATAACTTCCTGGAAATCTAATGAATATGCATAACATTTCTCGGAAATCTAATGAATATGTATGACTAAGTTTAATATAAGGCGTATGCTTTTGGTGTTCAGGTGTGCGTGGTTTGTGAGAAGACTCACCCGTGCACCCGGCCGTCAATAAAGAAGTGTCTGCTTATCTACACTAAATTGGTGTTGATAAGTTCTTTATTCCGAGTTTTTCGGTAACAATCTCACCCACTATCCTTGATTTAAAACCCCTCCTATGATGGATTTCATTTTAGGGGCTAGCACCCCAGCTCTGTTTTCCTTCAGCCAGAGCTCATCTTTCCCGGAGATGCTCCCTCTATCCCAAAAGTTTCTCTAGTTTTTTTCTAAGCCGAAATCCAGCCCACATAGCCAGCAACCTGCCCGCCCTCACAGAGCCAGCAGCACTGCCTGCCCTGGATCCGACTTCCTGTAAAGCAGTGTTTTAGGTGTATTTTTAATTCTCCCTTGGTCTTGGTAGATGGAAATGTCTAAACTTTTAGGACAAGACCTATCTCCCTGTGGCCTTTGTGTGCTGAGGATGGTCTGTGCTGCTGTGCCCACCGGGAACGTGCAGGCAGCTGGGGTAGGAACAGAAAGATCCCTATCTTTTCCCTTCAGGGATCTCCTTGGTGTCAGCTCGGTTGTGTCTCCCTTATCTCATCCCTCGCTTCCCAGCACGGCTGCCAGCAGCCTGAGCGCGTGACTTATCAGATTTACATGCTGGCAGAGACCTCTGAGTTTGACAGAGCGCCCAAAGCTGCCAGTTCTTCAATTGCTCTTAATGAAATGAGGTATTCCTTTGCATTTACACACCTCTTTGATCCTGAAGTGAAGGGATGCTGCTTGCACAGTGGTGCTACAGTCCTAGGAGAGGCCTTGGGAGCCTTTCGGCTCCAGACTGCCAGTTCCAGCCCAGCAGCCGTAAGCGGTGCCAGCTGTTGGCACAGGAGGGCTGCCCGCACGTCCACGGGACGTGGCCGTGGGGACACCGGCTGCCTCTCTGGGGTGAGGTGACAACCAGCTTGCCCTTGGGCAGCAGCTGGGCAGTGCAGGCAGAGCAGGCAGCGCCTGCCCGCACGTGTCCCAGGCTGTGCTGCCTCCCCAGCTCCGTCTGCCGCCTCTCCGACCGCAGCGGGATGCTGACCCAGGCATGAAGGAGCAGCAGTAGCAGATGTTTCCAGCCATGTCTCCCCGGTGCTGGCAGTGCGCTGGGGTCTATCAAGGGCACTGAATTCTGTAATCCACAGCGGGGACACAGGGACAGAGCAGGGACACCCCAGGGACACTTTGCAGGAGGCTGGTGTGGCCAGAGACTGCACCAGCTCCCCACAGAGCTCGGCCAGGGAAATCACAGTTCTAAGAGGGCAGGGACTGGGAAGAGCAGCAGGAAAAGCAGCAGGAAAGCTTCCTCCTATGCCAACCCTCCCGGCCCACGGAAATCATCCTGCGACTGTGCACTGCAAGGGGAGTCCGTCTTCCCTGCACATCTCCCCAGAGCAGAGGGTCACACTGGGAGACTCTAACCTGGCAGCCAAGGCTGGGGAGCTGCAAGCTGGCATGCCCTGGGGGACAAGGGAAGAGGGAATCCACCCCCCCGGGGGAAAGGAGCCCAGGACATCTCATCCTTGCCCAAACAAAAACCCACACCTGGGCAAGACAGCAAGGTCGCTTCATTCCGCCCTGGATGTGGGTGAACAGCCTCTCCTCCCCAAGCCCCTGCGGTGGTCTCACAGGCAGGTTGTCAAACCTCTTCACCACTGCAACGCCAGGGAGGACGAGCTGCAGCAACTCTCGGGGTCTTGCTTGGGAAGCGACAGGGACATGCCTTTCCCCGGGATAAGATCAGATAGGAACCTCCCATCCTTTCTGCTTTTGTGCAGCTGGTGTTCCCAAGAAAAATGGTTGTTGCCAGCCCGCCTGGCTGTGCGGAGCAGATCCCGCGCACACACTCTCCTTCTACAGCAGCAAACCCTTGTTGTCGTGCTGCTGATAACGCCCGGGAGTGGGGCGGGAGGTCGCGTGGCCGCGCGTGCTGCTGGTGCTGGGAGATAGGCAGCAGCGGGGCTCTTCTTCTGGCAAATCTAGGGGAGCAGAAAGTGCTGGATCCGCTCCCCCAATTTCACGGGAACCATCATCCTGGCGCTCCCCTCCTGGGCGGTGGCACTCAAGAGTAAAAAAATGCTGGTCTCAGGATTGCACCATCCAGCACTGCAGCAAAGTTAAGGAGTGGGAAGAAACCGGGACAAAATGGGAAACGCTCTCAGCCGAAGTCGGTGTGTTTGTCCCTGGCCCGGCGGTTCATGGGATGTGGTGTCCAGGGAAGCCCTCGCTGCATGTCCCAAGCCACCAGCTGCCCTGGAAGGTGCCACTGGGGCATTACAAGGCATCTGCCCTGCTCACGCTCCCTCCTGCCCTTGCAGGGAGGAGCAGGGCAGCAGAAGACTGGAAGGGAGGGCAAGGAGCAACACCAAGGTGGTGGCACAAAGACAGCGGTAGTGAACCCCAGTCAAAGTCCGTGCCCAGGTACTGCCGGGGGGTGGCAGGGCTGTGGGGAAAGCAGAGGAACTGAAGGAGAAATTGTTTAGCAATGTTCCTCTTCCCAACATCGGCATTTTGCTGCTGGCTGCAGGAGGTGAGATGAGGAGCCAGCACACCCTGTGCTGGGTCCAGGTCTGAGCTGGCACATCCCCCCCATAGCACTTCTGCCAACCTGTCCTGCATTTTGGATGTTGTTTGGATGGTGAAGGGGAGGCATTGCCTCAGTGGGCAGATAAGATGGTTTCCTGATGCCAGCCAGCACCTTTAAAACAGGTTTAACTCCGAAACCAGGTATGGGGCAGGCAGGGCTGGGGTTTCTGAACCAGGCAGGCAGTCTGAAAGAGCATGATGGGCATCCCCGCTGCTGGTGGTGGGGTGGCCCCAGCGGCTGCCCCCTGGGAATAACCCCTAAGGAGATGGGAGGTGACAACAGCCAACAAGGGAAGGTGGCGGAGTCCAGCTTGAGCCAGGGATCTCCAGGACACGCAAGACACCGGCAGGTAGCAGGAGCGGGGTTGGCACGCTTGGTCTGCCAGCAGAGGGGCTGATGCCTCCTTTCAGATGCCGAGGAGAGAGCGATGGGAGATCCCAGAGAGGGCCATCCCCCAAGCGAGCACTCCTTAGCTACCCAATACCCCGCTGCACTTTTCTGGCAGCAGCCTGTGGGTTTCTCCTGTGTCCCTGCTCAGTCTGCCACCACGTCTCCCGCACAGTCCCTGTCCCGGGTGCGAGCTGAGTCACCGTGATGCCACTGCACGTCGTTGCAACATCTCCCGTCTTCTGTTCTAGGAGCCATGAGGAGCCTGTAAATACTTTCTTTGGCAAGACTTTTGTTTTGATCTAATCTCTCAGCTTTTTTCAAAGGCAGGCACAGAGAGGAACTGCATGAGGCAACAAGGGAAGGTCACCGGGAGAACTGAGGCGGCTGTAATTGGGGAGGATCAAACCCAGGCTCGAGCAAGGGTGTGGAGAGGTGGGTCAGCCCGGGCTGACATGAGGCTCCGGTGTGTCACCGCGGGCACCGACTGTCCCAGATCCTCCCCAGGACCATAGTTACCCATGACTATGCAGCTGGCTGCAGGCATCATCCGAGACGGGACCAGGGTCCCCACACTGCGGCGAGCGCTGGGCTGCGGACCCGGGGTGAGACCTTCGTCACGCCATTCCCGTTGTGGCCGCAGCAGGAAGGTGTGCGACATGGTGACGTGTGATGGGGAAGTCAAAAGGAGAGATGATGAGCCCTCATCCCCACCCCGAGCCGACCTGCATTATTCACGTTTCGAAGTGCACGTGCGGCTCTGCTGAGGGATGGCAACTCGCTGAGCCGGGCTGGCTCCTTCCAGCCTCTTGAGCCCTGTAATGAGCTTTGCTGGATGCCGCTAAGTAGAGGAGTGAAAGCAGGAAAGCTTTGCTGTTGGTCTGGTGGCTGCTCGGTTGTCCCTCGCAGACAGGCTTCAGCTCCGCCGGTGCCTGTTGAATGAGCCGGGCGAGCGCGGGGACGTGGCTCCTGGCGGTGGCTCTGCGGATGGGTGACAGGTCTGCGCTGTCTCCCAGTGCAGCCCAGTGAGAGACGGGAGCCGAGCACGGGATTGTTACTGATTTGTCATTGATTTGTTATTAGTTAGAATTAATCATATTTAATATTTTAGCAAAATCATATGTATGTTGTATTTTATACATTTAACCAATAACCAGTGTTGCTGTGAAATCCCCTGTATAGCCTGTACCGAGGCCGGAGAAATTGGCTAAAATCATCTAGTAGGAACATTTAGAACTTAGATAACAAGATAAAGAAATTAAAATCTGATTATAAAAGAGTTTGGCTTGACTAAGAAGTAGAAAATTGTGAAGCATAAGTATGGGAGTGTTAAGTTTGAAATGTAGCCTTAGGAACTTAGGAGCTTAGAAAATGTATAATGTGTAACCATAAGAATCTAAGTATTGTTCAAAATCATTTAACCACAGAAGTTTTGACAGAGATTGGTAGTCTTGTAGTGTTTGTTTTAAAAGCTAAGGAAACCGTTATGGACACCAGCTTGCTGCTTGGAAACACCTGAGAGGTCAAGAAGCGGACGAGTGAGGAAGACTATGAAAGACCACCAGAGGACTCCTGAAGACCACCAGAGACCTTCACTGCGCCTGCGTAAAGGACATTTACATATGCTAATGATTTCCCGGAAATCTGATGAATATGTATAACCTCTCTTGGAAATCTAATGAATATGCATGAATAAGTTTTAATATAAGGTGTATTGTTTTGGTGACAGGCGTGCGTGGTTCGTGAGAGGACTCGCCCGCGCACCCGGCCGTCAATAAAGAAGTGTCTGCTTATCTACACTAAATTGGTGTTGATAAGTTTTTATTCCGAGACTTCGGTAACAGGATGGCCAGTGGGGATGCTGCTTCTGTGGCCACCCCATCCAGCGCCCTCCAAGCAGAGCATGGCCGGCAGGGAGAAACCCAGTGGGCGACTGTTAGGGGGGCCAGACCCACGGTTGTAAATCGCTCTGGGTGCTCCGCGAAGCCAAACCTCAGCTTGTGCCAGCGACAGGAGCAAAGCCACCCAGGCGGTCGGGGGGGTCTCCCCTTCCAGCCCAAGGGGTCCCGGCGGTGCCATCACAGGGTGCCACTCTCCGTTCGTACATGGTTATTTTTAAAGCTCCTATCGCTGCTTCCCTCTCTCCCTTACTGCGACAGCTTCCCCCTTGCCCTGGTTGTTTCTCGGTTTATTTTCTCCTCTCCCGGGGACCAGCCGGGGCACAGCGGATGGCCACGAAACCCCAAGATGAAAGGATCGCGGGAGAACACCATCTCCAAAGCGGTCACTGCGGCATTTGTCCAAACGGAGACCCCCCCCTCAAAAAGTCGCTTCTCTTTTTTTTTGCGTGGAGAAAGGCAGCGGCTCAAGGCTGCCCTGGTCCCCTGCCTACCGTGGCCTGGGGGGGGGTGATGGTCACCCCTCTAAATACCCCCAGGCTACTTCATCGCACCAGGCAGCCGCCCGAGGGGGACCCCACGCCCCTTGTTCAGGCAGCAGAGCTGTGCCAAGCTGTGTCCTTGTCCCCGGTCCCTCTCCCCACCCTCCTCTTCCTCCTCCCTCTCCCGTAAACGTGCCCACAGCAAACTTTCCCCCCCGCTCCTTCGGCGTTCCCGGCAGCAGGAGCCAGGTTTGCTCTTCCAGCCCCTTCCCCTGCCAACTTGGCAGCCGGCAGCGGGAGCGGGCAGGGCTGGCAAGGGCCGGGCAGGGCTGGCAGCCATCGGTGTGACCCCCCCCTCCTCTGCCGGCACCTTCATCCTTATCTGGAAGGTGCCACTCGGCAGCCGGAGCGGCTCCGGAACGCTTCGTTCCCACGCACGCTGCCGGAGCTGGCGTGTGCTCCCCAAAACCGGGGCAGGGCACGGCGTGGATTGGGATGGACGGACAGACGGACACGCCGGCCGTGCCCCAGGAACCTGGGGGGGTTCAGGCCCAAGGGCCCCCGCTGTTACAAATATTCTGATAAGTTAAAATTTTATATAAGCTGGGTTTGATCAAAAGGTAAAGACTGTAGAATATAGGGGTTTGAAGCTCGCGATGTAGTCATCGAAACTTAGGAACATACAAAATGTGCTGTATACAGTCATAAGAAAATAAGTATTGTCTAAAATTAGTTAACCATAGAA
Organism: Buteo buteo; assembly: GCF_964188355.1. Taxonomy (NCBI): domain Eukaryota; kingdom Metazoa; phylum Chordata; class Aves; order Accipitriformes; family Accipitridae; genus Buteo; species Buteo buteo. Next base: position 1,950,581 of record NC_134199.1, read on the forward strand.
ACTTTGACCGATTTGTTAGTTTGTAGTGTTTTGTCCTAAGAAACTAAGAGAGATCGTTATGGACCTTAGTTCTGTTGCTTAGAAACCCCACTTTGATCAAGATTCCAGTTAGTGGAATTAAGTAAGATTAACCAATGAATGTTTTAGTATAAGAATATTGGTAAGGTGGTGTGACTGAGGGCCAATCACTAGAAACGTTAAATTTGAGAATTAACATTGAATGTACTTTTATGTAAATCTAATACCTGACGGCGAAAATCATACTGCGCAGAATCACATAAGAGAGGTCAACTCTCGGACAGAGTGAGGAAGACTATGGAAGACCACCAGAGGGCTTCTGAAGACCACCAGAGACAGCACCACGCCTGCGTAAAAGGGACATTTACATATGCTAATGATTTATCGGACAGTTGATGATTATGTATGGCATTGCCCAGAAATTTAGTGACGATGTATAACAGGGGTGTATTTAACCTGCATGATTAAACCAGGCAGGTGCACACACGAGGTGGAGCGATCCCCTGTGTGCCCAGCGCTGCAATAAAGAAGTGCCTGCTTCTTACCTTCTCATTGCTCTTCAGGAGTTTTATTCCGGATTTCGGCAACACCGCAGCGCGGCCGCTCGCGCCCACGGCCCCCGGCGGAGCCCGCGAGGCCGTGTCACGCACACGCGCAGCCCCTTGCACACCCACCCGCTCCCGTGCGTTCCCCTGCGGACAGCGGTGGCTGGTGGGCACACGCGTGTACGGGGGCGCTGCCCCCCGCCCCGTGCGGAGACACAACGCCCGGTGCGCACACACGTGTGCAGTGCACGCGCACGCACCAGTGCACACACGCTTATGTGCGCGCACATGCAATGCGTGCGCAGAGGAAGACACACGCGCGGAGTGACGCACACACAGAGCGATACGTACACGAGTGTGCACACACTGTAGTGCACACACGTGTGCACGCACAGGGAGAGTGACAGGCATGCACACACATGCACGCAGTAACACACGCCCAGTAATACACACAGGGCGACACACATATGTGCGTGCACACACAGTGACACGCACAGGGACACACACAGGGACACAGACACACAAGGTGACACACACAGACACATGTGCACACGTGTGCGTACACATAGGATCACACACACGGTGAAACACACACGTGTGCATGCAGACACACTCACTCACACAGGGACACACGTGTACAGGCACACTCACACACTCAAACAAGTGACACACGTACACACACACACACGCACGCTCGCACACACTCGCACTCACACACAGCGACGCGTGTACACATGCTCACTCACACACTCTCACTCGCTCTCACACAGTGACATGCGTGTACACACACAGTGACACACACGTGTGTACACACACAGAGTAACACGTGTGTACACACAGTGACACACACACAGTAACACATGTGTGTACACACACAGTGACACACACGTGTGTACACACACAGTAACACACGTGTACACACACAGTGACACACACGTGTGTAAACACAGAGTAACACGTGTGTACACACAGTGACACACATACGTGTGTACACACACAGCAACACACGTGTGCACACACACAGTGACACGCACACACACGTGTGTACACACACAGTAACACATGTGTGTACACAGAGTGACACGCACACACACGTGTGTACACACACACAGTAACACACGTGTGTACACACACAGTGACACACACATGTGTACACACAGTAACACACGTGTGTACACACACACAGAGACACGCACACACACGTGTGTACACACAGACACAGTAACACACGTGTGTACACACACACAGTGACACACACACGTGTACACACAGACACAGTAACACACGTGTGTACACACACACAGTGACACACACACGTGTGTACACACACACAGTAACACACGTGTACACACACACACACAGTGACACACACACGTGTACACACACACACACAGTAACACACGTGTGTACACACACACACACAGTGACACACACACGCGCGCCCACCCACGAGCGATGACGCACGCCCCGCCCTCCGCGCTCCCCGGCCCCGCCCACCGGTGCGGCGCGTGCGCGGGGCGGGGCGGGGCGGGGCCGGGCCCGGCTGTCGGGGCGGGCGGGGCCGCGGGACGGAGCCGCATCCGCAGCCGGAGCCGGAGCCGCCCGGCCCGGTGAGTGGGTGAGTGGGTGGGTGGGTGGGTGGAGGCGGGTACCGGGGGGTGCCGAGTACCGGGGGGTGCGCGGGAGCAGCGGCCTTTGCGCGGCCGGTCGGCGGGCGGCCCCGCCCGGGGCTGCGGCAGCCTCCGCGGCCTTTCGCCTGGCGCCGCGGGCTCCTCCGCGCTCCAGCCGGGGCCCGGTGGGTGCCCCACCCTGCGTGGGGCCGGGACCCGCGAGGTCGTGGGGCGAGCCGAGCCCGGCCCGGGGCAGCCCCCGGGTGCTCAGAGCTCGTCGTCCCCGGCTGCGGCCGGGGCGGATCGCGGGTCCCACCCCGCGGGGAGCGGCCGGGCCTGGGGATGCTGGGCCGCAGGCGGGATGGAGGAGGAGGAGGAGGAGGAGGAGGAGGAGGCGGCGACCATGTGCCCAGCTCCCTCGCAGGCAGCACCGCGCCCCTGCCAGCCTCCCCCGGGGATGCCACGTACGGGCCTGCATGGCTCCCGACGGCCGGGAGAAGGGCTGTGCCTTGCCGGCGTGACCTGGCCGTCATCTTCAGCCCTGGCCATCATCTTCTTCAGCCCTGGCCGGTGCAGGGGGGTGCCCTGGGTCACCCCTCTCCGCCTTGCACCCTGGGGCTGGGACACCGGCTCTCAGGGGCTGCCAGTGAGCGAGCGAGCACCCCGGGGCCTCTGGCCAAGCAGGTACCACCGATACAGATGACACCGATACAGACGGCTTTCTGGAAGTATAAATAAGCCGCAGCTCGGGTCTCCGCGGTTCAGGCGTGTGAAATCACCGCTTCGCGGGCTGTTTCTGCATCCACACTTAGCCCCCGGCAAGCACGGCCCAAGTGCAGGTAGCCACCCGAGGGAGGGGAGCTCCCCCGGGTGTTGTTTGCCGTGGGCTTGCAGCGTTCCCCAGGTGGCCTGTCCTGCCCAGACCCGGCCGGGCGGCTGAGAGGCAGGAGGTGGTTTGCAGGAGGGCTCACGAGAAACTCCCCCATCGGGCTCCAGACTTTGTTCCTTTGCCAAATCCACAAGGCCACTGAACTTGCAGAGAGTTTGGCTCTTTACGTACAACTGCAAACTCTCTGGACAAACCACCGACGGTGTTTTTAAAGCAGATGGAACGACCAGCTCTGATGCAGCCGCTTCTTCCCTCCTCTCTTGCTGATGCCTGAGCGCTTGTTGCGGATGCGATTCAGTCACCCAGGAGCCTGCCGGGTTCCCCAGGCCCACCAGCCCCCTCCTTGCCTCGCTCCGCTCTGGGGCAGCGGCTGGGCACAAACCTGACCCCCCGCTTCTGCAAACGGGACCCAGCCCCATCGTTGTTTGTGTTTACTTCTGTATTTCGAGGCCTGAAGTTCCCGTCTGGGGAATAAACGGATCTGTAGGGGAGCCAGTGGAGTGCTGGTTTTGCAGAGAGCCGCGAGGCTGCTGGGTCCTGCGTGTTTGAAGCCCGCGCTGGGTCGACAGCCCCTTGCACCCCGCCGGGCTTGCAGCCTCCCAGAAAGTTTTATTGCTGTTTGCACAACCTCTCATGCTGCGGTAGGTGCGGCTTTTATGGTCTGGCTGTGTCATGACTCTTGCATCTCCGTGAATGGTGAGACGAGGAAGACAAAAACAGCAATGAGAGCTGTGTGCCGCTGAACAGCTGTGGCTGGTCTGGTGGCTGCTGGCCCTGGTTGCTTTTTGCCGGACCTGGCTGTAGGAGAAGGGACTTTCTGGCTGCACAGGCGTTGGAAATCGCTTGCTCTTCCTGAAAACGCTGGCCAAAAAAAGTCCTTCCCTCTGCCATGGGTGCTCATGCTTTTAATTTCCAGCACGGGCGCTGCGGGGAGCAGAGAGGTGTTTCCCGCTCCGGTGTCAGCGTGCAAAGCACCCGGGTCCTGACAGCTCTCGCCAGGTATGTGATGCCACCACCCTGGGCACTGTGTGATCCACAGCCACAGAGATGGAAGTTCCAGCAGGGTCTGTAGCTCATCTTTTAGGGGTGACAGGGTGCCTCTGCGAGTTGATGGGGAGAAACGCTGATTTTATTAAAAAAAAAAAAAAAGCAACGTCTGCCATTTCCAGGCCTTGTTTCTATGGGAACGGGACATCAGAAGAGCAGAAATGCAGCGAGTGCTCTAAAATAACTGCCAGCTCCCAGGAGCACGTGGCCTTTGCTTGGCTTGCCTGGCCCTTTCCGCTGAGACAGGGGCCGGGGCCGGCCGGCTCCCGGCGACGAGGCGGCGTGGAAGTGGGTCAGGAGGTGGGATGCTGTGGCCTTGATCCCTGCCGATCCTCAGCCTGTCCTCATCTAAATCCACCGGTGGGAGACCTCCGGTCCAGGCTGGCAGCTGGTGCAGCCACCACGTTATCTGGCACGGCTCGGTGCCGTGCTCGGCAGCACAGCAGGGGCTGGTGGTGCCGGCCAGGTGGCAAGGACCTGTCTGGCTTCCACCCGTCTGGGTGGCAGGCGGGCAGGCAGGAGGGTCTCCTTCCTCACCACTAACCTCCCTGGGGATGGCCAGGGAGAATCCATGCTCGCGTATTTAGGAGACTCTTCCTCCCGCCGCGGTCGGGTGCGGAGAACAGGGTATTCCCAGCGAGGGGGAGAGGAACTGGGTTGTTCTCCCAGAAGCTGGTGGTGGTCATCTCTTTCTTCCCCCAGATGTTTTTCGGTGCCTTTTGCTGGGAAAGTCAGTCTTATCTCAGGTCAGGCAGGAGAGCATCTCCGGAGGGGACAGCCCAACCTGCCGCCATGCGAGTAGGCAAGTGCATCGCGGGGTGTCCTCCTGCAAGGTACGAGCGGTGCTCTGAGGTTGTCTTGAACCGGCTGTGCACAGCCCTCCTTTCCTGCCAAAAGTGGTCCTGGACATGGGCAGGGGGGTGGGTGGGGACCCTGCCTGAACTGCCTGTGGTCACGGGCATCTCGGAGCTGATCCAGGCAGCACCTTCCAAAAAAGGTTTTCCCTTTTGGGTTGAAAAAAATCATTTCTGTGGATACCCAGAGCCTGGAAAATCATTTTTGTTCTCAAATCTAGTAAGAGTAGCCCTGTTGTAACTGAGCTGCTTCCTTCTCTCATGCTCCAGCGAGTGAAAGGTCCAGTACGGGTTTTCTTGGAACACTTAAAAGCTTGGAAAAAATTTCTTGACAAGAATGAAGTTTTCTGACTTTGTGTAGTGTTTGTGTTACCCAAGAGCTGCTTGACATTTTCTCAGCAATGTACCGGCCTCGATGGCGGTCGCGGGGGGGCAGCTTGCGTTTGAGGGTGCGGCAGGACGAGTAGCCAGGAGAGATGCGGGAGCAGGAGGTGGGATCTCTGCAAAGGCAGCAGCCTTCTCCAGCCTGACCTGTCGTGTTTGTCGTCTTTAAAACAAGTGAAAAGTTTGATTCCCTTGATTTGCTCTGGATTCCCTTCGATCGACTGCGTGAGGAAGGTTTCTGCTCCTCAGGAGGCTCGTTTGGAGGTGTGTTGGATCCTGCTGCGTGCAGTGCATGGGGCTGGGGGTTCCTATGGCAGACTGGTGGCATTTCTGCCAGGGATGTGTGTACCTGAGGCCAGCTGGAGACGTGGCGCTTTGTGATGAGCTTGAAGGTGTTTAAGCTGAAATCTAGCAGCAGACACCTTTGCAAAGTCCCCTTTGCTGTTCCTTCCCTGCTTGCTGCCCGGGACAGGTGTCTGACAGGCTTTTCTGGGCTGCAGGAGTGGACCTCTTCTGCTTTTTTTTCTGTCCAGAGCAGGATGCTTGAGCACAGATGTCCCTTGCTGTTGCAGGAATCTGACTTCTGTGCATGAAGTGGCAAAAAGAAGGTGGGGGGAGGTTTTTATCCTTTTTTTTTTTTTCCCTCTCTCTTTAAGAATGCACGTGGGTTTTGGGTTGGGAATGGGAAGGTGCATGCCAAGCCAGGAGAATGTTTCTGGAGGGCTCAAGGAGCTGGTGGCATAGGGCAGGCTAGGTAGATGGATTCTTGTTGCTTTGTCCGCAGACCTACGTGGATTTTAGCTTGCTCTTGCTGCAGCTCAGTTGCTCCCAGCTGTCAGTGCTCTGCTCGCAATGTGCATTTACCAGTCACTGGTCTGCGAGTGAAGGTTGGGCAGGCTGGGTTGCCAACCTCCCTTCTCCTCTTGCTGCGACACCCTAAACTCCCTGCTGAGGTTTGTGGGTGCCAGCTGCATCCAAGGAGCCAATACTGTCCTGACCAGGGCTGGAAAATGTGCTGTTGAGCATCTCCAGGGGGGTTGCTGGTAGGTAATTTGTCCATCCTTGTCTCTGCAGTGGCTTTCGGTGCTGCCAGGCTTTGGAGCACAGGCTCTCGGAGATGACCCTGGTAGCTGCCCGCTCGTGGAGGGTGCTGCAGGGCTGATGGGCGCTGCTGTGACCCAGGCTGGCCCCGTTGCTGCGGGAAAAGGGGGTTTGCCGTGCTCAGAGGCTGAGGGGCTGCTGGGCTGGGGGCTGCCCGGCATCCAGCAGCGTGGGCAGGCGGCTCTGCTTGTGCCAGGGCTCCCCTTCGCTGTGCTGCGCTTCTGGGTGAGTTGCTGCACGCGTGCGATCACAGCCTGTCTCCTGGTAGGACGGCGACGCTTCGTCACGAAATGCCGCTGCAGAGACAAAAACAACTTGGAGGGATGGCAGATGCTTCCCAAGAGGGGGAGGACGCGGGTGTATCAACCTCAAGTGCCGACCTTCCGTTCTGCTTCCCTGCCCTTTTCTCATCCTCGCCTCTCCAAGAAGTTTCTGCTGGGAAAGCACTGTTAACATTGCAAACCCAACCCTTCACGTTGCAGGAGGCGGAGGCACAACTTGAAATCTTCACCGGTCCCAAAATAATGGGCTGCAAGGAGTTTGGTGGCCTTCCTCAGGCTGGTGTTTGTGGTTCTGTAACCCTGTGCTCCTACTGCTTAAGGAAAGCTGTCCCCTACCTGCTGCAGCTGAGGGACCCCTGATGCTCGCAGGTTGGGTTTCTGAACAGCAGCCTCCCCCTCTTGCAGCTCAGGTCACACCAACAACCGGGAATGAGTTATGCCAGAAACCACGAGCTCTGGCTCTTACGGGTCAGTAATGACCCTTAGAGAGGGAGCACAACAGTTATTTTTCCCCATTTGAGGCCAAGCCAGCTGTGGTGACATCAGGCTGGAAACAGAGAGCTGCCCTTGGGTTGCTGACAGGCGGGATGCGGGATGCTGACTTCTGGCCGCCCGGGACCACGAGCACCCGGCATTCATGGCTCTCTCCTCTCTTCCAGGGTCCTGCGGAGCAACGGTGGCAGCGGTGGTGGTCCCCTTCTGATGGGAGGATGGTTGTTCTCAGGCAGTTTGGGCTGCTGCTCTGGAAGAACTACATCCTGCAGGTGGGCTGGCGCTGCGCTCTCGGGGGGCTGCCTCTGTCACCACTAAATGCGGGTACATCAGAGCTTGCCCAGGGTCTTGATTCTCCAGCGAACCTTCACTGTGGGCCCAGGGCATCTCCTGGAGGAAAACTGATTTATTTGTGCATGTGGTGTTGTAATGCTTTTGTGCTGGGGAGTTAAGGACAGGGCTGTGTGCTCAGTTGTCCCTGTCCCCTCCGGTACGTGCTGTGCCATTCCCCTCCTTCTGCAATCTGGCTGTGAGTTCAGCTCACCCTTCTCGCGGGGCAGGATAACCCACGCACCCTCCTGTGCGATGGTGGGTTTCTTGAGCTATCCTGTTACACAGCCTCCTCTGGAGGTGCTGATTGCTGCCCGATGCCTCTAAACCCCCCAGGGCCCAGGTTTTTTTTTTCCCCTCCATTACTTTCTGCAGCTTGTGGGGGTCTTAAAAATATTAAACCACCATCGTCCTGGCATCCGCTCCCAGCCCAACTGCCTGCGTGGCAGCTGGCTAATGATGATGGATTTGGGGACCTGGGAACCTCCTTGCCCTGCTGACTGGCAGCGTCCTGCCTGCTTCTGCAGCGCCTTTAAGCAGCGTGTGGGCGCTCCTGGGCGGATGCTGTGGCTCCGCTGGGACCCGGAGCCAGCCCTGGCAGAGAGTGACGGAAGAGGAGGGAGCAGAGGTCGTTGCAGCCTGGCTTTACACTTTCAATTACCCTTCTGCAGATCAGCACGACGTTGCTTTAAAAATAAACAAAAGGAAGAGGGAAGGGCTGGCTGGGCTGCCTGCACCCAGTCTTCCGGCAGGGCAGGGAGCAGGCAGCAGGGCTTGGATGTGACCGAAGGGACTGGCAGCAGGTCTGATTTGCAGTCAGGAGCGTGCTCCATGGGTGTGCGTGATGGCCAGTCCTGTGAATCCCCCTTGTACACCCCAGACATGGGCAGGACAATCCCCAATCCCCTCTGCAGGGGAATAGCGTTGTTTTCTGGGTGTGCTCTGGGGTGGGGGCACCACCCATCGTGTTTTCTAAGGTCACAAGCTGACTCGGATCTACTGTGCCGGAATACAGCCTGGAATGTTTGCTCCCCTCCTCTAAGTTTCCACCAAAAATCATGCTCCTGATGAAGACGCAGAGCTCCCAAGCCATTATCACCCTGGTGTGAAGATGGATGCTGGGACACGTGGCTTGCTCAAAGCTGGGGCAGTCCTGGCCAGGCGGAGGTGGTGATTATGGATGAGCTTCCCCGTCACCTCTGGAATACGGCAGCTTATAAGCGGTGAAAGCCAGCGCTGGTAAATGAGTATTAGCCTGTGAGTTCAGGGAGCCAGGCAACCGTTCTGGAGACAGCCCAGGAGACTGAGAGAGGGTTAATATGGTAGTAAATCAGCGGGAGGCAGCTGGTCCGCCAGAGCCGCATTATAAAACCATCAGACATCTGCAACAGTCGCTTTTATGAGCGTGGCCTTTGGAAAGCCTTCTTTTTCCCTGCCCACTTGGAGCCGCTGCCTCCTGGCCATGCTGCCGGGGCTGGTTGCAGCAGTGGCTCCTTGGCCCTGGCTGGGGTGGGAGCAGGCAGCTCCTCCCAGGGGAAACCTGAAGAGCGGTTTTTGGCTTTGGCGGTGGCTGCTGAGAGCCAGGGCAATGCGGGGAGCGGCTGTGTGGCTGTACGTCCCTGTGTCCCCTCCTGACAAAGCGGCCGAGAGCCAATTCACCCCAGCTGCTGCAGCGCAGACTGTCCCCCTTCCCGGGAGATCTGGGCTGCTCTGTGCTCAGGGCTCCATTCCTGCCCCACTGGAGACTCTGCCCACCTTCGCGTACCCCACTCGCTGCTTCCCCCTCCTCTCCCGGTTTAAAAAAATAAAACCTTTTTCCACTCTGCAGAGGGGACGGGAGGTGTAACTCCATGGTCAGCACAGCTCAATGCTTGGTGTTTGCAGAGCTGAAGGAGCTTTTGTGGCAGCCGGGGTGCTGCCTCCAGCACGTGGTCAGTGCAGGCAGGAGAGCAGGCAGGCGAGGAGCCCCGAGAGCCGCAGGGTCGTGCCGTGCCGTGCCCGCAGCGCGCTCGCCCATCTGCAGGCGTGTTTGGTGCGGCACCGCAGCCCATCGCTGCGCCCGGCTGTGATCCGGGCCGTGGCACCGCTGTGACAGCAGCCGTGGGGCCAGGCAGGAGGCGGTTTAACAACGCCAAGCGTGCGGAGATTTCGGCGAGGAGCTGTGCCAGCAAGGAAAAACCAATTGCTGAGACAGCAAAGTTGTGAGAATAAACCTCTTGGTGCTCCTCTTGCCTGGTGGTGTTCCTCTTTCCAGCCCCGTGGAGGGGAGGGTGGAAAACCCCCTGTGTCTTGTAAAGTTCGTCTTAGCCAGAGCCCTCAGAAGAGGTTAATGCCACTGCTTCTGCTCCAGACACCCTGTTCCACGTGAGCAGCCGTGACTCCCTGCACCCAGAGCTGCTCCCTGCTGCTAGGGACATCTCACTGCAGTGATTGAGGTTTGCTGGGCTGGGCTCGGGTGAAGGCAGCTCGGTTTGCGGGAGGAAAAAAGGTGGCTGGGTCCAGATTTCACGCCTCTTACCCAGACCTGCCTGGCTGCTGCTGCTGCAGCTTTGGGGCCTGCCTCCCTCTCCCATCCCCGCCCCAGCGGGGCGATGCAGGTTCCAGCAGGAGCAGCCCAGTGCTCACTGCTCACATTCTTGGAAGCAAACGCAGCCTTTGCAGTGATTTTTACGAGTATCCAATCCGTCCGTCAGCAGCGTGTCCTGGCATCTGCAGTAAAACAGATCAGGGGGGTCGCGCTGCAGGGACGTGGGTGTGCATGGTGCTGGTTGGGACCGCTGCTCCCCCTGCCCCTCCAGTCAGAGATGACCCCATTTCCCCTGGAAGAGCAGAGTTTTAAATGCTAATTGACCTGGGTTGGTGGTGGGTGTTAGTAGCTAGTGGGAAGTTTGCAGGAGAGGTAGCCCTGGGCTAAACCACCGGAGGGTCATGCTGCAGCTTGGCTGCCCAAGTGTGTTCACCGGACTCGAGTTCATTGTCCAGTTGCTTGAACCTCGATTAAAAAAACGTGAACGAGCCATCGTGCTTAGTGCAGGCAGGCCTTGGGGTGGAGGCTGAGCTCGTGGGTGTGTTCTCAGAGCTGTGCGGGGGCACCGATGCCTGTAGCCAGAGGGTCTGCGAGGTCCCAGCCCAGGCTGCAGACCCCACGTCCTGCTCTAAGCTCCGGCAGCAGAAACTTTACTGGCTGCAATAGCTGTGCTACACTCTGCTTTACATCCCCCGCTGCTGCTCGTCCCAGCCTTTCATTTAGTTACAGTATTTTTAGCTCCCAGCCCTGTAAGTGTTGGGCAAGGTTGCTGTGCTTTGGCGAAAGCTGTTCTCTTTGTTCTCCCGGCAGCGGCCGGTCCCTGCGGCACGGGAGAGTTGCCTGCAGGAGCGGTTTAGGCAAGGACCGAGTGCTGCCTGCTCCTGGGCAGAGCCCCGTGGCACAGGGAAAGGGCAAACGACCAGCTCAGCTTATTCAAACCCGGCAGCATGGCAGGGAAGGCTCTAAAGGAGGGTGGTTTGAGACGGAGCAGTGCTTAGGGTAGGGGGCAGCTTGGCCAGAAAGTCCTGACGGATGTGGGAACCGGCGCAGCGTCGTTCCTGGGCTCTGGAAAAACCCGGGTTGTGAAACCTTGTGAAATGCAAGAACGCTTCTGCTGCACGACATTTGCATGCCCTGAACCTCGTTACTGTGTTTGATCTACCTTCAGTGTTTACATCTTATTTTGATATCTTTTTATTTCCTGCAGAAACGGCAGATCTTGGTGACAGTCATCGAAATCTGCCTACCGCTGCTCTTTGCTGCCATCCTGATAGCGCTGCGGCACCGGGTACACTCCATCAGCCACCCCAACGCCACCGTCTATCCCCCCGAGTCCGTGGATGACTTGCCGGGCTTCTTCTACCGCCGGCACCCCAGCAACCCCTGGGAGCTGGCTTATGTCCCCTCCAACAGCAGTGCCGTCAGGAGCATTGCCGAGGCGGTGGAGAGAGCTTTACCCATCAGCATCAGAGGTGAGCAGGGGCAGGGGGCCCAGAAATCGGTACAAATTTTTACTCTTGACAAATCCTGGGATGCATTGTTTTTTTCAGAACTTCAAGGCGATGGTTTGATTTTTGTTTCGCTAAAACTACAGGATTTTGGTTTGATTTTTGGTCGCACTTTGTTGCAGTTTCCATCCAGAAAAATATTGCCCTAAAATAGTTAAAGAAAACGGCTGTCACTTCACTGTGAAAAAGTATTTTTGGAAATCTTGTCGCACAGAAAACTTTAGCACTTCATGTTCCAAACTAAAGATAACATTAGGATTTTCTCTGAAAGGAGAGCTGACTCCTGCTCTCGAGGGGGAGGAATCATCTGCGTGTCCTGTGACGGGTACAGCAGCATCCCATATAAATCCCCCGTCTCTGGCAGCAGCGGTGTTTCCCGGCTCTGGCTGGAGCGCATCCCTCATGACCTGGACGAAAATGATGGTTTTGGTGATGGTTGAGCATCAGCCCGCGTTGAGCTGCCGTGCTCCATGCCTGCATCTCTGTTTTTTTTTTTTTTTTTCCCCCTCCGCAGCTCAGGGCTTTGCCTCGGAGCGGGACTTTGAGGAGTACGTCAAGTCGGACAACCGCTCGGGCAGCGTGCTGGCCGCTGTCGTGTTCAAGCACCGCTTCCAGCAGAGCACGGCCCCGCTGCCCCTCCAGGTGAGCAGGGCTGGGGGCGGAGGAGGGGGGACGAGGACACCGGAGGGGACGGGGATGGGCGACAGCATCCTCCCACCCTCTGCGATCCCGACTTTGCTCCTTTCTGCCCCACCGGCGACACCCTCGGTGCGCTCCTTCCAGGTCGACTATGAGCTGCGCTTCAAGTACAGCCCGAGGAACGCGCCGCGGAGCGAGCAGACGGGTCTGAACCCCAACCTGGACCGGGACTGGCACACCAGCTACCTCTTCCCGCTCTTCCAGCTGCCCGGGCCGCGGGAGGCCAAGTTTGCTGATGGGGGAACACCGGGTGAGGGCTGCCTCTCCTCTGCCACGGGCTATTTTGCGGCCAAAGGGATGGGTGTAATTTTCTGTACGGCAACTCGGCTCGTTACGGAGATTCACTGAGGCTCTGAGCTTTTAAATAAACGGTTTAGTTAAAAAAAATTAATTTAATTAAATGAATTTTTAAAAATAATTAATGTAAATATTTTTAATATTATATTTGTTATTTGTAATAATTACATTTTATCCTGTGACTTCTTGGGCACTGCTGGCCCTTGGGTTCCTCTGCTGAGCGGCGTTGGATAAGAATAAATTTTATTTAGGTGATTTTTTTTTAATTTAACATTTTTTTTTCCTTTTTTATTTTTAATAGAAAATTTATTTCAGGCTCCAAGCTGCTCCGTGTTTATCATGCTGCTTAAATACTTTAAAAGTAAATAGAGCAATTCTGTGGTTTGAGCGTAGGTTTTTAAGGACAGCCAAACCACTGACGGAGCAGGAGGCAGCAGGGACGTTGCCAGAGCTGGCTTAGGACTTACTTTTTTGGGAGCTTCCTCTGTGGCTGCAAAGGGCTTATTTCCCTCGGTTGGGTTTCGCCTTCCATCGTTCAATACCAGTGTCAAGGAAAAGATTGAGAGGCCAAGAAAGCGGGCAAACGGGTTTTGCTCATGCAGTGTAAACAAACGTGAGCCTGAGAGGATGATATCTGCTGGTTCAAATGTTCTGCTGGATGGGGTGACCAGGAGCTCAGATCAATTCCCTCGCTACAGTGTTTGTTTATTAAATTAGTTAATATAAAACATTGTTCGTGATCTCATATTCTTACATTTTCCTTCTCTTGTCTAGGTCGTTTTAAGCAACTAACTTTCAAAATGTTCTTTTTGGGCTTTGTAAGCAGAATCTGAGTTTCCATTTAAGTAACACATGGCAGAAATCCCACATAAAAATAAGCTAGTTGAAAATGAAAAATCTTTCACTGTTTTCTAACGCACAAAAACTTAAGCCAAATGTGAGTAACAGGATATATTCTTCCTCACCAAAACCTGCATAGTATCTCATATTCTCTTGGTTTACAAAAAAAAAAAGCGGGGGGACCAAATACAAGCTCAGTGACATTGATGGTGGTTAATGATGATGGAGAATCTCCCCCCTAACAAAAATAAAGGCAGGCCTGCAGAAAGGCGTCTGAAGTTTAAATTGAGTTTTCCTGCCAGCTGCTTTTAAATGATGATTTTGAGAGATTTAAATTGCTGTCATTTAAATCCTTCCCAAGCCCCTCTGTGTCTGCAGGAGCGTGTCGACAGTGATGTTTATTTTGCTTTTCCCACAAGCTCTTTTTTTTGTTTCCCATTCTTCTTCCCGAGCAATCCCTCCCGCAAAAGCTGTTTCTCTCCTTGTGCCAACGCCTCCCTCCAAAACCTGGACCCGTCTCTATTCCCCCGTCTCGTTTTTGCCGTGCAGGCTATATCCGAGAAGGTTTCCTGGCGGTGCAGCATGCGGTGGACAGAGCCATCATACAGTACCACGCCAACGCCAGCTCCACCAGCTTGCTGGAGAACATCACGGTGGTGGTGCAGCGCTTCCCCTACCCGGCATACGTCAACGACCTCTTCCTCCTCGCCATCCAGAACCAGCTGCCCCTGCTCCTCATGCTCAGCTTCACCTACACCTCGCTCAACATCGTCCGTGCTGTCGTGCACGAGAAGGAGAAGAAGCTGAAGGTAACGTGAGCAGCGGGACATCTGGGTGCTCCGCTCCCTCTGCGGCATTTCCCAACAGATGCTGCCTTTAAATTAGGAATAAAATCCCCGTCGGGTTTGGAGCCAGCAAGCAGAAGGTGGGGATGGCAGCGGATTAGCAAGCCCCAGGGAGGAATGTCGCTAATCCTGCCGCCGGGATGCGGCTCGGCTCTCCTTGCCGTGCGGCCGAGGCTGCTGGACCGAAGGGCTGGTGTTTCTCTTGGGCTGGAAGGTGGCTTGGAGAGGGGGCAACACGTGTGGATTCCAGAGCTGGGTGGATTCCAGAGTTCAGCATATGGGAAGAGAAATTTTTTGTCTTTTGAATGCAGGAACCCCCGCGTCTGCGTTGTGTTTGTGGGGGCGGTTGGGGCTCGGCCGGTGCGGCGGTTGCGACAGCAGGGCTGAGTGTGCCGGGCTTGGCTGCCCCGGGCGTCGGGTTGTCCTGCCCTCGTGGCCGTGGTGGCCCCGCTGGCATCAGCTGGTCTGGTTTTGGGTTCAGCTCAGCTCTTTGGGGAGATGTTCTCCTGCAGCGGTGGTGGCCCGGGAGGTGGGGGACACCGTGCAATGCTGAAGGCTGTGCAGGACCACCTAGGGCTGCCACCTCCCTCGCTAGTGCTTCAGGGAAAAGCCACCCCCACCGCCCCCCTGACCAGGGCTTCCACCTCACCCTGGCCATGCCTAGGAGGCGTGGGTGCAGCTCTGGGTGACGGCGTGCCCTCCCCGCAGGAGTACATGCACATGATGGGCCTCAGCAACTGGTTGCACTGGAGCGCCTGGTTCCTCATGTTCTTCCTCTTCCTCCTGGTGTCGGTGTTTTTCGTCACCGTGCTCTTCTGTGTCAAGGTGAGTGTCTTTCCCCAGGCCACCGCTCTGCAGGCCAGAAGCTCTGTGCTGGCAAGGCGCGGGGATGACAAGGCTCCTCTGCCGTGGGATGGGCTGTCCTGGTGTCTCGGGACTCCTCCACGTGTGTAACGGAGGCTGGAGTTGGCCTTTTCTGGAGCTGGGTGGGCGGCGCTGACCCTCATAGCTGCCTTTCACAGCAGGGGTGACCTCCCCAGGAGGGGGCTGGAGGGTGAGAGCCCCACGGGCACCGGGAAGGCCCAGGCACTCCATGCAGAGCAGGACCACCCTGCTCCCACAGCCCTGCGTGCCCTTGGAGGCAACTCAAGCCCTCCTCTCTGCTTGTACCCACACCATGAGAAGCAGGAGGTGGCTGCCCAGATGCTGAGCAAGGTGTCCCCTGCCTCTTAGACCCCACGCCACATGAGGGCAACCTGGATTTCCTCCCTCTGGAGTGGTCTAGGAGGGCCTGGGTGTTCTTGCCCATCTCAGCTTGTCTTTCACCCATGGAAAACATCAGGTCTTGGCTGCCTGCACGTGCCTGCAGCCACAGCCAGCTTCAGCAACCGTGGGCGTAATCAGATTTTCTCGGTAGGTAAGCGAACAGGGAGCGGTGCTCACCAACAGTGACCCCACGCTGGTGTTCACCTTCCTCGCAATCTTCTCCATCTCCTCGATCTCCTTCAACTTCATGGTGAGCACCTTCTTCTCAAGAGGTGAGTCCCTTCCCGGCTGCCTCCTTGCGTTGCTGACCTGCGGGGCTGGGGGGGTGTTATGGTCCTTGTGCTGTGAAATCTTTGGTTAATTTGAGTTGGCAAGCAGCTCTCGAGGTCATCGGTCCATCTTGCTCAAAAGCAGGGCCAGCACCAGAGTTATGTGAGGTTGCACAGGGCTCTGTGTTGGAGAACTTGCTTTGACATGCGGAGGGGGGGCTTTTCTTCCCTTTTTTGGCTGCATTTTCCCCACGGTGTGTGGGAAGGGATGTGAGTACTCTCACTTGCCAAACCAGACAAGCTTATGCATTAGGGCCTCATCTGGCTGTCTTGGCCGCAGGATGCTCTGGTCTGGGATGGGCAGGATGCTTCTGCAGCTGCCCACCACGGGGTCGGGGCCCGGCACTGCTTCTGCCTTGCCAAGGGACATGGGCACATCCTTGTCCTGCCCCCCTGTAACCACACTTTGTGCAAAAGGTTTGAATCTCCCTGGATGGGAAGCTGGTGAGAAACATTTGGCGGCATCACCGTATTATTGACGTTTTCCCTCCCGCTTTTCTGTTTGCTGGCAGCAAACGTTGCGGCTGCTGCTGGCGGCTTCCTCTACTTTTTCTCCTACATCCCTTACTTCTTCATCTCGCCCCGCTACGACCTGATGTCCCACAGCCAGAAGCTGGCATCCTGCCTCATCTCCAATGTGGCCATGGCCATGGGGGCTCAGCTTATAGGCATGTTCGAAGGAAAAGGTGAGCAAGTGCCTCCTGTCCGTCAGGAGAGGAGCCAGCCTTTTTTTGTGGTGGGTTGGGACTGGTTTGCATGTGGTGTGAAGGGTGGAAAGAAGTTAGGGAGAATGACTTTCGGGCTCCTAATGAGAGCAGGAGGGCTAATTGCTGATTGTTCCTGCAGGTCTTACCAGTACCAGGGCTCTGCCCCTCTGAACCCAGCCCCTGGCAGTCTAGGCTGTGCAAAATGCCATCGTCGCTTTGATTACCAAACAAATTCTGTTCTAACGGATGGGAATCCACTGCATTTCCTCCTTCCCAATAGATATCTTTAATTTTTGTTAGTAAGAATTTGCTGTTGGTTCCAGCAGCGGCCACGCTTTTGCAAAGTGGTGGCACTAAAAAGGCAGCTGCGGTGATGGAGGGGCAATGGCTGGAGAAGACATTGCTTCTTCCCTGGGCAGTTGCTGAGAACATGACGGAAGAAGCATGATGGGGTGGGGAGCCTTGAGATGTCAGCGTGCTTTCTGCTGCATCTTTTCCCTCCATCTATAGAAGGGATTGTAGAGCCGTGCGTATGCTCCTCGTTACCAAGCAGTGAATTAGGACAGGGGATGCTATCTGACAGTCTTGGAGAAGACTTTGTCCTTCTGGGGATGCAGAGGTAAACGGTGCCCTGTGTGTGTTGCAGGGACTGGCATTCAGTGGAGGGACCTCATGAAGCCCGTCAGCGTGGACGACAACTTTACCTTAGCCCAAGTGCTGGGGATGCTGCTCCTGGACTCGGTGCTCTACGGCGTGGTGGCCTGGTACGTGGAGGCCGTCTTTCCAGGGGAGTACGGCGTGCCTCAGCCGTGGTACTTCTTCTTGACGGTGAGCACCGCTTATGCACCCCTTCCAGTGGGCTTGATGGGCATCGCTTGGGGATGGTCCCCACGTCTGTGCTATGCAGTGGGCTAGACTAATGTACAAGGGTGGCACCGTCTGGCCTCCAAAATCAAGGGGTCTGCAGCACGTCCTCAGTAAAGGCTGATGCAGCTGTGGGTTTTTTGTCTTCTTGGCTTTAAATGTTTGTCCCGACACTTACTGGCGTGCAGGGTGTTAAGTGTCTCCGTGCCCAGGCGAAGGCATTGAAGAGAAGCCCCAGGTGCGAGCAACCAGATCCAGTCATTTGAAACTCCCCGAGCGCTGCCATCTGGGTAGACCTGGGCGATCTGCGTCCCGCTGCCAGCCCCCACGTGCTAGTGCCAGGGGATGGGTCGGGACTGTCACCCTGTCAGCTGAGCTGCCTTCGCTCTGCCAAGTCAAATGCTTGGCATCATCTTCAGCAGCTGTAGCTATGGTGGTTACTGCAGCTCAGCTGGCTGCTGAGAATTCATTAAGCCACAGCAACACAATCAGTTTTGATCCTGTGGATGTATCCCTTGTTACTCGGATCAGAAGGTTTTTCCTCCTCCCCTCTAAATTCCTTATCCCAGCATGGTTTTATTCCAGCATCCCAATCCCTCTTGCAGCTAGACCAGGGTGATGGAGGTACAGTTGTCTGCCAAAAGCCGCAGCAGGATGCTGATTTTGCATCCAGGAGTTGTTGAGTTGTTGTTGCCATGGGGATTTAAGGTCCCAAACACTTGCTTTCATTCCTAGAGAGCCAGGTGAAAAAAAGGCTGTAATCGCAGCAGCTGGACCCCAGGCTTTTTTTATTTGGTGGATGTCAACGTTTTTGGAGGGAGTGATTCTCCATTGCATGGGCTCTTCTGCACAGGGTGCTTCTGCCTGAGCAATTTTGCTTCTCATTGAAGTACTGACCTTTTCCATGGGAATGAAGATGGCAAAGAACTGCCTGTGTAATCATGGGCAATCCTGCTGTAAGGGAGAACCAAGGGAAGGCAGCAGGGCAGGAGGAGCAGTTTCATCCTCTGACCTGCCTGCTGAAGATGTGCTAGTTAGCAATTCCCAGGCCAAGAATTGTGGTCCTGGAGATCCCTGGGAGGCATCTGCATGGGAGGAGGAGGGTGGCCAAGGCTGGGGAGAAGAGATGGTCTCTGCCTTTGCCTGAGTTTCTCTCTCTCTACCTTCTTCCATCAGCCCTCGTACTGGTGCGGGCGCCCCAGGACTGTCGTGGGAAAAGAGAAGGAGGAGGAGGAGGACCCTGAGAAAGCTCTGAAGAGCCAGTACATTGAGGAGGAACCTGCCGACCTTGTGTCAGGAATCAAAATAAAGCACCTTTCCAAGGTACTGACTGCCCAGCACAGCACAACCACATCATAACGTCGTTTTCGTAAAAGTTGCCTGCAGGCAGCTTCCTTATCCTTTCGCTGCCCTCTTTGCCTTGGGCTGTGTTGCTTGGCTGCTGTAAGGCAGGTAGGGCTCTTCCCCAGAGCTGGCTGCATTTTGTTGTGGGCTGAAGCGTTAGGTACTTTCAGGTGCAGCGACATCTGTATTTAACCTGTTGACATCTGAATTTAACCTGAATTAGACCTGTTGTCTAATGCCAACACCACGTGAGCATCATGGGCTTTCACTGCCATGTGGAGCGGAGGGGGCAGATGTGAGAGCACTTGCCTCAAGTGCAGCATCAACTTGTTAACGTGATCTCTGCAGGTCTTCAAAGTGGGAAACAAGATGAAAGAGGCAGTCAAGGACTTAACGGTGAATATGTATGAAGGGCAGATCACTGTCCTGTTGGGACACAATGGAGCTGGGAAAACCACCACTCTGTCCATGCTCACAGGTAGGAGCTGCATCCTGCTCTGGGGCTGGCACGTGGCAGGGAAGGGCTGATGGTTTGATTTGCAAGGAGTTGAACCCCATCTCTGAGGTTGGGGAGGGGTTTTTGCTCTTCCCTGGAGCACCTTCAGTTCACTGAGCTGTTGGCCACGGATGCTGGGGTAGTAAGAGGCATGTCACTGCCTGGGGAGATGGAGGGAAGGTGGGGGTCCCTGGTCAGCCCTCCATGAGAGTGGGATCAGCCAGCGGGGGAAATGACAGCCAGTCTTTGTGTTGGAGAGCCCTGAGAAGGGAAAGGACCTGCTGTAGGATGGGTCTCTGTAGGCTTTGTCATGATAAGGCAGAGAAGGCATGGGCCAAGAACTGTTCTTCATCATTCTTGAGCTGCTGAGCTCCGGACAGCCTGTTTTGGCATGGTGACCTTTGATGGTCCTTTCTTCCCTGTTCTCCATCACTCTGTGTTGCTCCTGCCAGCCCAGGGTGCCCGTGGGACCTTCCCTGGAGGTCTGCCCTGGCCTTGCCTGGACCTCTGCCAGGCTCAGACCCAAGCTTACCTGCCCATTTCACTCCTTGCCTGCCCACTCTGGCAGAATTGCCAGGTCCACCTCCCACCTATGGATGCCATGCAGCCTGCCCTGTGGGCAGGAGGAGAAACCTGCCATGCCCCAGCTTGTGCAAGAGCCAGCTCTGACTTTTGGCAGAAAGCTGCATGTGGGGGGGGATGCTCGGCAGGACCCCCACCTTTCTACCGGCTCTTTGCCACCCAGGGTTATCCTCAGCCCTGAGCTGAGGCCGCTGCATTTCACTCCTCCCAGGTCTGCACTCTCCGACGGGTGGGCAGGCGTACATCAACGGCTACGAGATCTCCCAGGACATGGTCCTGATCCGCCGCAGCCTGGGCCTGTGTCCGCAGCACGACGTCCTCTTCGACAACATGACGGTAGAAGAGCACCTCCGCTTCTATGCAGGGGTGAGCACGGCATTTGGGGGGAGTGCTGCTGGGCCCCCGGGAGCCAGCCCTTGGGGAGGCACCCTGCAGCTACCCCATGGTTTCCTCAGGCTGGGAAAGTGTGGTGAGATCCATCAGGCAGGTCCAGAGGAGGCCACAAAAATGATCAGAGGGCTGGAACACCTCCTATGAGGACAGGCTTGGGGTTGTTCAGCCTGGAGAAGAGAAGGCTCTGGGGAGACCTTATAGCAGCCTTTCAGTACTTCAAGGGGGCTTGTAAGAAAAATGGGGACAGACTTTGTAGCAGGGCCTGTAGAGATAGGACAGGGGGTAATGGTTTTAAACTAAAAGAGGGTAGATTCAGACTAGATATAAGGAAGAAATTTTTTACGCTGACGGTGGTGAAGCACCGGCACAGGTTGCCCAGAGAGGTGGTCGATGCCCCATCCCTGGAAACATTCCAGGTCAGGTTGGACGGGGCTCTGAGCAACCTGATCTAGTTGAAGATGTCCCTGCTTATTGCAGGGGGCTTGGACTAGATGGCTTTTAAAGGTCCCTTCCAACCCAAAGCATTCTATGATTCTATGATAAGCAGAACAGCCCTTGCCTCCTCCTTCCACCTCATCTGCAGGCAGGAGCTCCCTGCTTGGCTGGTGGAGGAGTGGAGGGTCATGGACGACAGCGTGGCTCCGCGGAAATCTCATGCCAGCTGTGCCAGCTCCTTCAGCGTTGAGCAGGAGTCCATCTCTGTGCTGCCCCACTTCCCTGCCTCGGTGTGGAGGAGGGAGCGTGGTGGGGTTTAGCAGCCGGTGGTGGGAAGGGTCTTTGCCAGATCCATTTACCCTTGCAGGCAGGCTTAACCCTCCTTTCCCCCTGTCTGGCAGCTGAAGGGGTACCCACCCTCCAAGTGCCCCGAGGAGATCAACCACATCCTGAGGATCCTCAACCTGGAGGACAAGCGCCGCTCTCTGACCAAGGCGCTCTCCGGCGGCATGAAGCGCAAGCTCTCCATTGGCATCGCCCTCATTGGGGACTCCAAGGCAAGCATCTTCGGTGGGGCTCACCTCGAACCTTTCTCCCTGGGGCCAACGTAGGTCCTTCTCGTGGCTCTGAAGTTGTTCCTCACCTGTGGTGAGCCAGTAGGAGATGCAGGGACAGCAAGGAGGGGGCAGGAGCACCCCCTCAAAGGGCAACAACTCTGAGGACAATGCCCTGAGGCTGCAGTGCAGCTCTGCTGCCTGGTAGCTGCTCCCCAAATAAGATCAGTGCATGCATGTTGCGAGGTCAAGGCTTCTTCTGGGCCCCGGGCGCTGCTGTGCTTCTCCCAGCCCTTTTTGACCAGCATCCATGTGCTGCGTGCAGGTGGTGATGCTGGATGAGCCGACGTCAGGGATGGACCCAGCCTCTCGCAGGGCCACGTGGGACCTTCTGCAGCAACAGAGGAGCAACCGCACCATCCTGCTGACCACCCACTTCATGGATGAGGCTGACCTGCTGGGGGACCGCATAGCTATCATGGCCAAGGGCGAGCTGCAGTGCTGCGGCTCCTCACTCTTCCTCAAGCGGAAATATGGTAAGGGAGGAGCAGGCAGGCCGTGCTTGATGTCTTCTCCTTGCCAGAGAGGAGCAGAAGGGGGATATAGGGCAGGGAAGGGGACCCATTGCTCCTCGTCTGATGGCTGCTTGCTCCCCGTTGTGCTCTTCTGCCTCTTCTGAGGCCCATCCCCACACTTGATCCTGCAATTGCGTCCATGCCCAGGCAAAGCCATCAATGCTCTGCAGTGCCTTAGCATCCCTCTCTGCTCCAGCACCCCAGGGCCAGGCTGGGCTGTGATTTACCCTCCTCTCCCTTCTCTTGTGGCTCTGCCCAGGGGCAGGATATCACATGGTGATGGTGAAGGAGCCCTACTGTAACCTGGGGGAGATCTCCCGCCTCATCTGTCACTACGTGCCCAACGCCACCATGGAGAGCAATGCTGGGGCAGAGCTGTCCTTCATCCTGCCCAAGGAGAGCACGCACAGGTAATGTCATCGTCCCCTGCTTGCCCTCCCGGGCTGGCTCCCCTCGTCTGCACACACTGGGGCAAAGGCTCATCATGGGCTTGCTGGGAAGAGGAGCCACTCTTTGCATCAGCGCCGGTCTTGGAAAACTGGATTCGATTCCTCCTTTCACCGCCATTGTCCCCTGTGTCTGCTGGCGCATCACTCTCGTGCCCCCATGCCCACCGTGTCACTGCCCATGCAGCAACTGCATGGGACAGCACTGGTTGCTGGTAGCTGGTGACGGCTGCAGTGTGGAGGGTGGCACAAACGAGGCAGGCTGGTTTCGCTCTGAAATCAAGTATATGGTTAGCCAAGGCTGCCTGTGGCAAGAAGGAGCAGAAGATGGAGCCCAAAAGCTGCTTTTGGGAAGAGTGGGGTGCTTAGCGCTGCAGGCAGCCCCGGAGCTGGCTGCAGGACTCAAACCAGCTGCAGGACCGATGCCCAGAGGGTCTTAACCTCTGAGTGCCCCCTCTCAGGAGCATCAGCGTCTAACGCCTCGCTTCTCCGTTCAGGTTTGAGGCCCTGTTCACAGAGCTGGAGCAGAAGCGGGAAGAGCTGGGCATCGCCAGCTACGGCGCCTCGGTCACCACCATGGAGGAGGTCTTCCTGAGGTAGGCAGGAGGGGGGCTGGCCCCGGTGGGGTGTCATCTGGTGATGACCAGTCCCCATGTGCTTCAGCGGTGGTGCTGTCCTACACAGCTCTCCGGGGGCTGTGTTGGGTTTTGTCTCTTGGGTTTGGCTCCCCCAGCTCAGAACAGCTTGATCTTGTCTGGGTCTGTATTTCATCACCCGCTTTCCCTCCTGGCACAGGGTTGGGAAGCTTGTGGACTCCAGTATGGATATCCAGGCCATCCAGCTGCCTGCTCTCCAGTACCAGCACGAGAGACGCTCCAACGACTGGGCCATGGATGACTCCAGCAGCCTAAGCGGCATGACAGATATGACGGATGATAGCGGGGCGCTTATTACGGAGGACTGCTCCAGCATCAAGCTCAACACCGGGGTGAGTGCTGGGGGTTGTTGGTGCAGGCTAGTCTTGTTGTGCGTGGTTTGGAAGATCAAATGGGAAGATCAAATTCAAATCCGCATCTTTAGGGCAAGTGATTTTTAAGGTTGTGGGGGTTGGTCACTGCCGTCCTCTTCGTGTTAATCTTGAGGTCTACGGAGATGCTCCTGAAGATGTTCCAGGTGATCTAAAGTGGTTTTCACCTGCTGTTGCTACATCACTTGGGCTTTCCAGCAGGGAGAGGAGAAAAACCGTCTTCCTTCCCTCGCTAGGCTTGTGTTTCAGATCCCTGGCAGCCCTTCATGGCCTGCTGCCTGTGCATCCGTGATAAATTCCCCCATGCTTCTCAAGGGCATGTCTGAAAGGGAGAAGGGGAGAAAGATGTTTATGGGTTTAAAAAGCAAAGAAGGTGCTTGCAAGGGCTGGGCTGGGAGCTCCCAGGTGTCTCAGCCCGGTCGCTTTGGCAGGCAGCCGTGTTGCAGTAATCTTATTTGTGAACCTCAAATGCTGAGAGGTGGAGGAAGGTAAAGGTCATGGCTGAAGCTGCTTTTAACACCTGTTGTTGTTTAACCCCAACCAGCAACTAAGCACCACGCAGCCACTCACTCACCCCCACCCCTGCCCAGTGGGATGGGGGAGAGAATCGGAAAAAAAGTAAAACTTGTGGGTTAAGAACAGTTTAATAGAACAGAAAGGAAGAAACTAATAATGATAGTAATTACAATACTAAAATGACAATAATAATAAAAGGATTGGAATATACCAAACAAGTGAGGCACAATGCAATTGCTCACCACCTGCTGACTGATGCCCAGTTAGTTCCCGAGCAGCAAACCCTCTCTGTCCAACTCCCCCCAGTTTATATACCGGGCATGACCAGTCACATGGTATGGAATACCCCTTTGGTATTTTGGGTCAGCTGTCCTGGCTGTGTCCCCTCACAACTTCTTGTGCCCCTCCAGCCTTCTCACTGGCTGGGCATGAGAAGCTGAAAAATCCTTGACTTAGTCTAAACATTACTTAGCAAAAACTGAAAACATCAGTGTGTTATCAACATTCTTCTCATACTGAATCCAAAATATAGCACTATACCGGCTACTAGGAAGACAATTATCTCTACCCCAGCTGAAACCAGGACAACACCTGAGATCCCAAAGTGATGGCATCCTGTTGGGAAGTCGTGGAGTTTGATGGGCTGACCTGCCGTGCTGGGTGTCAAGCAGCTGCCCTGCTAATCCCTTTACAGGCTTGGCTGGAGAGCAGGCTCTGCTGTGGGCTCACAGGCTACAGGCAGGATGGGGAGGTGGTTTTGGGGTCGTTTCCCCCATCAGCTGCGTGGGGTGATGTGGCCGGCTGGGCTGTCCGCAGCTGGCAGGGCTCGCGTTGACCTGACTTCTCCCCTCCCAGTTCTACCTGTGCTGCCAGCAGTTCTACGCCATGTTCATGAAGCGAGCCATGTACAGCTGGCGCAACTGGAAGATGGTGGCAGCGCAGTTCCTCGTGCCTCTGATCTTCACTGCCTTTGCCCTCATCGTGGCCAAGACCTTCCCGGGACCCAGGGACTCCTCCCTGCTGAGGCTGACGCTGGAGCCCTACGGTCAGACCATTGTGCCTTTCTGTGTCTCGGCTGCCTCGGGTCTGTCGCAGAGGTTGGCGGAGCAGTACGTGGAGCTGCTGGACGCCCAGCATCAGTCACCGCTGGAGGTGCTGGGTGAGGGTTCACGGAGCACCCGTGGAGCAGGCGATGCCCGGCGGGGTGTGCAGGAGCCACGGGCTTCTCTTGCCAGGGCCCTTGGTGGGGGTGGCTCAGGTCCCAGTTGTGGCGTATCTGATGTATCCCCTTGTATCTTCTCCCGCACGGTAGAGTCCCACAGTTGGCAGGACCCCTCCTCACCCGAGCAGAGCTGTGTTCTCCTTAAACCTGTGTTTGTGGCCATCGTTGGGGGTAGGGTGGGCCACCAGGGCTGGGGCTGCTTGGGGTCTTTTCCAGTTGGCCCCCAGTTAGCTCTCATGTGATGGAGCCGGCTCATACCAGCCGTGGTGTTTGGCAGGTGGCCTGGAGGAGTACCTCATCTCAAGAGCCTCCGAGGAAGGGGGAGCCTTCAACGAGCACTACATCGCAGCCGCCTCCTTTGAAGGAGCTGGGAATCGCACAGCGGTCACTGCGCTCTTCAACAACCAGGCATACCACTCCCCCGCCACGGCCCTTATGCTGGCCGACAACGCTGTCTTCAGGGCGCTGGTGGGCCCCAACGCCTCCATCACAGTCACCAACTACCCTCAACCCCGCAACATCACTGAGAAGGCCAAAGACCAGCTCATGGAGTACGTCTGATGGCACGGCGCTTGCTTTCCTGCTAGGGCTTGTGACTTCCATGGGTGCCGATTGGCTTGGTCGTACTGGTGTCAGCGGAGGAGCCAGGCTGGAGCTTCTCAGACCCAAACATAGCTGTGATTGTACCCAGGAGGTCAGGAGAGCAAAGCTGTGTAGATGACTTACCTGCCTGAGCCTGGCAGCCACATCACCCCATGCACATATCTCAGTGGTTGGGTATTCCCCTCTAGATACCGGTTGGAGTTGGTTTTCCCTGGGTGCTCAGAGCAGAGGGGGCTTTATGGCCATACACCTCACGAAATCCTGCATCCAGGGTCTCTCAACCTCACCTGTACCAGAGGGGATGTGCGTGGGACCTTGCAAAGGCAGGGTGGAGGTTTGTGGTGTGCTAGGTGGGCTATGCGTGGGAGATCCTCATCTTACTGAGGTGCACTTTTATCATGGGGTGTTTCTTCTGCATGCTGGCTTGCTGGGTGAGCGTAGCCTCCACAGGAAGCACGGTGTGGGTGTGCTGTCCCCGCGTAGCCTCAGCAATGGTTTGTCGAGCTGTTCCTCTCCTAACCTGCCCTGCTGCTCTTCCTGCAGAGGACAGACCGGATTCGCAATTGCCATCAACTTGCTGTATGGCATGGCCTCACTCGCCAGCACCTTCGCTCTGCTGCTGGTCAGCGAGCGGGCCATCAAAGCCAAGCACGTCCAGTTTGTCAGTGGTGTCTACGTGGTCAACTTCTGGCTTTCCGCCCTGCTCTGGGACATCATCAACTTCCTCATCCCTTGTGCTCTGATGCTGGTGAGTTACCCCTGACACCCTGATATCCCCTTGTCCTCCCCTTGGGTGGGAGCTCTGGGTGCTGCTCCTCTGGGAGAGCTGGGATGTGTGTGGGTGCCGGGAAGAGGATGAGGCCACTGGCATTGTCTCAGTTAATAGAAAGGACCAGCAAGAAAGCTGTCCCTTGGTCCTGCTGGGAGCTGGGCCATGGCTAACCAGCTGGGTCAGTTGGCTGCAGCGGCTGGCAACTGAACACTTGGATGTGGGCACTAGAAACTCTCAAATACATGGGAGCATGGAGAGGAGTTCCCCAGATCTGCCCTTCTGCATCCCAGTCTGCAGAAAGAGGGCTTCCCTTGGGGACAGGCATGGGCCACTGGTAGGAACCATCTATGACGGGTTATCCAGTTCAGTGCGGTGCTGCCGTTACCTTGCTGCCTGGGCCGTTGAGAGAAGGAGACATTGCTTGCCGTCAAGACAAACGTGCATTCTCCTCGCATTGCTGTGCCCCAGGTGATATTCCAAGCCTTTGATGTGGAAGCCTTCACCCAAGACAGCCACCTTGTTGATGTGATGCTGATCTTCCTCCTTTATGGCTGGGCCATCATCCCCCTCATGTACCTCCTCAGCTTCTTCTTCTCAGTGGCAGCCACAGCCTACACCCGTCTCACCATCTTCAACATCCTCTCGGGCACAGCCACCTTCCTCGCGGTCACCATCATGAGCATCCCAGGTGGGTCACTGCCCTCCTTGCCTGCCCAGCGCTGCACCCTGCCGTCACCAAGATGATGCAGCCCCCAAGGGGACTCTTCGAGTCCACCCCAGAGCTGTGCCCAAACTAGCAAAAAAACCCTATGACAGTCCATTCTTACCCATTAAATGTGACAAAATTTGTTGGTTTTCCTTCTGAACTTGGAAGTATCAGAGTCTCTAAAACCAGCTAACTCCAATCTGTTGATCCTCCTGTGCTTCTCTTTCAGAGCTGGGCTTGGTGGATCTCTCCAAAACCCTGGATAAAGTCTTTCTCGTCTTACCCAATTACTGTCTGGGCCAATGCATCAGTGACTTCTACCAGAACTACGAGTTCATTCAGTTTTGTACCTCCTCTGTTGAAGCCATCTTCATCTGCAAGGCATTCAGTGAGTCTCTGTGTTGGTCCTCACCTGCCCGTCCTGGCCATCCCACTGTAGCTGCACTGCGGGGGTCTGTGTGGGGTGGGTGGTGGAGCTGGGCAGTATCACGGGGCCTCTAACCCAACCTCAGCAGTAGCTCCAGGTACCATTTTAAAGCAAAACTGGGCAGTGTTTAACACTCATAGGTGATCCAATTAAGGAATCTTTTCCTTACTAATGATTTGAAGGAAAATGTGGGCTAGGGAAAATTTCACAGACAAGTAATGAAATCCCAGTCCCAAGAGTGACTTGACCTCCTCTACGTGCCTCCACTGGGCATCTTCTGCCAGATCCCCACCAGACTTTAATCCTCTTGTGGGAAGCATTGGAAAGAGCTCTGGGCAGGGAGCCCAGTGTGGGCTGGGATGGAGATGAGCACTGGGAAGAGCTGTGGGCAGGCAGCCAGTGCGGGCTGGGGTGGAGATGAACCTGGCAGAGCTTTGGGCTCACAGCTTTCTCTGCAGCTTATCTGCCCCTTCCCAGAGTGGATTGATCCAAGTCTTGGTTTTGTTCCATCCCTGCTCAGATATCAGTTATCAGATGAACTACTTTTCCTGGGAGATGCCTGGGATCGGACGATACCTGACCTCCTTGGCCATCCAGGGTTTCTCCTTCCTCTTCCTCCTTTTCCTCATTGAGACAAACCTTCTCTGGAGACTGAGAACTTTGGTCTGTGGCATCTGCAGGCGGCGGAAATGGGTGAGCTGAAGCATGTGGGAGGGAGAAGTAAGGTGCCTTCCAAACCAAGCCCAGGAGTCCCTGCGAGCTGGAGACAGGTCCTCTTCACCTAAATCATCTTCCCAGGGAGCAGCCCTGGAGCAGGTTGCTTGGAGGGGCCAATCCTGTTGAGGGTATGGGTTGGCAAAGGGACTGAGGCATCCCCAGAGGTGGCTGATTGAAGGGATGGATCCTGCCCGGGTTGGGGGCGTTGGAGGAACCCATTTGTCCCACAGCAGCCAGGTGGCAGACTGTTTTTTCTCCCCCATGTTTAGGTGGCACTGCTGAACAGGGTGTCTGTGCTGCCAGAGGACCGGGACGTGGCAGATGAGAGGAAGAAGGTTTTGGAGTCACCACCAGAACTGCTGTCATCTCTCAGCAGCCCTCTGGTCATCAAGGAGCTCACCAAGGTGAGGAGAGCATGGCCTTTCCCGAGTATCCTGCTGCCAGCTGAGCCATGGTCCTCATGGGGCTGGTAAAGCCACCACTTGCCTTGCTGTGCCATCGGGTGGTGACTGCCGTGGTTTGTGTGTTGGTCTCCACCAGGTCTACGACAGCCGAGAATCCCTGCTGGCGGTGGACAGGATCTCCTTGGCGGTCAGCAAAGGGGAATGCTTTGGCCTTCTTGGCTTCAACGGAGCGGGCAAAACCACCACCTTCAAGATGCTGACTGGTGACGAGAGCATCACGTCAGGGGATGCCTTTGTGGATGGCCACAGCATTCTGGCCAACATCAAGAAGGTACCGAGGGCTGCAGGGGCGGAGGACGGCGTTACAAACAGTCCTGCGTCTGGCTGGGCTGGGCCACCTTGCGAGTGCCTCTGAGGAGGACATGGTTGCAGTAGCCAGGGGTGGAGGTAATATCCCAGGGACATCGTGTCCTTGTCTGGCCCAGCTCTCCATTATCTGGCCACGTGGAAGCAGTCCCCTCTCCATGGGGATGACAGATGTGAAACAAATGGAAGCCAAACCTTGCGAGGGTGGCAAACCCTTCATCAAAGGGTTTAGCTCCATAGTTGGAAATATGAAAAATGTGAGTTAGTGATTGCAGTCGGATGATGGTCTCTCTAAAACAAGTGGGTCAAACCTTTCCAGACTCCTGCTAGAGGTCTCCTTGCTGGGAATTGCCCACTCCCTTTGGAAAAGCAAGAGATGAGCGAGCAGGGTTCAGGCTTTCAGTTCAATCCTTGGATTCCTTTACCACTGTCAACCCCAGACAACATCAGGCAAGGAGAACACGGGGAAGGTCTGCCCTAAAAGCGTGGCCCTGCTTGCTTCCTCCCCTGGGACCCTGCCTTCTGTTGGGCTGTTGGCCCCAGAGGAGACCAGGATATGGGGAAGGTACAGACCCCCCAGTGCTTCCTTCTCCTGAGAGCCTGGGCCACCTGAAATGGCCCCTTGCAATGAGGCACCAGCGTGGGAAACACAGCGTGAGACCACACAGTTGCCGTTCTGAGGTGTCCTGCATGTGTCCATCCCCGCCAGACTGGCTGCTCCAGCGGCTAGGGAATTTCCCTCTCGTTTCACCTGAGCTTTTGGAGCTGCAGCTCAGTCCCCATCACTTTGAGCAAAAACCCTGCAGAGGTGCAGCAAAGCCCTGTGGGTGCCAAGGCATCTTCTGGCTTGGACACCTCCTTGCAAAGACCTGCCCGTGAGCTAATCCCCGTTGGGTTCCTCTTGCCCCAAGGTCCAGCAGCGGATCGGCTACTGCCCGCAGTTCGATGCCCTCCTGGACCACATGACGGGCCGCGAGACCCTGAGCATGTACGCCCGCCTGCGGGGCATCCCCGAGCGCTACATCGGCAGCTGCGTGGAGAACATGCTGAGGGGGCTGCTCCTGGAGCCCCACGCCGACAAGCTCGTGAGGACCTACAGGTGAGAGGAGACGTGCAGACACCCCACGCTCTCTACCCCTCATCTTGTGGGGCTCTCCCTGGGCTCATGTCAGGTCTCTGTCCCCATTCCCGTCTTCTGCCACAGCGGTGGTAACAAGCGGAAGCTGAGCGCTGGTATTGCCCTCATCGGTGGTCCCCCTGTGATCTTCCTGGATGAGCCCTCCACCGGCATGGACCCCGTGGCCCGCCGTTTGCTCTGGGATGCAGTGACGCGGACGCGGGAGTGTGGCAAATCCATCATCTTCACCTCCCACAGGTGACACTTGTCCGGGCAGGGCTTGGCCTGAGAGATCAGGGAGCGGCCAGGAGGGTGATGGGGTCCAGGGGATGGGACCCACCTCCACGGCGTGGTGGGTGGGCACTCCCACAGCCAGCAGGAGCTGGCTTCTACCCAAATCTCCCTCCTCCAAAAGCCCAGAGAGGAGAGAACCCACCTCCAGCCCCTTCCCAGAAGCTTCGGCTGTTCTCTCGCGCTGCTCCTGCCCTGCTGAACAAGTCCTCTTCTGTCCCGCAGCATGGAGGAGTGCGAGGCCCTGTGCACGCGGCTGGCCATCATGGTGAACGGGCAGTTCAAATGCCTGGGCAGCCCCCAGCACCTCAAAAGCAAGTTTGGCAGCGGCTACACCTTGCTGGCCAAAACGCGGAGTGAGGAGGAGGGCGAGCTGCAGGCTTTCAAGGCCTTCGTGGAGAAGACTTTCCCAGGTACCATCAAGTGCTGGAGTGGTTGCTCTCCAGGGGAGGGCAGGGTGCTGCTTGTGAGCTTCAGCGAGTTTCCTAACTCAGAGCCTCTCCTTGCTCCTCTCTCCCAGGCAGTGTCCTGAAACACGAGCACCAGGGCATGGTCCATTATCACTTGACCAACAAGAACCTCAGCTGGGCACAGGTAAGGGGGTGTTGGAGCACGTCCCACCCCTTGGCAGGAGGCTGGAGGGGCAGCCCTGTTCCTGCCCCTTCGCATGCTCTTGCTGCTTTGCTTTTACGCTCAGCTCATCTCCCTTTTCTTCCAGAGCCATGCTCTGTCCAAAATCCAGGTGATTTATAAAAAACAAGCTAATTAAATAGTGGTTTTTCTCCCTGACCCTTTCCCACCTCCTGGCCCAAACAGGTCTCCTGCATGTAAGGTCAGTGTGCGAGCACCCAGGACGCACCGTGCATGCTGAGCCGGGACCACTCCATCCCACCCCCCCGAACTGGCTGCCCTTGACCACAGCCCTCCAGGGGGAAGGCAGGGTCTCCCTGGGGAGCAAGAGCTGATTTTGCCTTTGTTTGTACATCTCAAAATACTTCATGAAGGCTCTGGAGGGTGCTGGAAGGGATGTGTTTGGTAGCTGCATCCCTCCTACCCTGCATCTCCCTGCTGGGTCCTGTCCCACCTGGGGCTACGGGCATCGCCTTTACCGAGCCACAGACCCCATTGGTTCCCAGCCCAGGGATATTTATTAAAAAAAATATATATATATAGTATATAACTATCTGTATACAGTATGCATAGATAATTATATATATAGTATATACAGATAGTCATATACTATCTATATATAAATATAGATACTATACAGATATGTATCTATATAGTATACAGGTTGCTTTTATGTACAGTATGTAAGTATATATATATAGGTTTTTATATATATCTGTATGCTATATACTTTAAAGTATATAGTATAGTGTATAGTATACAGTATAGAGTATATATACTATATAGAGGACATAGTATACAGATTATATAAAAACTATATATACTAAATATATAAAAACTAGCTGTAT
Organism: Buteo buteo; assembly: GCF_964188355.1. Lineage (NCBI taxonomy): Eukaryota > Metazoa > Chordata > Aves > Accipitriformes > Accipitridae > Buteo > Buteo buteo. The sequence continues at coordinate 1,982,485 of NC_134199.1, forward strand.
ACTATATACAGATAGTTAATGTATAGATTATATATATATTATACTATATAGGTTTTATACATTATACATATATTTTATATATATAATGTATTGAGCAGAAACCTTGGGCTGGGATCCCAGCCCAGGGATATATATAAAAACCCATACATATATATATGTGTATGTATGTATCTTAGATATATATGTAAAATATATATACACACAACATATCTTTTTAAATGGTGTCAGGTACTCTGCTAAATAGTCCATCTCCTGGCTTCCCACCGCCCTCCTGCCAGGGAAGGTATCGCTTCCCCCAGGTCTCCCTGGAGGAAAAAGCTGCCTCTGCTTTCTCAGTCGCAACTTGGGGTACGGTAGCCGAGGTACCCTGCAATAACTGCTGTGCCATCCCTTGCAGGTCTTCGGGGCCTTGGAGAAAGCCAAAGAGAAGTATCGCTTGGAAGACTATTCGGTGAGCCAGATATCCCTGGAGCAAGTCTTCATGAGCTTCACTCGCTTCCAGCACTACACAGAGGACAGAGGGAAATGAGCAGAAGCCCCCACTGGTGCCCTTCGTCATGGACTGGCGCTGCTGCCTATACATAGTATATAGAGAGACAGTAATTTATATATCGGCGTGTCTTAAATAATGTATAAATGTAAGAAACTTTTCACCGGGGAGGGGGGAGAGGATGGCGTCGTACCTTCTGCCGTCGGGAACGCAAGTGGCGCGTGCGCATCGCGTGCCGCCGCAGTGCCGGCGCGCGTCTGTGTGTGTGAGCGTGTGTGTGCATGTGGCACTTCCACTCTCTAGCCTTCATTCCCATCTATACAGCAAAAAAAGAAAAAAAAAAGCCCAAAAAGCAGGGGGAAGCCTGGATGGGTGGAGATGGGCGTTGGGGATTGGGCTGGCAGAGGAGGAGCGGGATGCTGTCCCCAACCAGCACCGTGCTCTTCCCGCCGACCCTTTTCCCTGCCCAACGCTCGCACCCATCAGGACGCTGCTTCGTGGTCTTCGCCCGCATGTCGACGTGTATTGTTAGGTGGTTTGCTCGTGGTATAACAGGAGGCTGTCAAATAGCTTAGATCCAAACCGTTCTTTGCTGGGTTAATTAGGATGCGCCGTGGTTGCCCTTAGAAGCACTTAGCGTCTAGCTGGAGAGGACAGGGCCAGCCTCCCGGCTGTCCCCTGTGTGTGCCAGGGACGAGCCTCCGTCTCCTTTAACCTCTTAGAAAACCCTGTTCCCCTCCTGCCTGCTTACCCAGGAGTGGAGGCCAGCTGGTCCCGAGGAGCTGGCACCGGCCCGAGCTGGCTGCGCGGTGCCGGGTGCTGGCGCTGGGCACGAGGGAGGATGTGTTAATGGAGAAGTGCCCAGAGCTCGGGCCCTTGCTACAGCATGGGATGGGTACGGCTGCAGAACCAGAGCTCGGGCTGAAGGGTGAGAGGTGTCGCAGGGTGCCTGGGGACGCTGCTGGGCTCGTTATTGCGTCCACGACAAAAGGTTTAACCAGCAGCACCGCCATGCAGCCGCAGGACTGGTTTGGAAGACCAGCGATGTTCTCGCTGAGCCCGTGTCCTGCTGCGTTCTCCCCTTACACCCCCCGCAGCTCCGACCAGAGCATGCCCGTCCCCTGTCCCCCTCCTCGTCCCCATCCCTTCTGCACCACGCCGGGCTGCTCCGGCAGCAGGCAGGGAGCAAAGGCACTGTCCTGCCCTTGCCCAGCCATGGGCGACGCTGCTGGGCACGGTGCGTTAGGCACCAGCACTGCCCGCGCCGAGTCGGAGGTGGCAACTGGGATTTCTTTTTGGCGTTTCCCAGTGGCTGGGTTGCTTTTTTTGTTTGTTCGTTTGTTTTAAACCGTGTTGATTCTCGTCTGTCCTTAACTAGTCCCTGTGTCACCTGGGGCAGTCCCCTTTGGGCCGGCTGCTCCGCGATCAATGCAGAGCTATTTGCACTATAGTAATACACACAATTGCACATAACTAAATGAATTAGTATTTATGGCAAGGGGTGCTGATTCCCTTCTAGTGATTGCATTGTCAGGGGTTGGGTTATATTTTTGGGTTGGGTTTTTGTTTTGTTCCTGTGACTGACTCATTCTTTCCTGTTCCATTTTTTTCCCCTTTGCCTAATGTTGTTGTTCAAAATGATGGTGCATCATGTTACTAAGAATTTCCCTGGATCTTAACGATGTGTGTTTTTATTAGTACGTAGCCAGCAGGTGAATGGCATCCCTGGACCGCCTTGGAGCCCTTCAGAGCTGCTGGCGTGGAGGGTTTGTTCCCTGGGAGCATCCCTGCCCATAGCAGAGCCAGCCCCTGCCAGGGGCACCATGCAGTGGAAAAAAACCCAGCACCAGCAACCTTCCTGAGGGCAGTGCCTGTGCAAGGAAAGGGGGGAGATGCTTTCTGGTGGGAGGGTGCCTGGAGTCACCAGGAACATGCTAGGACTCCCAGTAACGGGGTTCTTTTTTTGGAAGGGGAGATACAGCAGCACGTAGCAGAGCAGCCAGAGCTTTGCCTGGGATGAGGAGCAGTGGGAAAGAGGGGGTTGCAGGAGGGTGAGATGCCAAATTGCCATGGGCTGGCAGCACCCTGAGCACAGCAGCAATAGGCAGGAGAGCCAAAAATCACGCCCCCTGCCCCAGCATCTGTCCCATTGGGGTACTGGTGACCCCCCTGCAAGGCTTGGTCCTGGGGCAGGTGGCACAGATGCACCATAACCCCCACAACGCCCACGAACGTCATGGTAGAGGAGTCAGTGACAAGGATGGCAGCCCCTGGCACCAGCCCACCACTGCTGGGGCCATCTTGGCTCAAACAAAGAAAACCTTAACAAAGCAGCATTTTTTGGTCATATGGTGCTGTAACAACCCTCCCCTCTCCCCAAGGCAGGACCCGCCAGCCGTGCACGGTGCTGCTCACTATTTCGGTTACAGCCGCAGTGCCCAGTCGCACCAGCCCCGGGGGCAAGAGGCAGGACCAGGATTGCTCACCGGATCGGCGCTGCTGCTGGGGGTCAGCCAGGTTTTGTCCTGGCAGGGGCACGGCTGCTGTTGGCAACGCTTTGGCCTCCAGGCTGGGGTGGCCACGTGCAGTGGGCGAAGCATCGCAGGTCCCAGGCAGCTGCTGCTCCCCTCTGGCTGCAGTGTGGTTGTTATTACCATCATAGGAATAATAAAGATGATTTTTTTTTTTTTTCCAGTGGGTGTTTCCTGGCCTCCTTTGGAGTCAGAGAGCAACTCCAGCCCTGGTGGGCTTGGGCTGTGCTGACGTCCTGCTCTGTGTTGGGGGGAGGACATGGGGAAAGGGGGGGGTCCTCCAAAACCTGACCTGGAAGGGTCAGTCCAGCCTGGAAAAGCCCATGGGCTGAGGGCTTTTTTGTGGGTCAGGTGCCTTGGGGAGCAGAAGGGGGGGAGGAAGTGGGGTGTCCCCCTTCTCTTCCACCACAGGCAGCCACAAACATCCTCTTTTAGCCCCCCACTGTACACAACAGCCATAGGCAAAGGGAAGACCTTGAGCTTGGGGCTCAGAATGGCTTTTGTCAGAGCAATGATGTCAAGGGCCTCCCTGGTAGGAGGAGGGGGGCTGGCCCTGGCACCCTCATTCCTGCAGCTTTACCCCCCCGCCCTGGCAACCCACCTCTGAACTACAGCCAGGGTGCTCAGCGCCCATGTCACCTGCAGAGGCCCATATGTCCCCCCCCAGTCCCAAACATACAGCCAAGGCAACATCAGCCCCTGGCTGAGCCCAGGGAGATGAGGCAGCACTGGGGCAAGGATGCCGCTCCAGGGAAGACAGGGAGATACTCCAAGCCCTTCACCTCCAGGGCTCAGCCACGAGCATCCCCACTCCACAGGGATGCCCCCACTCCACACCAGCCCAGGGCACGATGCTGCACCCCCAGCTGCTTCACCACCTCCAGCAAACACATCCTCCCCATCCCGCAAATGTCTCTCCACTGGCAGTTTCAGCGCTTTATTGTCTGGCAGTCCTGCTACAGCACCCCACTGTCCTCCCTGTGGCTACGGCCGCAGGGGGGGGATCCGCTCCCTCATCCCCAGCATGGCACCACAGTGTCCCTGGGAGCTGGAGGCTGCAGGAGCTGCAGCGGTCCGAGAACTGGCACTTAAGGAATCCTGGCTGGGGCCACACGCTGCTCCTCCACACCAGGCGCAGGGAGGGGGTGTGCGGCCAGGCATGGCTGTGGTCCGGTCCCGCTGGCCTCGCTGGGCTGGCAGCAAGGGTCACTTGATTTCAGTCATCTTTTAAAAATGTGGTTCTAAAATGCCACCAATTCTGGGTTCTGACCAGATACTCTCAACTCTGTTTCTCTTTAAAAAAAAAAATCCCCCCAAAAAAACCCAAACCCAAACCTTTCTTCCCTTTTATGAGCAGTTTTCAATTTTGGCCAGAAATTGCTGTGCCCACCACTCCTCCAGGTCAATGGGAACAAAGTCTGAAAGAGAGGGGAGGGAGAAAGGAGAGCGTAGCAGAGCAGCTGGAGCAGAGCTCCGTGTGCTCCCCCTGAGCCATACCATTTGCCACTGGAAAAAAAATGACACCCCAAAATTTCCCCCACTCCTGTGCCCTGTCCCCAAAAGGCCAGGCTGGGTTTACAGGGACTTTCTCTTCTTGGGGACTTCTTGGCCACTGCAGGACCCCCCCAGGCTGCATTCAGAGCCCTTACTCCAGCTGCCATCAGAGAAGCACATTGTCCCCATCCCCGCTGTGCTCTGGCTTGGTCCCGCTTGGCCCCAGGAGAGGCAGGTCCCCACGGCAGGACCCGGGGGGGCTCCTCTCCGGCACATGATGTTGAACCCACCTCGGTGGCTGCAGAAGACACGATTTCCAGAAGAGTCATCAACCAGGCGTCCTGCTCGCTTGGGCTCCTCCGATGGGGCACAGCAGGACATCCCCACCACAGTGCCGGGGGGCCAGCTGCCCCTCCAGGACCCCCCCCCAGCGGCCTCAGCACCAGCAGGACAGACCCAACCCAGCCCCTCCAGCACAGGGACCCTCCTCCTCCTCCTCCCATCACAGCCCTGCGCAGGTGCCTGGCTGAGCCCACACCAGCTCATCGCACCCCCCCGAGTGCCACCACTGCTTCCCACTTACTTTTCAGTCCGGGGTTGGGGGTTTTCTCTACGTACTGCACGGGGCCGCAGGCGCTCTCCCCGCTCCGGCTGCCATCCAACTGCTGCTCTACCTGCTGCCAGGCTGGTGGAGGGGGTGGGGGGGGAGGAACAGGCAGTGGATAGTTTTGGGATATGGATTTCCCAGCCCGGGGGGGGGCTGCGGGAGAGGAGCAGGAGCCAGTGGCAAGGGAGAGCAGGTACCCAGGCTGGGGACCCCATCCCTGCCACCGAGGTCCCCAGCACGATGTAGCTGCCTCAAAAAGGACCCCACGTGCTCCAGGCATGCAACAGCAAACGGGTGCCTGCCCCCAGGGACCCTCTGCCCTCACCTTCATAGACGAAGCGGACGTTCTCCTCATGTGCCAGCGTGTAGCACTCCTCAGGGGCCGAGACCTGCTGCGGCAGCACCTGCGGCCTCTTGCCGTTCACTCTGTTGAAGACGAGTTTCTGGGCTGGGCTGGTGGGGGAAGCAAGGCAGGGGTGAGGGGGGTGGGCAGTTCTTCCCACCACAGTTTGGAGCAAGGAAAGGGGCTGCCCAGCTGCCCTGGGGTTGCTCCACAGCATACACGCTCGCCCACAGCCCCTGGCAAGGCCAGGGGCACAGTTGCAGCCAGCCAGCACCGCTCAGCTTTGTCCCCAAGGGAGGGGACCGAAAGGGACCCAGCCACCGGGAGAGGGGGTTCCTGCACAGAGGGGTGCAAGCAAGGGGAGGTCCCCAAGGAAAAGCACGGGCTGCCCGTCTCCCATCCATCCTCGGCACCGAGTGCAGTCCCTAAAATAAAAAGGCTGCCACCAAAATTGCGGAAACACCAGGAAAATTGAACTGAAATCCAGTTAGGCACGGGGCAGGGGGATGCACCGTGGTGCCATCCTCCGCAGGCCAAGCACTGGGGTTTGCTGGAGCAGCCCCAGCCCCCACCATATCTCTGAGGTGCCCCAGGACTGGGACCAAACCCTCTGCCAACTGGGAGAAGGTCAGGCTTCCGCAGAGCTGGGATCCCCTCCCAGGAGCAGGGCACCCAAACCAGCCCCAGCCTGGAAACAGCAAAACCAGGCAGATCAAAAGGAAAGCTTTGGGATGAAACTCGTGGGCACATTCAGTGCAAAACTTCAGTATTTTCGGTTTTCTGCCCAGCTTTGGGGCAGGACACGTCTGCAACGGCCACGTTTCTCACGGGACAAAGTCTAAGGGGCCCCGGGAGCGCAGGCAGGTTACGGTTTGCGGGGCAGGCGAGACCGAGAACAGGCAGCCCCTGCCTGCGCCTCCCCTGCCAGTTCTGCAGGCAGAGCCTGGGGCAGGATAACGCACCCCCAAACCGCACCCGGCTGGGGTGCGCCGGGCAGGGCAGCAGCCAGGAGCATGCCCAATCCACCTGCCTGAAGGAGGCTAAGCCTGGTAGCAGCCCCACCGGTTAATTAGCGAAAGATCGCAGGAAGGAGGGGAGCTGGAGGGGAGGCTTTTTTGCATCCATTTCTTGAAGCTGGAGGAAACGGGCAGAGCTGCACAGGCCCCACAGCGCTGAGCTGCCTGCTCTGCCAGGCTGGGGTTTGCCCCCAGCTCTGCAGCCGAAAAAGCATCTCCTTAAAAGAAGCCATCACCCCTCTGGCTGCTTAAATCCCCCCCCAGCACCTGCCCAGCAGCTCCAGTTATTTCTGCTGGAAGCTGGGAGTTTCACCCAACAGCTATTTCCCGCCCCCCCCCCCCGCTTTAGGGACAAGGGACAACCTCCAAACGCTGCCGTGGGCCCCTACGGCCTCCTGCGTGGGTCTGGGGGGTGCAGCTGGGACCTGCCAGCCCCGGGGACCGGGTGGTTTACACACGGGTGCCCGGTGCTGGTTTGTGCAACCCGTGTCTTCCCCGGGGCTTGGGGGGGGGGGGGGGGGGGTGTTGCACAACCCCAGCCTGGCCTGGCCACCGGTTCTCCTCCGGCACCGGCAGACGGGCAGGCAGCAGCACCCCCCCCCCCCCCCCCCGGCTGGTGTCCCTGGGGTGGGCAGCACCCCAGGCAGCAGGATCATCCCCCCCCCACCCCGTGCCTGCCTCCCTGGGGAAGGCAGCCCACTGGTGCCCGCACTTTGCCCACTCCCAAATCCCACTCCCCCACGCTTTTCGGAAGCAGCCGCTAGCCGTACCGCCCCGGGGTGGCTGGGGGGGGGGGGAAACCCACACCAAGTCCGGCGCCGTCACCGCCCCCCCCTCCGCGAGTGGCGGCCCACACCACGCGTGTACAGTCTCCACGGGAAGCGGGCAGGGCTGCAACCCCCCCACCCCCACCACACCCCGCACATCCCGGCGTGCGGGTACGGAGCGGCGGTTCCCCCACCCCGACCACCCCCCCCCACGGGCCCTCCCCCGGCGGCGCGGCCCGGCCGCCCCGGTAACCTTTCCCCAAGGTCACGGCCGCCGCCGCCGCCGCCGCCGGGGCTCACCTGGCAGGGGGCCAGGCGCCGGGCTGGAGCCGGCCCCGCAGCTCGCCCAGCTTGCTGCTCTCCACCGCCTGCTGCGTCGGACCTGCGGCGGGGGCGTCAGAGAGGACCGGAGGGGGGGGGGGGGGGTGAAGTGAAGCGGAGCGGGACGGTTCCCCCGTCCCCGTCCCCCGCACCCCCGTTCCCGGTGTACCTGTACGGCGCTGCGTTGCCAGCTTGCTGGGGCCGCGTGTCAGCGTGTACATCCTGCGGCACCGGGCCCCGAACCCGCCCCGGGGGGGCCCCCCGCAACCGGCCCCGCCGCCGCCGCCGCCCCCGCCCGAGTGCGGCGCGTGCCCCTCGCCGGGCCTTTAACGGGCCGGGCCGGGCCGGCCGCCGCGACACGCCCCCGCCCTTAAAGGGCCCGCGCGGGACGGGCCCGGGGCGTCTGCTGAGGGGGGGGAGGGACACGGAGGGGGGGAGGCGCGAGCGGGACACCCGCGGGAGGTGGGGAACGACGGGCGTGGGGCGCCGGCGGGGCACGCGTGGGATGCGGGGACACGCAGGGGACACGCGGGGAGGTGGGGACACACGCGGGAGGGATAGAGGGCACGTGGGGGGGGCACGGAGGGAACGCGCAGGGACACGGGGGGCAGACGTGGGAGGTGGGGACACACGCGGGAGGGATAGGGGGCACGTGGGGGGGGCACGGAGGGAACGCGCAGGGACACGGGGGGCAGACGTGGGGACACACGCAGGAGGGATAGGGGGCACGTGGGGGGGCACAGAGGGAATGCTCAGGGACACGGGGGGCAGATGTGGGACGTGGGGACACACGCGGGAGGGATAGGGGGCACGTGGGGGGGCACAGAGGGAACGCGCAGGGACACGGGGGGCAGACGTGGGGACACACACGGGAGGGATAGGGGGCACGTGGGGGGGGCACGGAGGGAATGCGCAGGGACACGGGGGGCAGACGTGGGAGGTGGGGACACACGCGGGAGGGATAGGGGGCACTGGGGGGGGCACGGAGGGAATGCGCAGGGACACGGGGGGCAGACGTGGGACGTGGGGACGCACGGGGGACACATAGAGGGTACACATGGGACGTGGGAGACACGGGACGCACGCAGGGCACACAGGGGTCACAAGGGACGTGGGGACACGCAGGGGTCAAGTAGGAGAGGGCACAGGAGACAGGCGGGACGCAAGACGGCACGGGGGACACGCACGGGGACATTCAGGAGAGAGGGGACACTGGAGCCGTGGGACACACCGTGGGGACACATAGGAGCCACTCCTGGGACACGCAGAACCCAGGCAGGGGACAACGAGGGGGTGTCGAGGCAGAGGCTGAGGTGCCACCACCGCGGGGACAGTGCCGTGACAAGCCTGGTGAGCCCCAGCCGCCCACCCCACCACCACCGGGGAGCTGCGGGCCACCCCGCAGCGCAGGAAGCCAGGGTGGGTGGCCGCGTCCCGGCCATCGCGGTGACCTTCGGAGCGGGGAAGGCGCGCTGAGGTCTCCCCACGTGGCGTGAGATGCAGCCCCGGGACGTGACGCAGAGCCGGTCCCTGGCCACCCCGCAGAGTGGCACCCAGGGTTTTGGGGACAGGCCGCGTGACGAACCCAGCGGGGTCTTTGGGGATGCTCCAGCCTTTCTCCGGGGGCAGCGAAGCCACCCCCCAAGGGTGACCTTGGCCTTTCCACCGCACGAGCTGCGTGGCCACGGTGGCACAGCCCTGCCAGTGCGGGAGGTAGGGCCCCCGGCCCCCCAAAAGAGCATCCTGCAAACCAGAGCCTGATCCTGCAGGGTGCCAGGCACCCGTGGGTGCCTCGCAGGGGGGCACCCAGCAGCCGTTGGCCCCCACACGATTCCCCCAAACTAACAGGAGTCAGCCCTCATTACTGCACTTAAAGGCGACTGTGAGCCAGGGGACCCCATCACCAGCTCGTCGCCTGCCCTGTCACCCAGGGGGGTTGTGCCTCAGTTTCCCCCACCCGCGCCCCGCGGTCACGCGTGGACAGGCTGAGTACCGACGGGGCGGCAGGGCGCCCAGCGGCGCCGCTGGTGTAGTGGTATCATGCAAGATTCCCATTCTTGCGACCCGGGTTCGATTCCCGGGCGGCGCAAATCTCTTTTTTGGGCTTCCTCCTTTTTTTTTTTTTTTTTTTTTTTTTTTTTTTTTTTTTTTTATTTCCCTGCCCTCCCCCGTGGGTGGTTCCACCCACGGCGCGTGGGGGCGGATCCCCGTGGGGACGGCTGGGAGTTGTAGTCCCCGCGCTACGGCCACCGCCCGCTCCAGCCATGCAAGCGCCGGCGGCGGCGGAGCGCAACAAGGGCCCGATCCTGGAGGTCCTGCGGCAGTACGTGGGATCCGGCACCCACGCGGGATCCGGCGTCTTGAGGGTGCTAGAGGTGGGAGCGGGGACGGGACTCCACGCCGCGTATTTTGCCCGGGCGCTGCCGCAGACCCGCTGGCAGCCCTCCGACATCGAGCCCCGGGCGCTGCGCAGGTGAGGGGGGAGCACGGCGTGGGGGGGTGGGGGGGGTCCCTGGGGGGCACAGCCTGCAGACCCTCCCCTCCCCACGCACCCACGGCCAGAGTGCCCGGGCTCCCCGGCTCGGTGCCGTATTTTATTCCAGGAAAGACCCGATAGCCAACTCTCAGATGACTCGGACTCCCCAGCTCGATGCTTACTTTTTTCCAGAAAAGACCCAATATTGAACTCTCCGACAGCCCAGGCTCCCCTGCTTGATGCTTTATTTTTTCCAGGAAAAACACAGAATTCAGCTCTTGGACAGCCCAGGCTCCCCAAGGCAGCACTTGCTATATTTTTCCCAGAAAATCCCCAATATCCAACTCTCATCAAACAGCCCAGGCTCCCCAGCTCAGTACTTTATTTTTCCCAGAAAAGCCCCAAAATTTAATTCTCCACCACCTCACCCCGTTACAGAGCGATTCCTGCCTGCAAAGCACCCAACCATGCACTGCTGAGCGGTGGTCACCCTCCGGTTACCCACGCGTGGCCGGGATGCTCTGCGGTGATGCCAGGACCAATGCCCAGCGCACCAGGATGCGGGCAGTGACTCCCACCCGCGCCGTGGGTAGCTCACACCCCGCTCCCGGCATCACCCTGCCCCGGCAAGCCGCGTCGGGCCGTGTTTATTTGCTCTGCGTCTGCGTGGGGGGGTTTGGCTGTGGCCAAATGCCCATTCCTGGCATTTCAGCGCCGGGCTCGGAAGGCTCGGTTTCCATTCAGGAAACAAAAATAATCCCCGGCTCTGCAGTGCGGGGAGGAATTCCCTCCCGAAAAGAAAATAAACCCGGTGGGGAGGTGCCAAAATCGGCGCCTGTCCGGGGAGGTTGCAGCCAGCATCTTTCCCACCCGTCACCTCTCCGGCAGCGGCACCCAGCACCCACCATGAAAATAATCCCTGGGCTGGGGCCGGGAGTCTGCGATCCCGTGCTCTGCCACCTCGGGCACTGAGACCCGGCTGGTGAATGCGCCGAAAAGGGTATAAACCACACCAAAATCCCACGGTACCGGCAGCGTGCAGGCAGCCTGGGTGCAGGGGTGCAGGCAGCGCTGCGGGCAGCCCGGGCACGTGGGTGCAGGCAGCCCGAGCACGTGGGTGCTGGCAACAACGCTGCGGGCAAGGCAGGCGTGTGGGTGCAGGCAGCGTGCGGGCAGCCTGAGCACGTGGGTGCAGGCAGCGTGCAGGCAGGCGGCTGGGCGGGCAGCGTGCTCCGGCTGCCCTGCTGAGAGGCAACAGTGAATTGGGATTTTTTTTTGGGGGGGGCGCTGGGGTCTCTCGGTCCATGTGGCACAGGTTCTCTGGCAGCTGCCTGTTGTAAAGCAAAATGCTCGGCGATACCAGACCCCCCCGGCCCTGTGCAGCCCCCCTCCAGGCTGTGTTGCGAGCACAACCTTATTATTAGCCATCAGAGATTCCACCTGGGAGATGCCGGTGGCAGCCAGCGCGGGCAGGTTTCAGGTCTGCCTGCAGCGGGTGCTGGGGGGGGGGGGCTCTGGGGGGGGGCAGGGGGGGTGCAGGCGATACCCCGGCTCGAGGTTGATGTGGGGTTTGGTGCCCACAGCATCGCTGCCTACGCGGAGGCCATGCAGGTGCCCAACATGCTGCCCCCCATCCTGCTGGACGTCTCGCAGGGCTGGGAGACGTGGGGGGGCACCCAACCCGCCACCCTCGACCTCCTCGTCAGCATCAACATGATGCACATCGCGGAGCTGCGTTGCACCCAGGTGAGCGGGGCAGGGCTGGAGCTACGCCGGCCCTCGCCAGGTCCCCGTCCCCTGGTCTGGGGGTCCCAGGGCCGAGGAGGGGGCTCCCGGGGGGGTGTCCCCCAGCTCCCTGGCCTGGTCCCCACCTCTGTCTTTCCCCAGGGCCTGTTCAAGGGTGCTGGGGTGCTGCTGAAGCCTGGAGGAGTGCTCTTCACCTACGGGGTACGTGCTGCTCGGTCGCACACCCGTCGGTGCGGGAGCATCCCGATGGGTGCGGGGTGTCCCTGGGGATGCTGGGGGGGGGGGGGCAGATGGGAGGGCAGCATGGCTTGGGGGGGGGGGGGGCTGGAAAAAGGGGAGCTCAGGTTTGGGGGTGTCAGCTTTTTGGGGCACATGCTGAGCCTGAGCCCCGGATGGGGCCGCTTTGGCTGTGCGCTCCCAGGACGGGAGGGATGCTGTCCTCCCTCGCCCCATCCAGGGCAGGGTCTGGGGGGGGGGGGGGGGGGGGGCCACGATGGGTGACAGGCCCCACAGTGGGTGCTGGGACCTGTGGTCCCTCTCGGGGAGCGTGTCCCTTCTCGCTTGGCTTCTGCGTGTGGTGGGGACAGCAGCCCGTGGGCTGGGGGAGGACTCGGGTGGGGGGGGGGGGGAACGGACACTACGGCTCGTGCCTGCAGCTCCGGCTTCGTGCCCCCGCAGCCCTACGCCGTGGACGGCCGGATCAGTCCCCAGAGCAACGTGGACTTCGACCGCAGCCTGAGGCAGAGGTAGGAGGGGGGGGGGAGCCAGAGGGGGGGGCCCAGGGCTGCTGTCTGCCTGTCCTGCCCATGCTGTCTGCCTGTCCTGCCTGTGCTGCCTGCAGCTGCAGGGAGCTGGCTCCCTCCCGGCGTGGTCCTTCAAGACCAGACTTAAAGCAGCAGCTGGGGGGGGGGGGGAAGCCCCTGGCCCCTCCATACACACACCTGGGGGCACCCCTGGAAGATGGGGGTGCTTCGGGGAGCGCAGGGGTGAGATGTCCGTCTGTCTGACCCACGCCTCCCTCCCCGGCAGCAATCCCGCCTGGGGTCTTCGGGACACGGCACTGCTGCGGCGGCTGGCCGAGGCCAACGGGCTGCGTCTGGAGAGGATGGTGGGTGCTGGGGTCTGGGGGGGGGGGGGATGGTTGCCCCACTGGTGGGGACCCCCCCCGACCCCCAGTTCTGCGCTTCCAGGTGGACATGCCAGCCAACAACAAGAGTCTCATCTTCCGCAAGCAGTAACCACCTCCCGGCACGGCTGCCCCCCCCCCGCCATTCGTGCCTCCTCGAGGGGTCACACTGTCCCTGCGTGGGTGCCAGCTGGGGCTGGCAGTGACGGGACAGTGCCCCCCTCGCCCCAGCTGGGGCTGGGCTCGGCTGGCGGGCTGGGACGGGGCAGGGGGGGTCTCTGTCTCCCCCAGCCCCTTTGGGGCTCCCTTTGCAATGGGGTGCCCCCCAGCCTGGCCCAGAGAAGCCACCGCACCTGTCATTGGGGGGGGGCACAGCACCCCCGGGCATGGGAGAGACTTCTTGGTGCCAGTTTCCCTGGAGGATGCTGTGCCAATGGTGGGGGGACCCATCTCCCTTCCCCCCCTCCCGCGGGACTGTGCTGCTGCTCTCCCCAATAAACTCCGGGGCTTTGCCCCCCCCCCTCCCCCAGCAGCTCCCTGATGCTTTCAGCACTGACACTGGGGGTGGGGGGGCATCCCCAATCCCCTCCACAGCACCAGTGGGGCGGTCAGATCCTGCACCAGGAGCACCCAGGGGTGCTACACTGGGCCTGGAGGCTTCGGTGCGGTGGGAAGGTTTTTATGGGGGGGGGGGGATCCTGGCAGACCTCCCACCCCTCTGCAACCCAACCCAGGCCTTTATTGCTGCTGGCTGGGCTGGGGGGTACACGGGGGGGCATGCGGCAGATAAATTACAGAGGAGGTGAGAGCTGGGCTGGGGCTCAGCTGGGGGTTGGGGGGGGAACTACGCAATAGGGGTAACCCCTAGATACATGCACTGGGGGGGGGGGTTCCCCCAGGCTGCCCCCCCCCCCCCCCCGGTGGGTCTGCGGCCTCCCCCCCCCGCCACGTCGTCACATCCCGGCTCTCCCCTAGTCCTGGAAGCGGTTCAGGAGGTCGCAGGTTTTCTTCTCCATCAGCTCGTAGATCTTCTTCACCCGCTTGTCGTTGGCCGCCCGGACGTAGCTGCTGGGGTCCAGCGTGGCCATGCCGTCGTGCACCTCGCCCATGATGATGAGCGGCCCGTCCTCCGCCGTCATGTTAGGGCAGGGGCAGCTCCAGTCCATGTCGGTCAAGGTCACCTCCAGGTACTTGATGTTGAAGAACTTGAGGCCCATCTTCTCATCCTTGAGGACGTCCTCGAGGGCGAAGCGGGCGATGCCGGAGTCCTGGTCCTCCACGATCTCCATCAGCCGCCCCACGATGGCGAAGTCGCTGCGGCAGAGGCTCAGCACCATCTTGCTCTTCAGGCGGCAAGCCTTGCACTGCAGGCTCTTGGGGAAAGGGCAGACGTCCTCGCAGGTCTCCTTGCTCTCAAAGTTGTTGGTGTTGCCCTCGCAGCCGCCGTAGACGAAGGAGTGGCACTGCTTCAGCAGGTGGTTGTACGCCCAGCGCGGCTCCCAGTTCTGGCAGGGACCCTGCACCATGGGCAGCAGGCAGGTAGGGCGGGCGCTGCCCAAGCAGGCGGCCCGGCACTCCTCGTAGGTCTCGAAATGGTTCCTGTTGGCCCCGCAGCCCCCGTAGCGGAAGGTCAGGCAGGAGCCCTGCTTGGCGTCGAAGTGCCAGCGCACCTCCAGGGCCTCGCACCGCCGCCGGTCCGGCTCCTTCAGGCACTCGGCGCTGGGGAAGGGCTGGGGGCTGCCGGCCCGCGGGGTCCCCCCCGGCTCCCGCCTGACCACCGACAGCGGGAAGTCGGCGCGGAGCAGCCCGGCGGCGTTCCGGGCCGTGCAGGTATAGATGCCGGCGTCCTCGTGGCGGGCGTTGTAGATGACCAGCTGGCCGATGTTGGTGACCACCACGTTGCCGTACATCTGGTCCGGCCGCATGATGAAGTTCTCCTCCCGCTCGCTCTGCTTCTCCCAGGTGATGTCCGGCCGCGGGCGGCCGCTGACGTCGCAGCGGAAGCTGACGGTGCCGCCGGCGCGTACCGACTGGTGGAAGGGGTTGCTGTAGAGGGCCGGGGGCACCGGCACCTCGGGGCCGGCTCCCGGCGTGGGACGCGCCGTCGTCTCCTGCGGCACGGGGCTGGTGTCGGGCCAGGTGAAGATGTGCTTGCAGGGGACGGTGGTGAGGCGGGTGCCGCGCAGGCACGCCTCGGCGTCCATGTAGCACTTGTTGTAGTAGGTGAGGCCGTCGGAGGCGCAGGTGAAGTTGGGCTCCTTCTCGCAGCGGTCCTTGCACTTGCAGACGGGCTGCCCGTCCCAGATGTCGCAGTCGGAGCCCTGCTGCGCGCACACGAAGCTCTCGCACGAGGCCGCCGGCGCCAGCGCCAGCGCCGGCAGGCTGCCGTCGGCGAAACGGGCAGCCACGCAGCTCCTCAGCCCGCACACGTTGGTGCAGCATTTCTCGAAGCCTTCGCAGTCCTGGCCGGGGAGGGGAGAGGAGATTGGGGCGGGGGGGGACACACGGACGTGAAGGTCACTGCCGTGCCGTGGCTGTGGGTGCCGCCCTCACCCGCCGTGGGGCTTTTGGGTGAGCAGGTTTCCCCCGCGCAGCCCCGTGCTCCCTCAGCATCGCTGCGCTCTGGGTAAGAGCCAGACCTCCCTGGCACGGTTGCGCTGGCCGCAGTCTGCCCTCAGCGAGCCCCCCCCCCCCGATCCCCCCAGGATGCCTAGGGGTGCACTGCAGTGATGACACCCCCTTCTGCCCCTGGCAGAGAGTGTCTCGCCCCTCTCAGCTTTTGCTGGCTGAGGGGAGGCAGAACTCATGACACAGATGAATTGCAAAGGAGTCTCCCCCTGGGTCCAGGCAGCCCCAACTGGGGCGGAGGTGCTGGTGCCCCGGCTCACCGCTGTGGAGCCCGGAGCTCTCTGGGACGGGCAGCCCAGTCCGTGGGTGGGCTCCATGGGAAGAGAGCTGGGGAGGGGGGTCCGGGGGAGGCTGTCCACCGCCTGATGGGGGTCCCTGTCCCAGCACACGCATTCCCCTCATCCCAGCCCCTCGCCTGGGTGGGAGCATCCTGGGGGTACATGGAGGGGGTGTCCTAGCCACGGGGAGGGGACGTGGGGGGAGCAGCAAGCAATTTCTTTGCCTACTGGGGGGGGCCAGGGAGCGGGCCCCGGGGCACCCCTGATGCCAGTTGACAGCAGGGGCTCGAGGGGGCAAAGTTGCAGCCGGGCTGAGCCTGTTGCAGCAAAACGACTGAACCGGCTGCGCCACCGGGCACAGGACCCCAAAGGGTCTCCATCGGGGGCCTGGAGATGCCCCCCCCCAGAGCCCCATCCCCACACCTCCCCAGCCCCCCCACCCCCCGACCCCACTCACCTGGTCGGCCTGGCACTCCCGCTCGCAGGTGCTCTGGGCGTCCACCCACAGGTTGGGGTTCAGCTGGTTGGGACAGACCCCCAGGTGCCGCATCCTGCCCGGCTGCAGGCTCAGCCCGGCCGCCGCCGCCGCCAGCAAAGGCAGGAGGAGCGCGACGCCCAGGGGACCACGCTGCCGCCCACCCGCTCGCCGGCCCCGGCTCGGGCGGCCGAAATTCCCGCGAGGAGGCATCTGGCCACCCCACGCCGCCGGCCTGGCTCGCTGGCGAGGCCTTGGGATAAATCCCATTCGGGATGGAGGGGAACGAGGGAGAAGGCGGGCGGGCAGGGGGGACAAAGAGGAGGAGGAGGAGGAGAGGACCAAACCTCTGCCCTTCAGCACGCCCAGCGCCAGCCGGACCACCGGCGATGCCGCCCGCCGCCTCCATCCATCGCCGTCGCTCGGCTCTCGGGGCGCCGGGGACACGGTGGCAACGGCGTCCTTGGGCGAGAGGGGTTCAGTCCATCGCCGGTTCCCCGCCGGCACGGCGAGCGGGGCGAGTGGGGTGGAAGGGGAGGACGGGAAGGTTGTAATCTGAATCCCCTCCCTTCCCACTGATGTTTCTGGGTGTTTGGAATGGGAAAGGCGCTGACCTCAGCCTCTAACCCCGGCGAGCCCAGCGATCGGCTGGGCAAACACGGGGCGGGGGGGGGGGGAGATCAAAGGCAGAATGCAGAAAGTCTCCAAAGAGGGAGAGTGAAGGGGAGGGGGGGGGGGGCGGACGCAAAAAAACCCGCCCAGCCCACGGAGCTGAATTCCTGCAGGATGAGAAAACAGCCAGAGCCTGCCGTCCACTCGGACAGGGCCACCGGCGGGGAGACGCGCGGAGCCCACGCTGCGGGGCTGCCGGGGACCGGGCTGGCCTGGGAGCCCCTCACCCCGCACCTCGCCTCTTGGCACCCACTGGCACCACGGGCAAAGGCAGCCGGGCTGGACACGGGCCAGGGTGCCGTCACCAGCGTGTGTCCACCCTGCTCATCCTCGCTCGCCAGCCAGCATCCCACGAGTGCCGCACAGCGCTGCCCGGCACAGGACCCCCCCCGGCTCACCTGGCAGGGTGGGTGCCCACCCAGCCCCCCTGGAGGGGCTCACCCAGCCCGGCGGTGGCTCCCAGCCTTCCCTCCCCGCTGATTTACAGCCTGGCTGTCTTTTTCTGAGCTGGAAGGCAACGCCTGGCCGTGCCAGACCCCAGCGGGAGCGCTCCGGCACGCTGTGCCTGGGCTTCAATCCTGCCACTGCCTCCCTGAGCACGTCCCGCAGCCGGCCCTAAGCTGGCAGGAGCCGGCCCTGGCTCCCCGGCCAGATTTCCTTAATCCCCGGTGGAGACTGACCTGCAGCAGGAACATTTCACGGCATTTTTGGGAGCATTAACTCTTCCGGCACTGGCGAGAGCCGTGACCCACTCGGCGCCCAAGGCGGGGAGGTCTGCAGCTCCTGGGAAGCAGCAAATTCACCCAAGGGTGGTTTTGCCCCCGTGGGGGCAGCTCAGCACCTCCGGCCTCCCCTCTGCAGGGCTGCAAACCGGGGGGGTTGCAAGGGGTGAAGGGGGCAATAGACATTTTTGGGAGGGAACCCATCCCACCCACGCCCCAGAGGTGTTTTTGCATGTAATGGTTTGGTGCTCCCCAGTCCGCGGCTCCCGAGGGGAAGCCCTGTTGCACCGGACCAGGCGTTTTGCCGGGGGGGTTCCTCGACACCCGCCACGCTGGCGCGAGCAGGACACAGCCCCAGTGCCCCGGCACAACCTCCAGCTGGTGCCGCTGACACAGCACCGCGACCTGCAACCGCCGGCGCTTCCCTGCCCGAGCAGCCGCCGGGGCCGGCGAACGGCTGCGCTGCCGGTGGCTCCGCGCTGCCCACGGCGCTGCTGCGGCTCCCCAGGGGCCTGAAATCCCAAATCACGGTCAGGTCTAGACATCAACTTGCCGTGACCACGTGTGGAGAGCTGGAGCGTGTCCCATGGCCGTGCCCAAGGTCCCCGGTTTCACGGCCAAGCAGATGCCCAAGGGTCTGGCTGGCCCTGGATGTGGAGGGGAGGTTACGCTGCCCCGGGACGCTCACGGGGAGGTTGATGAGGTGTTTTGCAAACAGGGAATTGCATCAGGACGGCCTGGCCTGGGAGCTGCCAGGGCCCGTACCCTGCCTGCCCCAGCAGCCCGGAGCCCCCCGAATCCACCCGGCCGCCCCCAGCCATCGGCTGCCTGCAGCAGCGTTAGGCGTGGAGATCCCCAACACCCAAACGCTCCTCGGTCCTGCTGGGAGGCAGCGTGGCAGGCTGTCATGGCACCTCGCTCCCCAAGGATGCCGTCTGGGGGCATAGAGCCACTTCAGCGTGCCCCAGGGTCCTTCCGAGGGTGCCGGTGCAGGACGGGGGGAGAATATCCGGAGTCCAGCTTTCGCCCATCCCCACACCGGGGTCCACGTGGTCACAGCAACATGGTCTAAGAAGATGCCGGTGCTGGGGTTTGGGTTGACTCCTGCCCCAGTGGCCCCTCTCCAGAGCCAGAGAAGCAGTCCCTGAGGGGTGACCCATGTGTCACACCAGACCCCGAGATACCTCATCCCCACGTCACCGAGATCAAAAGCGGCGAGGCCGGGACAAGCGCCTGCCGGGAACTTTTGCCTCAGCAGCGCGAGGCCAGCCGGAGGGATGCCGGATGCCGTGTGGTTGGAAATGCAGCTCCCAACGACTTGACACCCTCACCCATGCCTGGGCACCCCTGCCCGGCCTCTTCTAGTGCTTCTTCAGCAGAAGATGGAAAAAAAAAAGCAACTCTCCCCACCCTGGACCAAGCCCACGACAGACTTTCACCATCTAATGGCTTAAAGCAGCCATAACTTCAGTCTTTCCCAAACTGTTCGCCTCCGCGTGTCCAAGCACCCGCTGCACACCAAAACAGGGGTTTTTGGGGGGTTGCTTTCAAAGATCCCAGGCATGGATGTGTTTTATGGCTGATCCTCTCCCTTCAAGACAAGGGAGCACAGGAAGCAGCTCAGCACCTTGTCCTGGAGGGAAGGGCACAGCACCATGTGTCCCCCTGCCCCGATAACACCCTGCACCCAGGGAGCACTCCTGTCCCATCAATGCACCCATGGGTAGGTGCATCCTTATTTTCAAGGATCTGGGGTACAGTCAGATGAAGGTCACCATTTCTTCACAGCCTGCATGGTACAACCCCACAGGGGACAGCGGGACCAACCCAAGACACCCTAAAATTAGGAAGGTGGGTTCAGAGAAACACATTCAACTAGGAGAGACCTGAATCAGCCCAGAGCAACCTGCTCCCTCCTCTTTCTCCAAGGAACAGGGACCCCTAAAGCTCTTCTAGCCTTTCCCCCGATGTTCAGGCTGTGCAGCGTGTTTTCTTGCCCTGCTCTTCCCAAGCAGAGACAGCTGCAGCAAAGGCAGCCCCTGCTGCTCCAGCATAATGGGCTCCGGCTGTCCGTACCCCACCTGAAACCACACACAGCCTTTGTTTCAGCTCTGCTGGCGAGAGGGAACAGACACTTCCAGAACCCCCCTGAAAAGGAAAAAAAAAAAAAAAGTCTCCACGACTCTTCCCTGACCAGGCTTTCACCTTAGCTCCAGGGTTTTCCAGGCTGCAGACACTATCTCATTTCCCCCCTGCCCCCTCCCAGCCCCAGCAATTACTACTTAAGCTGTTAAAACAAGCATGGCCAGTCTGGTACGAAGTGGAAAATCTGATCCTAGGGAAGCGAGCAGGCAGGGGAAAAGGGAGGTCAAGGGGAGGTGGGCTGGGAGCAAGAGAGAAAAGGATCAGGCAAGGAGAAGTTTCCCTCCGCCCCATGAGCAAACCCCCCTTCTTTGGGGCTCCTGGCCCCAGCCAATGCCTCCCAACACCAACCCCAGGGACAGCCCAATGTGACACGGATGCTCCGAGCTCCCTGCGGCATCATCTCCATTTCAAAGTCCCATTTATCGCAGGCTGACTTTCCGCTTGTTCCAGTCTGGGTAGGAAGGGTGAAAGCTGCCGCAGCCCTCAAGTCCTCGCTCCCCAGGATTACCGGGACCCAAAGAGGCAATTTAAGGCTTCGACTGTACTTGCAAAACCCATCCCCCTGTACCAAGGATTGCGCACAACCCCACGCAAGCTGGTGAGGAGCCTGGCTTCCTACAGCCTCCTACAATACTGAATGTGTTGTAGACTAGTCTGTGTTTTCTTAGAGCTCCGCCACCCAAACCCCAGCAATTCTGTGAGAATCAAGACTTTAATAAGAACAGATTTAGCTTCTGCATGTATAGAGAAGGGCAAAAAGCCACCAGAGCCAGGAATCATGACTTCTAAGACTCCCCAGAAAACATATAAGGAGTTATTTTGTGGATGACCTGGAAGTGGCAATACACACCTGCACCGCAAGCAGCCCCAAATCCCCAGTTTCGAGCAAAACTACCACCTTTTCACTCCAACCTTTTCCCAGCCCATGCAAAAATTAATAGAACTTCTCCACCTTTCAACTGGTAGTTCAAAACAAAAAAAAGACTTTAATTTATACAAAACAAAACCATGTATAATCAGTTGAACAACATTGACTGTACAAAGGAATAAAAAAATAAAAGGATAGTCCAAAAAAAACAACTCAGGAATGGTACAAGTGTTGGAGAGCAGCTACAGACTAGTGTTGACATCAGATGCAAGAATCTTTTCCTTTTAAATTATTAAAAAAAAAAAAAAGTTTTTTGCTGAGCAATTCCTCTAAGTAAATCTTTCATCCTCACTGGAGACTGGATCTGTTGAGACCTTGGGGGGGGGGGGGTAGGGGTGGAAAATCAACTGCAGGGAAAAAGGCATGGGGAGGTGTCACACGTGGCAAAGCCAAACCAAGCAGAGGTACATCAAGTTTTTCTAGACATGCAGCAGCTTTGTGATTTCAGAAAGGAAACCTTCGTTCCTCTTCAACCCACACACCGGTGCCCGGGAGCAGCCCGGCAAAGGGACCCCGCGGTGCCCAGATGATGTTTTTCCAGGAGAAGTCGCCTTTTGCGGTGCCGATCACCTGTTGGCTGTATATCCCCAGGCTGCTGAGCCAGCGATTGTCTTCTGCTGTGTGTTAAGTGATGGGAAACAGGTGCCAGCCATCCCAGACAGGTTCTCGAAATCCCCTGGCCTTCGCGCCACCGCGCCGAGCTCGGCTGCGCCTTTGCTCTTGAGCCAAATCACCACTACAAAGGATTCTTCTCCCCCCTCCATCTGCCTGGGGTTTAATTCTCTCCTCGCTCATTTGAGCTGGGCAATAAAGCACGCTAGAGATGAGCCAAGAGACCTACCCCTGTATTGTATTTTGTTCTGCAGGGTGGGGAGGGGGAAGGCTCCTTCACCTCCCAGGTCGGCTCAGAAGCAAGGGGAAGGAGATGTCCCCCGTGGAGGGATGCGCCCCTTTACGCTGCCTGAACAAAGCGGGTCCGTCGGCCGCGCAGGAGCCGCTGCGGCTTCATTCTGCCCATGCAATGCAACAAGCTGCTCTGGGGCGTGGGGGGAGAAGAGCAAGCCCAGGCCTTGAGGAGTTGCTAACAACCAGGAGGAAGATGGCAGCACTGTACCGGCTGGTCTCCTCACTGAGGAGACCGGCCCAGCAAAAGCAAAAGCAGTTCACTTTCTACTATGCTACTCAAAATCTACACGTCCTGGCCGCCTATGAGAATCTGTCAACATAGCTTAGTCCCACTGCCAAGACCTGCTTAGCTTTTGGAATAAGGGCTAGGTGTTATTTCTAAGTTTCCAGGTGAATTTCCAGCACACATCAGCCATGGGGCAAAGCCAGGGAAGCGCATGCCCTTGCTTGACAGATCTTCTCCCACAGCACATGCACATCTCAAGCTCTTGCCGCTGAGCACGCACGCCCCTCTAAAATCCAGGAGCGGTCCTACAGAGCAAAGCAGTTTGCTTTCCCAGTTTCCTAGTGCTGCCACAAGAGCCGAGCGCATTTGCCACAATGGGACCTGGGGGCTGGGGTCCACTGTTTCCCCACACAAACCTCTTTCACCTTCCCAGTCCCTGGCTCCTTCACGCTCCAGTGGGAAAAGCTGCTTGTGTCCTTTCCCCACTTTCATCTAGGAGAAGCCACAGCAACGCTAGCTCAGGCAGAATGTCCTTGGAAAAGCAAAGCAAGAAGCAGCCAGGATTGCAGGGCTGTCACGCGGGATGGCATCGCAGATGGAGGGCTCTGGAAGCGACGGCCGAGGTTTTGCAGCAATAAGGGACAAAATTCAGCGTTCTTCCTCTGCTTTAGGTGTGATGCTTCTACCTTCTGCTCCTCAGTCCCCCATCAGCCATGGATCAGAAGGCGCGAAGCAAGCAAGGCATCAGTCTGACCTCAGAGCTGTCTCTTCGTCCTGCCTGCCGAAAACAAACCCTGAGACCCTGGCCTCTCCGCTCTGCCCCTCGATCCACTTACGTCCTACCCTGCCTTCAGCACTCACAAGTTTTAGCGAATGATCAGAATAGAGCAGCTTGGGGTATGTTACACACAAATCGTTCTTTCCTTCTGCATACGTAGTATTTAAAAAAAAAACAGCACAAGCCCTGGTGGGGATTGAAAGTCTCTTAAAGCATCTGTATATTTTCATCAGAAAATCCTCCACTTCTCCCCTTTGCTGACACTGGGAAAGTTAATCCAGTGCTTGTATTTACATGGCTGCATAAAATTTTCCCTGACTGCTTCTTAAAAAAAACCTTAAAAAACAAGTGATATATATATATGTATAATATTTACATAAATAAATGAAGAAGGCAAGCAGACTGCTTCCCTCCCCTTGCCTTGTTTTCTTTTTTTTTTTTTTTTTTTTTTTTTTTGGCAACAGCAGGTTAACATCCTGGTGAAAACTGTCATTAGTCCCCTGTCCCCATTTCTTTTTTTTCTACATCCAATGATCACTATTGCACCAGCAATCTGTTCAGGAGTCCAAGAGTTAAAGTTGCAGCAGAGACTCTCCTTGCCTACTCCCTTAAGCCTCTCAATCTTCCATTAAATCCATTTCTCCATTGAGACTGGATGAGCTTTTTTTCCCCTTCCCCCCTCCCCAACCCAGCAGCTGCTGAATTTTCCACCCCAGGCCAAGAGGCAAAGCCCAAAGCATTCTTGGAGGGTCACTTGGCAGAGTCCTCTCCCCGCCAGCGCTGTGAGATCCAGCCGGCACCACGCTTCCTATGCGAAGCCAAAACGTGAGCCCATTCCTAACGCTTGTGCGTGCCATCGGAAAAGCAACCGCGGCCCATCCGAAAGGATCCAGTCGAAAAGGGTTAAGTGTGCAAACAGCTGTACATCGGTGGGTGGGTGTGGATACGTTAGAAGCTCACGGCACGTCCATCCTGCTAAGAGATCTTGCAGTTGTTGCGTGAGCAGTTCTGTGGGGGGCTCTGGGGCGGACGAATTGATTTGGATCTCTTCAAGCTGTTACCTTTGCTGCTGCTCCCACCCCCACTGCTGGCCAAGGAATACGACCGGCCATGCATCATCACCGCGTTCATCCCGTTGGCCATCGAGAAGGATTTCAGGTGACTCTTGATGGTGACGGGCAACGGCAGCTTGTCGATGAGGTGGACTGGGGTGCAGGAAACGATGGCTCGGCAGCACAGGTCCTGTAAGCTGAACACTGGTGGGAGAAAAGACAAGACGGTCAAAGGCCAAGAGATTTCAAGGGCTGCCTTCTCCCCACAACTATTCCTTATGCTGCGCAGTTCCTGCTCCTTTGGGGAGAGGCGTTAATAATGATTGCATAGGCGCCTTGAATAGAAAGCAGATTAGTTAGGACAAAAACTTAGGAAACCCCAGGTAAGCTCTGCTGTTGGAGGTTAGTGGTTTGTGAGACACCAGCTTTGGTGTCAACACAGGGCTTAGACACTGCCACCCCTTCTCTCTGCAGCAGTGCCTTGCTCACATTCCTGCCAGACACTTGGCTTCTCAGGCCGTCGTTTGGCAACCAGAAGGATGTGCCCAGGGAAGGAGGCAACAGGGTCAGCAAGCCCCGAAGCAGGACAGTCTCACTTGGGACCTATTAAGAGAGCAGCAGCCACAGGGCTGGCTCTCTGCAGAAGATCTGCAGCAACAGAGATCCCACCAAGCCAGAAGAAGACTGCCCTTTCAGGCTTCCCCGTGTCCTCTTAGTTCAGTGTACATCATGTGAGCCTGCTCTGGGAAGTCTACTTGGAGAGGATTTCCCAGCAAGCAGCCACACGAGGGCACGCTTTCACCTCCAGCCTGCCGCGAAAGCCACGCTGCCTTTCCCAAGCAGGCAGCCCCTATTCCCAAGCAGGCAGCCAGCAGGTACAAGTCCTGCCTCCGGAGGAGGTTCAGGAGAGGTCTGCGAATGCCATGCAGCTCCTCCTGCTCGCCATCCGTCCACGATGGATGACCTGGCAGCCAGGGAAGGGGCAGGAGCCCAGGCAGACAATTTGGTGACTGGGGCTGGCAAACAGGATTTTCCCTCCCTCGTGAGCAGGAGCTGAGGATCCATATGAAGGCGGGTCGCCTCAGGAGTGCAAGTCTCCTGCTGCTCAGACTGCCAGTGGGGCACACTGCTACCTCCACCCAGGAACGCAGGACCCAGGACTATTTTGCTTCAAATGCAACAGGCTGAGATATAATGTGGAATCTGCTTGCAGTTTGCCACACTGCAGCACATGTGCCTGGATATATGGAATACCCCAGCCCACTGCTGCACACCAACAGCAGGGATGTGATTTAGTCCCTTTCAGCTCCTTGGGCTCACTCTGCTTCCACATCCCTCCAAAACAGGAGAGACAGGCTCAGGCAAGGGTAAGGACAGAGGTGCTTATGCCTGGATTCATCCCACACAGCCATTTGATTGAAGTACTTTCAAGTTGTGAGCTTAATTGCCCTCATCCTCATCCAGAATAAGTGGAGAGGTGTAGGATGCCCTGGAGCAATTCAGATCCTAGACATGCTGAACTGCCCTCTGGAGCTGCCCGTCTCACACCGCTGCCTGCTGTGTTCCTGCAGGCGTGCAGGCAGCTTGCTGTGGCTCAGCTTCAGCTTGTCCAACCTGAGGCATTTCACCATGTCAGGTGCTTTCAGATCGCACACTTACTAATAAACACACCTCCCACCTAGGCAGTCAGTCCTATCCCTCCATTTCAGCCCAGCCAGCTCTCGTGCCTTCCCCGTATGGAGCATCTCCCTCGCTACTGACCTCTGTTGGGTCTCCAGATCTTCTCCATGCCATGCCGCATGAGGACGATACGGGACAACTCCGTAAAGGACTCTATGACGTTGAAGTTGCACAGGGGGCTGACTTCAAAAAACGTCATGCAGTTCTTCTCCGCGTAAGCCCGGGCTTGCTCTGTTGGCACTTGCCGCTTGAAGGCGAGGTGAAGCCTGTTTCCCACCAGGATCCGAGGGACACCTGGGGCATGCTTAAACAAGGAAAAAAGTGGAGAAATCATGGCTTGTCCTTAGCAAGGACAGCCTACACCCAGCATTCTTCTTACCGGCAACAGCAGTGAAGGGCAAAGAAATAGAAACTGCTCTGTGACCAAGGGGGACTCCTACATGACAAGTAAGACTAATTTATCCCTGCCACAGTCTGATTTAGAGGGAAGCTTCCTATCTTTCTTGACCATTCCCAAGCCCTTTCCTACTACTCTGGATTTATACAGAGGTGGAGGGCAGGCACTTGTCTCCTTGCTTATTAGTGGACTGCCATCATTTCCTCTCCACAGCAGAGCCATTCTTGTCCCCGTATCAGAGGTGGCACCTCAGGTGATACCTCCCCAGATTTTTGCTATAGAGCACTGCATGTGTTCTTCCATTCAACTTACCTCATCTATTTCCTTTATCCATCGGTCTATCCCATCAAAGGACCAGCGATTAGTGATGTCATACACCAACAGAATTCCCTGGTGGAAGAAAATCAGGAGCAATCAAGAAGTTTCATAGTAGGCAAAATGAAAGGGAGACACACCTGAAAAACCACCTCCATATGCAGAAACCAAAAGGCCAAGAGAGAGAACATTGCTCCAGCTGCACTATTTGTACACTTGCTAGGGCAAAAATTGAGACACCAGGTCTGTAATAACTCAGTCCCAGACTATTAGGGAAAGTTTTACTCCTGATTTGGCTTGAACATCCACCAGATCATTTCCAAAGCAACAGTCTCTACGCAGGAGGAGGAACTGCCTTGGTGACTGTGTAGCTGGAGGAACAAAACACACCCTCCTTCTGCAACAAATCTGATACAAACTCACTGAGGCAGAAACAGTCTTTTTCTTTTCCCCTTACACAGAACCAGCTGCATTCAGTGGTAGGATGGTAGCAGAACATGACAAAGTTCATGACGCATGTTTTCAGCATGTTTTCCCTCTCCAGAACCTGTCTCATTCTGTCGCCTCTTTGCTGGCAAAGAAAAAGTTGGGTGATGCCAATAAGCAACACAGCATCTCTGCAGGACTGAGACCTCATGACCAGGATCCACGCTGGGCTTTGCTGAAGGCAGCCGGTGTTGTTAATTGTCACTGCTGCACTGGCAGAGAACGAACATAGTACAGCGCTACTGGCAAACCCCAGAGGGTCAGATCAAAGGTCTTGCTGTAAGACGTTCCCCCAGGCCCTTTCTTCTGGCAATAGGTACCTACAGCATCCTCAGGCCCACTTCCATCTTCCCTGAACACCAACCCACATCCACAACTCACTTCCCAGTCACCTCTCAAGGTGCAGCACAACGATGCTGGCAACCAGGACAGGCACAACTCACGTCAGGGAAGCTTGTGCCTGCAGCTGCGATGACATGGAGCAGCACCTCAGAGAGTCTCCCCCCTCACCCTGAGCTCAGCTAGCAGCATGCAGGACCACGACCAGACTGCTGGCCACCATTCTGGTCTGCAGCAACTCCTACCAAGTGAGCTTTTTTTGAATCAAAGCATTTCTGAGGACAGACACAAGGAAAGTAGGCTATGCACGGCCCTGCAGGCACAAAAGTCAACATATCAGGAGCTGCCTCTCAGTACCGGTTGGGCACATACAGCATTTAGAGAATTGTCTTAAGCAGCAGCCTTCCCGCAACTCTCCCGTGATTTTTCTGACTTCTTGTCACTCTCTTCTTTGCAATCAAGGACATTTCAAGTGACAACAGGCACTTCAAGATTACTTCACAGAATTGCAGTTGAAGATGCCCCGAAACGGGAACTACAGAGGAACAGATGATCTCGCCCTGTGAGAGGAGGCACCCCAGCTGGGAACGCCGTGCTGAGTGAAAGGTAACCCAGTAACAGTAAGACTAAGCTAAAGGCAAAACAAACCAGCCCGAGCTAGACTCCAGGATTACAGATCATTTAGCAGCACGCTCAGCAGAACCAGTCTTCTCTGAGTCAGGGGTGTCCTCCAGGAACAGCCGTCCCTACGGCAAGTCCCCAGCGCAAGCAAAAGAGATCTCAAGTTGGCAAAGGAAAGTCTCAGCTGGCAGCCTAGTCCTCCCTAGGAGATGCCTAAATACAGCACAGTGAAGGAGTGAGCTGACATGGTACAAGTCAGAGACCATCAAGCACCCTCACATACCAGTGGAGTTGCTCCTTTAATTCATTGAAATGGAAGATCCACTACACAGATGGGAAACACAAATTACCCAGTCCTCCTGAAACACAGCTTTACAATATTTGCTGCTACCAAAGCCCGTGATGAACTGGGGGAAGCCTGTACAGAAGCCATGTACATGATATACCTCAAGTTTATGAAAAAACAATCATCAGCATGAGATCTGGAGCACACGGGCATGATAAATGCCAAGACATCTGAGCAACAAAGGCACTTGAATCCTTATAATAAAGTCCTATCTTGAGCTGACACTTGAAGTGTTCCCCCCACTTGGAAAAGCAGCCTTTCTCCGAGTATGCTGGGTGTGCCTCGACGTCGTTTGCCTTTCTCTCACAGCTCTTTCAGAATAAGCACCTCTCAAAAAGCCTGCCCAATGTCTTAATTTTTAAAAGTCTCGCTTAGAACAATTTGATTCTTGCGCTTCAACCCCAACCTCCTTGCACAGCTCTTCCACCCCAGGCAGTTGCTCTCCAGGAAAAGCTTGCTTTTTCTGTCCTTGCTGACCCTCCAACATCTAAGCATCTGTGTGTGTACCATTTGCAGAAAGGCCCAACTGTACAAAAAAAGAAGGAGAGAGAGTACAAAAGGCAAGTCTTGCATGGTGGGTTGCTTTTCATGTTTGACAGTCCAACATGAAGAGCGAGCCCTTCAAAGTTTGGTTGTTCTGAGGGACCTGACAATGAGTTTTCATAATTGCAGAAGTATTTGGCGCAGGGGGCACATGCATCTTCAGTTTCCTCCAAGGAAAGTCTGGACCTCACGCCTAGACTCCGTAAATTTTTGCAGTGCCATTTTTAGAACAATCAGAAAACTTCATACTCAAAAAGAATTGGAGGTTGTTTTTGTTTTGGAGGAGAAGAGAATCAGTTTCTCCTAGGTTTAGGCAGGAAAAAGGAAGGAGGAACTAATGATTTTCCATAATTAAAAAATTCCACAAAACCAAAGATACTGCTTTTCAAGAACCCAATCAAACAAATACCTACTACCAGATACATCACATTTTAAGTGCCTTTTTTTTGGAGGGGGACGGGGACGGGACAGACACAGACAGACACTCCTCCCTTTTTGGAGGGAAGAGACTCTGAGCTTTCTTTTCTTTTTTTTTTTTCTCTCTCATTTTTCTTATGTTTGTTTTGACTTCTAGCTTCCAAGGCCGCACGTGTGAATGAGTGAGAGTCAGGAAATAACAAAGCAAAAAGTTTGATGACCCCCTTCCAAGACAAACTGCCAGCAAGTTAAATGAAGTCTACTTCTTTTATTTCTGGATCGACAAATTCCTTTAGCCAAGAGAAACAGACCCAAGATCTAGTTTGTGAAGACTGCTTCTGCCAGAAATATGCTCTAGGAGGAGAGAGTTTTTAAGCTTGCTGGCAGCCACAGCCTGGATCGTCTTTAAATATGAATAAGGATAAAACATCAGCAAAAATGCAGACCCAAGTTCTCAGGAGCCTAGTGGAAGGTCAAGACCATGATTTCTAAATGCAACACACTGTCTGCCAGCTTACCCTCCAAGTCATAACACAGCTCCATGCATGCACATTTACAGTTAAGATTGTCGAGGAAAGCTTCCAAAAGGTCAGAAGACATCAAGGCCAAGCTGTCTAATGCCTTGCTTCTGTCCTCATCCTCCCCAGCATGGGCATTAAGACCAGCTTACTGTAACTCAGCAGAAGATGGAGGAAGCAGTCTTAAAAACCTCTGGCCAGCTCATGGTGCTGCCAGATAACCTCGTACTTCTTCCAAGTAGCACTGGCACGCTCCAGACACCACGTTTCTAGAGCACACATCCCAAATACAGTTTGTCATTACCATTTTCTCCCCTAGAGAGAACAGTACACAGACATGCACACAGACAGGGAGCTGGCTCCATCTCTGCAGACAGTTCCAAGTAAGATCTGTCTTCTTTTTTTTTTTTTTTTTTAAAAGTCTCCTTTGGAATAATGTGCACAGAATTTTAATTTACTCAACTAGACAAATGAACAGTTTCCCATTTGCAGCCTAAATTGTTCTCTAAGTGCCTAGATGGCTGTCAACACCGTAATATCTCCATACTTCTCAATTTTTAGTTTCACAAAGCACCTTTGTAAGTGTTATGCACCCCAGGTTCCCACAGCATGAAGTGAAAAGCTGCATACTCAGGTTCTCAAATCAAGGGTATTCTGCACCCCTCACCAACCCTCCAACAGCCTTTCTTCTTTTTCTCCTCAACCTGCCTACAGGCTTCCATGTGAGGTGGAAGACAACTAGACTCATCCCGAGACCTGTCTCAGGGCTTTTCACAATTGATTTTCAAAGTTCCTTTCCACTCTGTTTTAGTTCCACACTACTGGGATTGGCACAACCGTAAGCATACCAGCAACAGAAATTTCCACATGAGTACGTTGTGTAAAGAACAAGGAACACAGAGAGATCATCTGTTATTGTATCTAGCCGCACACGTAGACACTTACTCTGCCAAAACCCAAACTTCTTTTCAGCAGGAGCTTACACAAAAATCTGTCCACATAACCAAGGGGGGGGGCAGCAGGTTTGAAGTATCATCTCTCTCTGCTTGCTGCAGGTTTAGACCAGGCTGATAAACAATAAGCTTTTAAAAGTGAGAGAGAAGCAGCATGCTCACCCGTTACCGCAAAGCAGACTCCTCCAAAGAAGCTTCTCATATGCTTTAGGAGCTGGATCTCCAGCCACTTGCACAAGCACACAAGAACACTGCTGGGAGGAAGCAAGTGCTCGCACAACTGCCGAAGACCTCAGCTTGGTGCAGTGTAGGCAGATGACAGGGTGGCCAGGAAAGCGTCACTCGCTGGTATTCTCCATCGACGGAAAAAAGCTATTGCTGAAGAAGGCTGGAAGACCGCTCAGACTGCATTTCTCTGGCCCACAGGACAAAGTAAACCATAAACAAAAGATGCAGCACTGACGGCAACCAGAACACTTTGTCTCTCTTGCCTGCTCTTTCGGAGCTACGGTTGGTCATGGCTTTCCAGCTGGCACCTCAAACCTTGGCTCATGGGCAATTACATCCTGCTGCCAAACCATTTCCCAACAGCATAACACGCTGCAGGGGGGTTATTTATCACCAAGCTTTTGATAAACTTTTTGGCAGGTAGGGCAGACTCCTCCAGCAGCTGGACAACCCCATCAAAATGACCCAAGGCAGGTAAGGTATTTGCAGCAATCAAGCAAGCCGTAAGGTAGAGCAAAGTCTGCATCTCAGTCTGCTGAGCTGCCAGAAAAGCCACCACCTTCCTGCATACTAAGACGCCCTGAACAGGAGAAACAGCAACTACTCAAATCACCTGCCTAAGCAGAACTCAACTCATTATTCTGTTAGGGCTACAGCTTTGCTGTAAGATGGGAGCATTTGTCAATGTTGTTTATGGCTTCCTGTAGATGGTCTAAAACTATTCATGAAGGACCTTCTGTATCACACTGTCTGGGAAGAATTGGCAAGCCACATTTCCACTGGCACATGAGGACATCAGGAATGATACTGGCACTGCTTCTTCCTCGCTAGATCAGAAAGTGCCACCACAACCCTCTTTCTCCCCTCCATGATGACTCTTGGAATAGCTAGCATTTGCTCACAGCAGCCAGAAGAGCCACAGCTGCACACAACAGTTAAGATCAGCGTGCCAGCTCTGCTGTCGGTATGATTGAGAACTTATAACCAACTAGAAAAAGCCAAAGAACAGAAGTCCAAGAGCAAAATCAAAGATTTCTGAAGCACCTCTAAGCATCACCAAATGCCTTTCACCATATGCTATGCTGCAACAATTAATATAAAAATCCTCCTGCAATACAGCAAGCTCCAGACTCCCCAGGTTTGTTCTGCAGGTTGCAACACTACTGGGTTTCCACCTCTACCCACCCCTGGCCCTGCAGTCACCATGACGTGGCTTGCACACTCTCCCTGCCCTACCAGTGCCTAGAGGCCAGTGCTCTGCTATCCCAGACACGATTGCTCCTCGTTTGCCCCAAAGTGAGACCCTGAAGCAATGTGGTCAGGACTTGCTGGCTCAACGGACCTTATGAGGGAAGGGATGATGAAAGCAGCTGTGATAGAAGGGAAACTCAAACCCCAGGCAAGAAACAAGAGGGGATCCCAGGCATACCAGTATGCCACAAACCTCCACTTTGAGCCAAAGACCATATTGCATGCCTAATGAGATCAGCTAGGCAGAGAAGGAAAGCAAGACAGATCTGTGATCCTCAAAGCAAATCCTGAGGCAAAAGCAGCTGGTCTGCCTTGGATGAAAGAAGGGACTGGTCCTCATCTGAAGCCAGCTCATCAAGGACAGTGAAGCTATTTTACTTCAGAAGTTTTCAAGAGGAAGAAGTTCCTCCTGAATATGAAAGCCACATGGCTATGTATTCAGGCAAGTGGTGCAGAGTCTAAATTGGGGAAGGCATTGAGGTGCTCAAGAAGAGTCCTTTGGGGAGGGACTAGCCTGAAGTCCAGACTGAGCAATGCATGAGGCTGTGCTGGGGGGAAGGAAAGGAAAACTGCTGAGAAGGTCTGCTCCCTATTTGGAGACTGTTTTTCCACTTTGCAACCTTTCCAGGGTTTACTTCAGAAGATTCAATTCTTATCACTACACTTGAGAAATTAAAAGGGGGGGGGAAGTCAGGTGCGCATGGGGGAAAGTTGGGTGTGCTTCCCTTACTTGAAGGCACTTTTCATACCAAGTATTCTCTTAAGCACTGGCTATTCAGATAGACTCACCCTGTTTTCAGACACCCCTGTAAGGGCTGCCAGGTTGCTGAGACCAGCCTCCTGCTCTCACAGCTAACCTGTCAAAGTCCTCTTTGGAAACTCATTCTTCAAGCTCCCCTTGTGCTCCTTAAGGGAAGTGCAGTTCAGAGTCTCAGTCCTCTACTCATTGAGAACCCGCTGCTAATATTCAGCAAGAAGCTGCTCGTGGCCAGTTTATACCAAGCTGTTCTTGTACAAATATCACACTCCATTTTAAACAGTGCTTTCCCCACCCTGGCATCTCTCTCCTCTGCTGCATTAAATCTTCCTGTGCTTTTGGCTTGTTAGGTTCACAAAGCTGTTTCTCTTGCCTCCGACTGGTTTTGCATCAGGCTTCCTACAGCAGAAGTCTTGAAGTCTGATGATACCAAGAGAGGAAAGCAGAGAGCTGAAGCAGAGAAGTCAGTACAGCACGCAGCATTAGCTACATTTTGAAGAAATAACAGGACTTGTGAGCATTTTCTCTCTTTTCCCCTGAGAATACACTGGGTTAAATTGCCTTTATGCTAAGGCTATGCCAGAAGAAGTTAGCTTCTGCACAGCGAAAACAACTGGAGGTGTTGAAGTCCATTCTCACAGTCATACAGGCATTTGTTATTCAAAACAAACAGTCCTCTTGCTTTAGTTAACCATTAAGAGTTTAAATTAAGATACTTTCCTCTTCCATTGAAAGATGTGGTGAGTTATTTGAGAGAGACAATATCTGTACTCCTGCTAATACAGGAATTTTGCTGCATTGCCACATGGCAGCCAATCACTTGATGCTGGAACCAATCTAAGTTCTACTCCAAGCTACCTGGAAAAGACTGTACAAGGACTTTAGTCATTAGTCTTCAAGAAGCACCCACTTTTCACTGTGCTTATTTCATGAACACTTTCAGATGGCAGTGGAGCTATTTCACTTGGGAACTACCCCTCCTCCTACTGGGCAGGCTTGCTATTTAGGGCTGTTTTGTTGTTTTGAAGGGTAAGGGTTGACTATTTTGGCAGATCAGGATTAAGGCATCACAACAGTATTTTGGAATAGGCATTTATTGCACAAGCAGAATGCAGGCCTTGAGGAAAAGGTGTAAGCTACACCTTGCTGCGCAAGTAAGCTCCATACCCCAGCATTCAGCAATAAAGCACTCGCATTAAAGATCCCTCTGCCTGGCTGATGAGGTTTATTGTCTCTCAGAAAGACTCCTTGGAAGGGGTAAGCAGATAAGATGGATAAAGGCAAGCCTTGCAGATGTTCAGGTGAGAGTTCCTAAAGCAATACCGATAAATACAGCAAAAGGGCAAGACACTGCCTCCAAAGCAAAGAAGGTCAAGAACTTCATTTTGAGAAAGGTAGATGAAAGCAATCTTCAATTTCAAACTTAAGGTCAGCCAGATACACAATACTTTATGGCATCCACTGTAAACACTAGCGTCTAGGGAAAACAGGCTACAGGAACCCAAAGGATGCACTGTGCAAGTGCCTTACGGTTCCAGTTTCTAGACAGATGTGTACCTGTCTCTCCATCCAGTTCAAGTATTCTTATCGCTACTTTTTTCACCTTTCCTGTCTGCCCCAGTTCGCTATATGGTGGCAGCAGCTACGAGTTCTGGCATGTGGGTGCAGGCTCTGCTGGGTGCAGACTTGTGGAGACGCAGCACTTGCTCTGAGGAGCTCACAGTCTACACGAAGGGGAGAAAGTCTTCTGTACAGCAGTCTGGAAAAGCAGGTCACGCTGCAGACAGGGGTAAAAGCTCTCAAATGATATTTCTGGACACATTAGTTGGGAAGCTTGCTGCTTTCTATTACCAGTTTGATCTGGGCATCTGACACAGCCAGGTCTCAGAAAAAGACTGACCAAAGCTAAGTTATGTGGTTATCAGAAAACCACACTGACTGATTCCGATCCTTTAAACTGGTAAGGGAAGTGATATGATGTCAAGCCCACAGGTTATACTAGGATTGAAGCTCTAGACTTTTCTCAAGTGTAGTAAGGGCAAAGGGAAGCTTGAAGATAAACTCAATCACATGGGACTGAGCATGCGAACGGGAGATCCCGTACTCTCCCACTGCAGAAGGCACACCCCAACACTTCTTGCCTTGCACTTCTGCAAGCACCAGGAAATTGGCCTCCGCTTCAAAGGAGCTGCCTCAAAGCATCCACAACCCCAGAGATTGCACAAACAAGAATAAACATGACACCAGAGGAGATATCAACAGCACACCCCAGGCAAAGTGCTCTCATGCGTACAGCACAAGTGAATTTGCAGGAAGTCTTAGGGAAAGAGAGCATGACGGATTTTGCCAGTTAGCAAAGCAAAAGTCTACAGCCACAAGGAGCAAAAAGCCAAGAGCAGTAATGGCAAGAGGTTGAATAAAAGTGGCAAAGTTTCCCAAAGGCTGGGAAGCTGCCAGGATAGTGGCACAGTCAGGAGGTTGATATATAGCTTCTGACTCTTAGTGTCTAAGAGAGGAGGAATTTTCTCCCAAGTTTTCCAAGTTGGAAACAAAAGGAAAAATACAGTATTTCATTTAGCTTAGGGAGACTTTATCCTGGAGGGATCCTATCACATTACTAAAAGGACTACAATAAAACAGTAAGAAAGCTCTATTAACTAACTGCAGTTTTTCAGAGGACCACAAGATTTTTCTGCTGTTCAGAATCTAGATGCTATTCTGGAGCAGGGCCCAAAGGAGAAACTCAAAATGTAATGCTCTGTCTCATGTTTTAAGTAAGGTACTTTACGATCCAATTGAGCTGCTCTAGTTTCAAGTCTGCTTCAAACATGCAAGTAGGAGCCACCCTATTTTTGGAACTGACTTGAAGACAACACAGACTGGAAGAACTCCACTGGGAAAGCCAATGTCATATTTAAACAATTTTGACAAACCTCAGAAAGTATGAGCTCCCACATTAAAGCTAAGGCAGATCCAGAGCTAGAATTGCCTTGTCCTCTATAACGCCATCTTCTCAGCCCTTTTCTAGAAGCTAATACTGAATATAGTCTGTAACAGACCTTTTCTGTAAGAGTCTAGGAAAGTCTGTCATTTACTCCCCTCTCTTCCACCATTTCATAAAAACAGAATACCAGGCAGCAAGATAACATGCAGCCCCTCT
Organism: Buteo buteo; assembly: GCF_964188355.1. NCBI lineage: Eukaryota > Metazoa > Chordata > Aves > Accipitriformes > Accipitridae > Buteo > Buteo buteo. The sequence goes on from NC_134199.1 coordinate 2,018,223, forward strand.
TGGCATTTACATAGATCCCATGCTTTTGATGCTTGATGCATTCCTCTTCAGAGCTCTTTACTGTGGCATGAAAGATTTTTACAGCCTAAAGGAAAAGCAAGTGTGCCCCATCGAAGCACTGAGAACAGCACTTACCTGGGCTCCTCTAGAGTAGGATCTGAAAATGGTGCAAAATCTTCCTTGCCCTGATGTGTCCCTGCAACAAAGAAAAGTTACAGCTATGAAACTTGGAGAATTGAATCCCATACTGCGTATCTCCTGTTGGACCGAAACAAATATAAATAAAAATCAGTGTTGATCTTATTAGATCTTTAGAATACGTGTAGTACCCACATCGCTCTGCATGGTGTTTTGGGGGGAGAATTGGTGTGTGCATCACCACCTTTGGTTACAGTCAGACACACTCCAGAGGTCCTTGCTGTCATCGTGCTTCCCATGGAGAAGGTACAAACCAAAACCACTCAGCTTCAGTACTAGCTTATGATGTATAAGGATGTAAGTCATTTTACTCCCTTGGGCAAAGGATTTTCTCTCTAGTTCCCCATAGTCCATGGGAGTTCAAAGAGGGAGACTGCAGATCTCTTCTAGTCATGGAGAACAGCTGACCTATCGTAGAATGAACATAACAGCTCAAGATATGAGAAATTGTCTTGCACTGTCTAGTTTCACTTATTTTTCCAAACACATTTTAACCAAAAATGAAAGGAAGTATCTTTATGCCCAGATCTCTGACAGACTTGGTCGATCATACCCTACAGAGAGCTCAGGAACAGGACTAGGGGACAGTGTTTCTAGCCCACTGCAACAATAAGGGGCTATTCAGTCACTATCATTTGTCCTGATGGCAACTCTTGACGTGGTATAAATAAGTCTGACTACATTACCAGCACCTCTCAGTGCCTGCGGGAACATCTGGGACAGTAAGCCAAAGCCCAGCACACTGATTTAACCAGTATATACTAAAATGCATCAGGGTAATCAGAGACATGTTATGATGTTTGTCATATCTATTCACTAGGCCAGGATAAAAGACACATTAATGACCACTGAGAAGCCTGATGAATCCCTCAGCCCCAGATTTGCACCAGTTATATGAAAAGAGCATTAACCTCAAGTTCAGGACAGTCATTCTTTCAGATATAAAGCCTTCAAAGATCATATTATTGGTCCTGGACATCAATCTAACAGTCTGTGCTTACACCTCCTTCTCCCCCAACAATCAGATATTGGGTTGCATGAAGAAAGTAATGGTAAAAGATTACACTAAAGCATCATAAACTGATGCTACCACCTTTTCAGGTCCTGTGCTAGTTCTCCAGCTCAAGAATTACAGTATAAAAAGGAGAGGGTTTCAAGAGGGAAGCAGTAACTACACATTTGGGGCTGGAGCATTAAAACAGACATCTTACGAGAGACAGAAGAACGTAAGTGGCACATATAAACATACAAGCTAGAAGAGATAAATTAGCTGCTTCTGTTCTTTTGTAAGAAAAATGAAGACATTCAGCTTCAGAGAGCAGGGGTATAATTAAACCACAGAACCATACACTGCTAGAGTCAGTCACTGAGGCTGAGAACATGGTGTTCATTCCTATCTAACAATTCACACAGATTGCTAATACTCCTGTTACTTGTCACAAGCATTGGTAAAGGGACTATTTAACTTCATGTTTTAGGGTCTGTGTCATTCCCTACTGGATCTGAGTGAAACCCAGAATAGGGGCAGGCTACCTATCCTTCTTCTCTCACCTACAGGATTGCTGTGTCAGCTTCTCAGCAGGTTAAACCTCAGACACAGCTTGGCCAGAAGGACTCCAGATCTCTCTCTGGTGCTGGCAGATAAGGCAGGGATCACCCCTCCCATGCAGTGTTGTCCCATCTCCATCCCAGTGTCAGGTCACTCCAGTAAGTCCTGCTCTCCAGGGGTTTACCATACTCTGAAAATAACTCTGAGGTCTATTCACTGCTCTTGTTTTTATTTTCTACTCAAGTCTTTGAGAAATACCCAGCTTCTGTAGGGACTAAGGGCTTCACACATTTTTCTTGTCCTCCTTTCCTATTCTTTTGTTTATATTTCTCATCCTAGGATTTCAGGAAAATCCAGTATTGCTTCCAAAATAGTACTGTTCCCTCAGTGATTTGAGAGCTGTATGGGAACATGGTCAGGTATGACAGAGAAAGACTGAAGTCGGACTATTCCAGCAAAGAACAGTATGCTGTTTGTGCTACTCAATCAATGGAAAGAGGTCTGGTTTGCTAGACTAACTCACTGATAAGAACAGAGAGCAAGCCTCACCGCATGCCTGGGGATGCTCTGCGCTCTCCACAGCTCAGTACCACATCCCACTAGCAGCACCACAGCCCCTGCTCACTGGTCCTGCGCTCACAGCCAAAGCAGCTCAGAAACACTCACCACAGTTCCAGCTTGACCCTTCTGCCGTCCAACAAGATAGTAGTGGTCTTGTAGTCAATTCCTGAAAGGAAACCAATAAAAAGCTGAGCAAACACTGAGCAGGTCTTCAGAGATGGACAAGAAATCTGCTCTGCCTAGCCAGATCTATCATTTCATGTTTACAGAAAGTGATGTTTTCTTCCCCTTGCTCTACTGCATGTTTGTGGAGGGCTACAGAGACTTCATAGAAATAGACCTCTGCTTTAAGGCAAAGACTACTCTTGTGAAGCTCTATCCCTCCTCCCTAAAAATATAGTTAACCCCTAGATTGCTTCTTACTTCTCCATTGTTGGATAAAACACGCTAGGACTCGAGCTGTAGGAGATTCAGTGGTCTGTAGCATTATCCCAAGTGACAGTGTTACATTACAGACTTTTGGGGGACGAGCCAGAGAGACGAGCAATTTAGAAGCACGTCTGCTAAGTCAGCCTGCAGACACACCATCTCTCAAGAAACATCACTGCCTAAAACAATCAAAGGACATTTTGGGAGGTGGGCGATACTGAAAGCCTGTCCAGGCAATGCTGTTTCTTCTTCTGAGCAGCTCTCAGGTGTGCATCATACAGGGTCAGATAAGGCAGAAAGCACTCCCCCTTTATCAAGGGCTGAGATGGAAGCACAGACGACTGCTTTTCATAGAGCCACAGGACCAGAGCAGCAGAAGACCCTCCAAACCGCAACACCAGGCTGTGCTGACAAGCAACTCGTTCGCACAAGGGGTGCCCAACATCTTCAGATACACAAAGAGTTTGTTAAAAACTGGGAGCCTGTCTCACATTCAGAGAAGTTTAAAAAAGGGGCAACTCCACTTGCAAGCAACGTGTCCAAACTGAGCCAAACACACCACTCCCCGTGGCCCCAGGCACAGGAGGGAAGAGGCATGACCATACCTTCCACCTCTTCCCCCAAAGCCTGGGCTCCGGAACGGCCAAGGGGCACCAGGTGTCCACAAGCTCCAGTTAATAAGCTTCAAGTGTATTGAAGTTGCTTAAACAAAGCATCGTACACCATTATTGCACACCCACTAAAGCATAAACTAATTTACAATTGTCTTTAATAAAGCAGAGTCACTTCACTCTGATTAGATCAACTTTATTTTTTCCTCTTGCCAATAGATATCAAACTTTGAATCTATATTAAAAACCCACCACTGTGTTACGTCCTGTATTTGCCTTCTCCTGCAAGAATACTGCCCTGATAACCAAACAGACAAGTTTGTCAATAAAGCAAATGGATTTTTATGAGTCATCAGCAGGAGCTGCCTGTTAGTGAAAAACAAATTAGATTTCAGCCTTCACAGGGTGCTATAAAAAGCAATAAAGATAATTATCTTAAATTCAAACTATTTCCAGTGCTTTATCACAGAAAATAGGCAGTTTACATTTTATGTTCCTCCAGAGATAAGTGAATGATCTGTATTTATTTTCAGGCGGACATAAATCTCCCTCGTCCCCAGGGATGGCAAGCTGTAGTGGGAGAAAGCCTGCTCTGCAGCCAGGAGGGAGCATCCAGACATCTCGCCCCCAGATCCTGAACCAGGATCATCCCCTGGCACAGGCTGATGGGCCGTTAGGGAAAGGGCTAATTAAGCCCACTGCCCTGTTTCAGCAGCAAAACCCCCAGAGACTGTGCTCCACTCCTTAGGCAGAAGAGCTCCCTGCAAGCAGGAAGCCCTCAGCATCCTCTGTGCCAGCAGCCCAAGCACATGGATGGAGCAGTTGCATGAAAGCACTGAGGAGGGGGAATTGAGACAGTTTTCAGGGCACAGAGGCCAAGTGCTTCCAAAAATGCCACCGTCGAGGTGAAATAATCACTTGACTATCAGCTTTTAAAAGTGAGAGAGGTTCAGCTTGACTGGAAAGAGAAGAAAACTCGTTAATTGAAACACCAAACACACAAACCCAGAAATGCCTTCGTTAGGCTCCACACTCGCAAACTGCCCAGGCTACATCCCCAATGTGAGGAACGTGGGTTCCCTGTCGCAAATACACGACTCAGTCACCAGAGCAATGCTTTAAATACCCATTCCCTCCATGCCCATCTGAAACTATACCACATACTTTAAACTAGAGCAACGCCAGTCTTTGGGCAGAACAATATGGCCATGACCAAAGCAGGCAACCAACAGAAAACAGCACTGGAAAACTTCCTGAGCTCCTGGTCCAACTGCTCCTCACTCCAAAGATGCTCAGGGAAAATAAATAGGCAAAGTAGAAGTCCTTCATATCCTTCATAGTGATGCCTTTGGTCAGAAGAGAAGGTATGCGAGATGGAGGGAATAAGCACAAGGTGCATGGTTGTACTTGCCCCTGCAGATATCCTTTCCCAGGGGACAGGGAGGGATGGCAGGGATTCCCAGCTTGCGTGGGAAATTAATAGAGCTCACCACGATGGAGCAGTTCTGGCAGACTCTCCAGGCACCTGCTGCCCACCACACTTGAGGTCAAATGCTAAATGCAAAAGCACAGAGAAAGGAAAGTACCAAATCTATCTCTTCACATTTCCAGACAGCTGCCAGTGAACTGGTTTCGCTGCCTGGCCTCAGGGCAGCCCGTGTCTTTGTGCAGAACTTCGCTCCTTGGCATCAGAGCGCTGGAGGTGAAGGGTAAAGGCCTTTCCGAAGATTACACCCCTGCAGTACTGCCACGAAACCGGCCTGAGGAAGGCTACAGTCAGCATTTAAGCAGTATCTGGTAACACAGGTTGGAGGAAAGCAATGCACTTTTTAACTTGCATACACTCAAATTGGGACTAGGGAGTAATTTACAAAAAGTTTTTGAGCAAACTCTACCTACAGGCTCACTGATAATGACAAAACCTGTGCAACTGCAACATTTTGGAGAAAATGTCAGCTTCCCTCTTGCATAAACACTCAGTGCATCAGGACAGGTCAAAGGGTCTCCCTCTAAAGTTTGCACACAGCATATTTTTTTTTTTTTGTTCTGGTTTTTTTCTTAGCTGGTTTGCACTCTGAGCAGAATGCAGCTCACAAGCGCAGCTCGCTCTCTTTACTGTGCAGTATGGCCATAGCTCACTAGTGCTAGAAAACTTGCATCCATCACAGATGCCCTTAAAATTGCGGGACTCACCACAGCGGCTAACGCCAGCACTGGCCACCTCACAGCTGGTACCTTTCTATTTTAGTCCCAGTGACACACAGCAGTTTCCCAAGCTGTAGCCCAAACACATAGTCCCCCCATTTACAGCTGGCAAGGAAGCAGAGCAGCCCAGCTCGCTTTCCTAGGCCCAGCCTCCAGCTCAAGCTCAGCCTTGGCTTCCCCCTTGTCCCAGGGACCTGGGGACAGAGGGTCACAGCCCCGCCGGCCGCAGCAGCCACTAGATGCCACCATTGCACAGAGGCTGCTGGCAGCGTGACAGCCGCTGGCAGAGCCTGCCGTGGCCGAGCCGCACCAGGGCTGCTCGCCTGCCTTTTCATTTCAGGCAGCTCAGACACCAATAAGTTAAGGGAAGTTTTTAAAATTTAATTTCTGTAGTTGAGAGGGTTTTCCCCACCTGAGCATCACCTCTGCTTGCAGCCAAGTACAGCTCATTTCGAGACTGACATTTATTCTCTGCCAGAGCGTGCTTTGATCCCCTGGAAGGGATGCGCTGCTACAAACCCCACGCGATGCTCCTGCGGCGCGCGCAGCACCAGCAAACCAGCCGACACCAGCAAACCAGCCCACTCGTCGCCAGCAGCTGCCTCCGCCACCCCGCCTGGCCCGCAGGGCACGCAGCACTGGGGGAAAAGAAAACAGTCTCGTTTAAAGCTTATTTTATATCAAGTGATCTCTTTCTTGACCAATATCTAGCATGGTGCAACAAAATGAATGAGGCTTGGAAAACAAGTCTGGGCTGTTCTCTCTAATTTAGCATTCAGGTCGACTCCTCTGCTATTTTTCCAGTCCCGCTTTAGACTCCTACTTACGCTGACGCCATCTCAACCCCACTTCTCGAGCAGCGAGCCGACCTGGCACAGGGTGCTCTACAAAGCAATCTGCTGTTACCAAGCCTGATGTCAGACAACTGATTCCCCTCCACAGAGCCTGGTTTCACGCTCCCGGGCAAGACTCCAGGGAATTCCAAACCTTTATTTCTTTTGCTAGTCGGTATAAGGAAAACGTAAGAAAGCAAGCCATTTTCCCATGGGAATACACAGGATGTGTTATAGGAAACTCTGACCTCTTCCAAATTACTCATGCAGAGCACAGCACACTTTGCATCAATGTGACCTGAAAACTCCACACCCAACCTTAGCTTAGTTAAAAATTTCACCCACAAGATTACACCTGATGTGAACAGAAGAAGTAAAACCCCTCCAAGAGAAATGACAATTTTCTTCCAGCATTTGATACTACTTTGTATCAGGCTGTCAGTCCCCCTTCCTCTTGGGAATTCACGGCTCAGCAAAGGCATCCCTCCGCTCCGCCAAGACCCTAAACTGCATCTGCACCACCAGCAGCACTCTGAAAACACAACGGAGGAGGCAGTAGGCAAGCAGATAAATGGAACTGGAAGTCGCATTGGAAAAGGTAGAAAGACAAGGGAGAAACATTTCATGCTACTCTTGGGCTCTCCCTTTAAACATATTAAGATCTCAGGTAAATTGCTTTAAATAGCTCAGGTGAACAAGGCTCTATAAATATTTACTACTATAAGCACAGCAGCTTCTTGGCTTTGTGTAGGTCTTTGTTTTAGAGAAAAGGAGACAACTTTGCAGTTGCAGACTCTCAAGATGACTACCCTCACGCCTCAGCAGGGGACCAGAAGGGTCACCTCCCCTGAAAAAGGCAGATTTGCGCAAAACCTTACAGCAGTAAGAGCAGCACGTGCCTTTTTCCTCCTTCAAGGAAAAAGATCACCTTCCTTTCTGAGGTGATCCTCAGTGCTGGGGTGAGAGCAATTCCAGCTCTCAGTGGGATGCTAGAGCCAATACTGCATTTTAGGTTATTGGTCCAAATCAAGTGTCCTCCTCCAGAGATGCTCTAATGATCCAAGCCCCAACTAACAGCTTCACTGCACCTATGCAAATATCAAAAAGGTACAACGAGGACTCGCCCCGTGACAGAGGGATGAAGGGACTTGCCCGAGATTAAAGCAAGCCATCAGCAGGTTTTCCTATGACCTTCCTCAAAGGCTGGGCTGCAGCAGGCTGGCAGCAACATCTCCAGTTTGCATCTGCAGTGTCTTTAAGAAGAACATAATTTATTCACAAATCTGGGGCAGAAGACATTCCAGGTGATGTTTAAAAAATTCTCTTCCCAAAGGAAAAAAAATATATAATAAAATCAATGCACTCAAGTGAAACATTGATACAGTTCTAAGACAAGCTTGCTTTCCTTCCAAGAGACACTCTACTTATCACTTGAAGTCATTTACAGTTTCCGTGAATCAGATTGGCCAAAGATGCTTTTGCCACCTCATTTCTTAAATGAACTGTTTTCTGCTTGTTGGAGCTTGGAATCCACCACCTCACTTTCTGTTAGTCCACCCACAAACAAAAACCAATGCACATTATTTGAACTTCATTAAAAATATGATCAGTTCCCCCAGCTTACAGACATGTGCTGTATAATGCCACCTCAGATTTTTTTTCTTTCTTTTAAAATAAATTAACCTGGGTTTCACTTATTTATAATTCAAAAGAAGTCAACGAATCCATTTGCAAAGTGATATATAAGGGCAATAGGCAAAACTTGAGGTGTACAAAGATGATGAGCCGAGGCCAATCCTTCACTCAATGCATTATATAAATAAGAAACTAAGATCAATCGAGTAGACTTCTGTTACCTATCTAACAAATGCTGTTTTTTAGCAGATTGTTATTTCATCTATAGACATAATTAAGCCAGTTCTAATAACAATGGCATTTGAGTCCTCAGAGGAGGACTGATGAGCGAGATGTGCCTAATCTGTTGGCACTCCTAGAGAAATGCTCTGCTCCACTGGGAAATTTTAACACTGGCTCACAAGCCACCAGCAACACTCGTCATGCCACCACAGCACCTCAACCCGCAAGCCTGGTGACAGACTTCCATTTGCGCCTGTTGTTAGTACAGTCAAAGCCACCGTGCCACAACTGTCCAACTGAAAGTGCTGGATTTTCCCCCAAAGCACCCCCAGCCTCTTCTGTTTTCCTACAGGTCATCAGCAATGCTGAGTCCAGAAAAAGGCCTAGGACTTCTTAAAAAGGTCTTCTTAAAGGTTTGCAGGCTTAATGCCACACTGACCAGCGACTGCTGGGAAGAGGGGACAGCAGAGGGCTGGGATAAAAAAAAAAAAAAAAAAAAATAGAGAATACACATCAAATATTTAACTTACTGAGATTTCACAGTGAACTCAAGTAACCAGCTATGAAGGGCTGGTCATGCTGCATGGCATTCAAGAGGATCCTCAGGGGAAGTGATGTAGGTCTCTGTGAGCAGCTGGCAAATAAATAACTGAAAAATTTAAAGGCATGCCATGATTATAAAACACTGTCAAGAGTATCAGGCAAACTCTGTTTCTCCTGGGGCAGCACTGAGAATACCTCCCAATCAGTGTGGCGGACTTTGCAGACAAATTGCAATGAATTCCTAATGCAAGCGTTGTGGCAATTCTTACTTAATACACAAGGAAGGATGCGAAGCCATAATAACCCAGTGTGCAGCTGGTCTTAAATGATTATTTTCACTGCCACAAAAGTAGATAAACACCAAGAAACACTTTAGAGTGGGTCAATGGATTGTAAATAACTTTTTTTTCCTTCCCTTTTGCAAAAGGAAAACATTAAGAACGAACCTCCAGTGAAGCTTCTCAGCAGCAAGGACTCCAAGAGCTGCGGCTAAGCAGAGATGGGTAAATTTAGTTTTAAACCTTTATCACCAGTTCAGACAACGCTGTGGATGCCAGCAAGAACACCACGGCCAACTGTGAATTTTGAGGAGAACGTAAACTACGCATGAGAGCCCTGTTCCCTCCCTGGCAGTCCCTTACTGGCCAGTCTCCTGGGCAGCTGGGCCAGGCTCCCCGGAAAGGGTGCAGGCAGGGTGTCCCCTCCTTTGAGACCCTCTTGCAGGGCTGGCAGAGCCTTGCTGGCTATCACTTGGGCTCCCCAGCCTGCCACCGTCCCTCGGCACACCTTTGGGGATGTGCAGGCAAGTGTTTTATCACATAAGCTAGCAGTTGTCTTACTTGCGTGTGCACAAGACCAAGCTGCTGCAAAGTCCCTCCCTCTTCCTTTAAAGGGCTCGTGCAAACCTTCCAGCTGGATTAAAAGAAGAAAAAACAACCAATTAATCTATGCAAAACCCAGTATGGTGACCGCACCTCTGCCTGTACAACAGGCGTCATAACTAGAGTCTTTCTGTGCTCTGGTAAGTTCAGCCTAAAGCCATTAGCGCAGAACTTAATTTATTCCAAATGCCAGCAATAACTGAGCAGTGTCCAAAGACGACTGTTTATTTTACCAAGTCCCTGGGTGTCACAGATGTTAACTAGACCTTTCTAAGCCATAACTGACATGGCCGGGTTTTAAAATGGAAAGCCTTGCCCCTGTGTGCACAGGCACTGCATGAGGCTGCCCAGCACCCTTCAGAAAGCCGGAGCGACTGCATCATGCCATGCACGCAGGGAGAGCGGCCAGCAGTGGCACCGGCCAGCAAACCGACCCTGGCCAACGTTTTCATAGGGGCAAGTTAATGATGAAAAGCAATAATTGTTTGCTACAGGGCAGCAGCACCGCCACACATCTGACAGCTGAGAGCCTGAGGGGCTGGTGTGCCACAGTTTCCCCAAAAACAAATGAGTGGGGATGCCCCCATCCCTACTGAGTGTGGAGAAGAGGCAGAAGCAACAACAAGCAGCCAAGTCCTGTCCTCACCAACAAGCCAAAGAGAAAAAACAAGGGAAGAGAAGTGCTGGGAGGTCACAAAATTGAGGCCAAAAGTTGTGTGCAGCAGCTCCAGGTCTGCGTTGGGATGTGAGCAGACCAGCTCCAGAACAAGAGCGTCATTCCCACTTCCAGGCCTTGGCATGCAAAAATCCCACCCCAAAACCCCAAAGCAAAACCTTGCAGACCACCACCACCCCCATAACCAAACCGCCCTCACCTGTGGGGCTGACAGCAGGAATTTGGACAGCAAGGACACTGGCACAGCAGCTCACAACGCCACCTGAACCAAGACCCTCCCCGTCAGGTTATTTCAGGGTGAAAGAACCCCCACCTGCAGGGTGTTATCCACAAGCAGCGTTCCCAGCAGCAGCCCTCTCCAGTGCCCAGCTTTGGGGGTGTACCAGGAGCTATACAGAAGGTCAGGCCAAGAGGGACAGAGCTACTCCAGAACAGTTTCACAGCACGTTTCTGCAACACAGCCAGTGCTGTACAAACTCACCAGCTTCTCCACAGACTCTTTGCTCAAACCAAAGTAGGTACTGGCCTCCTTGGATTCATTTTCTGGCAGAACTGTACTCCATAAGAAGACAACAGTTATTATCCCCCCATCACCATGTTCACACGCTCCCTCTCATTGCATCCCAAATCCTGCATCTTTTCGTTTAAGAATGGTTTATGGCAGGATGGTCGTTAAATGGCAACCTACAGCTACTGAGTCCAGCAGCCAAGCTGCTCCAAGAAGCAGAATACAAAGCCAGGATGCATTATGAGCGTAGTTCAAAATGCCTTATTTTGGGGTTTTGAGGGTTTTTTTCATGTTTTCACCAGTCTATGAGTAAAACAGCAACCAGGGCTGAAGAGTCATATCAGAATTGTTTGCTTGTGGGCAAAAGTTGATACAGAAAGACTTGTCATTTCATTTCTAGTCAAACGAGGCAGAGGGGTACAGAAATTACAGCCGGCCAGGAGTTGCCAGCTGTTGAATGCACATTCAAAGCAAACAGGTTTTGCACTACAGCGTGCAATGGACTGAATGTATTAGTCGAACACCAAAATCCACTCCTAGGCAGAAGGCAGCTGCTGGGGCCAGCACCCAAGTAACGTGTGCACCAAAAGATGCAGGTATTGAGATCCTCTGACTTGAGTAATTTAAAAAACAGGCAGTAGAATCTGTCCGTAGAAGACACCACCAGTGCACTACCTTCCACTGCAGCTCCTACTATTAACTTAGTTATTTTCTCCATCATCTGTAAGTGATACTAAATCATTCAGAAAAAATGTGGTATGAGCACATAAACACTAGCTGATGAAAAAAGTGAATTCAAGCTATTCAAATAACAACTGATTAAGTCATCCGACCATAAAAAGTGTGTACAACAGCACATTAACAGCAGCAATTTAGCTAGTCAGCTCAGAGCTGTAAGCCACAGAAGAAATCCCTTCCAAACAACACATGAGCTCATCAGTTTGAGTCATGCATTCAATTACCTACTCTTTAGATAGACAAACAACAAATTATCTCCATCAACAACAGGGGTCAACAAAACATATGCTTCAAAACAAAGGTGGATTTATCCCAGGTCTGTGTCTTTTGGTGTTAGGATTTACCTTGGCAGTATTACTTCTTTGTTTTAAGCAGGGTGGTAAAAGTTTCCGAACAGCATGACTGCAAAACACCCCCAGCTCCTGCCTGCAGAGCTGGAGCTGAGGGTCAGAAAGCATGTGCTTTTGTTACTAATTAGTCATTGATTTGTTATTGATTAGAATTAATCATACTAACATTAATAGTAATATAGAATTGTAAGAAATATTTTAGTAAAATATATATTGGTTGCATTTAACCCACAACTAACAGCTGCTGTGAAATCCTTTGTATGGCCCTGTACCAAGGCTAGAGTAGCTCTGGTCAAGATCACTTGAAATCCTTTGTATAGTCCTGTACCAAGGCCGGGGTAGCTCTGGTCAAGATCACTTTAACTACTGTGAAATCCTCTGTATACCCCTGTACCAAGGCCGGAGGAACACTGTCAAACATACCTATTAGGAACATTAAGAGCTTAGATAACGAGTTTAAGACTTTAGGTATAATGGACATAATGTTTATTTGTAGGAGTAGAACATAGTTTGAAAGAATGTGTAAAATGTCAGAAATTCAAATTAATGGGAACTCAGAAGAGCTGAATGAAGCAATTTGCAGTTATCTGCCAAGAAATAGTAAAACCACCTGTCAGGGGCCAAACTGCGTAGAAACACCTGAAGGAGGTCAAGAAGCAGACAAGTGAGGAAGACTATGAAAGACCACCAGAGGACTCTAGAAGACCACCAGAGACCTTTAGTGCGCCTGCGTGATTGGTTTTGTGAGAAGACTCACCCTCGCACCTGGCCGTCAATAAAGAAGTGTCTGCTTATCTACACTAAATTGGTGTTGATAAGTTTTTATTCCGAGTTTTCGGTAACAGTTTTACCACTGTGCTCCTGTCCTGTGTTGTAGATGAGCAGCTGCCTTGGGAACAGGATCAAGAGGTCTCGGTTCTTACCGGGCACATAGGAGACCAGTGCTTCTTCTGCATGGTGCTGGCTGGGGGACAGGGGTAGATAGAAGCCATCTGCTCAAGCCTTTGTCATCTCCTGCTCACACAGCAAATAAAAGATCCACTCTTGGTGCAGAAGTCAATGGGAGGTAACGAGGAGCTTCTGGTTATTTAACTGTGCAGCAGATGAGTTTGAGCTGTTTTGAGCCGAGGAGTTCAGCCCCCATGCACACAGCCAGGAGCCCACGTCCCTGAACGAAGCTCAGCATGTCACACGAGCTGCTGCCAACTCAAGAGAGCTGCTGCGGCACTTGGCAGCTCTGCGTGATACATCCAACAAGCTGCCGAGCACCTCGTACAAAGGCGCTTGCAGAAACAGAGAGAGAACAAACACTGTTCAATTATTTGAAGTTACCCACATTTGTGGGTCTTCTCCAGAAAATCATACTCCGTCTTCCACTCATATCTGCCTCATTTCAACTGAGAGTGCTTTCAATTTAGACTGGAAGCCTTTCAGAAAAAGGCTGCTCAAGTCAGAGTTTGTTCCCAGGCATCTTCATCTACAGCTAAGGGATTGTAGGTGAGGATCTCGGACAAATAATTGCTCGTTTGGTTTTGTAACCAGCCAAAAGCAGAATACTTATTTGGAGACCTCTAGGAAGCCCAGACTAGCAGAAGACTTCACTTGTCCGCTGCTTGCTCCACAGCCCAGCAGTGTTCCGGCAGCTACGTGGTCCTCACACAGAGGAACTCTGTTCTGGGCTCATTTAAGGATGACAACTGCATCTGAAAACAGCATTTGAAGCCAGAAGCAAATCTGTTCCTAAAGCTTAAACAATTTCAGCAGACACCCGGGAAGCCACAGAAACAGTCAAAAGTCCGTCCAGAATTGGGGATGTTAAGTGGATTTGTGCTTTAGAAGAAAATCAAGAATGATTTTATGCACAGAAGCAACAACAAACAAAAGAGTTTCTTCATGCTTTGCAGTTCAGATCTCCATAAAAACTATACAGCTGCACACAGAAACAAAGACAGCCTATGAGGCAAATCAGAGGGCACCATAACAATCTTCATTGTTGCTGGATTACCATACAAACACCAAGATACACTTGGAGGAAAAAAAAAAAAACAAAAACAAACCCACAACACACACAAAAAAATCCAAGTATTTGTCCAAAATGCCTTCAATATCAGGATATTGAAGAGGTTCACCTTCCACATTTACACCTCTCAACACCGTGCACATTAATACACGGGAAATGCTGCTCTACAGCACCAGAACTTCGTGGCGTCACCACCAGGCTGACGTGCACGCCACCACACAAGAGATGCCGGGCTCACACGTATGGCTGCACACCTGCTCCAGGATCCTGCACATGGATCCAGGCACACATGGCAGCAGTCTCCGATCGGTGGGACACCCATCCGCAGCCCTTCCTGCCATCCACACCCTGCTGCTCAACGCCAGTTGGCATCTGCAGGTTTTGCCATTTAAAAGGTCACGTTGCAACACCACAACAGAGGCAGCCAGCAGTGATGCAGCTGTCTCCAGACTGATGTTGTATACGCAAACGCCCAGAAAGAAGGCTACAGCATTTTAGCTGGGCGTAGACAGGTTAAGCACCACGTGCCTGCTGAGCACAGGTACTTACAGAGCTCACGGAGCAGCTACAGAGAGACCGCTCACCATTAATTTCACCGGCTCTTGAATTTGGTCTCACTCCACCACCTGTGAGCCCCACACTGGAAAGGGACCACTCCATGCTGGAAACATCAGGACAGCTGCTAACATTAGTTTCACATATCAGTGCGCTGTTTCCAGCGATAATAACAAATGCCCGGGGACCTGACCTACAACACATCGCTGCGTGCACTCAGCAGTCCCTCCCTGCCTTTAAAGGATCGGCTGGCCCTCCTAGCAGAGCAAGCACCCCTCTACACACCTGTACGAAGTATGCCACCTCGCAGCAGCTCCACAGCACCTCTCAACAGCCCAAAAGCGTGTTTTCAAACCCTCCATTCTCAGCCCAAATTGGAGCCTCCCAGGTTGTCTCCTCCTCCTGACCTACAGCTGTTGCAGGACAAAGATCACACCCCAGCTACTCTGGCAGCAACTCTGAAGCATGACTTTTGCTGCTAGCAGAAGAAAGCAAGCATTTTGCATTTTTAAAATAGAAAAAAAAGTATTGAACTTCAACCTTGTAATATAGATGACACCTACAAGAACACAAGCATGTCTCAACCTAAGGAGGCATTTCACAGCAAACACACGTTTGCTAGCATGATGAGCAGCACAGATAAGGCTCTCGAGTAAGATCAGCCCCACAGTTTCATCTCCTTGTGCCGTAGCACAGACCTGCACACTGTCTCCTGTACAGATTTTACCATCAAGTTACTAAAGCAGTTTGACAATAGAAGAAAAGTAACAGCTCTTGGGACAAGAGATGATTTAAGTAAGCAGGACAGACAAAATAGCAGGGTTTTTTGGCTGGGTTTTTTTGCTTGGTTTTTTTTTTTTTTGTTTGTATGGGTTTTTGTTTGGTTGGATTTTTTTCATCTAGTTAGGTCTCCTGTCCACTCGGCCTCCATAACCATGGGCAAAAGGGACTACAGCCTACTGCTTTTAAAACTGGTACAGAAGGAAACAGAAGATGGTAATTTCTGTGTACATGACTGGGGGTGTGTGCAGAGAGCAGTCATTTGCAAAGGCAGGAAAGATAAAGCCCCCAAATGGGCCAGGGAACTCAGAAGCTGGGCTGGAAAATAAGTTAAAATGGCACCTCTAAAAAGAAATTAAAAAAAAAATAAAATCTGCATTTACTTGAAAAGGAGGTTATTCCAGAGATGCACAGCACCTTCTATTAAACTGCCAGTTAAGTACAGCCTTTCAGTGTCCCCTTCTGCCTGTCTCCTCCTTAACCATTGCCAGTTTAAACAGCAAATATTTTATTTGAATTGCATGACGATTTTTGTCCAAATTCAATGCCTGCTATTGAAATGGCAGCAGCACTGCACAGCACATACAGGACATTAATCATTTCAGGGGTTATATTTATAGAACAGGTGTCAACGTTTTAAAGCGATAGAATATTGTCTAGTTTCCCAATGGGGTGATGGAAATGAGACAAAGAGGAGGTAAAAAAGAGGAAGAAAAATCTAAAAAGCTATGGCTACGTAAAAATGCTCTCAGCAAATAGAAACTCTATAGGAACAAACAATCCCTGAGCTAATGTTGCAACTTTACTATTACTACAACTTTTACAGAAACAAACAGACCTCTTCGATGGGGTGTCCTAGTCCTGAGCCACAATTGTCTATACCACAGGGGAATTTCCCTTTCAGGTGAGTCCCAACTCACAGCAAAGCTTTTAGCAAAACAGAGCCGAAGATTTTCATATCAGAGCTTCCTTCCTCCTCCTCTGCCTGCAATCAAATGGAAACCCATATGACATAATGCTTTTGTATCACTGCTCGTTTTGTGCCAAGCCTGGGCTACCAGAGGAAGGTGAGGGGTAAAGGCAAAGAAAACGAGATTTTAAAAGGCAAGGTTATAAAACCTCAGCTCCAAATCCTAAGCTCATAGCACAGCTATTTTCAAGTGCAACAGAAAGATGCTCTGCTCTTCCGAGAGAGGGAGGCCGCCGGAGGAAAACATGCCAGGGAACAGCTGGAAACAAAAGCTGAAGGAGACGGGGCGGAGGAGGAGGAGACATTTTCCATGGGCTTTCCTATGCAGCTTATATACCGAAACAACCAAATAAAAAACCCACACACGCCAAGGGAAGTGGACAATGCCATTGCAGGATCTACATAGAGCAAAACCTACTTGCTTTTCAAAAATAAAAAAAAACAGAGAAACTTTTAATCCCAGTTACTAGAAGAACATTCCACCCATTTCAGATTTATACTGCTCAGTTCACGTCACCTTTGTGCACTCAGGGCTCAGAAACACATTAACAGCCATGTAAAAGCAAAGCTTTTATACAGGGGATTAGAGATGGTGAGAATTGCCCAGTGCAATCGAGAACTTTGTAGAATAAGTCCCCCCCAGCTTTATAAAAACACAACAAAAGCACAACCCTCCTGAAGAATTATACATGCACAACAACCTATGGTGCTGTGCATCCTTAATCCTGATTTGAGAGTGCTGAAGACATCAAAACCTGCTAAGCACTCAGTTTGGGGTTTGTTTTTTGTTTTGGTTGGGGTTTTTTGTTTGTTTGTTTGCTTTGTTTTGGGGTTTGTTTTGTTTTAAGTTTAAGCCACAGCTAGTTAGTCCCACATCAAGCAGAGATGGAGGTTCAACATTGTACGTTTGGAAATATTTTTCACACAAAGGATAAGTAGTAAACAATGGAGAAATAAGAAATGCTGGAGTTGCTTCTGAGCCAAAGCCTGCTCTGGCAAGATCAGTTTTGTTTCCCTGATGATAGGGAAGCAAACATCCCTGAAGGACACTGATGCAAGTGCTGGCACACACGGGGAATTGCCGCAACAACCACTCTCCACTCTGTGAGCCATTGAAAGAGATTTCTAGCAGCACGACTGGTGTGGTCCAGCTGAAGCATTCCCTGCAGATCAATTCTGCGGCCACTACAGGGACATGATGGCAAGGCTGCACTTAGAACATTTTGCCTCAATCCCCCTCGCATCAGAGCGCTAAAACCTCAAAAGAAAACATTATTCCAATTAATACAGTCATGCCAGAAAACAAACAGCAGTTTCCACTGGCGTGCAACATCTGAAACAGCAGGCCAGCCCAGCCGGACGGCTCGTGTCTACCACCAACAGGGACAACGCTGCTCCGGCAGACAGCAGGAACGCACCCGGCGGCACGTGGCCAGGCAAGGAGGAGGAGGCAGCAGCAGAGAAACAGCACCAGGATCAATGCTTCCCTCCCCACTGACGCCAAAGAGAGCCCTGACACACTGCAGCAACACCGTGATAAGCACTCAGCTGCAATCTCAAGCTCATGGTCAACATCTGTAGCTCTCACGTCTATGCCCAGAAGGTGCCACCACATCGGTGCTGTCCCTGTCTGAGGTTTTACTGCACACAGGTACACCCAGCAATTGTTTCTTGTATGCTCAAGAAGGGAAGATTAGATGCTGTCAGGTATTGAGAGAGGTCCTGTCCTTACAGAAGCTGCAGGAGTTTAAAGCAGAACTGCTCAGCCACACACTTTGTTAAGGCTTGGGAAAAGTCAACCAGCGATGGCAAACTCTGCAGCAGCGCGGCGGGACCTCCAGCCAAACGTGGCAGCAAACGCAGAGGCTGTGGACAAGAAGCTAGAGACCATCTCCCTGGTCAGTCGTGGAAACTCAACAGGCAAGGAGCAGAAGCATCGAGAAGCATCGCCTCGCACGCCCTCTGTGGTGGTGAGGAAGACGAGACAAGGCGTCGCCTTTCCTTCATCCCTGTGTACCCTGGTGGTGGTACAGATGATCTCCTGGTTGGCAAGTAACTAACTTGAAGACTGCTACAAAGCAAAGCAGAGCAGTTTTACAGGTGATGTTCCTGGATGCATGCTGGTGACTGAGGGGTCACAGGACATACGGAGAGAGTAACTGCTGTAAAGAAAGACTTGAAAGGGACAGCTTAGGGACCTCCAAATTTAGACAGCTGCACAAAAACAACCAGAGGGAAAAGACATCCAAAGATGTGGGTCACTGAAATAAACAGCCTGGCAATTAAACAGCAGTCATGAGGTCCCCAGGCAAACAGCACCAACTGGGAGGGTCCTGGCCACCTCCAAGGGCTGAGCAGTGTCTTCAGCCGCTCTTCGTAAATGCTGCCTCTCCCTGCCCTCCCGGCCAGGGAGAGGGCACAAAGCTACACCGCCTCAGATCTTGCTCCTTGCACAGACACTGACCGTGGTGGGCTCACCACCCCTGCCCAAAAGCTGAGTTCCTTGCACTTCTGCTATGGGGGAAGAGCTCTTGGGAAAGATCCAGTTTTTATCGGAACCATAAAACCTGACGGTAGCTATTGGAACTGAGCACTTAAGTTGCCTTTTTCCTAATGTTTCCTTAGGTCTTTGGATAGCAACGGGGTAACAGAGCACCTAAGGATGGTGCTCGAATAAAGGCATTAAGCCCCAGCTAAGGGATGAGGTGGAAACAAGGCATCGGGGCTCACTGCATTAGGCTGGTCACAGCACTAGCCCTGCAGCAGGGCAATACTTTCATTTTATCTTTTGCATGCTCTTTGAAAGGAGATCAGACTACGGACATAAGGCTTCATCCTCATCGCTTTCTTCATACAAGCTGAGGACAGGGAAAAAAATAAAAATAAAAATCCATCCCCCTTCCAATCAAAGCCATCTGCTCAGAAACATGCTCTACTCTTTCCCTAACACATGTTTCTCCTTTCCTATGGGAACAGCAGCAGGTGAGGGGGAAGGCTGCCGCAGAAAAAGCCCTCCATCACGTGAGGACGGAGCACATCATATTCACGTCTGTGTGGTGAGACCAGCCCTGTCCCTATTTCTGGTGCACGCAGGGCACCGTCTTACATGGCAGCAACAGCACTCATGCCTGCTGAGTGCTCCCGTGCAAGGAGTCCTCCCCTGACTCACCCCGTGTTGATGCAGCCAGAGCAGGGCTGGCTTCTCACGCAAGCCAACAAACCAGCTAGGCAAGATCACTTCAGCACAAGCACATGAACAACTAGATACATGAACAACTAGATATGCGAGAGTGGCTGTATGACACAGTAGTGACGAAGCCATGGGTCCTTCAGGTGAGGAACAGCCTTGTCTTCCTTTTGCAGGGCATGTAAGCAACCCCTACTTTCACAGGCAGCTCCACCACATCTCGTCGTCGAAAACCACCCTGTGACCGGAGACATTTCTGTCCTGCTTCAGTACTTGGGGAAGGATAAGGACAGACCCCAAGCAGGCAGTTTAAGCACCGAAGTGATAAGTGATCTGTGTAGTTGACTTGTACCTGTGAGGAAGGCATGCAGTTTTGCTCTGAGTCAGCTGTAACCTTGCAGCTCACAGCACAGGGGCCAGAAAAGCCCTCCCCTGTACCTCAGGAGAAGGAGCAAGTGCTGAGAGGAGAGGGCATTTGGGGGGAAAGGCAGGATTTTTGGTTCCCGGGTGAGGTCCTCCAGGTGTTAATGAGTAGCAATGGGGCTCTGAGAATGGCACCCTACCTCCACCACTGCAGATTTGGGGAGTGAGGTGGGTGAAAATTGGGAAGGAGGACAACACTGGAAGCCCAAAAGCCCACATCTTCACCAAAATACTAGTAAGGTGGCTTAAATTAGGGCCATTTGCAGCTGGCCAAGAGAAAGCAAAATGTAAGTCCAACTCAACTGCAAACCTGCCTGGCATGGGAGGTGACAATATCCAGCCATGGGACATACACAGGACAAACTCCCTGCTCTGCGCAGGAAGTGCTTGGCCTGATGCTCCTGGAGACCTATACACTTGGTAACTTCAGCATGAACCTAAGAAACACACAGGTGACAACTGGACCTCAAATTCCTCCTCAAAACGCTGTTTTTATGTCTCCAGAAGTTCTGTACCCAGTGCCCTTGCAGCTTGGTGGCAGCAATGGTCAGGGGCATCACTCGCGCCTCTTACTGCAAAGGCCGACGACATCCAGGGAGTAACAACCACCTCTACTTATACGGAACAGATTAATTTCTAACAGCAATTTAAATAAAGGACATTGCTAAGGTCTTGCTATACACAACAGGAACTGTGGTGTCTAGTTTAAGACGTGCCTGATTTAGTGAGAAGTGCCAAGCTATAAGGCTGTGTTGAGAAGCGATGCTTCTGCTCAGGGATCCTGAACAAGGATGGACAGAAGCAACTACAATGCTTTAAGAAAGACACAGCTCATACTGCGTCCAAGGCTTTCAGATACTGGATGCAAGCAAGCAGAGGCTGCCGACTGCTTACAGCTTGCAAAAGCGATGCTGATAGAAAAAGGGCTTTCTCATCTCTTGGTTGCCTGCTGTTCCAACACCCAGATGCCCATGAAGAAGAAAGGAATCCCTCAAACCCTTTTCTAGAGGCCAGGTGTACAGCAGAAGAACAGCAGCAAAAATACAGAGCTTTAAAGGTATGCCTTCCCAGAGCTGAAAGGACAATGCATTTCCCATTATATTTCAAAAAACCTGTGTCAAAACAGTTGTGATTGGCCAACACAGTAAAAGCAGCAGACCCCAACGAGACAGAGAAGGCGCAATGGCTTTAGCCCTTCCCACTGGAGGTTAGGGATCTGAGCTTGACATGAGATGTCCCAATCACAAGATCAACCTAAAACATACCCCATTTCACACTGGTAACAGCAAGTTCTGTTTTCTGGACAGATCAAATAAGTAGTAGATAATACAACACTTGTTTTAAATTGGGATGTGGTCTGGCAGGGGATAAGGAAGAGGATAACGCACTTACAATTAAAAGATTTACAAAAAGAGCCTCTACACAATATTCCACCATTGCAGTTTTGGGACAGCATCAGGCACGTGTCAAAAAGGAGGCCAGGCACTAGCTGTTCACAAAATCTAAGTGCCTTCGTGTCAAGGGATGCTCTCCGTCAGGGCAGAGTGAAAACACACTGGCAGAGAAGCCTGCCCTGCCAGTACGCACATCCCAACTGCGCCAGAGATGGAGGGAGTTTGATTGCCAAGGCTGTCAGGAATATCAGCAGTATCAAATTCACTCAGATTTCAAAGCTACTCCATCTGATTATCCAAAAGGCACGTAGCTTCACAGAAGCAACAGAAGCAGAGACTATCAGAGCACATATTACTGTAAAAAAACAGTATGTGACCTAATTCTCTAATTAGGAATGGCTTCAATTGCCCACAGAAGATGAGGGAAGGTTCTGAAAATAATATTAGTTCACCGAGATTTCTTTTTCCAGAAGAAAGATGGTGGTATTTTGTTGTTATAAAATAGTGGGTACACAGACAAAACTTTTATAGTGATAGCCAAAGTCACCGTTCTTTGGGTTTTATGTATATATCAAAGAACACACCACACACACACTTTGCAATTGTACTTATGACTCCTGCACCGCCTGCTTCAAGACAGCGGTCAAAACCATTTTTATAAGACGACAATTCCAACTTCCACACTTCACTTAAAACAACAACCCCGTTACACTCTTCAGCCCTTTCTGCTTAGTAAATGCTAACCCCAAGGAGCAGCTCTACAGCTCCCAGATGAGGCAGGTTCTTCAGAGACACAAACTCTCTTCAGGGAAGCTTAAAAGCGCCAAGCATCTCCTCGAAGGCAAACCGCACCAGCTCAGCTAGACACCCAAGGAGATGAATGATACCACAACCTTCTAGCTCCAGAATTTGCTGCTCTCATTTCACTAGCAGCCTGACTTCTGAGTCACCACCTCCCCGTAAATCTCTGCGGAGCAGGTGCCCGCTTGCATCAGCTCCTACGAAGCTAGTAGTAGCTCCAAGGACTGGGCATGCAGTCAGGAGCCGAGCCACACCGCTCCTTTACGCTCTAAATTCAGCCAGCTTCAATGCAAAGCATCGAGAAGCACCCGATTCCCTCAGACTCCTGCTTACAGGGAAAGCTAAACACCACCTGCTCCAGCCCTGGGGTCGGCTGCAGTGATGATGCAGGCTCTGAACTAGATCGCTTCTGTCGAGCCCCTGGGGATGTTATTTTGCACGGAGGCTGGGGGGAAGGATGACAGATTGAAAACCACCCCAGGACCTGCACCCTGCCAGGCCGTGTTATGCTTTAACTGCAGCGAGGGGACGCAGGAAATAACGCAGCGCCACTCCTTGGCTCTTAATTATGGTCTTGTGACACTGTAGTTAATGGTCTGTCATGGGCTCCATTAGAAACCTCGATGTTTGCAGGAGGCGGACCAAGCTGCGCTCGCAGTAGCCAGCTACCAAGTGAGAGCAGCTCTGGCCTGGAAATAAGGCTCCTGTTCTTTTGTTACAGACCCTGCTTCCTCTGGGTACAGCTCGTTAACCCCTGCGGCGGCCATGGGAAATCAGCTCGGCTCTTTTAAGCCGGGTGCCGAGGCAGAGCTCCCCTTGGGAAGGGTCCAGCTGCGCTGGGGGATTCGCGCATCCAGGGATTACATCAGGCACCGACCCCTCTGCCGCCTCCCCAGCCAAATTCTCCTGCAGCTCGTCAGGATTTTAAGCAACGGCCGTGGCCTTTCCGCTGCCAGCCACGCGACCCCTGACAAACCGCGCTTCGCTTCCAGTCAATACAAAAATTAAAAAAAAAAATTAGAAGGTAAAAAAGCAAAACAACGCCTCCCTCCTTCCCCAGCGCTGATCTCCCCAGGGGCAGCGACCCCTCGCCCGGGTCCCCGCTGCTGCCTGTGACAGGGACGCGGGTGCTGCGGTGCGGGCTCCCCCCGGGAGGCCGCGGGACCGATCCTGCCCCCCCCCAGCCCCCCTTACCGTTGCTGTAGGCGTAGGGGGACTCGGAGGCCCCGTCCTGCAGGCTCTCCAGGATCTCTCCCTTCCCCACGTCGCTGTCCCCCACCAGCAGGAACTTGAGGAGGTAATCGTAGCTCTTCACCGGGCTGCCCTGGGTTCCCATCCTCCCTCTCATCGGCGAGGAGGCCCGACCCGCATCCTCCGCCGCCCGCCGGCCTGAGGAGAGGGGGGAGGGGGGCTCCGGCCCCGCTCCGGGGACACCGCCGGGCCTCTCCCCCCGCCCGCAGCTCACAGCCGGCCCTCCGCCTCGCCTCGCATCTTCCGCCGAGGGACGCGCTGGGGACCTGCGGCGGGAGGAGGAGGAGGAGGAGGAGGGAGGGAGGAGGAAGGAGGAGGAAAGCAGCCCGGCCCCGCCGGCTCCTCAGCGCCCCCCGCCGCTGACAAAGCCCCCGCGCCCGCCCGCCCGCACAATGCGCCGCCGCCCCGCCAGGCCCCGCGGCCCGAACGTGCCCCGCCGTGGCCCCAAGCGCCGGGCCGGACAGACCCTCCCTCCCACCCACCTCAGGGCCGGGGAGCCCGGGGCCGGGCCGGGCCGCGCAGCCGCCGCCGCCACCACGGCCGCAGCCTCCGCCTGGCGCCGCTGCGCAGCGCCCGCTCGGGCCGAGGGAGAGGCGGCGGCAGAGCCCGCCCCCTCTCCCGGGTACCGCCGCTTCCATAGGCTTAGCCACGCGTCCGTCAAAGCCGGCCCCGCCCCGGCGCGCCCCTCCGGGCTCTCGAGGGGCGGGGCTGCGGGGCGGGGCCGGCGGAGGGACGGGCGGCGCGGGTACAGACTACAGGTCCCGGCGTGCCTTGCGGGGGGGCGGCCGCGGCAGCGCGGGGCGCGCCGGAGCAGAGCATGATGGGAAAGCGAGTCTGGAGGGGGGTCGTGGCGGGGCCGGCCGGCGTGGGGGGGCACCCAGGTGTGGGGCGGCCATCCAGGTGTGGGGTGGGCACCTAGGAATGGTGGGCGCCCAGGATTGGGGGGCATCCAGGGGTCTTGGGGGGGGGGCACCCAGGTATTGGGGGGCATCGGGTATGGGGGAGCTCCCAGGGGTGGGTTACGGGGGGTGGGAGGCGCACGCACCCCACAGTCGGTGGGGGAGGCCTGGGGAGGGCTGACGGGGCAGCCAGCACCCAGCGAGGGCTGGGGCTGGAGAGGTGACATCCAGCGTGTCCCCAGGGGACCGGGGCGGCCGTGGGAGCCGTGGACGCCACGCCGAGCCTTTACCCACGAAGGGCTGCGGCACCCATAGCCGCTCCTGCTGCTCCAGCGGCATCTCACCGGGACCGGCCAGCCTCCATCGGAAACCCTCGGCATCGGCCTGGCAGCAGCCTCTGGCAGATCCCGGCTCCACGAGGAGCCACTTCTGGGCCCGATCCCACGGGATTCCCATGGGAAGGTGCCGGTGCCCAACTGGGCGAATGTCCCCTCCCTGCCAGCATCACTGACAAATCCCTGTGCCAAACAATGCGTCCTGGCTAATTTTTCGAGCGGGCAGCCTGTTAATTAGGTTCCCAGCCTGGCTGCCGCCAATTAGTCCTATTTGGAAAGATATGTGTGCCCCCCAAACCCAGGAGCGAGGGGCCCCCAGCCCAGCAAGTGCCAGGGATGCTCATCAGCATGCAGAGATGCTGCAGCTCCCGTGGCTCCTTTGGGGAGTTCCCAGCAGCTGCGAGTGCCGGAGAGCTCTGGAAAGGACTGAAGAGTGTGGCAGAATCTGCAGCAAATTAAGATTTGGGGGTCAGCCCTGTGGATGTGCCGGCGGAGCAGGAGGTGGGTTGGGGTTGGCATGTTTGGCTGGGAGTGTCAGGCTGCATGTTCGCAGCTCCGCTGCTGCATTACGGGGTGCCAGGGACCTCTTCCCACCCGCACGTGTATCCGCGCCTACACATGGGTACCCTGCTCCCTCCTCCCTGCCCAAGGGGTTTAGCCCCAGGGAGGGGGCTCAGGGACCCCACCTCACCCAGGCTGGTGTCACTCATGGATGGAGAGGGACAGGGGATGGATGGGGGGAGATGCTTTTCCCCTTGACCTCACTGCCAAACCGCCCTGGAAACGGCTCCCGCAGGGCAGAGGAGGTCCCACAGGAGGGTTGGAGATGGTGGTGTCCCACCATGGGGTGATGGGTCACTCCCAGTGCTGGTGGCATTGGGTGAGCATCGCCGGGGCGCTGCCGGGGAAGGGAAGAGCACGAGCTTCCACTCTGCCGGGAGCAGCTTTGTCCCATAAGCGCAAACTGGTGGCACCACAGGTCCCAGGGCAAGGACACACCTGGGACGTGCAGGGACCTCACAGATGCCGGCGAGTGGTTCAGCTCCATCCTGCTGGGCCAGCGCAGGGTGAAAGTGGTGATGGGGGGACAGGGTGGCACCCACCACCCAGGCCCATCATGCTCCAGCACTCCTGACCTTTGTTCCTCTTCCAGCTTTCAGGCTGCAGCTCCCAGCCCCAGGCACGGTGGTCCCAACCTCCCTCTGTCCTGCCTCGTCTCTGCTCCTGTCCCAGTTTTGAATCCCTTCCCCTCTGCCTCATGCTGGGAGGACACCAGCATCCATCGCATCCATCCCTGCTGCCTGCTACGAAGATGTCCCCGTGCAGCCCTTGTGCCCTCAGCCCCTGTGCTCCTGCTGCCTTGCCCCCCCCCCTCCATCCCCTGCCCTTCTGTCTCCCACATTTCTGTAAGTCTTGGAGCCCAATCCTGCATGAGACACCTCCTGCCGCCCTGGCCTTTGTGTAACTGGTGCTGCAGCTTAACACAGGATCAGGGCTCTTGCCTTGCCCAGTAGCATGGAAGCCCACGGCTCTCAGCTCGGCGGGGCTGAGCGCAGCTCTGCCTTGGGCTGGTGAGTCAGCTCCTCTGCTCTGCTTTCCTCCAGCCTCCACTCCTCCTCCTCCTCC